>NC_139346.1:11492181-12092181 GCF_055883805.1 Amblyomma maculatum | reverse complement strand
TACGTCATCACGAAGGTGGGAGTCAAAGCAGAAAGTGCTGCTGTACTGGAGTGCTACGGAGCACCGCGCGATAGAGACTTTCGCCTCATCGCAGTTTAGTGACGCGAAGTACCCCCTAGAATTCTTTTTATCTCAGAGGCTGCGAACCAGCGCTCTTTGAAAACAGTGTTTGCGGCGATCGTTTCTCAGGACCTGAAGCGGTGCGCAGCGAAGAGTCTATCAGTTAATCATAATTTCCCGCTTTTGAAAGCACCACTAAAACACGTTCCAACCAGCCTCTTTGTAAGACGGGGAACCGAACAAACCAAAAATGAGAAACTCCACTAGCGAAGAGCGCCGGCTTTGCATGCGTCTCTATGCGTCTGTTCCCACTCCTCCTCATTCTCCACCTACACCTCCGCGTGCACGTGCGGCCGCGCCTGGCACGCGCCCCCGCTCAGGCGGGCTGCCCAGACTCCGCAGACGGACGTACGCTGTGCGGCCGTGGCTGCGCGCGTAGCTTTTGCCGCTTCTCTCCGCTCCGTGAGGAACCGAGCTCTGGCGTCGTTAAGAAAACTGCAGCCACTGCTACGGCCGCTCGATGGAAGCGCACTGGGTGCGGCCTGCTGCGTCGCGCCTCCGTCAATGGGCAAGCGCGTCCTTGGGGAGTTTACAGTTCCGTCCGCTATTTCTGGCGAGGACGCCACTGTTCGGGGACACGTCGCCGCCGGGATCGCCGGCTCTGAGCGCGCGGTTTGCTTCCTTTCTGGACGCGTTCGCCTTGCATATGCGTGGTCAACTAACTTTGTTTTGTGTGCACGTGTGCAAGCACGTTAACGTTGAGACGGGACGCGTTTGTTTTTTAAGACGAAAGCCGTTCTAGGCTCATGGAGTGAAAATCTGTGCGCAGCAGCTGTGGCTGTAATCTGTGTGTCGCATCTGTGCGCTGGTGTGTCAGTCGCAAAAAGCGGACATGCAAGGAGGGAAATTAAGAATGAAAATGATTGATAGTGATAGGTAATCAATAAAAGTTATAAATAAGCATTGATAGAGGTAATGACTGCTATGCTACGGGTAATAATTATTCATAATGATTCAAGTGATTTGTAATGGCCCCAGTATGTCAAACTACGACATTGTAATGACCGCAACTGATTAGAAATGAGTAAAAATGCTTAGCGGTGTGTAGTAATGACTATAATCGCTAGGCATGACTCATCATTACTGCTAATGACTGCGAAATGACCAATATGTCAAACGACGACTTGTAATGGACCACTACTGATTCTAAATAAGTAACCTGCTTAGTTATGAGTGGTAAGGACTACAATGACTACGCAGGTACAGTCATCATGACTAGGAAACGACCAATATATAAAACCACGAGTTGAAATGACTGCAACTGTGGCAACCGATGAGAGGCAAACGATAAGAGAAGGGTAGGTTTTCGCCGTCCTCCACTTAAGAGACATCTAAGAGACCCTCTAAATTTATCTTTTGGGCTCGCTTCAGCCAAAGGCAGCAGCGAGGAGTGGAAATGCTTCCTTTGGAATAAAAGCGGCGCTGAGGTTAAAAAGTCCAGATGCTGAAGCATAATCCAAGCTGCGTTGAATTTGCTACAAGGGCAGATTGGACTCGTTGGTGATTAATTATATGTTAACAGCGCAAAAACGTAACGGGAGCACAGGAGAAGACGGCACAACTGCGCTAAGTGTGTCGTCCTTTTTTCCTGTGTTCCCGTCATGTTGCTTAACTAATTTAGTTACCAGGGAGCTGGCCAGTGAACTAGGATATTTAACGATGTGTGAAGTAGATGAACACAATAAGGTAGCACTAGAAGATTTTCTCGCAGGTTATGTTACGAGGACATATATAAAAAAAGGTACGATTGTTTTTTTTTTTTCATATAAGCATACAATTTGTTCTAAATTTTTTCGCTAGTCTGAGTGGCCTTGCAAGCAAAGTAGGCTGTGCCTGCAACATTTGTTTATACTCTTTAGACTGTTTGAGCCGATACGATAAACTGAAAAGCCCCCTTCCAAAGAAAATCCGGCGCACGCTCTGCCGGCGGAAAGTCGGAAAAATACCTCTCTGGCAAGAGGCCCTTTTGCTGCTGATATGGCCAGATACCTTTTGCTCAGTGAGAATACATGACATGTTCAATGTGGCAGGCGCTGCCAATCCAGAGAAAGTCAATACGATGTAAGGGTGAAATGGGCATTGAAAGTGGGACCCATAGATCCCAAGTCAGGCACACTATACTCCTATAGGGCACGTTCGTACAGCTTCGGTAAAGAGCTGTGCTTTATATACTTATGTGTAGGGTGCTATTTCATATAAGGCGGTGCCTTAAGGCTGTAGTATAATGAAATGCGACTGAGGGAGTAATTAAGAGATACGGTGAATAAGCAGGTAGAAAAGTGCGGGTACGCTAACGAGGCTCCGCAAAGAGACTTAAGAACACAAAGTTTTGTTTATCACTACCAAGTTGTTGAAAGTTATCCAAGTCTATGCACCGACCACTAGTGCTGAAGAAGCTGATGTTAAGAGGTTTTATGCGGACCTACAATGCCTTTTAGACCGAACCCCATCATCAGACGTCGTTTTTCTCATAGGAGACTGTAATGCTAAGGTCGAGAGTGAATAAATATCCGGAATTAGGCAAGTTCGTTCTTGGCGAGCCAAATGAAGCTGGGCAGAGGCTAGTAGAATTGTGTCAAGAAAACAACCTGCCCATAGCGAATACTCATTTTCAACAGCACAAGAGGCGCCTGTACACATGGACTTCACCGGACGGTCTGTACAGGAATCAGATCGATTATATTCTTTGCCGGCAGAGATAGAGAAGCGCTATACAAGCAGTAAAACCAAGGCCTGGGGCCGATTATGGCACCGATCATCAGCTTCTTGTTGCCAAAATTAAGCTTCGTTTAAGGAAAACGCAGAAACCTAGAAGGCCTTTCAGGTATGATCTGGATAAAATTCCATTAGAATATGCTGTGGAAGTGAGGAATCTATTTCAAGGATTAGATCTAGAAGACAGAGAGCCCGAAGAGATGTGGACTTATATTCGTCATATAATACAAGAAGTTGCTACTAAGGTAGTTCCAAAGCAAAAGAAATGCAAGAAAGCAAACTGGTTATTTGAAGAGGCTTTGGAAATAGCTGAGGAAAGGAGGATGGCAAAAGTTATGGGGGAAAGAGAAAGATACAAGGTTCTCAATGCGGATTTTCAGAAAATAGCAAGGAGAGATAAGAATGTCTTCCAGACATACAGTGCCAAGCAGTTGAGGACAACAGCCAATTAAGGAACACAAGACCTCTGTATAAGACAATCAAAAATATCTAAGGAAGCTTCTGTGCTAAGCTGGGCGTGATAAAGGACAAACGAGGCAAGGACTCACTGAAGCCTCAGAGATAAAGAAGAGGTGGCAGGAATACACAGAAGAACTGTACAAGAAGGACCCGAATGTGCAAACCCAACATAAGACGGTTGAGATTACTGATCTCGAGCCGGGCATCCTGAAGAGTGAAGTTGAATGGACCTTAGCCAGCCTTGCTAAGAACAAAGCTAGCGAAATTGTTGGCATTCCAGCTGAGTTGCTTCAAAACCTCAACCATGACGCTGTTAACATTCTGTATACATTATGTCAGAAGATTTGGACAACCCTGCAGTGTCCACAGGATTGGAGGAGGTCAGTTTACATCCCCATTCCAAAGAAAGGCAGTGCCAAAGATTGTTCCAACTACCGCACGATCGCGCTTATTTCGCATGCTAGCAAGGTGATGTTGAAAATCCTCCAAGGTAGGCGCAGCAGTATGTGGATCGGGAGCTTCCGGACGTGCAAGCTGGGTTTCGCAAGGGCAGAGGAACTAGAGACCAAATTGCCAACCTTCGCTGGATCATGTAAAAAGCAAGAGAGTTCCAGAAACCCGTTTACTTCTGCTTTATTGATTATGCGAAAGCGTTTGACTGCGTAGATCACAGCAGATTGTGGCAAGCTCTCCAAGCGATGGGAGTTCCAATTCACCTCATCTGTCTCTTCAGGAAGCTGTATGAAGGGCAAGAGGCCCTTACTGATAGGTTTCCAATTGAGAAAGGAGTGAGGCAAGGTTGCATACTGTCGCCCTGCCAATTTAACCTATATGCAGAGTGCATCATGAGGAAGGCCGGTCTGGACGAGTCTTCAGCTGGAATGAAGATTGCTGGAAAACGTTTCGACAATCTTAGATATGCGGATGATACCACTTTAATGGCAGAAAGTGAAGTGGAACTCAATAGACTTCTGATGCGCGTACAAGAAGAGAGGGAGAAGTTTGGGCTTACTGGACATTAAAAAGACAAAGGTCATGGCGTCTTGCCCTATCAAGTCCTGGAGCATCAATGGACAAGAAGTGGAAGCTGTGACAGATTTTCTCTTCTTGGGCTCCAAGATTACCTCGGAAGGAGACTGCAGCCATGAAATTAGGAGACGCCTGCTTCTGGGAAAGAGAGCAATGGTTAGCCTTGACCACCTAGTAAAGAGCAGAGACATTAGTCTGCCAACCAAGATCCGTATAACTCGTGCTATGGTCTTTCCAGTTGCGATGTTAGATGCGAGAGTTGGACTGTGAAAAAGGCTGACCACCGAAGAATTGACGCGTTTGAATTGTGGTGCTGGCGAAGACTCTTGAGAGTTCCTTGGACTGCCAGATGATCAAATCAGTCGATATTGTCGACCATAAACCCTGATTGCTCATTGGAGGGTCCAATTCTAAAGCTGAAGCTCCGCTACTTTGGTCATCTGATGAGAAGAGAGGAGTCGCTGGAGAAAGATTTGATGTTGGGAAAGGTTGAGGGTCGCCGGAGAAGGGGTATGCAGCGAACGCGATGGTTAGATGGCATCCTCGAGGCACTAAAGATGAAGTTATGTGATATTAGAAAGATAGTGAGAGACCGGAAAGCTGTACGAAGTTGTTGCCTAATTTATGCGATATTTGGTAATGGTTTTGAGGCGGCATGTCAGTCGTGCAAGAGCCTGTTGTAGGAAATATGACTCAAATGGACCAGTTACAAGTTAATGAAAACCAAGGACAATGAAGACGAAGTACCCCGCAAAGGAAGAAATCGAGCTTTGACAGCTTACGAGCACCTTCATTAACAGGATAATGAAGTTTGAATAGGTCTGGCGAAGTAACAAGCTGAGTAAACGTTTTGTTTCAGCATTGTTTTCTCACTGTACGCAGTGCCTGCAGCTAATCTATGAAAACAATGATCGTGCCCATGCTGAGGAGCTATGCAAGATATCGGTAAGTTGCTGCAGCCACCGATAGCGAGCTGCGCTGGAAATGTCAACTCAATAGTGGAGCCGCGTTTATGGCTTTGGCATAAACCTCTCTCAATAAAGGTTTTCCGTCTGCTATTGGCAATTTTCTTCCTTTTTTGTGTGTGTGGCCATTTAATAAGCTTACTCGGCTGCTCACTGAATCTTCTGCAGTCGCGCTCTGAAACGTGAACATTCTTGTGATCGCAGGCAAGAATTAGATTCACAACAGAAAACCTCGATGCGCGTTCTTCCATTGAAAATTACAAACCATCAAATTTATATGGGTTTGCGAGCAGCCAATAAAAATAGTAATAAAAACTTTCTGCGCATATACGTAGCACCTTGAGACAGGCCGGCACTATGAAGCGCGCTTACTTTGTCCGGTCATGCAAAATGCGGGACGCCATGACGGATAGCGTTCTGGCGTACAAAGTTTAAGGTCTCCAACTAATTCGAATATACCAGGTTATCATCTAGATTTTACCTAATAAACACCTTCATATTTTCACCGTAACATTTCTCAGAATGAGATAGATAGGTTGGGTACCTGTCGCATTTTCACAGAGGTTGCTCACAGTAGGAAATGATTTTTTATTGTATAGCGCTAGCAGTTTCGAGCAGGTTGACATCAATTTGTGCATAAAAGCTGTATGAAAATGACATACGGAATTCGCGACATAGTGATTTAAGTGGTTATGAATTAGGCTACCATGGCAGCTGAACAGCTTCGAATTGTTCACAGCCGGGTGACATTTTCATTTGACAAACAACTTGATCCGAATGCAACATCACGGCAATGCGAGCAGTCCAATCGAGTGGCCGTGAACCACCATCACATAAGTTTTTCGGGGTACACTCTAGTATACATCCTTGCCAAGCAAGCGCTAAGTGCTGACATGCTCACACTAAGACATGACAGTATATACGAATTCGTGTTGCCAAATTGTATGAAGCGGAGATCTTATATCCTTAGAATAACAGGCTCCTACCAACGCCGACACCTCACTCAAAGCGCAGCCACGCGCAGCTCTCTTCGCGGCTATCCCCGAGTGGTGGCGCCGCGGCGGCGGCGACGGGAAGTAGGCGCCTCCCACCGGTTTCGGGCGACGCAGCAGGCCGCATCTAGTGCGCTTCCATCGAGCGGCCGTGCCACGGCCTGTCTCGAGGGAGAGCGCGCTTCTCTTCTCTTACGGCCTCAACAATGGGGTCTGTTTCCACCGTCCGCTGCACCTCGGTGGGGTCGCCGCCGCCCCACTGATGCGCCTCTGCTATCGCCGCTCACGCGTAAGGGAAACGTACGTGCGCTCGCTCCGCCCGCATCAGTTGCAATCCGCAGGTCCTGTCATTTCACCCCTTATGGTTTATACAAAGACGCCGCATTCAGCGTCTAAGATTTATCTTGTACGAGGATTAAAATAGTCAATAATCCGCGCACGCGCGCCTTCGTCAGGACGGCCGCGCACGGTTGAATATGAACCTTCGGGTACACTTACCTCAACACTTTTCGCCCCTGAATGTACCAGGCTATGCAGTGTGCCTTTGAACGCTGTACGTAGGTGCAGGGCGACCTGACGCAAAGGCATGGCAAACTGATAGGTGGAGATTTTGTCAACCGCTGCCGTCTTTGTTCAGAGCGAAAGATGACCGGCGAAAATTCATGGTGCGTCTCAGATTCAGAGTAAGGAACAAAAATTTGCGCATACAGTTAAAATTTCAGTTGTCTGGTGGAGTGGGTTGTCCTAGCTTCGTTCAAAACATATCAGTCTGTTGAAAGACCGAAGATGTATATGTAGTTTCGAGAGACGCACACGTATGACAGGCGTAGTATGTTTAATACATAGATAAAAAGCAACTTTTATTCAAGGAAACGGGCATAAACAGTGATGCATAATTGAAAAGATCGGAAAAAACTACAAAATCGTCCTTCAAAGTTCACATTGTACTGCATATTCATCAAAATGCGACCTGCGGCTAGAAAATGTAGTCTCAAAATATTCCTGCACTGCTTGTGCACATAAGGAGTTGGAGTCTCGTTCCTGTCTGTCACTTTCGCGGGATAATTAATTGGCAAGAAGGATTCTGAAAAATTTTTCAAATATCAAAGAAGCGGCCTAAATTATAGCATGGATGTTCTCAAATATTTCCGGGCAACTCAGTGGTGAATTCTCAAGTGCTGATTGAATCAGGATATTAAGTACTTTGAGAACATTTGTGTGTAGTAGGTGCACGGCAGATTTTCAAAAAATAAATAAATAAAGATATAGCATGTCCAACAGGGCAACAAGCTCTGGTTTCGGATAATGTATTCCACTAGAATATTGTCCTCGTAGAAGAATGTACATGGGACTGCCTCTTTCACTAGTTTGAAGAAGAACAGCAAAATTGTGCCACACCCGAAGTTGATTACCTTAACGGTATATCCAGTGACGTAAAGGTAAACCGGAATATGTGACAGTGGGTAATGGGGTGGCAGGAGATGTCACTTCCTTTAGTGCCTCGGTTACTAATTGCGGCACAGCAGAAAAGATTTTTTTTTTGCCATCGCCGCAAGGTCCCTTGATTTCGCTCTCAGATGAAACACCCGTCTTGACAATGAAGTCAAGTGCCGCCAGCTGTTACGTCCCTCGCATCTAGCATGTGGTTCCCTTCCGCACTTTAGCCTTACTCCCCCGAAGAGAGCCTCAATGGGTTGCTATATAGGGCTTGAAATGAGTCTTCAGTGAGATTATCCTCCTTTAAGGCTTTAGAATGTGGTTTTCTATGTGGGCATAGGCCACCAACCACAGTGGGTTCGAGCGTCGCGCGAACCGAAGCCCCGATCAGCCGTCACCACGCGCACACTGAAACACCGCAGCGCGCACTAAACCTCCACCGGGAGGAGAGCACTGCGCTGCAAGGACACAAGCCTCCAAGTTTACAAAGGAGACGTTTATTGGAACGCCATCCTCCAGCGGCACACACACACGCACACGCACATACACATATATGCAAACGCACATACACACACGTACTCAGTCACCGTGTCCCGGGAGCGCGCGAGGAGCAAGGCTCCCCTGCGCGCGCGAAGTGACACGGAGTGCGCGCCGCAAGCACGCAAGGGCGTGCTGTGATCTCTCTCTCGTGGTAACCTTTGAAAGAGAGTGGGCAACCACCGCAAGGTACGCCTGTCACGGATCGTTGGATCACGATCGACAGGCTCGAGCTGCGCTCTCAGGTACGACCCGGAGCGGACGAACTCCAGTACGCACTGATCTGCGCGGACAAAGGCCGGCAGACTAGAACAGTAGCGTACACACCTTGCGATGTCTCGGAGGGGTCTCTCATGGGCCCCGCTCGGAGGGTCGCGCGAGCGCGGCCGTCGAAGCGGTGCCGTGTTCCCGCCAAAAGGCGCCAATGAGAACAGCCACTGGGACGCCAGGGCGGAGCTGTGGCCGAGCGACAATGACAAGTCGTCCGAACATCTCTCCGCCGCCTCAGGCGGGAGAAAGGGAAAGAGGAGAACAACAGGCAAGCGGACGGCAGCCGCGCAAAGGGCAGCCGCAGCAAGCCCGAATCCCACGAGAAGTTTATTGTATACTTCTTGCAGGTGAATTCATTTGTAAGCCCCTGCATCGAGTATCACCTGCGTCATTTATTGGCCTCTTTTTACCACTTCCAGCACAAGTGGTGTCATGAATATGAAACCATTTTTTATTGTTTTCATAAGCTTAATATCATGTAAAAATTTCATTAACACAATGTTTATTTGCAAAATTAAGTGATGTTTATAATAAAACACATTTTCTAATATATAAATTATAGTAACATTTAAAACTCAACCCTACAATGTTTGCTTTGACTTTTATACTAATAATATAATTCATGTAAGCACTTTGCAATTTACATCACATATTTATGAAATTATTTTCATCTTCGGTGCTACATGGATGGTTTCGCATCTAGCGCTGAAAGACGGTTTTGCTGTCGCAGACGAGATGCTGTCATGTTAGCCTTGAAGAAGATTCGATGTGATCACTGCTCATTCAGTTTTTTTTTTTGTTAATTCCGATTCTTGTACAGGCTTGGGAAAAATTCATACTAAAATGGATGAAAGTGGCTACCATGCAGCAATGTATGTTACACACTTGTCGAAAGTTTGCTGAGCGACCGTGTTTTAATATAAAGACTCCGTTCACGTGTGTGTTACGTTGACGACATGACGCCGCAGCATCTACTTTCTGTGTTATTTCATTTCGGGGCTGCACTCACCACGGAATCCACGAGCGACAGCGCGTAACCAGGCAAAAGCCACCCGCCACCGCTGAAGCAGACGCGGAGCGAACAGTGAGCAGGTTGCGCCCCTTGCTGCGGCGGAGAGCTTAACTCAAGGAAAAACGTTCCCATTGTTCCCGCGGCGATTGAGAAGGCCCTAAGAAAGAGCGCGCTCTCTCCCTCGAGACCGGCCCTGCTTTAACTTGGGCCTCGGATGGATGGATGGAATATAGGAGCGTCCCCTTTGAAAGGGGGTGGTAGCAGTAGCTAACATGCTCATTTTTCTCCCTATATCTTAATTATTGATTTAGATTGGTTAACTAAACCATCATTCTTTTTATTACATTTTTATTTCTACATTACTAGCATTATGTCACTTCTCTGCTCTTAAGCCACCAATCTTCCAATCGTTTTTTGCTAGTTTCCACCGCCGGTTTATTCACCCAGCCACTGGTATCTCTAAACCCCAGAGCTTCAGGAACAGTGACTGCGCCTGCATCAATTTCGGGATGGATACCATTACATTCGAGTATAATATGGTCAATTGTTCGGTGGCGACCCTGCTCGAGATCGAGCAGGGTCGCCACCTAGCGGCATCCGGTGTGGATGCGTTTTCGCGTCGCGTGCCAGCCCGCAGCGATTTAAGTGAGCGCGTGCGGCGTGTACAAAAGTACTTTTTGTTTCTTTCACGGTTCCTGCGCGTTTTTACTTACTTATCTACCCCCTGCAAAAAGAAATATTGTTACGAGGAAGATCTCCAATCCGAAAGCTCTCCGCACATCTAGCGTTATTGAGGGCACCGATTTCACAACATTCAGCGTCGTCGTCTTCTCGGAGTCTGTTGCACTTTTTGATCCTCACCACGAGCAGAGAATACAGTTAAGTAACACTACCCCCCCGGGGGAAAAGCACAGTCCCGGTGCGGTCTATGTTAGCGAAATAGAACGTTGATAATAGGGCTTTAGACGGGACACATGCACTATTTCGGAGGTTGGAGCTGTGGACGGGGACTTCAGAAACACAGATTCAACTTCGTAGGTGACGTCGGTCACGGGGCGCAAAACACGGTAAGTGTAACGGGGCAAACGTTCTTCACACAAGCCCACTCGACGGCACGGGAGCCACAGCAAAACGAGCGATCCAGGAGTGTACTGTACATCACGGTGGCGGCTGTCGTACCAGAACTTTTGGGAGTCTTGGGATGCAGAGAGCCTGGCATGAGCTATCCGGCGGGCATCATGAGCGCGGGTGACGGCATCACTGGTGTAAGTACTGGTGGCGTCTGCCGCGGGTAGGGAGGTGTCGAAGACTAGTAACGGGTGTCGGCCAATTAATAAATAAAATGGGGAGTATCCAGCGGTAGAATGGACAGATGAATTGTAGGCGAATGTCACAAAGGGGAGATGAACGTCCCAATCTCGATGGTCGTCAGACACATACATGGCCAGCATGTCTGTGAGGGTACGGTTTAGACGTTCCGTGAGGCCGTTGATCTGGGGGTGATAGGCGGTGGTGAATTTGTGGCGGACGGAGCACGAACGGAGAATTTCGTCAACCACTCGCGACAGGAAACAGCGGCCACGGTCAGTTAGTAGTTCACGAGGAGCACCATGATGAAGAATCACTTTTTCTAGAAGGAAGTCAGCGACGTCTGTGGCGCAGCTGGTCGGGATAGCTCGGGTAATAGCGTACCGGGTAGCGTAATCGGTCGCACCGGTTTTCTCCACCTGTACCGACATAATCTCCGACAACGTCAATGCCCTTAGCCCACCTCGTTCCTCGTCTCCTTCATCGCTTTTGGCTGCCTTCGACAAATCCGTCGACAGCGCACTCGCTCCAGATCAACGCGCCTAGCTCCTTGACTTGCTGAACCGATTCCGAGCTTTCTTTGACATCCAGCAGCCATCCTTGCGTCAGATATCAATTGCTGCCCACCACATCTATACTGGTACGCACGTCAAATTACGTCAACATCCTTATCGTGTATCAGCCTCAGAGCGGCGCATTATTGATAAGCAAGTCGACGAGATGCTCAGTAGAGGTGTCATTTAGCTTTCCAGTAGCCCTTGGGCGTCCCCGGTCGTTTTAGTCAGGAAGAAATACGGGTCTATTCGATTCTGTGTGGACTACCGCCGCTTTAATGCGATCACACAAAAGGACGTCCATCCGCTACCACGCATAGACCACGCGCTGGACGCTTTGCATGGAGCGCAATTTTTTTCAATCGATTTACGATCTGACTACGGGCAAGTTCCGATAGCTGAGGACGATCACTCCAAGACAGTTTTTGCCACTCCTGACATTCTCTATGAGTTCAACGTCATGCCGATTGGCCTGTGTAACGCGCCCGCTACCTTTGAACGCCTGATGGACAATATTCTCTGTGGTTTGAAGTGGGAACATTTCTCTGCTACTTGGATGATGTCGCATTTTCATCCGACTTCGCGACCCACCGAACTCGCCTTAAAACTGTCTTGCAATGTTTTAGCGACGCCGGTCTGCAGCTAAATCTGAAAAAAAATGCCATTTCGGCGCTCGTCAACTCACTATTTTAGGGCATTCAGTGTCCAAGGATGGCACCCTTCCTGATCCATCTAAACTCCGCGCTGTCACCGAGTTCCCGAAGCCAACATCTATCAAGCAACTACGCAGCTTTATAGGCTTATGTTCCTATTTTAGGCGTTTCGTTTGGAACTTTGAGGCCATCATTGCCCCTCTCACTCGACATCTCAGCGCTCAGAAATATCTTTCTGCCTGGTCGCCAGCTTGCCGTACTGCTTTTACAAAATTGCGCACAATACTTACCTCACCCCCAGTATTGCGCCATTTTGACCCGGCTGCTCCTACTGAAGTGCACATCGATGCTAGCGACGGTGGCCTCGGCGCTGTTCATGCCCAACGAAAACCCGGTGTTGATGAATACGTTGCGGCGTACGCAAGTCGAACGATGACCAACGCCGAGACCAACTACTCGGTGACAGAAAAGAAATGCTTGGCCACTGTTTGGGCGCTTCAGAAATTTCGGCCATACTTATATGGGCGCCCATTCGATGTTGTTACGGACCAGCACGCTTTGTGTTGGTTGTCTTCACTAAAAGACCACACCTGCCGTTTCGCCCGCTGGTCGCTTAGACTACAAGAGTATGATATCCGAGTCATCCATCATGCACTCCGACGCAGACGCTTTATCTCGCTCGCCGGTGCCGCCTGACACTCCGTTGTCCACTGCCTCCAGCTCCGTCTTGTCTTCCCTGTCTATCGACAATATGCCATCAGAACAACGCAAGGATCCATGGCTAACATCACTAATCGATCTTCTTACGAACTCGTCACTTTCACCGGCTCCTCGCGCCCTTCGTCATCAAGCTCAGAATTCAGCTCGCCCTTCGTGACCGTCTCCTCTATCGACGCAATTAGATGCCAGATGGCCGTCTCACCACCTCCGTAGTGATATCTGGGCATCCTACCATAAAAATCCAGTGTGGCCATGTGGGTGTATTTAAGACTTATGAACGGTTGCGACAGCGCTTTTACTGGCGCGGTATGTATACATTCGTCAGTATGTGAGTTCGTGCATCGATTTTTATGGACCTCTGCCGTACGCACCTGAAGCGAATTCGGAGACAGCAGCACTTCAGGATGCCAACGGACCCAATATCGCGTCCGTTCTTCTTCATCATTTCACTCTGCGGCACGCCCCCCCCCCCCCCCCCCCTCCCGTGAACTTCTAAGTGATCGAACCAAACCTTTTCTATCCGAGGTTGTCGAAGCGCTCCTACGCAAACGTCAGACCATCCACCAGACAAACAGGGCGTACCATCCTCAAATCAAAGGCCTTGCAGAGCTTTTCAAACGCACACTAAGTGACATATGTCCAAGCACATCGCCGCCGATCACTCCGATTGGGACAATATTCTCCCATTTATAACTATGCCTACAAGAGGCTACAACACTACCGTTCAAGCAACTACCGGATTCTCGCCATTTTTTTTTTTCTGTTGTACAGGCTTGAACTCGACGCTATCCTCCCCTACCGTCCTGATATCTGACAGTATGCATCGCATTCCGCAGCCGCCCGGCACGCTGAAGAATGTCGCAAGCTAGCTCGCTCGCTTATACTTCGGACGAGCAAGCCCAGAATAAAGCGAACAGCGACAGGAGCCACTCTGTCCACCAATTCTCTCCCGGTGCTCACGTACGGCTCTGGGTCCCATCGACATCACCAGGTCTGACCAGCCAGTTTACTGCCAAGTACCACGGACCCTATTTAGTGCTCCAACAGACTTCTCCCATCAATTACCTTGCTGAACCGCTGGCCGCTTCCACCGACCTTCGCCGCCGTGGGCGTGAGATCGTTCATGTCGACCGTTTGAAGCGTTATTACGATCCCGCTATCATTTCGTCTCCTTGAGTCGCCACGGTGCGGAGGCCAGATTGTAAAGAAGAAGTTCCGATTAAGCGGGCAGATCGCTGAGAAAGAAGAATGGACGAGCTGTCTACAAGTTAAGCCACCACCGCTCCGGTCGTGCTCGCTACCAGTGCGTGGATCCCCGCTTACATCTCGACCTTACAAATATTTGACAACCTTAAGGCATCCTCTACTGCTCGTGTTGACTGCATAACTGCTAAATTGCTGAAAAGTACTAAAATGTACTCATTCCTTGCCCTAACTAAAATATTTCAGCAATCATTCGACAAAGGTGAAATACCGGGCGACTGGAAGACAGGTAAGGTGGTTCCCGTGTATAAATCTGGAAATAAACACTCGCCTTTTAACCACCGACCCATATCTATTATCAGAATTCCATGCACAATCTTCGAGCGCATGCGCTTTTAACTTATCTTGAATCTAGCTCGTTTCTTCCTCCCTCTCAGCACGGTTTCAGGAAGTCCTATTCATGAGAAACACAGGTACTCGTATTCAACTTCACGCAATTTCGGACCGTCGCCCTATCGCAGAATGTATTTTCCTTGATTTCGCAAAGGCATTTGATAAAGTTTCTCATATTTTGTTAGCAAAACTGCGCACGATAAGATTAGATACTAATGTTCTGAAATGGCTCGAAGTTTTTCTTACTTACTGTCAACAATTCGTTACCGTCAACAACGTTATTTCGATCTCTCACCCTGTTCTTTCCGGCTTACCGTCTTGGGACCCCTGCTTTTCCTTATTTTTGTCAACGACATACTCAGTAATCTTTCATCTCCTGTCCATATTTTTGCTGATGATTGCATTCTTTCTGGGGAAAAAAAATGATAGGAATTCAGTCTGCCCTAAACAACAAACTTGGAATATGCTGTCAAGAGCAAACTTATGCACATTACTAGTGTGACTAGTGATTTTCCCTCATATACTCAAAACGGTGTGTTACTTGAACAGGTAGAACGAGAGGAAGAAGATAGTTTACACGGTATGAAGAAGCACTGAACAAGGATAAAAGGGGTACGCCTCAGTTCGCAGGTCGAGCCCACGTTTCGACTTGTCTTCGTATGGGCCTTTTACTTGATGCTCGTCCGCGGTTAGTGTTAGTTTGGCCATTTGGTCGTTACGTTCATCGACGTTTTGGCCCAGACTGAGGCGTAAACCATTTACCCTTGAACCAGTTACGATATATGAATTTCTATTATGTCTAACCTTAGCTGGAACGCGCACATTGAGCATATTAGTAACAAAGCTAATCGCATGCTAAGATACCTGAAACGTAACTTTCACGCAGCCTCAACTAACGTCAGACTTTTACTATGCACTACACTCGCATGCTCACAGCCATAGAATATGCTTCATCAATCTGGAACCCTCGTGTAAATAGCTTTATTGACCTACTGCAAATCACGCAAAATAAATCAGCGCGCTCTCTGACATTCAGCGCACATCAGGTGTAACTGCCATGAAGAATACATTCGGCCTAACTTCACTTGCATCACGACGAAAAATTGCACGCCTGTGTCTCTTTCATAAAATGTTAAATCATGAGTCCATTCGCAACGAGTTACCTTCCCCCCCAAATATATTTCACGCTGCACTGATCACACACTTACCGTAGACATTTTTACATGCAACACTTGAGATTGTTTTGGATTCTTTTATTCCTCGCACGTCATATGACAGGAAACACCTCCTTTCTTCAATTACCACAATTCCTGAAGCTGCATTGTTTCGGTCTGCTGTTACAGTCATTATTGTCTAATACAGTTTTTAGCGTCTGTTATATTTTTCATCTCTTATTCCAATGGTTACGCATGTTTTGGTAGCTTACTCTCATTTTCCTTTGTATTAGCCGTATTTTATGCATTACCCGCTCCCTCCTGTAATGCACAATTGCCTTGAAGGTACAATAAATAAAAAAAAAAAATCTTCCAATCACGTTTTTTTGCCAGCTGCCACCGCAGGTTCATTCACCCGACCACTGGCATCTCTAAACCGCTCGGGAAGAGTGACAGTGCCTGCTTCGACTTCCCGATGCATGGCATCTCATTCGAGTATAAGATTGTTTCTATGGATTCACCACCTTCCTGGTTAAATTTCCTTTTATAGCTGCGTGTTCTAAGGCACACTGCTCTAGCCTCAAAAAGTAGGCCACTGCCTCTTGAGTTATCAAAGATCTGCATTTTCCACTTTCGGTATAATTCTACACTACAACAAGCATTTGTACAGTTTTTACCTTCTGTGTTTTTCACCTGTTGCTTAACACTCTTTATTTCTCCGTCTTTGTGACTAGCACACTTAATAGTTAGTTTCCTAGTTCTTTTTCTCCATTGTGAGTCAACGCTTTTTAGGTGTAGGTATTTACTTTACCTTTACTACTTTATACTTTAGCTCTAATATTTAGCTGCCCACCTGTTACTGTCAAATTTCCTCAGGCGTTCCTCATATAATATTTTACTCTGAGCTTTCCATAATCCGAAAGATGCCCAGCCCATATCTCCCTGTACTGCCTCATTTGTAGTTTTGCCATGGGCACCTAGTGCTAATCGTCCTATGGCTCTCTGATTTATTTCTAATGTCGACTGTACCTCTCATTTTAGGCATAAAACCGCATTTCCGAAACTAAGTTCGGGCACAATCATTCCTTTCCAAATACCCCTCAAAACCTAATACCTGTTGTATCCGAACAATGCCCTATGCTTCATTACCCCGGCATTCCTTCGCCCTTTGGCCCTAAGTGATTGCTCATGCTTTCCAATGTATGCCAATCCTTCGTTTACCCATACCCCCAGATATTTATATTCTGCCACTCTTTGTATGTAGACCCTGATCAATTGACCCGTCGAAAATCATCAGACCCGACATAACAGCGCTAAACCTGAAGCCTAGGGCGTCCCCTTCGTTTCCGCCATACTTAGTTAGAGTTTGCGAGTCTTACTGGCTATCTGTTACCAGCACAATATTGTAGCGTGTGCAAGGCAGCCGCTAGGCGGCTGCTCATTGAGAGTCTCGTGCGCGGACTTAAAGATGTGGCCCAGTGGCGTTCGATTAGAAGAAGCTGAAGTTGGCTGCTGTCTCTCGGTCGTCTCGGTGCTCTAGACCTGCTCTCCTGTGCCTGCTAGATCAACCCCCCCCCCCATTAAAAACCAGCCTTCTGGTTACGGGCCTAAACGGCTACTTGACACTGGTGGAGTTGAGGCCTTGAACTTCATGTCTCGGGCATCTCGCAGCCGCTCATCGAGTCTCAACCGGCTTCCGCTCATGTCTACACCCGTTCATCGCTGCAGCAGTCGCCTCCGCGGTCTGGCGCCGGAATTCGCTCTTCTACCTGAACCAGCGCCAGCAGACCAGCCGTTCGAGACTTCTGCAATGGCCCAGGCAAGTCAGCATCAGTTGCTGCTTCAGCAGCCTCGTATGCCCCCCAGTTTTCATGGCGGTACTGGGGAAGATGTCGACTGGATCGACCAGTGCGAGCGAGTGGCGCAGTTCAATCAGTGGAGCTCTGCTCAGAAGTTGCGCAATGTATATTATGCGCTTGCGGACTGCGCAAAACGTGGTATGAGAATAGGGAGGCCAGTGATCAAAGGTGATATTCTTTTCGCCAGCAGTTGCGGGAAACCTTTGCCAGCCACGACCGCCGTGATCGCACACGCCGCCTCCTAGAAACTCGTGTGCAACTACTTAATGAGAGCGTGGCCATGTTGCCAAGGACGTAACCCGTCTTTGCCGACGGGCTGATCCCGACATGACGGAATCAGCGAAGTTGCGCCACCTGATGTAGGGTGTAAAAGAACCCCTCTTTGCTGGTCTGGTTCGCAGTCCACCTCAAACCGTCGCAGACTTCCTCAATGAAGCTACCCTCATTGAGCGAGCCCTGCAGCAACGATGCTGGCGCATGAAGTCTGCCTGTGGTCAGCCCTTCAGCAGTGTGGCCACATTGAACGGGTCCACTGAAGATCACTCTCTGCGTGAGCTGATCCGCGAGGTAGTTTGCGAGGAGCTCCTCAATTTTAATCTTGGAGCGCCTAATCCGACTGCCGCGGCTGTCACCGAAGCCGTACGTGAAGAAATCCGTCAAAAATTTTCACCGCCTGAGTCACTGTTGGAGCCACGTTCTATGAACTACGCAGCGGCAATTCGTCGGCCTGCAGTGCCTCCTGCGCAACAGCTTCGTTTCAAATCACAGCCGCCGCCCACTCTGCAGTCACCGTTCTACCATCTTCCCACCAGCCGCCATCCCAGCAGAGCCTCCTCAAAGAGCCGCCCGCTCCTCAGCCGCTATTCTACCAGCCTTCCTACCAGCCGCCATCCCAGCACAGCCCCGTCATGCAGCAACCGGTTCGGAAGGCAGACGTCTGGCGCACTCCTCGCCAAAGGCTGCTGCGCTACCACTGTGGAGAACCCGGCCACTTGTACCGTCGTTCCCCATACCATGAACTCGGTCTTCGGGGCTTTGCTCGTGGTTCCATGCGTCCCCGGGTCGGCGAACGCCCTCCAGAAATTGAAGAATACCTATCAACCCGTGCAACCTCTTCGAGCGACCGGTCTTCACCCGTGCGCTACTCGTCACCCGGCCGCCGTGGTTTTAATGATGTGCCGAGGCGCCGGTCGCCAATCCCACGCCGGGGAAACGTGACAGTTTCCCACGCCGGGGAAACTGTCACGTTTTCGACGCCTACAAAGATGCCCGATGACTCCGAACGACGCCACGCACCTTTACGCATCGTTGACACGGATATATCCATGCCGCCACGTTCGTCTGCTCTCGTCACAGTCAGGTGCAATGACCAGTCCTGTGCTGCCGGCGTTGCCGAACAGAACACAGAGCTACTGTTAGGTCATGGAGTCTGTGTTGCACGCGGTATAGTTAATCTGACTAATGGTCTAGCGCACGTGCTGATTACGAGCATCGCTAAAGGAACCACGGTAGCCAACTCTGAAGGTGTCGCAGAAGCAGCCCACGACTGTTTTGTTCTTGAGACAAACATATCTGCCAGCCAACCCTGATGTGAATCCCGCTCTATCACCGGCAGAAAAGGACAGACTCGTCCGGCTACTCTATCAGTTTCAATACTGCTTCTCATCCGCCTCCGCGGTTAAACAGACGCCCTTGACCAAGCACCGCATAATAACCGACGACCGCACCCGACCAGTCAGACAGAACCCCTACCGAGTGTCACCGCGGGAACGCGAAGTCATTGCTCAACATGTAGACGACATGTTAAATGACGGTGTCATGCAGCCATCGAGGAGTCCCTGGGCTTCAGCTGTTGTCCTCGTTAAGAAGAAAGACGGAAGTTTAAGGTTCTGTGTGGACTACCGTAAGCTCAATCAGGTCACAAAAAAAGACGTCTACCCGCTGCCAAGCATTGATGACTCATTAGATCGGCTGCGCCACGCGCGCTACTTTTCATCGCTTGATCTTAAGAGCGGTTACTCGATGAATGTGATCGCGAGAAGCCAGAGTTTGTCACGCCCGACGGACTTTATGAATTCAAAGTCCTACCTTTCGGATTGGGCTCCGCTCCAGCGACATTTCAGAGAATGATGGACGCAGTTCTATCTGGTCTTAAGTAGCAGATGTGTCTAGTCTACCTGGACGACATTGTTGTGTTTTCGCCAATGTTCGAGGAACACCTCCAACGTCTCTCCGCTGTGCTACGGGCTATCAGATCTGCCGGCCTCACGTTAAAACCACAAAAGTGTCACTTTGGCTATGAAGAGCTACTGTCCTTGGGCCACGTCGCCAGCCATCGAGGAGTTCGTCCCGATCCAGCTAAAACATCAACCGCCACCGAATTCCCTACTTCATGTAACAAGAAGACAGTTGGTCATTTCTTGGGCCTCTGCGCCTATTACTGCAGGTTTATTGAAAACTTGGCGCATTGCCGCTCCGTTGACAGGTCTCACCCGGGATGATGTCACCTTCACCTGGACGGACGAACAGCAAAAAGCATTCGACGAGTTACGGCACCACTTGCAGACAACACCTGTGTTTGCCCATTTCGATGCCGAAACTCTGGTCCACACAGATGCCAGCAACGCGGGTCTAGGCGCTGTCCAATGGCAAGACAGTGCCGTGAGGTGAAAGCCAACCGGACCATCGGCTTTTTCGGGATCCTTTTAGCACGAACATCTTTCATGGGGAGAGGAATGTGCTGCCGGGTGGCACCCTTTGTTCTGGCCGGTAATGGTGCATCCACACGACGGGCCACGGACCTGTTTGGGTCCGCAGATCAAGCGTCACGTGACATCCCACTTCCGGTTTATGAAGTCCGCGCCAGGTCCGCGGACCGGAGCGGGTGAAAATGGCGGGGCATTCTTCTCGGACCGCGA
The DNA here is from genome assembly GCF_055883805.1 of Amblyomma maculatum. Lineage (NCBI taxonomy): Eukaryota > Metazoa > Arthropoda > Arachnida > Ixodida > Ixodidae > Amblyomma > Amblyomma maculatum. Next base: position 12,071,883 of record NC_139346.1, on the reverse strand, counting down.
ACCACGGGCCTTGCGGCGCCAGTGAATGGACGGGGCACGTTGGCTCCCGATGAAAGCGCTGAGCTAGCCTATATCAACTACGTAAACTTTTCGCACGCTTTCAAGACTACCAAATATCATAGGCAGTGTGTAGAGTTGCGTCCAACGGCATATTGACACAGCATTCGAGCACCCCGTACCACGGTACGTGCAGCACTACGTACTGATGCCCCGTCACGTCCCGGACGAGTCTTTTACAGTGGTGTGTTTAGTGAAGAGTGTCGGAAAACGTCGGGTCCCAGCTACATCATGAAAGAGAAGTTCCGAAAATGAACATGTGCAACACCCAATGCTGCGAGTTTGGCGGAGAGGTGCCGCCGCAAGCGCGCTGGATGACAGCGCACTGGCCGCGTCCTACTCCTTAGTCGTCACTAGGCCTAGATTGTTTCTCATCGAAGCAACAGCGGACGATGCTTTCGATTTGATTCGTGCTGCTCTAAATGACCTACCCATTAAAAAAAACGAAAGAGGTCTACCGACTGTCTTGTCAGAAAAAATAAAAAGAAAAAGGATATGACCATAAGGGCGAGGCAGCGGAGATAGCGTACAAGGCTGGGTGAGCCCCCGCTGCACAAGCGGCAGATGCTATGCAGAAGCTTACTTGTTATACCACTCCACCAGCAACTATGTATGAGGCAGCAATCCTCGCGAAGTGGTCAGTTCTGATACGCCTTTATGTCAGGCCTATTATTTTAAGAAAGACAATTTCACTATGCACGCTGGCGCAAGGTATATCCGCCGCTGCCGTAACGCGCCTCGACGTGCCGTTTGAAACAATGCATAGGAATGCTTGAACGCGCTGTTGCCGTCCGAGTTGGAAGCGACTCCACGTACGGTGTTATAAATAATTGGGATATTTGTAACCGCTAATCACCTAAAGGGTAACGGTTATTCGCGAGCTGTGCAGCAGTGGTGAACTACTATTCGCGTTAACTGCGGTTAAGCTCGGCCCACAGTTAAGGTGTCCGCGTAATGTGGTCCTTATCACCTTCATCTTTGCGTTTGGAATTAAACGGGTTAAGTGGAACGCTGTCAACTTGGGTACGTTGCGCCGGACTTCGCCTAGGGGCGTCCATGTTTATATGAAGCCAGCCTATGAACGAAGCAACCCCCGCTCCCCCCCCCCCCCCCACCAATTTACTGTACCGGAATTTGTCCAGATGCACGCCAAGTTCGGCATTGTGAAATAATGTAAAAAAAAAACATCGGAGGCAGTGTCTAACGAGCGCGTCGCGAAAGGGCGAGGGATATAGTGTATCCCTTCGGCTCGCCCCGTCGTCCGGCTTGTCGGCTGCTATTTTGGCCCGCCGTGAGAATGCTGTCGTGGGCCGGACCCTGCGTGGTCGACACCACGTGACCGGTCCGCGGCCCAATCCGTGATCCGTAGTGTGGATGCGCCTTAAGGAGCACCCAATTGGCACTTAAGCCTTTCTTTTTACACTACGACTTTGAGCTGTGCGAAAGGCCGTTTTGTTTATCTTGTCCGCTGATGCGACAAAGAGCGCCCGAAGGAGCACTCAGCATTTGACTCGGGCATTGCTCACAGAGCGGGGAAGCTCTCCTTTATTCCGGCGCCGGCCGTTCAGCATGGCTGCTGGGTCATCTTCCGCTTTCCATGTCGTTTCTCGTAGTAGTAAACACAGGTGGCGCGGGGCAATACACTGTGGAAAGGGTTTAACCAGCAGCGGCAGCGTGGATAGGGCAGCGGTGTGCGGGAGACAGTGGGAATAAAGTCTCCCGACAGGCTGTCCTCTATCACCGGTGCTGTTCATGCTTTATATGATAAACCTGGAACGGAGGATACAAGACAGTAAACTAGGTTTTAACCTGTCATATAGATTAGGTGGAAAGGCGGCAGAGCAGCGCCTCCCCAGTTTGATGTATGCAGACGATATTGTGCTGCTAGCTGAGAGTTTGGAAGAATTGCAAACTCTAGTTAAATATTGCGGAGACGAAGGGGACGCGCTTCAGTTTCAGCGCAGTTAAGTCGGGTCTGATGATTTTCAACGGCTCAAATCAGGGACTTAAAATACAAGGCCTTGAAATACCTAGAGTAGCAGAATATAAATATCTGGGGGTATGGGTAAACGAAGGATTGGCATACATTGGAAAGCATGAGCAATCACTTAAGGCCAAAGGGCGAAGGAATGCCGGGATAATGAAGCATAAGGCATTGTGGGGATACAATAGGTATGAGGTATTGAGGGGTATTTGGAAAGGAATTATGGTGCCCGGACTTACTATCGGAAATGCGGTTTTGTGCCTAAAATCAGAAGTACAGTCGACATTAGAAACAAATCAGAGATCCGTTGGACGATTAGCACTAGGTGCCCACGGCAAAACTACAAATGAGGCGGTACAGGGAGATATGGGCTGGGCCTCTTTTGAAGTGCGGGAAGCTCAGAGAAAAATATTATATGAGGAAAGCCTGAGGAAATTGGACAGTAACAGATGGGCAGCTAAAGTATTTAAATACCTGTACCTAAAACGCGTTGACTCACAATGGAGGAAAATAACTAGGAAACTAACTAGGAAGTATGCACAAGGACGGAGAAATAAAGAGCATTAAGCAACAGGTGAAAAACACAGAAGGTAAAAATTGGATAAATTCGATGGAAAAGAAAGAGTGTGGAATTATACCGAAAGTGGAAAATGGAGATCAGGAAGGAAGATTTCTTTGATAACTCAAGAGGCAGTGCCCTACTTTTTGAAGCAGACCAGGGTGCCTTAGAACACGCAGCTACAAAAAGAAATTTAACAATGGAGATGACGCATGTGCTGTATGTGGAAACTCCAGTGAAACAATTGCCCATATTATACTCGAATGTAATGGTATCCATCCGGAAGTTGGTGCAGGCGCAATCACTGTTCCTGAATCTCTGGGGTTTAGAGATAACAGTGACCGGGTGAATAAACCGGCGATTGAAACTAGCAAAAAACGGCTGGAAGATTGGTGGCTTAAAAGCAGAGAAGTGACATAATGTTTGTAATGTAGAAACAAAAATTCAATAAATAGAACGATGGTATAGTTAACCAATCCTAAAACAATAATTAAGGTATAGGAGATAAAATGAGCATGCTAGCTACTGCTACCACCCCGTTTCAAAGGGGACGCTCCTATATTCCATCCATCCATCCAGGAGAGGGGTTGACACCCTCACTGGAGAAACAGTTTCGCCGTGCTCTTTGTTTATTGTAATTTGTATTGGTAGTGGGGCCCTGGACTAGAGCCTGAGGCCAACCCACGGGGCTGTGCCTATCTAGCATATTGTTCTGTGGGGCCGGCCTCTGAAAATGGCCGCCCCTATTTCTTTGTTTCGTCAGTGTGTAAAATGGGAAGTGATCAATAGGCATGGCAGCAGCCTCAGCGGAAGCATGCTAAGGAACCCTTTCTGTTTTGTGCTGCAGGTTGTTGCGGTTCTGCTGCGAGCTCATGCAGTTGTTTCAGCGCTATACCAAGTCACAGTGAAAGCCTGGGGGCGTATCCGATATCATCGACACGGTAACATTTGCCTCGTGGAAGATCCGACAGCGCCAGCTACCATCGCCACGTCAATGCCAACAGCGGTTACGTCGGTCCACATGACCTGCTTCCCCGCTATAAAAGACAGACTACATCGAGCCTCATCAGTGGGCATCGCAGCAGCCTCAGCGGCAACATGCTAAGGAACCCTTTCTGTTATGTGCTGCAGGTTAGTCGATACTTATCTACGAACTGCTATCGAAGCGATAACCGCTTCTTAGTGCTGCTGCCCTGCCCGCTACCTTAGATGAATGTCTTCAGTTATGTCATTTCTATATCAATAGACCTGTTGGCGTGTGGGGATGTTGAGGCAAATCCGGGCCCTACTGAAAAAGAAATGCTTTTAGAATTGCTGGACGGCCAGGGAAAGTTGACCGCAGTTATGGAAGGCTTACGTAGTTCTCAAACCGATATTAAGCGGAACATTTCGGCTCTGACCGAACGCATAGAAGGCTCAGAAAAACAGCTGACAGATTTGAACGCTTTGAACAACCGTGTGAGTCTAATAAAGGAGACTGTCGAAAAGGTTGATAAACAGTTATCGGCGCTTCTCTCCAAAGTCGATGACTTGGGAAATAGAAGTCGCAGAAACAGTTTAGTTATATACGGATTAGCTGAGGAAGACGAAGAAACAGCAGCCGAACTTCAAAGGAAACTGATTACTTTTTTTTTTTTTCAAGACAATCTCTGACATTGATAGGTGTCATCGACTTGGTCGAAAATATAGAGATAAGGAACGTCCTGTGATAGTCAAGTTTATAGATTACCGAGAAAAAGCATCGGCAGTAAATTCAGCCTACAAGCTAAAGGGATCCTCAATTTCAATTTCTGAAGACTTTTCTACCAGAATGTGGGAAATCAGAAAGCACCTGTGGAAGAGTGCCGCCCAAGAAAAGAAAAATGGAGCCAAGGTGAAATTGGTGTACAATAAATTGTCCGTTAACAGTATAATGTATGGCTGGGATGAAGTGAAACATGCCCGTTAAAAGTTAAACAGCAAAAACAACTGACAGAAAGATCCCGTTCCCAAATCGCTAAAAATATTAAATGTAAACTGCAGAAGCATATTAAATAAAATTAGTGAGAAGCAATTTTACTTTGCGAAGATCCAGACATCGCAGTTTTAACTGAGGCATGGTTAAACGAAACCATTTACGATAGCGAATTCGCGCCAGCTGACTACAGTGTACTTAGAAAAGACCGTGGTAGCAAAGGAGGAGGAGTCGCCATAATCTTCAAAAATTATTTAAATATAGTGGGCATGCCTGGAGTGCCTAATATCGGATGCATTTTCTGTAAGGCTTACCACAACAATGTCCGGTACATTGTTGGATCTTTGTATAGGTCTCCTGGATCACCTGTCAGTGTTCTAAATAATCTAGCAGATTATGTGAGAACTTTTAAGCCAAATGATCGAATTATTTTGGCCGGTGATTTCAACTTACCGGATATTTACTGGCCAAATTTCGCAATCAAAACCTATAGCGATGAATGAAGTGAGGCAATGCTTGATATAGCGTTCTCATATGACTTGACCCTCAGCACGATGGACCTCGAAGGTATCACTACGGACCCCGCGGAGCTTGTTGAAGCAACTGAGCCATCGGTGTAGACGTGTTCACGGTTATTGTGCATAGAATACAGGTGACCCAAAGACGACGTACCCCACCTCTTCAACTGGTGCTGAACTGGCTGCCTTACGTGCAGCTATTCAATACATCGGCCAGGAACTTCCAGGTGTCTGGTCCATTTTTACGGACTCGAAAGCAGCGCTTCAAGGCGTTCAAGCTGCGCTACGTCCTGGATCACATGAACAATTAACTGCAGAGATCCACGTGCTATACCACGACGCTACATCAAAAGGTCATGATATAATTTTCCAGTGGCTACCTGGACATTGCGGTATTGAGGGAAACCACCAGGCAGACCAAGTTGCCCGTTCTTCACACAACGACGGAACTACAGTGAAAATTCCTATATCTAGAGTTGACGCAGCTTGTCGACTTCGTTCCTTAGCGGCGGAGCTAACGCTTTCAGCCTGGAACAAAGGAGAATTCTCCAATCGACGCCTCAGGGAACTAGACCCTGGGCTGCGCCTTCGTGTTCCCCCTAACAAAGGGCGGCGCGAAACAACACTGATGTGCCGTATGTGGCTCGGTGTTGCATTCACCAAAAAATACGCTTATGTGATGAGAATGGCGGATAGCCCTAACTGCGAAAGATGCGGCTGCGAAGACACCACACAGCATCTCCTTTGCGAGTGCCCTGCTTTTTCAAGCGAAAGACATGCGCTGCGTTCGGCTCTGGACCATCTTGACAGCCGTCCTTTCACAGAGGAGAAAATCCTCTGCCCATGGCCACAGAAGGCGTCTAACGGCAAAGCCTTCAAAGCACTTATGTGTTTTATGAGAGACACAAACTTGATTGAGAAACTGTGACTGTGATCCTCGCCGCCTTTCCTTTCCTATCATTCACTTCTATCTTTCTCCTTTAAACTCCTCATTCCCCTTCCCCAGTGCAGGGTAGCAAACCGGAAGCTTTCCTGGTTAACCTCTCTGCCTTCTCTCTCTTTCTCTCTCTCTCTCTCATATGACTTGACACAAACTGTAGAACAGCCGACCCGAATACAAGGGAGTTCAAAATCCACATTAGATTTTTTTTTTGTTTCTGGCACAATTTTAGATACAGCTAAATGTGTAGTCATACCCGGTATCTCTGGTTCTACTTACTCTTTCCGGCTTAACTGTTGATAAAAATTGCTGAGAAATGCATTTTAGAAACTTCTCTCGAGCTGATGATGTTTCCATTGTCGATGTTCTTTCCTTCAACTTTGATACATTTTGTAATAGCGCTGACAGTGTTCACGAACTTTGGGACCGGTTTAAAGCTATGATACATGAATGCATTGAATGCCACGTGCCGGTTATTGTTAAAAAGATAACAAAAAACTCATGGATTTCTCGGGTGGCAGTGCAGTTAAAAAGAAAACTGAAACGAATAAAAAAGAAAAAAAGCAACCAGTAATTCTCCGGAATTAGAACGAAAGAATAGTTTCTCAGCTCAAACAGAACACTATCGCTGACAAACAGCGTTACTTTGAAGAATCGTTACCAAAATTTATCTCTGAGTCTCCCGGGAAGTTCTGGCGTTTGGTCTCCCCAACATCAAAGGTCAATAATGAGTTTGAAATCAAAGGTGTTTTAGTCAGTGATGCACAAACAGTATCTAATGAATTCAATGAACATTTTAAGTCCGTGTTTAATGATGACAATAACATTTTTCCGAAATTTGAAGCTTCCCTCCCGCCTCTAGATGACGTTGTAGTTAGTGAGCATGGCATTTTAAACATGTTACTTAACCTTGAAATAAAGAAATCACCTGGACCAGAGAATATACCTAACGCCTTTTTTAAAAGATATGCACAATGGACATCTAAGTATTTATTTGTTATATTTACAAGGTCCTTACATGAGGGCCAAGTGCCGAGAGACTGGGGGACTTCTAGAATGAAACCGCTTCATAAAAGTGGAGACAAGCGATTAATCAAGAACTACCGCCCTATTTCACTCACATCAACTGCTTGTAAACTACTTGAACACATAATTCACAATCACCATATCAAACTTTCTCGAAGCTAATATTTTTTTTTTACTAAATATCAGCATGAATTCAGGAGGGGTTACTCAACTTGTACACAGTTAGCAGAAACTATACATGATTTCGCCTCGCCAATTAACAATGAAACACAGATTGATGCCTTATTTATGGACTTCTCGAAAGCTTTTGATAAGGTTACTCACGAAAAGTTAATTTATAAACTGCATACAATAATAAACATTGTCTATGCCTTCAAATACATCAGAGAAGTTGCTGTGCATGCAGTTGTTCGCTGCGGCTGTACTCTCGTCAGCGGTTGCCGAGGAAATTCAAGATGCAGGAGTTTTCGCCCGCTGAGCATTGCAGTTGGCATTCAGCATATGTGGCAAGTTCCTGTCCGCTGCACGTCATCACTCGTGCATGCGGCGGCGTCATGTCTGGTTGCATACGCCACTTTCTGATTTGATGTTCAAGTCGGAGCCGGTGTATACCTTGAACCCGATGCTGTGACCATTCACACAGACAGTTTCGAACCATTCTGAGGCGCTGTTTACTTTGAGGAGCTCGAGGCTCTCCAGGACGAATTCTTGTTGCTGCTGAGGAGCCCGATTCATTGTCTGCCTCGTTGGCTTTGTTTACACATGCTCAAAAAATACTCGAATTTGCCGCAGGCGTAACAGTTGTGACCGTAAGCGATGCAGGCGCGCGTAGTTCCACAGCGCGAGCATTCTCGCTGCTGCTTCGGCATCGAATGCGGAGTCCTCGAAGCGGGGTTCCAACTTTTCTGATTGTTTATGGCTTGCACTTCAAGCTTTTAAGTCCTTCTTTGCTACTTTGCATGTTGTAATTATCTTGTCAAACGGGAGGTCCCGTTCACGGAAAAGTAGCTCCCTCAATGATGCGTCTCGAATTCCGACAACGATGTGGTTCCCGATGAGCCTCTCTGCTTTTTCTCCAAAGTCGCGCTTTTCTCCTCGCCTCCGCAGGTCAGTTACAAAGTCGTCGAACGGCTGGTTTTCTTTTGTTGCATGCTGTTGAAGACAGCTGACGCCTGTATTACGTTTTTGTATGACTTGTACAGAGCGTCTAACTGCTCGAGAAGGTACGTAACATGATCCGGCGTCTGCGCGCCGTCCGCGCTCGGAGGTTGAGGGGGGAATATCTGGGCGACGCGGCGGCCGTGGGGCCCGAGAAAATGGAGGGCCTTGGGAGTCTTGCTGGCGTCCTCACACGCGAGCTCGTAGATGTTGTAGGTATAAGTCCAGTCCTCCCATGCGGTTCTCTCCCAGCCCGCAGCGAGAGCAGACGCGTTTTCACCACCTCCCGCGCCCGTCGTTGCGAAGCTCGACCCGCCGCCCCAAGCCCCCCGGCTCGATTCCCGGAAAAGCGTCTGGGCCACCTCGCGCTGCCGGCTCTCCGCCGCCGCTGGCTACGCCGGAGCTGGGCCTGGCAGGCCTAGCAACCGAAGCTCTCGACACCGAGGAGAACACCGGGGCTGCGATGCAGTACCAGGTGCCTGGGGAAACTATCACTCCGGCCGAAGCCCAAAGCGATGACTGGGAAACCGTCATTGCTCTCCGGAACCGCCACCGACCACCGAAAAAAGGCACCGACGCAGCTATTGAAGGTGGTGGGCGAAACGGAACACCACCTACCACACAAAAAGCTCTGTCGTCGCCGCTGCCACGCCGGCGAGGCACTCCGTTGCCACGACTGCCGCAAGACGACTTAAAGATTGTTGTGCGCCCGCGAGGAGGATGGAATATCACCACAGCTATCCCGAAATCTATACTTCTAGCGTCCTGCAACGCTGCTAAGATACCCCGCCAAGAAGCCATCCATCAGGACAAAGTGCGGCTGCACCCGATCAACAACACATTCACCATCAGCACGCCAGCAGAAGCACGAGCACGAGCCTACGCCAAGCTCTCGGCCATCAGCATAGGGGGCCAAGAATTCACAGTGACAGCGCACCTTGCGCCGCCTGACGAAGCAGTAAGAGGTGTCATACACATGGCCTACGATGGAGAACCACGCGCAGAACTCCTAGAAGGACTGATCCCCTTCAACCCTCGTGCACCAACTGTTGATGCACGCCCCTTCGGGCGAAAGGGATCAGTCCTAATCACCTTCGCCAAAGGACCAATTCCAGATTCCATCTGCTACTGGGGAGGTGTACATGTGTGCTACCAACACAAACCCAAATTAGAGGCCTGTTACAACTGCCGAGAAGCCGGCCACCGACGCGACGTGTGCCCCCTAGCAGATAGTGGGCGATGCCACAATTGTGGCGAACAACACACACCATCCGACCCCCCTACTTGCGTGCCCAAGTGTATTGTGTGCGGTGGAAACCATCACACTGGCAATATCTTATGCCAGCGCCGATACCTACGACCACGAATACCCCCGTCCCAGTCAATGCAAGGCCACCAGCTCAGGTCTGAAAACCATTCCCGCCAGTCAACACGGGACAACAGCCACTCCGAGACGAATTCCCGTTCACCATCCAGTGAAGAAAAGCCTAAAGTACAGAAAGGACTAACGTGGGCAGACAGAACCAAAGAAAAGCCAGCCACAATCCATCCAGAGGCCCGCGAATCTGGACAAGAGGAGCTCCGGGCCCTGAGGGCGGAGGTAAGTCGACTAACAGCTCTACTCCATAACAGCCCCACCATTCCCGCTCCACAACACCTAACCCCTGCCCCAGTGCCACCCCCACCCCCGCAGCATGCCGCAATGGAGACGAATCAAAGCCCAGTAGAAAATAAACCTAAAGAAACCAGCTCCAGCCCCCCAGCAAAAAAGCAACGAATTACCCCCAACCCAAAAACGCAAACCGATTCCGCCCCTGCCGAACAACTCGACAAACATATTCAGAAACTAGTCGAACAATTCGACAAAAAGCTTCAAACCCTTAACTCTCAATTTGAGAGCCAGTATCAAACTTTGTCAGCAAAGTTTGCCGAATATGCCGCTGCCTTAGAACGGCGCATGGAAGCCCATATGGAGGCAATGTTTCAGAAACTGGTAGTCATGCAGACCACCGCACTTCATGCAGCTCCCCTACCCCCACCTCAGATAGGAGAGGCTGCACGGCCAGCAGACGCCTCTGCTGTTCCCGTTTTAAAACCCCCAAAGCTTCAACATGGCGGCGCGGGTCCGACTTGATTCCCTGAACATTCTGACATGGAACTGCCGTGGCTTTCGCGGCAACCGAGCACCATTTCAGCTTCTTCTTCCTACCTTCCTCCCACCCCTCAAATTCTCCTCTTACAAGAAGCCGGGACGAAATCCCACATCCCCGGCTACACTCCCATATATTCCGACTCCACAGACGCACCGCGCGCTGCCACATTTATACACCGTAGTCTCACCTATATCACACACCAGGTAGCTGCAGATGCCCCATGCGTAGTTACAGAAATCATACACTCCACCCACTCTCTCCCATCCATCTACGTCGCCAACATATACCATTCACACTCATTACCCATTGCCTCGCTAGAATCTCTCCTAAAGAGTATATATTGCCACCTAGCGTTGCCAGGTGGCGCATGACTGAGGTGTGAAAGGAGGACGAAGTGGAAGAGGACGACAAAGTGTCGCTTGCAGGTTTGCGTCTGTGCTGCTGTGTTCTTGTGTCTGGGCTACCCCCTGCTATCATTGGTATCCTTAGTCACCGTGTACGTGACATTCTGGTGGAGCTGCTGGGTAAAAACGATCGCCTATGCAAGAATCTCCATCTACAAGACGTCGCGCCAGCCCTGTACCATTGGACACCCCCGTGCATCGCTCCAGTCGACGGCTCCAGGGACTGTCTCCGGAGTTTCAGCCATCACCCGCCGCCATGACATCTAGTGCTCCTGCGCAGCAGGTGACGGGCGTCGCACCGGCCTGTAACTACACCTTGCAGGCCCCTCGGGTACCGAAGACTTTCCATGGGGACCTCTTTGAGGATGTGGAGGACTGGTTCCTTCAGTTTGAACGTGTCGCTGCATTCAACCAGTGGGACGATGCTGCCAAACTAAGGAACGTCTACTTCAGCCTTGAGGACGGCGCCCGTATCTGGTTCGAGAACCGAGAGCAAGCATTAACTTCGTGGCGGGAATTCCGTCGTCAACTGCTCGAGGCTTACACTAGCGCAGATCGTCGCGAGCATGCAGAACGAGCCATTCACTCTCGCATCCAAAGGCCGAATGAGAGTGTCCAAGCATACGTCGAGGACATGACGCGCCTCTTCAGGCGAGCCGATCCCGCCATGTCCGAGGACAAAAAGGTCAGGCACTTGATGCAGGGTTTGAAAGAGCAGTTGTTCGCAGGCCTTGTGCGAAACCCACCGTCGACTGTAAACGGATTCCTTGCGGAGGCCACCACAATGGAAAAGGTGCTACACCAACGTGCCGTGGCTTATGACCGACCTTTTCATACAAGCACAATCGCGGAATCATTTGCATCTTCAGAGCGGCATCCCGATGCATTGCGCGAACTGATTCGCAGCGTCGTGCGCGAAGAACTAAGCAAGTTCTGGAGCCCTCTGCAGCAATCGCCATCTTCCGTTTCTGCTATAGTGCGGGAAGAGGTGCGGCAGGCACTCAAGAGCCCTCTTTCGCCTGTAGTTCCGAGCCCGCCATTGCTGTCAGGGACCGACAATCGTCCCACATATGCGGAAGTTCTGCAGGGTCAGGCTCCCCCTTCACCACCGCCCATTCTCGCGTCACCTACAGTTCCGCTGCCCTCGGTGCAGCCAGTGCAGAACTTCGACAATCGTCCGCTGCCCCGACGCAAAGCCGACAAGCGCACGCCTGACCGCCGTCCGCTTTGCTTCTACTGCGGTGAACCAGGACATCTCTACCGGGATTGTCCGTATCGACGCCTCGGTCTCCACGGCTTCCGCATCGACTCGCCTCCTCCCCGGTTTGGTCAACGACCCCGAGTTATTGAGGAGTACCTGGCGGAGCAGCGTTCTTCATCTCGTTCGCAGCGTCAGCCCCGCTCCCCTTCGCCAAGGCGCTCCTCCTCGTTCACTCACGGTTCCTCGCGAGAGGACCAAGGCCGCTCGTCTAGCCCTGGTCGGGAAAACTGAAAACAGCGACCTTCGGGGGCGAGGCCGCTGGTAGTCGCTGCGTTGAAGACCTCCCGTCGTCGTCGCTTCGATCCGACCGCGAGCTGCTGGTACCGTCACCTAGGGAAGCAAAAAGCGTTTCTCTGGACATTCCGGTTATTTTAGACGGTCGCACTACGGTCAACGCATTAGTGGACACCGGTGCCGATTATTCAATTTTGAGTGGTCGCATGGCGACTGTTTTGAGGAAGGTGCTCACTGCTTGGCCAGGTGTGTACCTTCGAACCGCCGGCGGTCATATAGTTACTCCAAAGGGGATGTGCACGGCTCGCATTCAGAGTAACGGACGTACGTTCGTCGTTAGTTGCGTTGTTTTAAGTGACTGCTCCCGAGACCTTATCCTCGGCATTGACTTTCTGCGGGAGTACGGAGCAGTTATCGACCTGCGAAATAGACTGGTCACGTTTTCGATGGGACAATCTACCGAACAAGATAGTAGCAGTCCTTGCAATACCGCACTTCGTGTTTCCGCTGAGAGCGTCTCGCTGCCGCCGCGAAGCAGTGCTCTTGTGGAAGTTACCTGTGACGATTTCCGTACCGGTGATGCTGTAGCGGAGGCGAACCATACACTCCTGCTTGCTCATGGCATTTGCGCTCCCCGAAGTTTATTGTCGTTTCACAATGGCCGGGCTGCACTCCTTGTCACAAATTTTTCTAATGAGTACCGACACTTGTTCCCGGGGACTGCTATCGTATTTGCTGACCATGTTGCGCACGATCCGGTCTGTTTTGCATCCACGGCAGTAGAAACTAAAGAGCCATCTCATGACAACATCGACATTAACTGCCACTTGTCGAAGGAGAAACGGCGGGCTTTAGAGCAACTGCTGCTAGACTTCAAGCACTGCTTTGCTTCTTCCTCGAAGGTTCGACAAACGCCCATCACACAACATCGCATCATTACTTATGACGACGCTCGCCCAATACGACAGCAGCCTTATCGTGTGTCTGCCAAAGAACGAGAAGTGATCCAGACGCAAGTTCAGGAGATGCTGGATGATGGTGTTGTGCAGCCTTCACAAAGTCCGTGGTCTTCACCAGTAGTCCTTGTCAAAAAGAAAGACGGCACTCTTCGATTTTGCGTCGACTATCGGAAATTGAATAATGTGACAAAGAAAGATGTATACCCGTTGCCGCGCATCGATGACTCACTGGACAGATTGCGACGTGCGAAGTATTTTTCATCTATTGATTTAAAAAGCGGCTATTGGCAAATTGAAGTAGACGAAAGAGACCGAGAAAAAACCGCATTTGTCCCTCCAGATGGCCTATATGAATTCAAAGTACTCCCATTTGGATTGTGCTCTGCCCCAGCTACATTCCAAAGGATGATGGACACCGTCCTCACTGGCCTCAAGTGGCAGATCTGTCTTGTGTACTTGGACGATGTAGTTGTTTTTTCCGAAACATTTGATCAACACCTCGAACGCCTTCGACCTGTCCTGGAAGCCCTCCGTTCTGCTGATCTCACGCTGAAGCCCGAGAAATGCCACTTCGGGTATACAGAACTCAAGTTCCTCGGCCATGTTGTAAGCGCTGATGGGGTGCGCCCGGATCCCGATAAGACTGCTGCCGTCGCACGATTTCCCGTTCCAGCTAATAAGAAGGCTGTTCAGCGCTTCCTCGGCCTGTGCGCATATTATCGGCGTTTCATTGCGGACTTTTCTCAGATTGCAGAACCTCTGACGCGCCTTACAAGGAAGGACACCTCCTTTGTGTGGAACTCTGAGCTGCAGATGGCCTTCTCTTTGCTTCGTGAGCGCCTCAAACATCCCCTGTTCTGGCGCACTTCGATGAAGCGGCTGACACTGAGGTACACACTGACGCCAGTAGTATCGGTCTTGGCGCGGTCCTTGTTCAGCATCAAGACGGGTTTGAGCGAGTAATAGCCTATGCTAGCAGCACTCTCTCTCGTGCCGAAATGAACTATTCCACCTCAGAAAAGGAAAGCCTGGCGGTCGTATGGGCTACTATGAAGTTTCGTCCCTATCTTTACGGCCGGCCATTTAAAGTCGTCACCGACCATCATTGTTTGTGCTGGCTGGCAAATCTGCGAGACCCATCTGGACGACTTGCAAGCTGGAGTTTACGGCTTCAGGAGTTTGACATAACCATTGTTTACAAGTCCGGCCGCAAACACGAAGACGCCGACACGCTGTCACGAGCACCCATTGACACTGGCGATACTACAGCCGATGACGATAGCGGTTTTCTAAGAGCCCTCAGCGCATCTGAGCTCAGGGATCGACAAAGAGCTGATCCAGACATCCTTCCACTCATCGATTATCTGGAAGGGCGTGATACGATTCTGCCTCGACACCTATCTCGGCACCTTGGTTCCTTCTGCATACGGCAAGGCGTCTTGTATAAAAGAAACTCCCAGAGCCAAGACAGAACTTACCTTCTGGTAGTGCCATGCGAGCTCCGTGAGGATATTCTCCTTGCTTGCCATGATGAACCAACGTCTGGTCATTTGGGTTGCTCACGGACTCTTGCTCGAGTGCGCAACATGTATTACTGCCCAGGACTTTCCGCAGCAGTGAAACGCTATGTACGAAGCTGTCACGAATGCCAGCGCCGTAAAACACCGGCCCAGAAGCCTGCCGGATTTCTCAAGCCCGTTAAAGTACCCCGCATTCCGTTCGACCAAATTGGAATGGATCTCCTTGGCCCTTTCCCTTTGTCGCAGGCTGGAAACAAATGGATAGTAGTCGCTACTGACTACCTGACTCGATACGCTGAGACAAAGGCAATCCCTCATGCCACAGCTTCCGAAGAAGCAGAGTTTTTCATGCACAACATAGTCTTGCGGCATGGCGCCCCTTCCTACGTCATTACCGACAGAGGGACAGCTTTCACTTCACAGCTGATCGACCGCATATTTGAGCTGAGTTGCACGACCCATCGCAAAACCACAGCGTACCATCCACAAAGCAATGGCCTTACAGAAAGATTGAATAAGACGATTGCGGACATGTTGGCAATGTACGTCGATGTGCAGCACAAGACCTGGGACGAGGTGCTGCCGTACGTTACATTTGCGTATAATACAGCCTTACAAGAGACAACGCGCTTCACACCATTTCGACTTGTTTACGGACGCGAAGTTCAGAGCATGCTCGATTCCATGCTCCCGTGCCCAGATGATGACCAGCTATCCCCAGATGCCCAGCAATATGCCATCCGCGCTGAGGAAGCCCGCCAGCTCGCCCGTGTGCACATTGGGCAGCAGCAGACCACTGACGCGCATCGTTACAACCTCCGGCACCGCCAGGTTGACTACAAGCCTGGAGACCAAGTCTGGGTATGGACACCAGTTCGCCGTCCAGGCTTGTCAGAGAAACTCCTTTCCCGCTACTTCGGGCCGTACAAAGTGTTGCGCCGTGTGAGTGACCTCAGTTATGAAGTTATCCCAGACGGTGCCACACAACCAAAACGTCGAAAGCACAGCTCGGACATTGTGCACATTGTGCGACTGAAGCCGTACTACCACCGATAGCGTATGGCCACCCGCTGTGACCACTCTCTTGCTTTTCACACCATTTTTACCGGCCCTTCTCATTTTTTCGGAGGGAGGGGGTAATGCCACCTAGCGTTGCCAGGTGGCGCATGACTGAGGTGTGAAAGGAGGACGAAGTGGAAGAGGACGACAAAGTGTCGCTTGCACGTTTGCGTCTGTGCTGCTGTGTTCTTGTGTCTGGGCTACCCCCTGCTACCATTGGTATCCTTAGTCACCGTGTACGTGACAATATAAATTGGTGGGTAAGCACGCTGTACTCATTGGGGGGGACTTTAACAGTCCCCACACAGACTGGGGCTACATCAAAACCACACACAGAGGCCGCAGATTATGGACCCTTCTTCAAAACCTTAATTTTTCCGTCCACAACAACTTCAACACACCAACGAGAATTGGCAATAGTGTATGTGTCGACACCAGCCCCGACCTCGTATTCAGCCGCTGTTTAACAAATGTGACATGGGACAGAACTCAACATACATTAGGCAGCGACCACTACATCATTCTCGCCTCCATCCCCTTTCAACAAAAGCGCAAAGCCTACACCACACACAAACTCATCAACTGGGACCACTTCAGGGCTACACGGCAATCACGTGAGTCAGAGCCCATCACTGACATAGAGGCCTGGATGAACTCGCTCACACAGGATCTCCAGACCCACCTCCGATACATTGAGACAAAAGGGGAGATTCCTACCCTTGACAGCCGCCTCGCTCACCTCTGGGAAGCTCACCATAGCCTCTTAGAGCGATGGAAAAGCCAAAAACTGAACAGAACGCTAAAGAAGCGTCTCTCAGCACTTCAAGCACAAATCCAACCGCACTCTGAAGACTTCTGCCGCTCCAATTGGAACCAGATCTGTGACAGCATGTCTGGCAAACTATCCTCCAAAAAAGCCTGGCAACTCCTTCGCCACCTCATAGATTCAACACGAACAAAATCTGCCACGCAACACCATGTTACTCGCCTCATTCATAAAAACATAGATGACAGATACCCTAATCGACACCCTCAAAATCACATACACGTCTCCGGGCACTCCTACCGCTCTCCCATGTTACAACGGATGCCCGAACCCAACATTAGACGAAGAAATCACGGTGGCAGAAGTCCGAGCGGCACTTCTTGCGCTACGAACAAATTCTGCTCCAGGGGCAGATCAAATCACAAATTCCCTTCTCTGTAACTTGGACGATAATTCTATCGTGCAGATTACGGATTACTTCAACAAATGCTGGAATGAAGGCACTCTGCCCCAATCATGGCGGCATGGCAAAATCGTCTTCATTCCCAAGCCAAACAAACCCCTCACGCTACAGAACCTTCGCCCTATTTCCCTGGCATCATGCCTCGGAAAGCTCTTCGAGCATGTTATTCAAAACAGACTTGCCCGCCATATGGCTGACAACGACTTGTATCCGCACAGCATGGTCAGCTTTCGTCCGCACCTGTCGGCTCAGGACGCTATGCTGCAGTTAACGAACGACATTTACAACCCCCTCACACCAGGACACACCAAAGCAGTTCTCGCTTTAGATCTCTCCAAAGCCTTCGATCGCATCCACCACTTAGCGATCGTTAGTGCACTCTCCTCCCTCAATGTTGGAGAACGCACGTACTCATACATCAAGGCCTTCTTGTCAGATAGAACAGCTGAAATCCATTTTGGCCCCCTAACCTCATAGAAATTCACCCTCAAAAGTGTAGGCACCCCACACGGCTCTCTACTATCGCCTCTCCTCTTCAATATCACCCTCATACCCCTTGCTAGCAAATTGAACACCATCCCACACCTACGCCACACACTATATGCTGACGACATAACCATATGGACCACACATGGCAACGACGGAGAAATAGAGGAAG
Organism: Amblyomma maculatum; assembly: GCF_055883805.1. Lineage (NCBI taxonomy): Eukaryota > Metazoa > Arthropoda > Arachnida > Ixodida > Ixodidae > Amblyomma > Amblyomma maculatum. Next base: position 12,054,210 of record NC_139346.1, on the reverse strand, counting down.
CCCTACAAACAGCAGCTACCACCACCCAAACTCACGCAAGCAGCATAGGGCTATCATACTCTGCGGAGAAGTCAGAGCTCCTCATCATCCGTCCACGAAACTCTCCGTGTGCCCCGATTTCAGGCACCATTGAAGACCGGCCCGTCCCTGAGGTTCCCAACCTCAGGATACTAGGACTCCACATCCAATCCAACGGGAAAAACACCATCACACTCAAGAAACTCCAGCAGATTACTGGTACCATATCGCACCTCATTAGGAGAGTAACAGTATGGCACAGGGGAATGAAAGAACGCGATTTATGTCGCCTCATTCAAGCCTTTGTCCTCAGTCGGGTGCTCTACACAACTCCCTACCTCTCACTTGCAAAACACGACATCAACGCTTTAAATATACTCATTCGCAAAGCCTATAAGACCGCACTCAAACTACCCTGCAACACGCCTAACGAACGCCCTGCAGCCCTAGGCATACACAATAGCATTGAGGAGCTCATTGAAGCCCACAAACATGCCCAATACATACGACTCACACGCACATCAACGGGTCGCCACATACTCTCTCATCTCGGAGTCAGGATACCCGCAAATGACCCAGACCACTTCCCTATACCCAAGCATATCCACAAGGAGCTTATTATTAAGCCCCTTCCCCGAAAGATGCATCCCCATCTCCACGAACAGCGCCGTATAGCCCGTGCTAAGGCACTCCACCGACAGTACGGCTCCGACTCCGAAACCGCATGGGTGGATGCAGCATGCACAGGCATAAGCGCCGCGGCTGCAGCAGTAAACTGCTCTCTCTCCCCACTTTTTAAGCTGCCACTTCTACCAAACCTCACCTCTGAAGAAGCCGAGGAAGCTGCAATAGCTGCCGCCATAACGCATACGAAAGCAAATTACATTCTCAGTGACTCCAAAACTGCCATTCAAAATTTTGCGCGAGGCAGAGTCCATAGTCCAGCCTTTGACATTCTAAGCTCGTCTGCTGCGCAAAACCCGTCCCGCCAAGTGGAGCTGATTTGGGTGCCGGCACACTCCGGGAACCCTGGCAACGAGGCTGCCAACTTTTTAGCCCGAGGTACCATACACCGGGCACAGGAAGCCTCCGACCTGGGATTCACGAGGGAACGCATGCACACTTTCAGCGAGCTGACCGAGGCCTACAGAGCCACTCGGCAGCTATACCCTCCGCCTCACTCATCCCTAGACAATAGACGTGCCACTATTTGGAGACGTCTCCAAACGCACACCTTCCCATCCCCTCAATCTCTTCCTTACTATCATCCCCTCTATCCTACACCCGCATGCACCCTCTGTCCCGAATCACACGCTAACGCCCTTCACATCTTAACACTCTGCCCGGCGGACCCTCCCCCGCGGGGCCTGGAGAACCTTATCACCTGGGAGGACTGGGAGGCCCTGCTGCGCTCTACGGACCCGGCTGATCAGGAAACTGTCACAAGCCGGGCTACCAGCGTAATGGACCTTCGGGGCATGAACGCTTGAGTACAGTGGGGCCGTGCGGGGGCCCAGGGATCTGCGAGTCCCGAACTCCTTTGCTCAAATAAAGTTTTATCCATCCATCCATCCTCCCATGCCTGGTGCGAGCTGTCGCCGGGCTCGAAGTGAGGAGCTGGTTGCAGAAACACACTGGCCATATTTACAGGGTTCTAGGTTACCCTGACACCATGTTATGTTTGGTTATTGTCGGAGAGACTGAAGACACGGACCAGCCCAGTTGTGAACAGAAAAGGAACTAAGGTTTATTCACGATTGAGCTTGGTTTGCTGTTACGTAGGTGGCTCTGGCTGTGGAGCCTTGTTCGGAGTGAGGCGGCCACGTAGAGATAGCGCGACAGGATGAGAAGCCGAGTTGCTGTTGTGCGTATGCATAACAATTACTACCAGTTTTACTCTCTGTATATATGTAATGCTGTAAATATACGCTCTACGATCATCACCTTCAAGTACGCCTCCTGGTCTTCTCCACGCCGAACTACATGACAGGAAGGGTTTAAAGAACCTTCCGAAAAGGAACGAACAACATAAATTCTATTGTCAGTTAACAGGGTTACTACTAAAAAAGACCCAACAGACAGCGTCTGCACCTTTTAGAAGTAGAGATCTCCAACACGTCGAAGCTGACAAGAAGGGTGGCTTTGTAGTCTGCCTTCGGGACTCTGGCAAAAAAGCAATAGCGGATGTTCTCAAGAACTTCATACGAGTGCCTCTCAAAACTACGCCTGTAAAGAAAGAAACGGTCGAATTATGTAAAGCGCTTCGACTCGATAAGCTATCAGCAGCAGTAGCAAACACGGTCTGAAGGTGTTCTTTACCGCTAAAACCCACAAGACTGCAGTGCCCTTTAGAGCAATCGTGAGCGAAAGAAGCACGCGGCAACACGAAATCAGCCTATACTTACAGAAGCATCTAAATATGTTAAAAGTCGAAGACCCCTTTCCGACAAAAAACTCCGAGGAAAATATTTCGCTCCTGCAGACAAATCAGACCATAGATGTAGAAGACTTATTCTACGCTATACCCCATCAGCCACTTTTTGAAGCTGTGCTTAGCTGTATTGAAGCTAACGATGCAATAGGCTTTCAAAACTCAACAGGAATCTCGGTTTCATATCTCTTTTGGAACATTACTTGAATTCTACTTTTATCACATTTGGCAACCAGGCTTTTCTGTAAAGCTATTAAGATGGTATAGTTTGGGATTGTTGGCAACAAGCCCAAACTTATCCTTGCTTGTTCCTTGTTCTTCCCAGCGCTATTTTCTTTTACATCTTTTCTGCAAAGGCAGGGAGTGTACATAAGGTTGTGCGTAGCAGCGGGTTTAAGCAGCATATTTTTAGGCAGTGTTGACGGAACCTTATCTGGTGTACTAAACCACGATGACGTAGTCCCTGCTTTTAGATACGTTGACGACTTTCTTGTATTGTTGAAGGAAAAGAGTTATGTGCATGACGATGCTATTGTTGACATTTCACATCGCTTCAGAAGTAGTGTTTCAAGTTTACCCATTAACTCCCTGTCAATAATACGCTGCAGTTTTGAGACCTTAATCTAACCTTCATCATGAAATGTTTGTTGGTGTTTCTGTTCCCTTTCCAAAGAGCCACTCTTGCGCTATGAGCCCGCCCACTCGAAAACCAATAAAAGGGCTATTGTTAACCTGATTATTGCGAATGCCCTAGGGAAATCCTGCCCACATTCTATGCAGTCAAGCTTCGACCTCCAGATTTCAAGGTTGAGGGAAGCTGGCCTCCCTGACGATGTATCAAAGGCAGTTGCTGAAGCGCTGGTAAAGATGTTAATGGCGCCTCCTGAACAAAAGGGCGAAACAGGTAACGTTACCAACAGGCCAGTCGTGGTCCCCTATGTACACAAGACTTCTCCCAACCAGAGGAATGTGGGGAATAAGCACAGTGTCCGGCTGGTATTCTCAGCGCATTGAAAGCTCAGCCGCCCGAATCGGCCGAACTTCCACCAAGAAACGCAATGGCTGCAGTGTTAAACACAGAAACCCGTATGTGGACTGCTAAATGGGCATAGTGTATCCAATTCCTCTCTCATGCGGTAAGGTATTGGGCGCGAGCGCCACCACTGGTGCGAACGGCGCTAGTGTCGACCTATGGGAGTAAGTGGGATCACGTGACTCCCCTTACTGCTGCTGAAGCAGACGCTCCATTAAATTTGTGCGTTTAAAAAGATAATAGTCGCGTTTATTTATGTAATTTTGGTCTATAGAGAGTGCCAGCCTTACACATTTCGATATTGCATCACTACTGAGGCTGTTGAAGTTTATTTAAGCTGTTGCTACTGTCCGTTACTGCGCTGTACTCGGTGAAACCCCGACGCAAGCTCCCATTGCTACCGAAAACAAAAGCTAACAGCCTTAATCAAGATTTAAATGAGCAAAGAAGCCAGTATCAATCTGATAATGCGCGCAGCGGACATTTCAGCCAGCAAGATTTCGTTCATGGAGTTGGCGCTGAACAGTTCGGAGAGCAGCAGAAGAAACGGCGCGCACCTTTTAATTTGCGCTTGTTACTTTTGAAGCCAGAAGGATGGGAAAGATAGTGGCTTCTTCATGGAGCAGCACGCTTCCAAAGAAAGAAAGGATTATGTGAAAGCCAGAAGGTCTCAAATTATTCTAAATCAACGCGTTTACATGGAAGTTTATCTGAAGTAATCTGGAAGATTCTGCCGCCTCCGGTAGCAGTATGAAGTTGTCTCAGGCAGCATCTCTAGTGCTGTAGTAATTTCAAATGACAAACATAGTTCATTGCATGCATGTTGTGATGTGCTGATCGAGGCGAGGTGTGCGCAAAAGAAAAATAAACTAATGTGCGAGGGGAAAACAAATATGCGCTCTAATCAAGAGTGCCAGTGACGGTATTCACTGTGCAAGAATTCGTTGCGTGGAATGCACGTTTTCACACTTGTTAAAAACTTCATCCATGTCATCCCCAAAGTCAAATTTGCTGGTTCAAGGGAGCAGGCGAACGGCGCCGCTTTCGCCAGCGCTATGCGAAGACGCTCAGCCTCTGTCAGGCTCCTGACAGTCCTCTGATCTTACAGAGGAATCCTATTATCTGTTCAGTGACCGTTTAAATCTGTCTTGTTGTGTGGCAGCTTCAGTTTTTTTTTCATAACCGCAGCAATGCTGCCGCCGGTGCGCGTCGTCGTATGTAAAGCTCGCAAATTTCGATAACTCTGATTCGGTGAAGGGCTTCGTTGCCAAATGAGTGGGTCTCATACCTCAAAATGAGCTTATACAGGCCCAGACCATGGTGTATATAAATAAATCAATAAATAAATAAATAAATAAATAAATAAATAAAGAAATAAATAAATAAATAAATAAATAAATAAATAAGTGCAATGTTAACTGCCTAGGAGAGCATCTTACAGCAGCCGTTCAACGCGCGTTATCTCACTCAGTTCGTCAAGAGGTGGCGCCACGGTATGTCCTCGCGTCCAATAAGTAGGGCAGATCTGCTGCTGCATCAATATCCGCTTAGCTGAACACGAAGGGTCAATTCGGGAACCAGATCAATGTCACCTGCCAAAACATTGCCTGGCACACAAATGCAAGCCGTTGCTAAAAGACACGATGGTCCCGCGCAAGCGCAGCGATAAAAAAGCATGAGAACTGGTTGAAGCATATTACATAAATAAAAGAGGTGCAGAATGTATCAGTCAATGAAGCTTTACGCTAGTGAAAAGCGTTTTCTCGAAGGCACCACTTTCCTGCGCTCTGCTTGTGATTATTGTCACTTTTTTGCGATACTATATGCTTTGATACCGCGGCCTGCCACCCTTTCGAATAAACATCAGTTGAAGTTTGCGCTCGTACCGTCCTGTCTTCTCTCGTGATCATTTCTTTTTTTTCTGCCTGCATACCTTCCAATAGGCGGTAGCTCTCAGCTGACATGACCGAGCATTAATTGGACGTAGGATTTCCTGGCATTACTTTCGGCACATGCTGCCGACTCGGGTCTCTCCTTTCATTAGAATGCATCATGAAACCGCGCGAAAAGACAAGGGAGGAAACCCCCACCGCCACAGGGAAGAAACGCAACACAAGAGACCTGTTGCCACCAGATATCGCATCGTCTGAAAACAGTGGCTCTGAAAGGCGATGGTCTTGACCGCACCTCAAAAACCGGCTGGCAACATTGCTGCCATCTATGGGCAGCTGCGCACGTTTCCGCCATGGTCAAGGGTAGCTGCATTGAGGAGCGGCCTGCGCAGCCGGCTGCGTTAATGCTCGTGGTTGCCGCTAATATCGACATACTGTTGTGCCCCTTGTTGTACGCAAAATTAAAATAAGGGTTTAGAAGAAAAGAAGCAGCAAGTTACATTCCTTGAGCTTTTTTTTTTTTTTTCTTGAGGCTTGTGTTAATCTGCTCTCGCGTGGTTGTCTCGCTAGGGGCACTTTCGATCAATGCCGCGCCTGAATAGTAATATATCTCATTTAGCATGCATTGGAAGATCGCAAATCAGTACTCGGTGCTAAGGCAGACGTAATATATCGCCCACTGTGTGGTAAATTTGCCTGTAGATGGACATGCGCATCGCCTTTTCGCATAAAAGATGTACAAGTGTTGTTCCTGATTTCCTTGTTGAACCAATTCATCTCAGCTTTTAAGGTTTCATGCATACAAGCTGTCAACAGATTACGCCCGTGTGTATACGTCCAGGTATCAAGATAGAACAGGTTTCGGCACTTCAAAGGCGCCACACTGCTCTCTTAAATGCCAGCGCGATATTCTAACGTCTTTACGCATTCGATTCATCGATGAATTGAATATAGTCGACTACGTCCAGACTTCAGTTGCTAAGATGCGTCTCCAGAACACGACTTGCACAAAAAATGACTCAGAGTATATACGTGGCCGCCACAGCCCCTACCGTTTAGCTGCTCTTGTCTACAGCGAGTTCGCATGATTGTTGTTGCTATAGTGATAGCGATCACCGCGTGGTTTGTTTGCTTTTTTTATTAGTGCGAATTTTTTTTTCTGCGAGTTGTGTGATGTGCATCAAAAAGGAGTTACGCCTTAATTTGGACCACGCCAGTTTTGTTTTGTTCCATTCATATCTCTTCGTTTAACCTTCATGGCGCGCCATCAAAACACTGTAATGAGGTAGGGATTGAAACTGCTAAACATTTGACACTATCCACAGAGCAATATCGTTTGTAGCGAGCCTTATCGCGCTAAGCAGTGAGGTTTGCTACTGCGACTATCGCAGTAGAAGCAAGGATGAGAGCACACGTCTTCTAACTTTACTTTATCTAAGGTACCCAGCCCTATACATGTATGCATCACATTTTCTGCATGCCCATTGTTTGGTAGATTCTACTACTTCCCTGAATTGCTGCTGGCAAATAATGTTTGTTGTTTTGCAATATGACAACAAAAAAATGCCATGCATCACAGCTCCACACTGAAACATTTGTGTTCTTTCAGGTCATAAATTGGGACTTTTCAAAATATGTTTGGCAGCTATAGTAAGAATAGCGCCATTAGACAGCCCCTATACGTTCGCTACTTTTTCGCAAAACGATTTCGTGAATATTGCATGAAACGCAGTGCGATTAGTTTTTTTTCATTCAATATCTTCGCAAGCTAGGAAAGCCATTAAATCTTGCCCCGTCATGGACAACGAAAAACAATTGATATATTTCAATTCTGTCAAGAATTAAGAAAAGAAAAAGAAAAAAATGCAGTATTGGAGAGGAGAAAGACTGCTGCATAAACTGCACAAAGCACTGCTCGAATACGCGACCACGAAGGAGCTTGGCATTGCGTCTGGGTATAAGGCTATGTGACTTCGCAGGCAGCAGTATCTGCTATATATTGATTTTCACGAAATAGGACCACGATGTGACGGCAACGGGAGCTACATATCTGAGGAGGATCAGCGCGCACGGAATCATGTCGTTGACCTGTCGCGTTTCGCCGGAAAATTCACGTGGTTGGGGGTTTTAGCCAGTTACAAATAGAATATGGGATCTGCTATATGGTTGATTACACGCTAATGAGATACTTCAGCTGCTAAACGTTCAGGCAGAGCATGGTAACAGTAGTGCGCGTGCTTCACCGGGAACTGTCAAGGTCCATCAGAGCGCACGGTTTATTAGGCATCAGTCTTATATTAAAACAAAAACAAGAAACGCCATTAAGCTCCTTCGTGTACGCGTAATGACATCGCAGACATGTTTTACACCCGGAAGCAATATCAATATGTTTTGCCCTTTCATGGACGCGTATTTGAGTAGCGTATCAAGGAATGCCCTGGAGCAACAACGAAGGTTTTGCTATTTGTAGCTACGCTGTTACCCCCGTTCGGAAGAATTTTTGGCAGTGCAGTATCGCTACATGATGTGCAATTGGAATGTAGGTGGCGTGGACAAGTCAATCGTCTAATATTGCGTCATTTTTTGCTTTGAATGCGAACAAATACACGGAAATTACAGCACAAAGCAGACGCAGCTAACGCGACGGCAGCAGCCGTGAGCACAGCCGACGCACTCAACCCTTGAACATGGCGTCGCGTAGCGCGGTTCGCTGCAGGTCCGATAGATGGCAGCAATTTTGCATAAGGTCGCCGACTTCATCCTTGGAACCAACGAGGACGAACATTCCAGTGCGGGCAACGTGGCTGGGACCAGCACTGGCATGGAAGGCGCAAGCAAAGTAGGTCAGGCGGATCCGAACCGAGAGAGTTATTTAGAAGCAGCTACTAAGAAACCAGAAAAAAAGGAAGAAGTAAGGAAGAATGAAAATCCCAGACAGAAAGACACAGATAACCGAAAGCAGGAGAGGGAGAGAGAAGGCCCAGGTGCTTATCGCCGGGGAGTCTAACATTAGCAGGTGCAAGCGAGATATCTTGGAACGGGTAAAGGGTGATAAGCGAGTGTTAGTTGGAGCCTTCCCAGGGAGGACAATGAAGGCAGTGCTGAAGGAGAGTAAAAACAGGCTGATTAAAAATTCCGCAGAGCGCAATATGGTAGTAGTAGCCGCGGGGCTGAACGATGTCATAAATGGTAACGCTGCAGGAGTGGTGGAAAGTTTAGCTAAGGGAGTTGACAATGTCAGGGAGATAGCGCAGCAAGCGCAGATATTTGCATGCACAGTACCGGAGGTGCTAGTATTGAACGGAAAGCTGGAAAAGGACGTGGTGACAGTTAATCACGACATAAAAATTAAGCCTGGAGAAGCGTTTCGAAGTGGTTGAGGTAAACAAGGAGGTGCATAAAGCAGGTTTTGGTAGGGCTTTTCAGCGAGATGGCATTCATTTTAATAGAAGAGTGGGAGCAGAGATCGGCTGGCGCTGGCAGGCAGGGCTGTAGCTTTTTTAGGGTGTCCGCGAGGACTCCGTGCACAGAGGTAGTTAGAAGTGAAGCAGAAGTAAGTGTAATAACGGAGGCTGAGCCTCAAAAAATGGCAAGGAGGAGGTCAAGAATGAAAAGTACAAAAAAAGAAATTTAACACTAGGATCAGCTACATAAACATGCAAGGAGGTAGAAAAAGGGCAAAACGGCTAGAGATAGAACAGCAGTTGAAGGATGACAAAATAGGTGTGTGCCAGGCGCGTAGCCAGGGGGGGGGGGGTTATGGGGCTTCAGCCGCCCCCCCCCCCCCCGAAATGTTTTCGTGCTGTCATGTACCGCCGACCAAAACAACAACCGGCGCTCGAAAGCATTCTGGGCTTTGTCTACAATACCTTTTTCCGGTTCGTTCGAAAATACATTTCGGCACGAACATTACGAACTTGGGGGCTACATTTCGTAGCAACGCCCATGCAGACGGAGTCACGTAAAGCCAGGAACCATTTCCGAGCACTAAGTTTCAAGGGCGTTTAGATAGCGAGCGGGCTCGTCGCGTCAACCCGCGCCGGCCGCGGAGGTGGGGGTGGACGACGAAACAAGACAGGTTTCCATTCCCGTTCAGTGTTTCAAAGGCGATATTTCCCTCGCCTTCGACTCCCCGCTTCCTCAAAATCCTGTGTCTCCCTTTTGGGGCTTTCTTTTTTCTCGTGCCTTCTGCGAATCCTCACCGCGCTGTAGCAGCTCTTAGTTGTACTCCCTCGTCCTTCTCCCCGTACACTATGCTCTCTCCGTGGTTGCGCTTTTTGTTTGTGGTTGTTTTTTTTTCGTTTTCGCGCTTCTTCCTACGCGCCGAAGAGAAGGAGCTGAACATTGGTCCAGGAGCGTTTTGGTTTTTTTATTGCACCTCGTATTTTTTTCCTATACCGCTCTACGCCGCCCTACGCATCTTGCGGACGCCGGTGAGCGACCGCGACCTAAAGGCCGCTGTACGGTTGCTTTTTAGACCCGTTCCGCACGCATGCGGCCGCACCGAGACGACCGGTTCGGCGGGGCATACAATAGCGCACACCCGCATCCGTCGTCCGCAGAAAAGTTGACTCAATTTCAACTTTTTGCCCGCACGTGCTGATCAGCAAGGCGACCGGACTGCAGCTATTGGTTGCGCTGTAGGCGACGTCTCTGGCTCCTCCTCCCAGATCTTGCCAGGCAATATGGCCGCCAGCGGTGATAGCGAAGCGACGAGCGAAGCATAGATGGTAGTTGTTGCTCTGCCGCAAAAACCAATATACTTTGCGCGCATTGCTTACTAGTGTTCCTATCGACTGTGATTTCCCCTCAAGTCGGATCACATGCGCCACTGTTATCTGCGCTGAGCTGAAGACAGTGGTTTTCCAACCGGCGAAGTGTACTAGGTCGCACCGCTGTCACGATGTGTTTGTGATTATCGCTAGCCGCGAGGATCTTCACGGCCGACAGCCAGCAACAGTTTCACGGTGATTTTCATGCGCACGAATCGGCTCCTCAGCGCATCGAAAAGTGCCCGTGCATGTGTTGCGAAAGTGTTTACGGCTTGAGCGACTGCCACCTAGAAGAGGACTGTCCATGTTTGCAAAGTTCGTCACACACTGTGTTTTCCTAATGCTGAAATTAACTTGGTGACAGCTAGTCTGGTACCCGTTCCACTGGTCGCAGTGACCGCAACAGAAACGAGCACACGACTTTGTTTCCGCGATGTGTCGATCGCCTGTGTTGATCGCGGTCCGTGTATGTGCTGTGCTTGCAGAGCCCTTCCCGTGCGAGCGCCGAGCCCTTCGACGACGGTAGCCGCGCGGCTTTCGGGCTACTAATATGCCACTATTCCGCGGTTTGCGCTTTGTGCTGATATGGGTGCTCGACGGCACTGTGCAAACTGTGAAAATATCGTGTACTTTGACGGCAGCTGTCACTTTGAGAGCCCCTTCCTGTTTATTTTTATTTCCTGCTAGCTATGGTGCACCTATGTCTGCAATAAGTATCTGTGCGATGAATCGGTCGACTGAACACTTCTGTATGTGATGGGCTAAACACTTTATTACCACATCAGGTCTTAAAAAAAACAAAAAGACATTTAGACGCGATGCCAAAAAAAAATTACAGTATGGCGGGAGGTTATGCTAATGAAAAAAAAAGCACACCATATGCAACTGTGCCTCATGATATGGACACTTTGGTGTACCTAAGGCATGTTGAGCATGAAAACATATTTGGTTAAAAAGAAAGAAAACAATTGAAGAAATTATTGTGGTTACAATAATCCTGCATAACTTGGATGAGTTAAGTTCATTGGACAACTGCTTAGACAAATTATGTATGTAGGCTTTATACTGACATGATGCTCTTATGGAGTTGCACACATTACATCCCATACTTGTTGCTTTGACAGCTCTACTCTCGCCAGACTGCATGTCAACTCAGTTTCATTGGTATTGAGTAGCTGTTCAGCTGCATTTCTTTGCTAAGGGGTACCAACTGAGATATTTTCGATGCCATCAAAATCAGATGTCGATGCTCATGTCCGTGCCTATTTGCTGCTTCCATTTTGCTGTGACGCCCATGATTACTTGCCTACTGAGTGATATTGATGATGTACGTGTGCAAATCTTACAACAATGTAGAATGCAATACTGATTTTTTTAGTCTTTGTTGCATTTGCTGCTCGCCTAAATTTTTTCCACCTTGCAAAGTGATCCACTGAGTTTTCTCACATATCTGTTTACATTTGCTGTATGGCCACCACTGTGCATGGTCTCATACCACATTTGCAAAGATTCATTACCTTATCTTTTCATCGTGTGTTGAGCATTATCACATAGGTATTGGTTCTATAATGGTGATGTTGATCCACTATGAAAGCTGTGAGGCATGGATGTAACACCTGACTTGTTGACACTAAGGTCACATGTAACTTAATCTGAATTCATTCCTTTTCTGCTTAGATTGGATTTGCTGTTTGCATTCACAGATTCACTACTCTGCTTTGCACCTATGCAGAGTGTTACCTTAGCTTTGCAGGATAAGGTTATAACAGAATGGTTACAATCTAAGCGGGCAGCCTAATTCATTTTGTGCAATGGCTAGCAAATGAGCTGCCAAGCCTTGCAGTGGTGACTTTACTGCTAACGATTTTAACATAAGAAAAAGTGATTTGGGAAGCGGAGTGTGTGAGCTGAAGGTCTCAGTGTGCCTCACAATTCATGAATTCACAAAAACATTGTACACAGTGCAATGAACGGTATTATGATGGCAGTTTTTCACAGAGTAACAGCCATGCAATTCAGTCTGTTTTACTTTCCTATGCAAATACAAAGAGCCTTAAAAGCCCTCACACACTATAATAGAAACCTCGGTACCACAGTGGTAGTTTTGTTTGAAAGTATTGCTGTGCTTATTAATGAAAATTACATGGGTCACAAAAATACATTTTAACGAGCTGTATATGTGAACTTATTTCTTTTCTAGTTATGGTAATGACACAAACAGCCAGGCTGTGGGACTCAAGAAGGACATTTCTCTTTGGAAAGTGTGCAAGTTAATTACAACACTGTGTTTCATGGAAGAAAAATTTGTTCAGTGGAAATATGTCGGCTTAACTTGTTTTTAAAACTTTTACACAACGCATTAATATGGGTCTTGTGGAGCTGGCAAAAACACTGCTAAAGGACAAGAACAGTAGGAAAGAATAAATGCAATTGTACTATGTAGCAATTCTTGTTCTCCTTGTTTCTTCATGCAGTCTCCTCTTTTCTTTTCTCACAAACTATCTCCACAGTGCACTGGGATCAAGCCCTTTAGAATTTACTTAGTCACGGCAGGAGAAAGTACAGGAAGCAGTGTGTATGTGTACTTGTAATGCACATTATAGTTAGCCATCTCATCCCTTACGGAAATGCCATATCTGGACTTATAAAAAAAAATCCAGATCAGGTATATCAGGAATTGGGCAGATATGATATATTAGGACAGATCTGGGCCAGATAAGGCATATCTGCCCAATTCCTGATTTCGAGTACCAGATAAGGCATATCTGGTTGTATATGCCTGATCTGCCCAATTCCCGATTTCGAGTACCAGATAAGGCATATCTGGTCAGATATGCCTTATCTACCCAATTCCTGATTTAAAGATCTAGCCCGCACGGCAGGTAGGTTTTGAACTATAGATCTATATATCTGTATATCAACATAACACTTTATTACAACACACAAAACAATTTCAGTATTCCAGCTAAACGCACGCTGAATCAAGTTTGCCAAGGGAACCTGATTTCCCCATTTATTTCAAACCTTACGGGAAAATAGCTTTGAAACCACAGGTTTTCTTTTTCCCCTGCCGATATGGAAGCGCTCAAAGACGGTCCTGAATTACGTATGTATACCGAGGGTCAAAGACATGCTCATCCGTTAGTAAATATTGAGATTCTACTCATTTATGCGCGATACTATAACTAATGAGATATCTGAACAGAATAATGTCTACACGAGAAGCTAAAGTGGAATACATTTACCTATTAAATTAGATATTACATTTTTATTCTACTCTTTTACACACAGAGCTTCAACCAATAAACGCTTTTAGTTTGAGCTGGTTTACTTGCGAAGCTAAATAAAATAAACGGCTATTAATCGAACTAGACTATTAAAATGAAATTTAAAGGTTCGTCGACACCCGGAAAAGGTACCGCTAAACCGTAGGGCGATAAAACACACACTGCTGGGACTGCTGATAATGCCTAAACCTTAGCAAAGTACATATAGGCTGTCAGGAAGTACTGGTGTTACCTTAAGCAGAGACTGCAGTGCAAAATGAGCGATTGCGCCTAACTCGTGGTTGCTTTTCAAATTAGGAGAGAAAACAAAAAAAAGCATGTCCGATGGCATTTGTCATGACAGCGACAACCCTGCCCCTAAACCAAATCAAGCATGAAGCTACTTAGGTAGTGCAAATAATAATAATAATAAAGAACGAAGGACCCTATCCACTCACTGAAATTTGTCAAAATTGCTAGAGCGAAAGACAAATTAGCAACGAAATGTGCGGAAAAATATCACATACTGGCAATTACCATCCAATTTACTGATTGGAAAATTAATTTTCCATCAAAATAATAAAGTGAGCAATATCCTGAAGCTGGCAAGTGCTAGTTCCCGACAAGAAGTCTCACGCTCACGGTTTTGGTGATCGGGCGTGAAGATGAGGCGGCACGATGAGGGTGCGATCCGACACAATGGTGAAGATTTGGCCGGGCCACCCAGCGCAGAATCCCCGAAAAGCTCAATCGACCATCAGGTTCGCTGCCAAGGCTGGGGAGGCAGCTTCCACCCGCAGTGGGACACAGTAATTTCCTCTGTGCCGACGGTCAAACTGAAGCTCTTGTAGGTTTGCTGTCGCATTGTTATTACATGCACACAGCTAATAGCGAACAGGCGCTGACACACGCATACACACCAGCATACACAACATGCAGCACGCCCGCCAGCCACACCGAAATCCGATGTCTGCCACCGAAAAGGAACGAGATACCAAGTGCTTAGGCGCATGGTGTTGAAAGGGGGAGGGGAAAGAAGCAAACACACACAAAACGGAGAGCGCGAGGCCTACGCGGTATAGAGCGTGGCAGTGAGGAGGAGAGATGAAATGCGAGCCAGCGACGCAGGGGCCACCGCTGTCTGAGAGGGAAGAGGGGAACGCGGGAGAGGAGGAGTCACTGTCTAGCCACTGCGGCCCTCGACGAAGCACCGCCAGCTGTCTCTGAGGGTGAGTCACCGTCTGACAACGCGGAGGGGGCCGTATACTGAACTGCCATCATTTTCTTGATATTTTGAATCGCTCAACTTAACCGACCATGCTTTTGTGCACCGGACTGCGGCCGCATTTTAAATGAAAATGCGAGTTAGTAGGCGGAAAGAGGAGCATGTAGCTATAACCCAGCGCCCTCCTGGATTAAGGAACACATGATGTAACAATTTTAGTGCAGCGAAATCTGCAGAATATTTGAAATATGAGTCGTAGCTGTTTTCTAAATTGGATACAATTAACACGCAGGCCATGCTGAGTGTAGAAAAATTGAAGCTCGACCACATGATGCCAATATTGAATATTTGCAAAAGGTAGACGAAGGCCATATATTGCTAATATACAATAACTATGGCGCCTACATAATTGAGGCCCCGATGAGGTTATATAAAGTCCTGTTGATGCCAGGCATATATGGCCCTGGTCTGTCTATATAAAGTCATGACGATGCCATATATGCCCCTTATCAGGCCACATAAGGTCGCGAGGATACCATATATGCCCCTGATCAAGCCATATAAGGTCCCATTAGCCGTTCAGATATGGATTATATGTTGCATGATATGGCCAAATCTGAGCCATATAAGGGCAACATTTTGTACATATATGACCTTATCTGGCCCAGATAAGGACTTATTTGCTGCCTTATATATTTGTATCTGGCAGCATATGTTCCATGTCTGAAGCAGATATGGGATTTCCGTAAGGGATCTCATTGGCCTCAAAGTCCCCATTGGGGTGGCGCGCTCGACTGCTGTTCCCAAGGATATGGGATCAAATCCTGGCCTTGGCGGTCACTTTTGGATGGAGGCGAAAAACAAGGCACCCGTGCACTGTGCGATATCAGTGCACATTAAAGAACCCCAGGTGGTCGGAATTTCCGGAGTCCTACTTTACGGTGTCTCTCAGAGCCCAAGTTGCTTTGGGACGTTAAACCCCACAAACCAAACCAAACCATTGACCTCAAAATGCTGCTTATTCTCATCATGATCCCAGAAGCATGCACCCCCTTCCAATACAAAGCATCTGATAAGAGACTACAGGACAGCTTCCACCATATCAGTTAAGACCACAGCTGCGTCATCACCGTTTCACTTGAAGCTGACCCCAAGAGAGGCCAGCAAACCATGCATACCAAGTATCCCGGCTAAATTTAATCAAACCTTAAATTAGGTAGACTGGTCTAGGCTAGTGAAACCAACCAAGAACTATTCAGAGTTGATTGCCCTAGTCTCTAGTGGCTTTCCATTTGCCATGGTTTTTCTGCAGGTAGTAAAAACTAATTAGTGACTTATTTATTGGACCAGCTCTAAAGTTGCAGATAGTGCTGAAAAGCAGCTGCCCGCAATGTTTGCTTCATGGCATGATTTCCATAGCTGGCTTCCAAATCGAGCTTTCATATGACTAGTTGCTCACACATATCTCTCACCCACATCATGCAAAGCCACACCATGGAGAGCACTTCTGACAAAAGCCAATTTTGTTGTCCGAGCCACGTTTTGGGACATTGAAGAGGAATTGCTGTCATGCAGACACTTTATTTATTGGGTTTGTTGCCATTCAAGACAGAGAAAAAAAGAGTTATGCAAAATAGAAGGCATCTTGGTGCAAACATTTCTGTCAGCTGTTTTGGAAAACAGTTTTCTACTTGCTTATTGATACTAATTGTTCTTGAAACCAATAATTTAAATGTTAACTATATAGCCTTAATCATTTTAAGGTTAAATAATGAAACACCAGCCTAGGCCAGGCAACTTTCAACAGCCCACAGCTGGATTATTTCACTGAGCTAGGGCACATCGATTTTCTGAAAGCTAGGACACCTGGTATATAACACACTGCATCGTCTTTTTTTTCTCTCTTTTAGTTGTTTTAATGTCACAGTCACCTTCTGTTTTAAGTACATCACACAATATGCTAAGTATTGATTTCAGGAAAAAAGTTCAAAATAAATAGCACCTGGGTGCACACATTTCTGTCAGCTTTTTTTTTTAAAGATAGTTTACTGCTTTTCTATTGATGCTAGTTTTTCTTGAAGCCAATGGTTGAAATGGTAATTGTATAGTATTAATCATTAAAGGGTTCATAATGAATGCTGCATAATGAAACTCGAGCCAGGTAACCCTCAACAGCCACAGCTGGTGCGCCTAGCTAGTGGGCTAGCTATAGGCACACAAGCTTTTTTTGAAAGCTAGGACAACTGGTGTATAAAACACTCCAAGGCTCTCCTTTAGTTCTGTTAATGTCATGCCAGCTTCTGTTTTAAACACATTACACAATATGCATTGATTTTGTTTCTGCAATTCTTGAATTAAAATAATGTGTTTAGTTGCACAGTAATTTCTCAGCAGAAAATAAAGCATTTACCCAACAACTAGTGCTTTCATAAAGCAGCACAAATGCCCTGTGGAACAAATATGCAGTAACAACAGGGGAAAACTGCAGGTGATGTAAATATACCTTAATTGCCAGCCTTGGCAACTATCCAGCCTCTATTCCTACATAGGAATTGCTATACATATTGCTGAAATTCTAATGCTTTAGCTTGCACGTATCATAAATGAACCGCACCCAAGTAATCAGTCAGTTGGGAATAAGCTGTTTGCCCATGCGTGCTAGCTCTTCAGGTAGTGTCCTTGAGTCTGCCAATTTCCTTTTCACACCTCTGTTGCATATTGTACTTTTTGTCCGCATGAAAAGGGGGAGGGGGGGGGGGTGGACAAAGAGAGTTTGCACTTGTTCACACTTGAGGCTATTCACCTGTAGATCCCTCTTCATATCTTGCTACCTTTCCCGGCTGTATCTGGGCCAGTTCGGGCTAGATTACATTGTTTTTGTTGCCCTTTCGTGACCGTTTGTCTCCTGATGAGGCGCCCAAGCCCCCTCCCCGCCACCCCCTTTTTCGGGATGGAGACGGAGACGAGCTGCCCTTTCAGACCTTAATCCTTTCTGTGCGCTCTCTGTTGCGACTATAATTTCACTTAAATTACCCACAGTATACGACCGGTGACAGGGGTTCCTGTGCAATAAATGGAAAAAAGGACAGCGTCATTGGCCGTTGGACGTGTACAAAAATGTAAACAAGCGTCTTGGATGACAGATTCAATAAAGCATTTCACGTCAAAGTGTTCATTTCTTGGCCTTTACGTTTTCATATCAGCGGTATGCACTGCTTTGCTGGTTTCGAACTGATATAGTTCTAGATTTCATTTAATATTTTCTGTACTTATTCAACAGACAGAATCAGGGAAGCATTGATGTCAGCAATTTCTGCCACAATGTTTGTCACATACATATATGTTCTTTTATAATAAAGTTAATATTTTACATTTGTCTTGGCAGTGTGTACTGCGTGGCATTCAAGAATTCGTTTGCAGCACCTAATACACAATGGCTATTGGATATTGGCTGGAATTAATCATATTTGATCCATCGACAAATTCTATATGGAGGAGGATGCGCTGCAACGTGAGCCGAGTCATTTAAGAGCGACGATAGGGTAATCTCCGCAAATCAGGAAGCAACACAAGGTAGCAGAATACAAAGTAGCTTAGAACTGACTAATCTAAACTGGAAAAAGGCAGAAAAATATATTCCTAGAAACATATCTACAGGAATAGATGGATTTCCGATCAAGCTGATTATTGAACTTGGTCCAAAAAGTAAGGAAACATTGTTAAAAGCTCTGGAACCAGACATAACGAATAAGCAAATTCCGGACAGCTGGCGGCAGAGTAAAATGAAGTTGATTTATAAAGGGAATGGAGAAAGGATGCACATAAAATCCTACAGGCCGATTACCATAACATCTGTAATGTACAGGTTAGCCATTTAGGCATTTCACTCTGGGAGGTATTCAAAAATAAATTGGGCAGCCTAATTGATCAATATATCCCAACAAAACTTTCTGGTAAGCGGCGCCGCAACAAACCATGGATCGCGCAACAAACCATGGATCGCGCGACAAATCAGACGGCTTGTCAGGAAAAAACATCGCCTTCTTCAATCGTATAAAAAGAATCGTTGCCCTGCTGTATTGCAGTCAATTCGGGCCCTTGGCAGTACACTAGAAACTGAAATTAAAGCTCATAAGGATAACTTCTTTAATAATCTGGGTTCTAAACTGCGTAGTAATACCAAGGAATTGTGGACGTTTCTGAAACACAACGGACGCGAACCAGTCGGAATCCCAAACTTAGACGTTGATGGTGACCTTGTTAGTACTAATGGTGATAAAGCCTGCCGTTTTAATGCATATTTTCAGTCTGCCTTTGCGCCAGCGTACATCGGTGAACTTCCGAACACTCGTGAATCTACTACAGAAACCATGCCTGAAATTGTTTTTACTTATCAGGGTGTTTTAAAACTGCTTAATAACATCAGGGCCGCCTCCGCCAGCGGCCCTGATGGTGTACCTACCTTTGTTTTAAAATCATGTGCGAACGAAATTGCTCATTATTTAGTCACCTGTTCCAAACATCGCTTAACTCGGCATGTTTGCCAAATGACTGGAAAAATGCTAATGTTGTCCCAGTGCATAAAAGCGGTTCGAAAATGTCTGTTGTTAATTACCGACCCATTTCTCTGACTAGCGTGTGTTGTGAAACATTGGAACATATAATTTACAGTGCAGTCATGAAACACCTTGACTCTCATGACTTCTTTACGCCAGTTCAGCATGGCTTTAGAATGGGTTTTTCTTGTACCACCCAGTTACTTGAGTTCAGTAATGATCTGTTTTCCTCTTTTGACCACGGATATCAAATTGATTGTGTATTTCTGGATTTTAAAAAAGCCTTTGATTCTGTACCTCATGTGCTATTATTACATAAGTTACGTTGCCTCGGTCTGCATCCCAATATCCTCGACTGGCTTCATTCATATCTCCAGGACCGCATGCAGCGTGTTGTAATTAACGGTTGTAACTCCGATTCCGTAAACGTCTCCTCAGGTGTGCCCCAGGGGTCTGTTCTTGGACCCATTCTTTTCCTCATTTTTATTAATGATATTGTTCTTGACCTCACCTGCCAAGTTCGGCTATATGCTGACGACTGTGTGCTTTATCATGTCGTGGAAAGTTCTTCTGACGCATTAAAACTTCAGCGAGACTTAAATTTTATCCAGCACTGGTGCTCAAAATGGCAAATGTCTTTGAACATTTCAAAATGCAAGCTTGCCTCGTTCACTCGTAAGCGTTCCCCTCTACCGACCTGCTACTCAATAAATAATGTTCCCCTGCAAAAAGTTTCTGAATATAAGTATCTCGGCGTATATTTCACCTCTAACCTTACGTGGACGAGACAAGTTGAGCATATTACATCGAAAGCCTGCAGAATGTTTAATTTTTTTAATAAAATGCCGGACAGATGTGTATAAAACCTCGTTTTTTCCACTGACGATCAATGAGTGGAACCGGCTGCCAGCTGGCATCACTGAGTGTTGCACTGAAAATTTATTTCGGGCTTTTTTATCGGATGTGTGACGTGGCGCCCAGTTCTCTTGCGTGTGTTTCCTTCATTACTTTGTTTTTTGAGTGTTTTCATCACTTTGTTCGTCGCGCAGTTGCCCCCTTTAGATGCATGTTTTTCATTCCGCATTATCACTTGTGTCCTGTTATTTTCTTCATTTTTATGTATTTTATCACTGGCGTTCCCAGCAAGATTACTTGTCATCTCTCCCCCTGCAATAATGCCTTCGGGCGCTGCAGGAACTTGTAATAAATCAATAAATGAATAAATTAAAGGTCCAAACATGAATAGAAAGTAACAAGATGCTCGGAGAACTTCAGAACGGCTTTAGAAATGGTAGGCGCTGAGATGATAGCCTGTTCGTGCTTACCCAATTCATCGAAATATCTAGAGTGGAAAATAGACCTTTGTTTTTGGCCTTCCTGGACATAAACGGCGCGTAAGACAACGTAAACAGGGAACTCCTGTGGAACATATTAAAAGAAGAAGGTATCGGTTATGAGATAATAGAGTTCCTACAGGAAATATACCGGGATAACAAAGTAGAAATTACGTGAGAAGGGATAAGAAGTACGGAGGATGTTAAAGTATGCAAAGGATTAAGACAAGGCTGTCCTCTATCACCGCTGCTGTTCATGCTTTATATGATAAACCTGGAACGGAGGATACAAGACAGTAACCTAGGTTTTAACCTGTCATATAGATTAGGTGGAAAGGCGGTAGAGCAGCGCCTCTACGGTATGATGTATGCAGACGATATTGTGCTCCTAGTTGAGAGTCTGGAAGAATTTCACTCTAGTTAAGTATTGCGGAGACGAAGGGGACGCTCTAGGCTTCATTTTTAGTGCAGTTATGTCGGGTCTGGAGATTTTAAACGGCTGAACTGATCAGGGTCTTAAAATACAAGGCCATGAAATGCCCAGAGTAGCATAATTTAAATATCTGGGGGTATGGGTAAACGAAGGATTGGCATAAATTGGAAAGCATGAGGAATCACTTAAGACCAAAGGGCGAAGAAATGCTTGGATAATGAAGCATGGGGCATTGTGGGGATACAACAGGTATGAGGCTTTGAGGGGTATTTGGAAAGGAATTATGGTGCCCGGACTTACTTTCGGAAATGCGGTTTTGTGCCTAAAATCAGAGGTACAGTCGACATTAAAAATAAATCAGAGAGCCGTTGGACGATTAGCACTAGGTTCTCACGGCAAACCCACAAATGAGGCGATACAGGAAGATACGGGCTGGGCATCTTTCGAAATATGGGAAGCTCAGAGTAAAATATTATATGAGGAACGCCTTAGAAAATCGGACAGTAACAGATGGGCAGCTAAATTATAAAAATACCTGTACTTAAAAAGCGTTGACTCACAATAGAGGGAAAGAACTAGGAAACTAACTAGTAAGTATGCTAGTCACAAGAACGGAGAAATAAAGAGCATTAAGCAACAGGTGAAAAACACAGAAGGTAAATACTGGATAAGTTCGATGGAAAAGAAACAGGGTGTGGAATTATACCGAAAGTGGAAAATGCAGGTCAGGAAGGAAGCTTTCTTTGATAACGCAAGAGGTAGTGCCCTAATTTTTGAAGCTAGATCAGGGTGCCTTAGAACACGCAGCTACAAAAAGAAATTTAACAATGAAGATGACGCATGTGCTGTATGTGGTAACTGCAGTGAAACAATTGACCATATTATACTCGAATGTAATGGTATTCATGCGGAAGTTGATGCAGGCGCAGTCACTGTTCCTGAAGGTGTGGGGTTTAGAGATACCAGTGGCCGGGTGAATAAACCGGCGGTGGAAACTAGCAAAAACGACAGGAAGATTGGTAGCTTAAAAGCAGAGAAGTAACATAATGTTAGTAATGTAGAAACAAAAATTTAAGAAATAGAATGACGGTTTAGTTAACCAATCTAAATCAATAATTAAGATATAGGGAGAAAAATGAGCATGATAGGTACTGCTACCTGCCCGTTTCAAAGGGGACGCTCCTATATTCCATCCATCCATTCATCCGTCTATTCAAGAAGGTGCAAGGAGGGAACAAACAGGAATGGAGCATTAAGCACACAAACAGATTTATCCCGTGCAAAACTGGGGTAGTTTTTAAAATACCCCTGTCCTGTGGCAAAAGCTACACTGGGCGAACTGGACGTTGTATAAATGTCAGACTTCAGGAGCAGCACACAGGAGTAAGCGCATGGGCGGGAGGAGGGCATGTGGCTGATCATTGTCGCCATTGTTGTGATTGCACGCCTCGGTTCCGCGATACGATAATCTTGAAAAAGTTCGCATCAAAACTTAGTAGAGAAGTGTATGAAGCTTACTGTATTAAGAAGGAATCCGCTCATGTGTCAGCAAAACCTCGGTTAACTTGCCAGATGAAGAGTTCGCATGTCTAGATAGCATGATGTCCCGTGCACGCCTGCGCACCAGAGTTACGTGATGATCGTTTGTTATAGTGTGATTGCGATGATGCATATAAAATGTGACGCACCTTTTTATCTGTCCCTTGTCTTTTTGCGCGGTTTCCTTCCAATACTAGTCAACAACTAGCCGTCCTCTCACTATTATACTCTCCTTTCATATGGGAGGGTGATATCCCAATTAGCCTGCCAAAACCCTGGCAGTCACGTCATCCCCAGGCCATGCAGGCTCGGTTAAAGCGGGGCTTTATATGCTGGCTGCTAGCTGCTAGCGCATCGCGGGAGTGAAAACTGAAAGAGCTGCCGTTGCGGACCACCGCGCGATAGAGGCTCATCGCACTTTAGTAGAGTGCCTCGATAACACTTTAGTGGTCAAAAGCGCCCCCTATGGAGTAAACTGCAATGTGCAAAAATCATGCTTTTACTTTCAAGCCGTGCAGATAGCTCTCGCGTAAGTCCAGGTTTAACCACAAGCTAAACCACAGATATCTTTTTTTTTTCATTGTTCCACCCCTCCGTGCAGGCCACGGACTTTCCCCACTTTTGCTCCTCAAGGCAGGCACGCCCCTCCCGAAACGTCACAGTGCGATGGTTGTTTGGATATGATTAATGAAGACTATGGTAGATTACATTGAGTTAGAGTGTATTAAGTTGGATGTAAGGTGGGTTAAAGTTGAACAAGAGTAAATCAAGTCTAAATAAAATGAATTAAGTTTAATTAAGGGGAACAGATTAGCACCAAGCGGAAGCACGCAACTTACCTGCTCGTCGCAGGCGCGCAGTTTCTCCTGTCCTCCGTCAATGGCGTTGGAGACGATGTGGTGGACGCGATAGTTCTCGGCGTTGGGCTGCAGGTGGTTGGCCTGCGGCGGGCAGCGGCGACGGCGCTGGGCCCCGCTAGGGCGGCACGTGCACAGCTTGCCGTACACGTAGCGGAAGGCCTTCGCCAGGATGTCGCCAATGTTGGTCAGGTAGAGCAGCATGAGCGGAATGCCCACGATGGCGTACAAGATGGTCACGATCTTGCCCCAGTTGGTGCGCGGCGCTATGTTCCCGTACCCTGCAGCGAAAAAACGAAGGGCCGCTCATGCAATGCGCTGTCTCCGCAACGTTTCGTTTGCATGCATCACGTGAAATAGGGCAAAACGCTCTTTGCAGTTTTAGGACGAAAGCGCCGAAGAGAAAACGCTGTTCTCGTCAACACAAGGGCAAGTAAGGACACGCACGAGCGCTAACTTCCATCAATTTAATATGAAACGCAGGGCGGTAAACATTGCGCAGGCGATGTAGGACAACCAAGTTTCAATCGTTTCTCAGATAATATATAGTTCTTTTTGAGATATACCAACAGACGGTTTCGCGATGCACAAGTCACGTAAGCTATACGTGGCTTCGATTACTTCACGGGTAGGTTTTTTAGGGCTCTTGGCGATGTCCTTGCATGCCTCATAGACAGGTACACAGTGTTCACGGTTTCTGCGGTGCTTATCAACCACCTCTTTTTTTCTTTACTTTGTAGCGATGCTAGCGAAGGCGTTCATTGAGGCCACTTCCACTATGACCAATATAGTTCTGCTCGCGGAGGAATGCCGGCAGCGCCCATTCGTGTGGCTGTATGATGGCGTGGTGTCACACTAAAGAAAGCGGCAGCCACTTTTCAAAAAGCGCTTTAATCCAATCGTCAACTATGCAATTCATATATAATTGTCATTTCGTAACATACACAGTTCCGTTCCCAAGCAAAAGTGTTCGCAAAGCGAGTTGTCTAATTTTAAATCCCGAAGAAAAGCAAGAAAAAATAGAAAGACCCTGTTAGTAATTAACGCATTTTTTTTCCCGAAAAGAGCCAAATCTGGGCACCGAATTAGGTGAAGTTCAGCTGCAATTTTTAGTTTGCTCAAAGATCTTCAAAGCTGTCACTTATAACCTTCCATTGTGTTGATGTGGATAAAAAAAAAAAAAGAAACTGCATTTTGTTTTGTTTCTGCCAAGGTGGATTTGGCTCTTTTAGAAACAAAATAAAAGGAACCTCTTATATTGGCCTCAAGATCAGCTTCTATTCATTGCAGTGGACAGTGCAGCCAAGATTAGACAAACACTTCGGGCTTTGCTATTTTCTTTTTTATCCAGTCGCACTCTATCTAAAAAAACAGCGTGTTGAACTTTGACACGCCGGGAGGCTTATTAGACAGCTGTAGTAGCCGCGTGACATGTCCACGTATCAGCTGTTAAAATGTTCACACACCATGGACCTCCACTACTTGTATGCACTTAGTCGGTTGACAGCCACCAGCGGCTGTTTTCGACGTAGCAAAAAATGTCAAAATCAAAGGCTTTGTTGTTTCTTAAGCACAGAAGTTATTTGTACCACGCTCGGAGAAAGACTGTGGAAGAAAAGGCCATTTTCCCCTTTTTCGCAGAGCCTGGTCCTGCTCTATACTCACCTCGCACTCAAGCGCCCTTCATCCCCAGTAGCAAAAAAGAAAGAAAGGAACGCGCACAAGCCCGTCGCTAAGACGCCAGCAAAAAACCAAAACTTCTCTGTGGGGCGGTAGGGCGCTGACCCTTGCTCCCCGGCTTTTTCAACTGCCGACCAGAAGGGTGGGGTGAGAGGAGATTGTAAGCAGGGGGAGCTGACACACGGAGAAACCCACGCGTGGCACTTACTTTACCGGATTTCGGCACTGCGGGGAGATGACCCATTGCCTCCGACACGCGGAAACCGCCAGACGAGGAAGTGTGCTACACCCATATTTCTTTCCGCATGTCAATGGAATGTTGTACACAATTGATTCCATACATTCAACGAACTTTGCCACATGCTTCGTAATACAACCACAATTTTTCGCAGCGCCTGGTATTGTCAACTTGCAGAGTTTCTGCAGCTTTTCAGGAGCTGAAAAAACGACTTATTACATTGGCCTTTTGTCCAATCTTTTTCAAGCGATGGGACAAGCCGTGAATGTATGAAATAACCGCAACGTTTTGCTCATTTGCTGAAAGAGGAGGTGGGAGATCTAAAGAGGAACATATCTTTGAGCAAATAAGGTGTGCACTGTAGGAACTGTGAAGATTGTGTACCAGTCTATGAGACATGCAAGGTCATCACCAAGAACCATAGAAAACCTACCCGTGAAGTAATCGAATATGAAGCCACGTGACTTAGGTGACTTGTGCATCGCGAAACCGCCTGTTGGTTTATCTCAAAAAGAATTAAATTATCTGAGAAACGATTAAAAACGGTTTATCCTACTGCGCCTGCACAATGCATTGCCACGCCCTGTGTGTCATAATAAACTGTTGGAAGGTAGCGCTCGCTACTTTTGTTGACATGTGTCTCCAAAAAGCCCAAACCGCGACCTTTTTAGATTGCGTTTCTCTTGTGTTTGTCCGCTATTATGAAAACAGTTTTGTTAATTCATGAAAAACACAATAAATACGTTGTTTGCGTGTCTGTTAGTATGTTAGCATGTGCCTTTCAGTTAACGTTTGCCTATACCACTTTCTCATTCGGGTCTATTAGCAGCAGCCATACAACCGGTTTAATTTCAGATCTTTTCAATGACGCAAATGAGGAATTATAAGTTTCCGCGTCTATTCTGGATGTACGCGGGAATTCTATCTCAACTATTCTATCTATTTAAACACTAGAGAATAATCGTGATGAGCACTGACATCTTCCTCCGAGCCGTCTCTGTTACCACCTC
Source organism: Amblyomma maculatum (assembly GCF_055883805.1). Taxonomy (NCBI): domain Eukaryota; kingdom Metazoa; phylum Arthropoda; class Arachnida; order Ixodida; family Ixodidae; genus Amblyomma; species Amblyomma maculatum. Next base: position 12,027,926 of record NC_139346.1, on the reverse strand, counting down.
AGCATGGTAGTGTACTAACCGACTAGCGGTGACCACATTTAAGACCTCATCCTGAAAAACAATGCGGACCTTGCATCTACTCACATCTTGAAAGAAATCAGCGATTCCAGGTCCGGGCATTGTGCGTTCGTTCAATCAAACAGTGGGAAAACAAAAATAAAATTTGAAATGTTGTAATACCCGCGCACAGCAACAGAAAAGAAAGAAAAATAGGTGCATGTTTTATCTATTCAGTTATTGCAGACCATTGGTGAGGTCGAAGCAAAAGGGGAAACAGCAGTGAACAATACAATAATGTAAGACAGTAACATACATGATAAGCAGATATGAATTGGCAATAAATATTAATACTGAAAATACAATTCAGTGATTTTAAAAATGGCCAGAAAAAACAACACAGGTTAGAAATTTTTAAAGCTGCGATGGTTAGGGTAGTGAGTTCGAGTCGTTGATAGTGCGAGGAAAAAAGGAAAATTTGAACAACTTAGTTCTTGAAAATTAGTAGAGCTTTGTGATAGTGTCGTCTGTTTTTTGCTGACATTGGGAAAAGCTAAGGCGAAGTGTCAAGCCTAAGTTTATTGTCCAGAAGTAAAGATAGAAAACCTAAACGGAAATTTTGTCTCCTTAGCTGTAGATGTTCAATACCATGGGCTAGCATTAGTTCAGTTGGGGAGTCAGTGCGGAGTAACTTTGAAAATATAAACCTAATTGCTTTTCTTTGTATTAGTTTGAGCTGCTTGATGTTAGGCTTAGTGTAAGAATCCGAAATTATGCATGCGTATTCATGTGTAATTATAACATCAGCGGGAGCGTTGCAGAGGTTGTGTTTGAGGTAACACAGTTTTCGGAAAGCAAGTGAGCCGTTATTATCGATATGAGTGTTCCAAGAAAGGTTATTAGTAAGTGCTACACCTAAGTACTTTACTGACGCCACTTGCTGCACTAATGATCGATGATTCGAGTTTGTATGGAAATAGCAGCGGATTTTTCATTTGAGTTATACGGAGAAAAACACTATTTCTGTCTTAAGAGCCAAGTCCCATTTCTTGTATCAGCTTACAATATTAGTAAGGCTGTCTTGGAGATCCGATTAGTTATATTAACTTCCCTAAATAGAACACAGTCATCTGCACACAATCGAATTTGAACACCGGGGCAATCCTCGTTGATAATACATATATATATATATATATATATATATATATATATATATATATATATATATATATATATATATATATATATATATACAGGGTGTCCAAGCTAACTTTAGCCAAGGGTTAAAAACTAAAAAAATTTAGATAGGCCAGAGAAACCACCTGTGTACAGCTGCTAGCCATCTGGCGCACCATAGGCAATTTTTTGTTTTGCAAATATAATTAATTAGTAATTAAGATAATTTTTCTAATTTAATAACTATTTCCTTTAGACAACAGATGTGATTTGCAGAGTCGGAGATCATCTTCTAAAACACTCATTCCATCTATTTCCGATAAAGAAAGTCTCACGTGTATCGTTTTTCCACGGCCTAAAGAAGGCCCGCGAAATACAAAAAAATATCGCGTGACTGGCGCATTCGTGTAACGATTGTGGTGCTCTCAATCGTGGCCCGAGTGAACGAAATCAGCTGTGGCCGTGACTCGACAACCCAATCACAGCGGCAGGCTGATATGTTGGCGTTGGTTGTAGCCGACGCGGTGAGCTCGTTGCGACTTGCATCGCCACAGGCGCCGACTGCTTGAAGCGGACGAAGAACCACCGCAATCATATAAGCCTGCCGCTCAGCGGGGTCGTGGAGCCAATGCCGCAGCTGATTTCTGAATGCGCCAGTCACGTGATATATATACCTATATATATATATAGGGAGGGGGTTGAATCTCGAATGGGTCCGGTAGGCCATTAACTTGAAGTAGGTGACACACGATGAAAAAACAACACTTTAATCCGACGTTTCGGCCGGGGTCCGGCCTTTGTCAAGGAATGTAGAAAGAAGCTGTCGGCTCCCATTTCTTATACACATGCACAATCGAAACACGTGACCAGCCACTGTCAACAAATAAACACCAAAATATCAAAAACAAGATTTCACACAAGATTTCTATTTAGTGATATATCTTCTTTTCTTTGTGCAACATATTAAGATGCATGACCTAAGCGCAACACGTGTCATTCGGTCTATATACCTTGCACCGCCATTACATCACGCGTGTGAAATCTTGTTTTTGATATTTTTGTGTTTATTTGTTGACAGTGGCTGGTCACGTGTTTCGATTGTGCATGTATATAAGAAATGGGGAACCGACAGCTTCTTTCTACATTCCTTGACAGAGGCCGGACCCCGGCCGAAACGTCGGATTAAAGTGTTGTTTTTTCATCGTGTGTCCCCTACTTCAAGTTTATATATATATATATATATATATATATATGTATATATATATATAGTGAAAGAAGGCCAGGTCCAGACGGCAAGGTCGTGAAGGCAAGGCAAGGTATGCCGTGTCAGCGTTTAATCTGCTGGCGAAAACCCAAGCGCGCGCCGGAGCCGGCGCCGCGGGATGATGATGATGGTATGTAGAAGAGGAAGAAGAATATCATGGTATGTGCAAATGAAAGAAGATCAGAGGAGGGCTCACAATATATATATATATATATATATATATATTGTTACATGGAAGATTTACAGTTCCAAAGCTGTCCGCACAACTAACGTTGATGAGGGCACCAATTTCACAACACTCAGCATCGTCGCCTTCTCCGAGTCTGTTGCACTTCTTCTTCCTCATCACGAACAGCGAATACAGCTAAGTACCCCTACCCCCCCCCCCCCCCCCCCCCCCCGCGGGAAAATCACAGTCCCGGTGCGGTCTATGTTAGCGAAATAGAACGTTGATGATAGGGCTTTAGACGGGACACATGCACTATTTCGGAGGTTGGAGCTGTGGACGGGGACTTCGCAACCACAGATTCAACTTCTTAGGTGACGTCGGTCACGGGGCGCAAAACACGGTAATGGCCAGTGTAACGGGGCAAACGTTTTTCACACAAGCCCACTCGACGGCACGGGAGCCACAGCAAAACGACGATCCAGGAGTGTAGTGGACATCACGGTGGCGGCCGTCGTACCGGATCTTTTGGGAGTCTTGGGATGTAGAGAGCCTGGTATGAGCTATCCGGCGGGCATCATGAGCGCGGGTGACGGCATCACTGGTGTAAGTACTGGTTGCGTCTGCCGCGGGTAGAGAGGTGTCGAAGGGTAGTAACGGGTGTCGGCCAAATAATAAATAAAATGGGGAGTATCCAGTGGTAGAATGGACAGATGAATTGTAGGCGAATGTCACAAAGGGGAGATGAACGTCCCAATCTCGATGGTCGTCAGACACATACATGGCCGGCATGTCTGTGAGGGTACGGTTTAGACGTTCCGTGAGGCCGTTGGTCTGGGGGTGATAGGCGGTGGTGAATTTGTGGCGGACGGAGCACGGACGGAAAATTTCGTCAACCACTCGCGACAGGAAACAGCGGCCACGGTCAGTAAGTAGTTCGCGAGGAGCACCATGATGAAGAATTACGTTTTCTAGAAGGAAGTCAGCGACGTCTGTGGCGCAGCTGGTCGGGATGGCTCGGGTAATAGCGTACCGAGTAGCGTAATCGGTGGCGACGGCGATCCATTTGTTCCCCGAGGTGGAAACTGGAAAGGGGCCAAGGAGGCCAACGCCTATACGGGAAAACGGGTCAGTTGGTATGGGTATCGGCTGCACATGACCTGAAGGCGAAATTGTGGGCTTCTTCCTACGCTGACACAGTTCACATGCGGCAATGTACTGCTGCACAGAGCGGTAGAGCCCCGGCCAGTAGAAACGTCGGCGCAGGCTGTCGTATGTGCGAGAGACACCCAAGTGGCCAGCCGTGGAAGCATCATGGAACTGTTCAAGTATGGTGGAACGCAGGTGTTGGGGAACGACGAGCAAAAGGTCTGTGCCATCTGGTCGCATATTACGTCGGTATAGGGTGTTCTCGTGGAGCACAAATAAGGCGAGAGATGGGTCAGGGCGGTCGGAGATAAGACGGAGGATAATGGAATGCAGAGAAGGATCTAAGTGCTGTTCCTTGGCAATGTTGGCAAAGGCGCAGACAGACAAGACATATGCATCATCGTCAGTCTGTAGGACTAGGGGAGTCGACGGGATGACGTGACAAACAGTCTGCAACTTGGTGAAGCCGACCGGACTTGTAGACGACGGAAAAGGTGTATTCTTGTAATTGTAGCGCCCAGCGCCCCAAACGGCCAGTAGGATCTTTGAGAGAGGAAAGCCAGCACAAGGCATGATGGTCTGTTATCACAGTAAAATGGCGGCCAAACAAATAAGGGCGGAATTTCGTAATAGCCCAGACAAGCGCCAGGCACTCTCGCTCTGTAATAGAATAATTTTGTTTGGGTGTTGAGAGGAGGCGGCTGGCATACGCAATCACCCTTGTACTGCCGTGTTGTTGCTGAGCGAGTATAGCTCCTATTCCATGGCCACTTGCGTGGGTACGGAGTTCAGTATTGGCAGAAGGGTTGAAGTGGGCCAAGACTGGTGGCGTAGCTAGATCAACAATAAGCTCTGAGAAAGCTGCAACTTGTTCAGGCCCCTAATAGAATGAAACGTCTTTCTTGAGGAGTTGGGTGAGCGGACGAGCAAGGACTACGAAGTTCGGGACGAATCGTCGGAAATAAGAACATAGGCCAATAAAGCTTCGGACATCGCTGGATGAACGCGGAGTTGGAAAATCTCTGGCGGCACGTATCTTGTCAGGGTCAGGCTGAACACCGGAAGCATTAACCAAGTGACCAAGCACTTTGATTTCCCGATGGCCGAAACTGCATTTCTTTGAGTTGAGTTGAAGCCCGGCGCGGCGGAATAGCTCGAGAATGGTAGAAAGGCAAGAGAGGTGGCTGTCAAAAGTGGACGAGAAAACAATGACGTCGTCTAAGTAACAAAGACAAGTCGTCCACTTGAAGCCGCGCAGCAATTAGTCCAACATCCGTTCGAAAGTTGCAGGGGCGTTCCATAGGCCAAAATGCATGACTTTGAATTGATAAAGGCCGTCAGGGGTGATGAACGCTGTTTTTCCACGGTCTCTCTCGTTGACAGAAATCTGCCAGTAGTCAGAACGAAGGTCGATGGATGAAAAGTAGCTATCTCCGTGCAAACTATCAAGCGCGTCGTCGATGCGCGGACGAGGATATACATCTTTTTTGGTTATCTTATTCAAATGACGGTAGTCAACGCAGAATCTCCATCTGTTATCCTTCTTCTTGACCAACACGACAGGGGATGCCCAGGGGCTACTGGAAGGCTCGATTATGTCGTTCGCTAGCATCTTTTCGACCTCCGTTTGAATGACGCGTCGCTCGGTAAGCGAAACGCGATAGGGCCGCCTGTGAATAGGACTGGCGTCACCGGTGTCAATGCGGTGGGTGACAACTGTCGTTTGACTCAATGGGCGGGTACCGAAGTCGAAAAGGTCGCTGAAGGTAAACAAAAGCTTTTGTAACACAGCGGCGAATTCAGGTTGCAGATCAGCTGCAATCATGCTGTTAAGCGGATCAGGGCGCGATGTGGACGACGAGGGGTTGTTGGCAGGGACGGCAGTTGTATGATCTGTAGACAGAGCTGAAATGGCACAATCGGTAATCGGGGACAGCGCAGCTAATGAAATTCCCTCGGGCAGAACTTGAGTTGAAAAGCTGAAGTTAAGGACAGGGAGAGTGGTGCGGTTCTGGGAGATGTGCACAAATAGATGAGGAAGGGTGACGTGCCGCTGCAGCATGACATCAGTAATGGGACAAGCGAGATAATCGCCATCTAGGACGGGTGGAAATGGCGACATAGGGATGTAAACGGCAGTTTCAGGAGGAAGGCGGCTAAATTGTGCTGATCGAAGGCGGGGTGAGCAGGAGGGGTCTTCAGAGCAGAGCGGAAGGTCCAAGCGAAGTAGGCCGCTACAGCAGTCAATAAGGGTAGAGTGGGTTGTTAAGAAGTCATTGCCAAGGATAACGTCGTGGGGGCATTCATGTAGGACGATGAACAACGCTGGGGCATGACGGTCAGCAATTGTAGCTCGCACCGTGCACATGCCAACCACGGCAGCAGGGCTGCCATTGCCGACGCGAACTGTGGACGAGACGGCTGGCGTAAGGACTTTCTTGAGGCGACGGCGAAATGAGGAGCTGAGAACGGACAGTTGGGCGCCTGTATCAATTAGAGCAGAAACGGGAACTCCATCCACAATGACGTCGATTCGGTTATTTTGTAGGGCAACGGTCAACAGAGGTTTTTCGGTCCGGGTCAGAAATGCTGCGTCACCTCCGGGAGCTGCATTGGCTAGTTTTCCAGTAAGTGGCCAGAATATGACGGTGGCGAACTGCGGTGAGGAAGAGGAGAACGCGAACGTAGTGCTTGTGGGGATGGTGAACGGTTAGCAGCACGGACAGTGGAAACGGGGTCAGCAAGGGTCTGGTCGGGGCGAGGTGGGGAATAGCGAGGGGCATAGTCTCGGCGGCGGTCGACGTAGGTGTACTGACGAGATGGCGTGTACCAGCGACTACGGCAGTGGCGGGAAATGTGGCCAACGCGAGAACAATTAAAACAGATGGGGCGATTGTCGTAGGTACGCCATTCATTTGGGTTGCGGTAACGATATCGGGGCGAGAAACTGGCGTTGGTTGAGGTGGCAGCAATTACTTGAGGGGCAGGTCCTGAATCCGTGGTGTCGGTGGTACTGGTAGAAGGGAAGCCCATATTTGCAACCTCTTGGCGAACAACAGCCTTAACAAGTGATATGGTAGCCAGGGTGTTCTCGGGTGTATGCGACAGCGAGGCCGCGGGAGTCATTGCCTCAAGCTCTTGGCGGACAATGCGTGTCAAAGTGCTGTCGTTAGCAGGCGGTCGAGGAGTCGGGATATCGATACAGGAGGAGCTAGCAGCCGTGTTCGGCAGCCGGTCTAAACGGTGAGATATGCGCCTCTGTTTCGCCTGCTCGAAACGTCGGCACACCTGTAGCAAAGAGTCCACGATGGAGCAATCCCTGCACAACAGGCGGTTGAAGGCATCGTCGGCAATGCCTTTTACTATATGGCCGACTTTATCCTCCTCAGGCATGCCTTGGTCGACTTTGCGGCATAGACACAGGACGTCTTGGATGCAAGTGAGATAAGACTCCGTAGACGTTTGGGCGCGAGAGGCGAGCGCTTTTTTGGCGGCAGTGTGGCGGCCAATAGGCTTTCCGAATAGGTCGTGCAGCTTCTGTTTGCAAATATCCCAAGATGTTAGCTCGTCTTCGTGGGTCGCAAACCACACCCGCGCGGTCCCAGCCAAGTAAAATATTACATTCGCGAGCATAAGTGTGGCATCCCACCTGTTGTGCTTGCTCACGCGCTCGTATAGGGCTAGCCAGTCGTCTACGTCGACGTCGTCGGTCCCACAGAAGGTTCCGGGGTCACGGGGGTGGGCCATTACAACAGCAGGTGCGGCGGTTGTAGAGGTAGAGGCGTCGGTAGTCATCGTGGTGGTTCCGATGTGGCGGCCGCTGCGGAGATCCAGTTTGTGACAGGGGATCGAATAGATTCACCTCCACCAAGAGATGTTACGTGGAAGATTTACAGTCCCAAAGCTGTCCGCACAACTAACGTTGATGAGGGCACCGATTTCACAACACTCAGCGTCGTCGTCTTCTCCGAGTCTGTTGCACTTCTTCATCCTCATCACGAACAGCGAATACAGCTATATATATATATGCAATACAACACACACACACACGCACACACGCACACACACACACACACACACACACACACACACACACACACATACATACATACATACATACATACATACATACATACATACATACATACATACATACCTACATAAGGAATAACAGTGGTTCCACGACGCTCCCCAGCGCCACACCTGATGTGACTGGGAGACAGCCAGAGTTATACCCACCAAGTGCAACGTACTGTTTGCGGTTTGTTAAATAATCATTTATCCAGGAAATAAAGCTGCTTAGGAGAACAATGGTTTTTAGTTTTAGAATTTGACTGTAGTGCGGGAGTTTACCGAATGCCTTACTGAAATCTAGGAATATCGCACCAATTTGGCTGTTATTATCAAGCTCCTTAACTCAATTTGTCAAAAGTCGCAAGCTGCATAACTGACAAATGGTTATAATTTCGAGATGAGCTTAAACGCAAATTCGCGATACCAGTAAATATAAACGAGGGTTAGATTTCTGACTCAAACCGAAAAACAGCAAATTCACTGTTCAGTTTCGGACATCAAAAGGAACTCGGAGGTGTGTTGGGTAAGCAGCGCGAAGACCTTATCGCAGCCTTGGGTTTACCAGTTGGGTGCAGCACCTCGCAACTCTGCACGACCATTCATTGACAAGCATGTTGTCGGAATAACATTTGTTTAAATTGCATCACATTGCATAGGGCCCGGCCCATTCAGCCAGAAATTAGAAAATAAAATTCTGCCCAAATATTGCCCATTTGACACTGGGCAATACAGAAATTCGCCTGCGCTTTCCGTTTCATGTCAGTGTTGTTTAGGATAGAGAAAAAGGTTTAGTGCAAACAAATTAACGGTTCATGCCAGTATGTTGAAACTGAACATATTTGCAGCGCGTCGCTCCTGTAACAAAATTAGCGATATTTAATAAATCACCTACAAGAACAAAAAAAAGTTTTAATAGTTATTATAAAAGGTTTAGCAAGAGCTGTTGTCGGGCTAGTTGGTGAATGTCTGCAGAAGCCATGGCAAATTGCGCTAAAAAACACTGCACAAAAGAAGGACACGTAGCACAAGTGTTGCGAGCACAAAATGAGTGAAAGCTTTGAAAAGCAAATATCGGAAGCTACCCCTGTGCGATCAGAAGAGCGGTAAGCGAAACCCTCCTTCAGAAGATGAAGGGAAAAGCGCGCAAGAGGGCTCAAAACAATGGTACGAAACCTGTTGTACTACCGTACATGCGCAAGATCGCACACAACCTGAAGAAAGTAGCCGGCAGGTACGCAGTACCCGTGGTGTTCTCTGCACCAAAAGGCCAGCTGTGGAAAAGTGGTTGTAACAAAAAGCACGCAAAGCCCTTTGTGAAATGCGCGACAGGCGTGGTTTACCATTGACGTGGGCCAGACAGGGCGCTGCATAAATGATCGTTCATTAGGCGATAAACCCCTTGGCACAAACATGTCTGAGCATTGCAGAACTTGTCAGCTACGTCTTCATGAAATAAAGATTCTTTGCAGGGGCGGTATTGGAAGCGTATTTTATAAAGAATGACAGCAACTGTGTTAGTGATGCGTCAGTTGACCTGTACAAAACGAATTAGCTTTTTTAAACTCTGTCTTTAAGGTACAATGAGTAGGCACGTGTTTCATGGCCTGTTGCGCATGTTAGTGCGCGCATGCGCTGACTTTTCCATATCCAGGGGTTCAGACCCAGATTAAATCAGCTGATAGCTTGCGCTCGTTCTGTGCTACGTGCTCTTCTGTGGTGAAGTGTTTTTAGCGCATTTGCCATGGCTTCTGCAGATCTTATAAAAGATAAAGCTACATAGAGTTACTGAGTAAAAAACAATAAATGACAAAATCGCAGTGCGCAAGCAGCAGGTCTCCAAACTTGCAACGTTTTGCAAGTTTCTATAAATAGCGTAAGAGGGTTCTCGCATCGCTTTCGCCCTCTCTATCGATCACATTCCACGTGACGCTGGCGGCAACGTGTGACGTTCCACGCCCGTTGCTAAGGGTGAGGGTTGAAAACTCTCAACGTTCCCTTACAGGCAACATTGAAGAAGGTTGGACAGCCGTCGATGTCGCGCAGTTGGCAAGAGCAACGGACGCTATTTTCGGAGGTCATAGGTTCGGTTCGCACCATCTAGGCCTTGTTTTTTCCTCTGGATTGTATTTATATTATCCTTCACTCTAAACTGATTAAAGTGCTAATTCGGGCCAAGAGCAAAAAGGACAAATCACAAAAACTATCGCGTACGCTTTTCATCGTGGAATAATTTTGTTGGCGGTAAAAGCACACGGACCAAAGAACACGATACACAAGGGAGACCCGCTAGTGTCTCCGTGTGCTTTTACTGCAACAAAATGATTCCGACAAGAAATTACCAACTAGCCCAACCTGAACTTTTTAACGCAGCTGCTCATGGCTTCGCCGGCTGTTGGCTGCTTGACTTTGCGTGTCTTTACCAGCCGTCGTTTCCCCTTCAATGCTTTGCTTCGCACGCACGCACACGCACACACAAATATATATATATATATATATATATATATATATATATATATATATATATATATATATATATATATATATATATATATATATATATATATATATATATATTGTTATGGTGTAATAAGAAAAGGTGTTTATTTACAGTGCTGATGTAGCGGGACAAGATGACGCCTACTAGCCCCCACAAACCAACGCTTCTTCCTCCTCTTCTTCCACACCATCACAATCATTCATCGTCGTCAGTAGCGTGACATTTCCCCCCTACTCAGACGAAGCCCTCTGGATATGTTCGTGAGTCCTGCGAAGCTGACATGGCTTCAAGCGGGCAACATGACATAGTTCGGTTTTGGCAGACCGGCGACCCGATGCTATCAGGCGGGATATTGCATACGTTAAATCACTGATGCGTTTGACAATCACATATTGGCCGTCATAGTGGGCCAAGAGGTTTTGATGTAGGCTGCGGCGCCGAATTGGACGCCACAGCCAGACTAATCACCTATGGAGTACGTTACACGCCGGTGAATGGCATCGTACTGCGCTTTGGGACGTTCTTGTGAAGCACCAGACCGCAAGCGGGCGATTCCCCAAGCTTCTTCGGCGAGACAGAGGGTCTCAGCCAGGCAGAGATATTCATGGCTTGAGAAGGGCAGGATAGTATCCAGGGGGTAGCGTGGCGATCTGACATACAGCAGGAAGAATGGACTGTACCCAGTCGTCTCATGCGTGGCGGTATTGAACGCATGCATGATGAAGGGTAGTATAGGGTCCCAGTTCTTATGCCGTGCATCCACATGCATAGCTAGCATGTTGATAAGCGTTCTGTTGACGCGCTCAGTCAAGCCATTTGTCTGGGGATGGTATAGCGTCGAGTGTCGGGAAGTTACAGCGCATAAACGCATGAGCTCTTCCACAACATCAGCGGTTAATTGTCGGTTCCGATCAGCGACGACAATTTGTGGCGGCCCGTGTCGTAAGATGACTGAGTGCAGCAGGAAAAGCGACGCTTGATGCGCCGTAGCAGACGGAATAGCGGCGGTTTCACAGTAACGTGTGAGGTAGAGCATCCGCCTCGCATTCGGGAGGTACCGGGTTCGATCCCTGGTGCCGCCGGTTACCCGCCGGTTTTTCAATGGGTGCAGGCTTTCCCCCGGCCTGGTGCTCGGCTCTTGGTGAAATGCTTGGGAAAAGGCGCCAGGGCTCAAATAGTTGCGCCGATGCGGCAGTGATTCGTTCCGCCATCGGACAACAATAAGTCCGCCTCGCGCGGCAAAAGCCCATTATATGGCCCTTTTTTACACGCAGATTACAATACAGCGATTTGCATCCAAGGACTTCGGGAACGGACCTACGAGGTCAATGCCTGCTTCATAAAACGGAGCTGTCGGGGTCTTCACAGGATGCAGCAAGCCAGATGGAGTTGCAGTGGGACGTTTGTGGTGTTGACAGTGCTTGCAACTGGCAACGTATTGTTCAATAGTCGAGCGCATTCTGGGCCAGTAAAATCTTTCTTGAGCATGGTGGAGTGTTCGAACTGATCCCAAATGCCCAGAAGTTGGAACATTATGCATGACACGCAATACGTCCGTGCAAAGCGTCTTGGGAACTACGAGTAGGTATCCCTGGCCTACAGGCGAATAACTCTTTTTCCATGGGAGGCAATCACGCACACAAAAACGGCTTGTAGCTGCGCTGGCTTGGGAGGCGGCAAAGAGAGGCTGCAAACTGCTATCACTTTGCTGATTTATTTTGAAAACATTCGTGCCGGGGAACGCTGCCTCGAGGGTCGATATGTAATGTCGAAATCGTCGCTCTCAGATCCGGCGTGGCCATTGGCATCCTAGAAAGACAATCTGCGTCTGCATGACGCCTCCCGCTTTTGTACACCACGGCAAAGTCATATCCTGTAACCGGAGGGCCCAGGTGCGAGGCGACAACATGGGTCTCGAAGGTTCCGCAGCCAACATAGTGAATGATGGTCAGTTACGATAGTAAAGGACCGTCAGTATATATATATATATATATATATATATATATATATATATATATATATCTATATATATATATATATATATATATATATATATATATATATATATATGTATAAATTATTCATTTATTTCAAAAAATTACATACAAATACAAGCCTGCCCAAGCCAACAATGGGCTTGTGGAAACGCTGCACAGCGAAAACTACAGCCAGGCATTCCTGTTCGGTGACGGTGTAGTTTCGCTCCAATTTGCTCAGGGTACGACTTGCGTACGCGATAACATGCTCTCGTGCCGTTCGGACTGCACCGAGACCGATTCCACTAGCGTCCGTGTGTACTTCTTTCATCGAAGTGACGTAGGATGCGTTTCGATATTCAAAGAAACTTCACTTGACGGAATGACGCGTCGCAGTCTAGTGTCCAGTCAAATGTAGAGTTTTTGTGAAGAAGGCACGTCAATGGGTAAGCAACGTCAGCAAAGCGATGTATACAGCGTCTAAAATACGAACACAACCCTAGAAAACTGCGCAACTCTTTCACTGTCTGTGGGGGTTTAAAATACTCGACAGCGGCAGTTTTCTGGGGATCCAGCATTACACCATCACCTTTGACAAGGTGTCCTAGCACCAGCGCTTGGCGCTCTCCAAAGCGGCACTTTTTCGAGTTTAGAATTAGGGCGGCGTTGTGTAGACAATTCAAGACACGTAATAGACGGTCATTGTGTTCTTGGAAGGACTTCCCAAATATGACTACATCGTCCAGATCATCATCATCATCAGCCTGATTATACCCATTGCAGGGCGAAGGCCTCTCCCATATCTCTCCACTTAACCCGGCTCTGTGCTAGCTGCATCCACTTGACCCCTGCGAACTTCTTAATCTCATCCGCCCACCTAACTTTCTGCCGCCCCCTGCTACGCTTTCCTTCCCTTGGAATCCAGTTTGTTACCCTCAGCGACCACCGGTTATCCTCTCTTCGCACTACATGTCCTGCCCATGTCCATTTCTTCTTTTTAATTTCCACTAGAATGTCGTTAACTTGAGTTATTTCTCTGACCCACTCTGCACGCTTTCCATCTCTTAATGTTACCCCTACCATTTTTCGTTCCATAGCCCTCTGGGTTGTCCTCAACTTAAGTAGAACTCTACACAAGAATGCTAAATTGGGCGAGTTGGTGCATTCGCATTTTAGGAAAACGTAGCGCAACGTTAGCGAAGCTTCTATTAACTTAACAAAAGTAGAGATTACATACCTAGAATCAGTGGTCAAGTAGTTTTTTTCACGTGTGTATCTTTGCAGACTTGCCTTTGCTCCACATTTTTGTCAATTTCTTGTCAATCTCACCACTTTATTAGATGTATTTGATAATATCTTGTATCCTATATATTCTGTTTGCTTTTCGAATAAAAAATCAGTTGTGAGTAAGCGCTCGTGTGTGTTTCCTTCTCTTTTTGTCCTTGTCTTCTTTGCGCTACGTTTTCCTTAAGTAGAACTCTCTTGGTTAGCCTCCACGTTTCAGCCCCATAGGTGAGTACAGGCAAGATGCAACTGTTGTATACTTTCCTCTTGAGCGATACCGGTAAGCTGCTAGTCATAATCTGCGAGTGCTTGCCAAATGCGCTTCATCCCAATCTTATTCTTCTTGTTATTTCCTTTTCATGATCCGGATCTGCGGTTACTACCTGTCCTAAGTAGATATATTCGCCTACTACTTCCAGTATTTCGCTACTTAATGTAAACTCCTGTTCCTTCCCGAGGCTGTTGAACATTACCTTAGTCTTCTGCATATTGATTTTCAAGCCTACCTTTCTACTTTTCCTGTCTAGGTCATCAATCATTATTTGCAGTTCATCTCCCGAGTTGCTTAGCAAGGCAAAGTCATCAGCAAATCGCAGATTACTGAGGTATTCTCCATCTACCCTTATCCCTAACTGCTCCCTTTCCAAGTCTCTGAATACTTCCTCTAAACAAGCTGTGAATAGTACTGGGGAGATTGTGTCTCCTCGTCTAACACCTTTCTTTATGGGAATTTTGTTGCTCTCTTTATGTAGAACTATGGTTGCTGTGCAGCCACTATATATATCTTCCAGCACTTTCACGTACGGCTCGTCTACCCCCTGATTTCGCAATGCCTTCATCACCACATCGTCCAGATAGCAAAGGCAAATGTCCCATTTTAAGCCACGCAAAACTGTGTCCATAAATCGTTCAAATGTGGCAGGCGCATTACACAGCACGAATGGCATAACATAAACTCATAAAGGCCGTCTGGCGTTACGAAGGCTGTTTTTTTTTCTTATCCGCAAGATCCATTGGAATTTGCCAGTAGCCAGATCTGAGATCCAGACAAGAAAAATAAGACGCACCAGAGAGGCAGTCAAGGACGTCGTCTATGCGAGGAAGAGGATAGACATCCTTTTTCGTAAGAGAATTTAGACGCCCGTAATCGACGCAGAATCGCCACGAACCATCTTTCTTGCGTACGAGAATAACAGGGGCTGCCCAAGGGCTAGATGATTCCTGTATCACCTTCTTCCATAGCATGTCCTCCACTTGCTCGTGAATGACTTTGCGCTCAGATGGGGACACGCGATATGTATTTTGACGGAAGGGACGAGCCGAACCAGTGTCGATGGTATGATGTGCCCGAGGTGCAGGGAAAGAGGTTGGTCCATCTGTTTGAGAAGTCAAACATAGGCGAAAAGGGTAAAAGAATATCCACAAGAGTACGGCGTTGAGGTGAGCTGAGATCAGCGCTGATCAGGTGGCAGATCGAAGTTTCATCAGCAGCCGGTGGTACGGTGGCACGCGTAGCATCTGTGACCAAAGCAACAACAACGTGGGGCGCATCGGATTCACAGGAGGCAAGCTTCCACCCGGTGGGTAAAACTTCGGGCTCGGACGATGGATTGATTGTCCATAACGAGGCATTACCGTGATGCACGGAGGTCATACAATGAGGAATAATAACATTTTTCTTCAGGCATGCTGAGTGAACTTGGTGCACCACGGCCTGGAATGAAACCTGCTCAAGAAGTGGAACGGACACGGGGACGAACATGGCAGACAAGGGTGGAACTACTGTGTCTTCGGTAACACTAAAAACTGTTTTTTTCATTACGGCCGCTTTCAAAAAGTGTCGGCAGATTCGAGCCGTCAAAATGAACCTCTTGACTTCGGCAGTCCACAGTAGCGCCACAGGACTTCAAAAAGTCCATTCCTAAAATGATGTCATGCGTAGAGTGGGGTAAGAAAACGAGTTCGGCTTGAACAATTGCACCACCCACAGACGCTTCCGCACTACACACGCCCAGAGGCCGCAACACCTCTCCACTGACACCACAAAATGTTGAAGCACGGTCATATTCAAACATCACTTTGCGTCCCAACAAGCGCCTAAACTGATTACTCATCACAGACACAGTCGCACCCGTATCCACCAAAGCTAATGTACACACCATCAATGAACACACGAATTTTGTTTTTGAGAATTATAGTTGGAGGGATGTAGGCACACAGCACATTTCCAGCGGCCTCACCCCCATCGGTCGCGCTGGTTAGTTTTCCTGCTGAGGCGACATGGAGCGCCGCTGCGGTGATGGAGAACGACGCGCACGGAAGGCAGGTGGAGGAGTAACACTTCGATCAGATGCTGGGGAATGGTCGCGGAGATTCTTGTTCTGGATGTTGCGGTAGTACCCACGGGAGTATTGGATTCCTGGAAAACAGGGTTGTATTGTCGATTGTTGGGTACTGTTGGAGGCGCCGGGCGGTTATAGCGTGGCGGGAACCTACTGCGGCAGTACCTGGCGATGTGACCTTCGACGCCGCAGCGGTAGCATATCGGTAGGGAAGGGATAAAATGCTGTAGTGGATAAGAGCCAGGCACAGCAGGGCGCGTCGTAGGTCTGGCTGAATGCTCATACTGCACAGGAATCCTGGTAGATAGAATAGACGATCTAGGTGCACTTGAGGTGACGTCATACCTTGGGGCTTCAAGCATCGACGCAGTCGAGTTGGCAAAATGCATTGGCGGGTAATCAATAGAAGCTGCAATTTCAGGAGCTTGAGAGAAAGGCTGCCCTTGAATCGCTTATGCTGGTGAAGCCGGCCGTCTAGAGACCTTCTGAACATTAACCTCAGCAGATTCATGCAGGGGAAGCGTATTCATCCGTAGAAGTTCTTCGCGCACGATTTGCCGGATAGTTGACGGAAGATCTAGTTGGGCATGATCATCAAGACTGGCCACGGTAGGCACGTTGGCCAGCCGCCCAAATTTCGGCGCAATACGACGTATTTTAAAAGCTTGAAACGCGCGGATGTGTCTAATTTATTTATTCATTTATTTGAAAATCTCGGAAGACCAAGCAGGGGGGAATATACAGAACAAAGCAGGTCAGCTTTTCAAAAGAAAAAACATACTTGAAACGGGCGCTTGATTAACAGAAGAAAAAATAATAGGGATCACAGAGCAGCAAATCCAGACCAGTAAATGAATGCCGTACAAGAGCACAAAATATAACATTACACAACAATACGACATGTAAATATGGGTAAGGGAGGTGGCTCTTTCAGGGGTGTGCGTTTGGAAGAGGCTCCGCTAACCCTGCTGTGCTCCCTCGAGGGCTTTCGAACAACGATGGCCTGCAAAGGCCGTACTGAAAAAAGGGCCGCGCGAGGCGGACTTATTGTTGTCCGATGGCGGAACGGATCACTCGGATGACATCGGAGACAGTAGTGTCTTTGCGATTAAGAAGTTGTACATGTCCGCCGCGATACCCTTCAACATGTGACCGACTCTGTCTTCCTCGGGCATGTTGGAATTGACACATTTGCATAACTTGAGGATCTCTTCTGTGTAAGCTGTACAAGTCTGCCCAGCCCGCTTTTTGCTGGGAACAGAGTCGCCAAACGCAGTTTTAACTCGGTGGCGAACCGTTCCCAAGTCGTCAAGTTGTCCTCGTTATTCTCAAACCAGGTAATAGCCGTGTGAGTGAGAAAGAAAACGAAGTTTGGTAGCATGGTAAGAGGGTCCCACCGTTTGTACCGACTAACTCGATGATAATCAAGTAGCCACTTCTCAACGTCCTCACCTTCTTCTTCGACAAAAGGTTGTGGTTCCCGGTAAGGCTGGGACGGAATAGGGCTGGAGTAGGCAGGCATGCCGCCAGCCTGGCTTGCAGCGTCGCGGCTTGCATGGTTTGAGTCGGTGTGGTCCATGATGGTCGGGAGCGGCGGCAGTCCAGCGATGCGGCGACTACGTCGAAGCTCCAGTTGGTCTTGCAGCGCTGTAGGTAGGGATCGTACGGAGCACCTTCCACCAAGTTGTTACGGTGTAATAAGAAGGGGTGTTTATTTACAGTGCTGATGTAGCGGGACAAGATGAAGCCTACTAGCCCCCATAAACCAAAGCTTCTTCCTCCTCTACTGCCACACCATCACAATCCTTGATCGTTGTCAGTAGCGTGACAATATATATTGTGTGACGGGTCTGACGAGTCCGCTATGATAGACATGAATAAAGCCCAGAGTAAGTTAACCGAAGCAAAGCACAGCCATTTTTATCGTCAAAGCGCAAAAAAAAGAAACCACGGATGATAGCAAAAGGCAAAGTAGTCCCAGTGTGTGTGTGTGTGTGTGTGTGTGTGTGTGTGTGTGTGTGTGTGTGTGTGTGTGTGTGTGTGTGTGTGTGTGTGTGTGTGTGTGTGTGTGTGTGTGTGTGCGTGTGTGTGTGTGTGTGTGTGTGTGTGTGTGTGTGTGTGTGTGTGTGTGTGTGTGTGTGTGTGTGTGTGTGTGTGTGTGTGTGTGTGTGTGTGTGTGTGTGTGTGTGTGTGTGTGTGTGTGTGTGTGTGTGTGTGTGTGTGTGTGTGTGTGTGCGTGTGCGTGCGTGCGTGCGTGCGTGCGTGCGTTTTCACGATCAATATGGGTAATCAACTCTCCCAAACGCAGCCATTATTAAAGAAATTATAGCCTTGGCGTATAGTAAATACAAGACGCCAAAGTGCACGAGGAAACATCACGCAGTGGAACAATGTAAACAGTCGAATATCATTCTCACGTTTGCAAACTGCCTTAGACTGATCACAAATGTATGCAATGCGAATGAGATGCTAAATAAGTTTTACAATATGATTCGGCCCAGTCAAAAACTGTTACGAGGGCTATTCCCACCCTTTCTATGGAATCAGCACTCCTGATGTCGCGCTCTCACATCCCTATTGCAAAGACCAGCGTCTTCCAGTGCGAAACCAGTACGATTTTCGCGCTGGTTTTGCACTGGATCTGCTGGCACGCTGGAGGTCTGCGATATTCACTGGAGCAGTAAAGGGAAGACACTGGTTGCAATGGTACGATGGGAGAAAAACACTGGGATTAGCTTTTTGACGCTGGGTGTCCGCGATGTACTGGGCGAAGCGCTGTATGTGCGCTGGGGCCGCACTGGTACCAGTGCTAGCCGGTGCGGCCTGCGGCGTCAGCCGGAGTAGCATCCCTCAGGGGCTAACAAGGCGTACACGCAATCGACCATCGGGGCACATATGAAAAATATAGGTCAAGCAAGCGCTTTTTGCTGCGAAGTTATTGCGCACCTGTAAGAAAACGAAGGCAGTATCTTTTTTCTAGAGTTTCCACGTTTCGATAGGTCGTTTCAAGCGTTTCGAGAGAGACCACGACCGCGACGTCTCTGATATCTCATGACACACTGACGATTAACGCACAACTAAAACTGGAATTGAATAATGTGGGCTACCATGCATAACCAACTTCACAGCTGGTCTTAAGGGCACACTAACACAATGATTACTGCCGAAATGTTCAATGCGGGCTCAATCGGAGGCGAGCGTAGCCAGCACCACGGCCCAGTACAAACAGAAGAAAGAAAAAAATAAAACGAGGAAGAGAGTAGTTTACCGAGCGATGGGCCCATGAGAGAAACAACAACATACAGCGCTTGTAATGCCTAATTGTTTCTGAAGCTTTTGCGCTCCTTCTTACTCTGCGTATAAGCAGCCGAGCCCTAGGTCATCGTAATGCTTCCCGAATTGTTTACATACAAATAAGGTTTAGTTAAACGCAAAATAGTGTCATCGCTGCGCCGCTTGCCGGTATTGAAGCTTGGTCGCACTTTTTTCCTTGAAGGCTTCTACTAAAGCTCCGTGTTCAGCGAAAACTACGCCCACGGTAGCAGAGCACCACCGAAGAGCCGGCGTTGGTAAACTTGCCAGCGATATGTCAAACTCCACATGTTAAAATGATTCCAGTGCACAAAATAGCGCGCATAGGCACCCAGAACTTTAGTTGCAAGTCGTGAGAGCAGGCAGCAAGCTTCCATGATCAAGAAGTTGTAATTGTTAGAGCGGCAGCAATGGGCCTGTAGACTGCGAAACATGAAGTCCTAACCTTATAAATGCGGGTCATGACATAAAATGCAGACATGTTTCAAAACATTCCAGTTCTCGGCGTGATAGAGTGGTTAGCGTGGTGAGCTAGTAATTGAACAGGTGCCTAGGGTCCAAGTTCGAAGCGCGCTTGGTGCACTCTATTTTTATTTTTTTTTTACTTTTTTGGGGGGTTTTTTATGTACCTAACTTGTTTCGTTACTTCTCACTCTTTAACTTGTATCCCACGCCGTTTTTCCTCCGGGCGAACAGTGCCGCCAGTGCGGAGCGTCCCAGTATGCCGCGACCGAGTGCGCCCAGTTTCCAGCGTCATACTGGGACCTTAATCAGGTATGGCGCTAAAAAGGCGACGTGGGCGCTGGCGCAGTCAATAACAGCATTGTGGCGGGACAGTAAATCCCAGCGAAGAATTAAGTCATGCGAGCATGACGCGAGCACTAAAAACTCGATGATGTATATATAAGACGTCCGCGATGACGACACGCGCTGTGCAAGCAGCAGACGGACGAACTGAATCGGTGCTGGCGGTGCGAAGAGAGAGTCCGGATGGCGGGGTGGCGACTTTATGAAGCGATCGGCAAAAACTTTCGCTAATGACGGAGAGAGTGGCCCCTGTATCGACGAGTGCGAGGGTACGAACACCATCAACAAAAACTTCGAGAATGTTCGACGGAAACAGACGAGGACTTGTGGTAGGCGAAATGTGCGCAGTTTGTGCCCCAGGAACTGCGACGGCTTGTTTTCCGAGTCTTGTGTCACGCTGTGACGCCGCATTGGAGACACGGACCGACGGCGAGGGGACAGCGAGCGGTGCAGTGGAGTGTGCTGGCGGCCCGACGAGTTGTGCGGCTGCCCTGGAGATGTCACCGCTGGTGGGCGCAAGGTGTCGTACTGATAATTGCAGTCAGCCATAGTGCGTGCAGGGGCAGAGCGCAGAGTACGATGGCACAGACGGGCGACGTGGCCTGGAATACCGCAGGCATAGCAAATAGGCCGGTTGTCAATCGTGCGCCAAGGATTGTAGGGAGGCGTCGTTGATCGGAACCGTGGGGCGACCGACGGTGGTGCCGTAGTCGGCACGTACGCAAAGGACTGTGGCGGCGGTGGGTGGGCGGTAACTTGTGCATACGTGGGAGGCATCTGCACCGGCACAGGTAGAGGCGGCACGACAACAGGTGGGCTGTAACTCATCATCATCATCATCATCATCAGCCTGATTATACCCACTGCAGGGCGAAGGCCTCTCCCATATTTCTCCACTTAACCCGGTTCTGTGCAAGCTGCATCCACTTGACCCCTGCGAACTTCTTACTCTCATCCGCCCACCTAACTTTCTGCCGCCCCCTGCTACGCTTTCCTTCCCTTGGAATCCAGTTTGTTACCCTCAGCGACCATCGGTTATCCTCTTTTCGCACTACATGTCCTGCCCATGTCCATTTCTTCTTCTTAATTTCTACTAGAATGTCGTTAACTTGAGTTATTTCTCTGACCCACTCTGCACGCTTTCTATCTCTTAATGTTACCCCTACCATTTTTCGTTCCATAGCCCTCTGGGTTGTTCTCAACTTAAGTAGAACTCTCTTGGTTAGCCTCCACGTTTCAGCCCCATAGGTGGGTACAAGCAAGATGCAACTGTTGTATACTTTCCTCTTGAGCGATACCGGTAAGCTGCTAGTCATAATCTGCGAGTGCTTGCCAAATGCGCTCCATCCCAATCTTATTCTTCTTGTTATTTCCTTTTCATGGTCCGGATCTGCGGTTACTACCTGTCCTAAGTAGACATATTCGTCCACTACTTCCAGTATTTCGCTACCTAATGCAAACTGCTGCTCCTTCCCGAGGCTGTTGAACATTACCTTAGTCTTCTGCATATTGATTTTCAAGCCTACCTTTCTACTTTTCCTGTCTAGGTCATCAATCATTATTTGCAGTTCATCCCCCGAGTTGCTTAGCAAGGTAATGTCATCAGCAAATCGCAGATTACTTAGGTATTCTCCATCTACCCTTATCCCTAACTGCTCCCATTCCAAGTCTCTGAATACTTCCTCTAAACAAGCCGTGAATAGTACTGGAGAGATTGTATCTCCTTGCCTAACACCTTTCTTTATAGGAATTTTGTTACTTTCTTTATGCAGAACTATGGTTGCTGTGCAGCCACTATATATATCTTCCAGCACTTTCACGTACGGCTCGTCTACACCCTGATTTCGCAATGCCTGCATCACCGCCGAGGTTTCAACTGAGTCAAATGCTTTTTCGTAATCAATGAATGCTATGTATAAGGGCTGGTTATATTCCGAGCATTTTTCTATCACCTGATTGATGGTATGGATATGATCGATAGTAGAGTACCGTTTCCGAAACCCTGCTTGATCCTTTGCTTGATTGCAGTCTAAGGTTGTCCTGATTATATTAGCGATTACCTTAGTAAATACCTTATACGTAACAGACCGTAAGCTGATTGGTCTGTAATTTTTAGGGTCCTTAGAGTCCCCTTTCTTGTGAATGAGGATAATGTTTGCATTCTTCCATGGTTCTGGTACCGTCGATGACACCAGGCACTGCGTATACAGGGTGGCCAGTTTTTCTAGCACGATATCCCCCCAGTCCTTCAGCAAATCTGTAGTTATCTGATCCTCTCCAGCTGATTTCCCCCTTTTCATAGTTTCTAGTGCTTTCTTGACCTCGTCCTTCGTCACTGGTGGAACGTCTGACTGTTTTTCCCTACTGCCAATCTCACTACGGTCCAGACTACTTTGGCTACTGTAGAGATCTGTATATAACTCCTCGGCTACTTTGACTATCTTTTCCATATTAGTGATGACGTTGCCCGCTTTGTCCCTTATGCCATACATCTGGTTTTTGCCTATGCCCAATTTCTTCTTTACCGCTTTAAGGCTTTCCCCGTTCTTTACAGCATGCTCAATTTTCTCCATGTTATACTTCCTTATATCGGCCACCTTGCGCTTATTGATTAGCTTTGATATCTCGGCCAATTCGATCTGGTCTGTTGGATTGGAAGCTTTCATACTCTGGCGTTTCTTAATCAAATCTTTCGTCTCCTTAGACAGCTTACCGGTATCCTCTCTAACTATCCTACCGCCTACTTCTACCGCGCACTCAGTAATGATATCTCTGAAATTATTGTTCCTTGCCTCTAGGGTAATGTCGCCATCCTCAGTTAGAGCTGAATACCTATTCTGTAGCGAGATCCTGAACTCTTCTGCCCTCCCCTTCACCGCTAATTCGTTTATGGGTTTCTTTCTTACTAATCTGTTGCGTTCCTTCTTCAGATTTAGGCTAATTCGGGACCTCACTATCCTGTGGTCACTGCAGTGCTGTAAGTCAATGTTGCAGCAAAAGGTGTGGGCTGCAGCGGAACTGGGTCGGCATGAGGTGTGACAGGCGCTGGCTGGCCAAAACTGGGAAGTGCATCGGCAATCTCCTGCGTGATGGTGTGTCGGATAGAAGGGGTAAGCAGCTGGGCTGAAGCTGACGGGCGTGGGCCAGACAAAAACCCAAGCTCTCGGGAAACCTCATCTTGAACGAAGTCTTTGACGCGAGTTAAAAGGTCGCTGCTCACAGCCAGGCCAGAGATGGACGCAGCAAGTGCGGGAGGGCGACGAATGCAGAGGCGTTGCTTGAGCAGCTCGTCGAAACTTTGCCAAAGACTGTATATTGAGGCCACCGGGGTTGGGCTCTTTGCCCACAGCATGTGAAATGCATCGACATCAATGCCCTTCAATATGTGCTTTATCTTTTTAGCCTCATGCGTAGACGGGTCGACACGCTTGCACAAATCCACGACGTCTTCAATGGAACTTGAGGTTTCACCCTCATGCTCAACTCGTACGCGCAATGCTTCTTCGGCGCGTAGTTTCCGCACTGTGGGACGACCGAAAACGTCCGTGAAATTTGCCTTGAAGTTAGCCCAAGTTGGCATGTCGGCCTCATGATTTCGGTACCATAGGTTAGCAACGTCACTCAGGTAGAAGATGACATTGTTGATCTTCATGCGGTCATCCCAGTTGTTATGACGACTCACTCGCTCGTACGAGGCCAGCCAGTCTTCAACATCCTGGTCACCCTGCCCGCTGAAAACTGCGGGGTCTCGCTGCCGAATGGCACCGGAGCCTGAGAAGGACTGCGAAGGGGCTGCCATTGGCGGCTGGCCTACCTCGTTTGTCGCCATAGGTATCGTACTGCTGCGGAGTTCCCTGGTGATCGTGTAAGATTCTCACCCCGCACCTCAACCAAATGAAGAGGGGTTTATTGCGGGTTATTCGGACGACTGGAGACGGCGACCGGTGACACACGACGATCGTAAAGGCACAACCTCGTCCGAACAAGACAGTCCGAGCTTCACGCCAGCTGATCGGCCAGGAGCTCAGCCGTCTTCACCGTCGTTTGTGTGGGCGCCGAATCATCATCTTCCTTACAAAGAGGCTCAATCATTTTCCCCTTATCAAAACGCTAGCTTGTGATTTTGATTTGTATTATGTTGTTATAAAGTATTTTAACCTGCATTCAGAACGTCTCGCCCGAAGTGTATCGAGCACGAGATAAGCATTTCTGTCACGCTATCAGTGCGTTTATATTTGTTGCAAATGAATCTGGCCGCTGTTCTTTCTACTTTGTGAATATTTTTCACCGTATAAGGGTCCCATGGACACGAAGCATACTCCAAACATGACCGGACTAACGCTTTAAATGCTGCTAGCTTCACGTGCATGGGTGCTTTTGAAACCTTGCGTCGAATAAACGAGAGAGATTTAAAGGCTTTGGTGCAAATTTTATTAACATGCTGGAAGATATATACAGTCGTTGCACAGCAACCATAGTTATGCATAAAGAA
This sequence comes from Amblyomma maculatum, assembly GCF_055883805.1. Lineage (NCBI taxonomy): Eukaryota > Metazoa > Arthropoda > Arachnida > Ixodida > Ixodidae > Amblyomma > Amblyomma maculatum. The sequence continues at coordinate 12,003,390 of NC_139346.1, read as the reverse complement.
AGTAACAAAATTCCCATAGAGAAAGGTGCTAGGCAAGGAGACGCGATCTCCCCAGTACTATTCACACCATGCTTATAGAGGAGGTATTCAGAGACTTGAAATGGGAGCAGTTAGGGACAAGGGTAGATGGAGAATAGCTCAGTAATCTGCGATTTGCTGATGACATTGCCTTGCTAAGCAACTCGGGGGATGAACTGCATATAATGATTGATGACCTAGACAGGAAAAGTACAAAGGTAGGATTGAAAATCAATATGCAGAAGACTAAGGTAATGTTCAACAGTCTCGGGAAGGAACAGCAGTTTACGTTAGGTAGCGAGGCACTGGAAGTAGTAGGCGAATATGTCTACTTAGGACAGGTAGTAACCGCAGATCCGGACCATGAAAAGGAAATAACAAGAAGAATATGATTGGGATGGAGCGCATTTGGCAAGCACTCCCAGATTATGACCAGCAGCTTATCGGTATCGCTCAAGAGAAAAGTACACAACTGTTGCATTTTACCTGTACTCGCCTATGCGGCTGAAACATGGAGGCTAACCAAAAGGGTTATATACTTACGTTGAGAACAACGCAGAGGGCTATGAAACGAAAACTGGTAGGGGTAACATTAAATAGCAGAGTCATTACCCTGCCAACCAAGATCCTGCCAACCAAGAGTTATGGTCTTTACAGTTATGATGTATTTATGCGAGAGTTGAACTGTGAAGAAGGCTGACCGCCGAAGAATTGATGCGTTTGAATTGTGGTGCTGGCGGAGACTCTTGAGAGTTCCTTGGACAGCCAGAAAATCAAATCAGTCGATATTGTCGACCATAAACCCTGAATGCTCATTGGAGGGTCAAATTCTAAAGTTAAAGCTCAGCTACTTTGGTCATCCGATGAGAAGAGAGGAGTCGCTGGATAAAGATTTGATGTTGGGAAAGGTTGAGGGTCACCGGAGAAGGGATAGGCAGCGAACGCGATGGTTAGAGGGCATCCCCCAGGCGCTGCAGATGAAGTTATGTGATGTTAGGAAGACAGTGATAGACCGGAAAGCGTGGCGTGATATGGTCCATATGGTCACGAAGAGTCGGACACGATTGAGCGACTGAACTGAAATGAACATTAGGAGATAGAAAGCGTGCAGAGTGCGTCAGAGAAATAACTCAAGTTACTGACATTCTAGTGGAAATCAGGACGAAATGGGCATGGGCAAGACATGTAGTGCGAAGAGAAGATAACAGATGGTCGCTTTGGGTAACAAACTGGATTCCAAAGGAAGGAAAGCGGAGCAGGGGGCGGCAGAAAACTAGGTTGGCGGATGAGGTTAAGAAGTTCGCAGGGGTGAAGTGGATGCAGCTAGCACAGAACATTGTTAATTGGAGTAATATGGGAGAGGCCTTCGCCCTGCAGTGGGTATAGATCCCAACCCAGACTGTGTGTAATAGTAACTCCAAGGTATTTAACAGCAGGCAATTCCTTAAGTGCGATGCCATCCACAGAATGGGAGTGTTTTAAAACGGTTTGGTTCCTAGAAATACGAAGGACTAAGCACTTGTCAGAGTTGAAAAGCATGTTCCAATTTGTGCACCAGCCTGAAACATCAGCGAGGGCTTTGTTAAGTTTAATTTGGTCAGCTACCCATTTAACTGAGGTATAAAGAACGCTGTCGTCTGCGAAACGCTTTATCTTAACATCATCGTGTATGACGTTCACGATATCATTACCATAAATAAGGAATAAAAGTGGTCCCAGAACCGATCCTTGTAGTACACCTGATGTTACCTACATGCAGTGTCTCCGAGCAGTACTTGTCAACTTGAACGTACTGGTAACTGTTTTCTAGATAAGCCCTAATGAATTCGATATGTGTGCTATTTATTCTGATCTCGTAAAGTTTGTGTAATAATTTATTATGAGGCTCTTTACCAAAAGGTTTCGCATAGTCCAAAAATATAGTGTCAATTTGTTCCTTGTTAATAATCGCGAGTGCAAATCATGGCATGCACTGAGGAGCTGTGTCACAGTCGACAAGCCACGCGTGCTGTGCGGCTAACAGTTTGTTTTGTTCAAGAAATACGGTCAAGTGTCGACCGATTATATGTTCTAATATTTTGCAACTTGTTGAGGTCAAGCAGACTGGGCAGTAATTGGATACACACAGGCGATCAGTTGACTTGAGTATTGGTATGATACGGGCACCTCTCCAGTCTGCCGGAAGAGAACACTGCGCTAGTGACGTGCTAAAAATGAGGAACAAGTAGTGCGAAATTCATTCTGCGTAAGGGCGCACGAAAACTGTAGGAATACTATTATTAGCGTCAGGATTAAGCAGTAAGTTTAAAATAACACAATAACATCAGGCCTTCAGGCTTTGTAACAAGATCTTTCTGGGCGCATTGAAAGTAGCTGCATCGGCAACTGCTTTTGCCTCTTGGACAAAATCATTTGTTGCCTTTGAGGAAATTACCTAAAGTGAAAAAGCTTTCCTTAGCTTGTTTAACCTCAGTTTTCAGTGCTGCCCTTAGAGTGTTGATAGCCGGGTCTCGATGCCTGCATGAGCGTCTCGTTCTCTTAAGCTTTCTTTACAAGTGGATTATTTGTCTCGTGATCCATGGCTTCTGTTTCTTTTTCTTAACCCTATCAGGAACAAATATGGCTACAATGAATACAAATTTGTTTGAATTTACACCACAAAATATTCACATTTTCGTCAACATTAAAACCGTCCAAATTCCTTTCTAAGTAGTCTAGGATGATCTCATCATCTGCCCTGTTGAAATCCTTCACAAAAATCACATGCCAGAACACCTCTCAAAGGAAAATGTGCCAAATATTAAGTTGTGATCAGAGAGCCCATTCATGACATCGACCGTGTCACATTGATAGCGAAACTTATAATCAAGAATATGTCTAGCAGTTGTGTAGGCTCAGTAACAATCTCAGTTGATCACATCAAAGGGACACTGCATCACTCTTTGCAAAAGTTGTGCAGCGGAAAAGCATAGTTTTTCATGCTGGGAACCCGAATATCAGAATAAAATTAGGCAGCAGAAATATCCATGCTGCGCGACAGGGCTCACCGCGGGTCGCGCCGCCGCCCGTGATTGGCCAAGACGTGACGACATTCTGAGGTGCCGATGCGCCTCCCCGGGTTAATCGCCGCTTTGTGAATGTCATTATGCCCATCGGGATTTTGCCGCATGCAGCACTTCCGTTCTGGGGAGCGTAGATTTGGCATGAAAACTTGCTTTGGTTACAGTGAGGCATTTTGAAAAGTAGTGTGTGTCATTATTAGCGGAAACCATGGCCCTCAGTGAAACCTCGGCCTGCATATTTCGGGGAAGGAAGGGCCGCGAACATTGCCCGACTACCTTCATCTCAGGCCTTTCGCCCCGCCCGAAAGGTCATTGTTGTGAAAAATAAACCCAAAGCTGGGTGTACCAAATCCTGCTTTGAGTGCCAGTCGTGGTAACTTGGAGAAATGAAGAATTTTATAGAAAGGGTGAAGCAGTACACAGCTGCCAGCAGACAAATGAACAATAAGTGAAGCGCGGTTGAGGAGCCCTGCAATGCATACGAGGCATTGACGGGGCCATTGTGCTCGAGACCAAGTCAAATGCGCGCAGAATGCTGCTTGAGTCATACGACATTTAGCAGACGTTGAAAGCCTTTCCTTTTTATCGTACTGTCACAATACACGTTTAGTGAATTGACGGCTGACGTACGTTGAAAGCCAAGCTCCTCCGTACCCATAACTTTATGAGAAAACAGTGTTCCGAATGTGTTTATTACAAGAGGTTCGTCGTTTTCATTTCCAACTTAATGTGCCTCCCCAAACTATATAAAATGACGAGGCAGCAACGGGTGCAAAATCGCAAGGCCATGTATGAACAACTTTGATGATTGATTGCTTGGACGCACCGATGGAAACCTCGCTCTTTGCCCTCCTTACCTATACCCAGCTGAGTGGTACACTCCTTATCTTCTAATTATGCTCCCGTAAGGGTTCCACGAACATATCAGGCACGTGCCGTGCTGGAAAAGATCTCGCAGTCTTCACAACCTAGCTTCGACACAGCAGTGGCTCTTGTTAATCAACTGCAAGTTCGCAAAAATCATTAGCGCATGCTACTGATGCGTTTTCCATGTTTAGCACTGAAGCCGTTGCGCGAAGCTTTTGCGCAAAAAAATAAAAAAGCACAGAGACACCCGAATACAACCATGCGCCGATGCTGTCTGACCGTCCCATCATGAAATTGCAATCCATGAACGGATCACAGATGACTGTCCCAACTCTTTTATACAAGGAAACAGAAGGAACCGCGTCATGGTTCAGCCATGCCTTTTTGTTAAAGCCGTATAAAAATCGCATTAGGAACAAACTGCATGTAGTCACAGTTACGAAAATGCTTCGAGTAGAATGTTTGCTTTGGTCGGCTTGAATTTATCTCTCTTCTCAGCAACGTCGCATTGCGCCGCGAGCTTTTAATGCAATGGACGATTGCATCGTAGCGTTCACAGCTGTTCGTCCATCCGAACACATGCAGAGCTGTGTTGTATCAGGTGCACAACACTAAGTTGACGTGTTTTGTACGTTTGCAACGCACGCAAAACGAGGAACAGCGCACGCCGAAAACCCCCTCCGTTGGCTCTGAATGCCTCTGGCTCTTCACGGTGACGTCACGACGGACGGAGAAGCGAGGTTTCTCACTCCGCTTTCCTCTGTAGCAGTCGCGCGGGGCGCGGGAAATTTGATTGCGCGCTTTCAGTCGACGATTGCGTAGGTGTTTTATGCATAATCGAAAAAATAACTTCACAGGCATGATCAACAAATAATCTACTTCAAAAGCCTATGGTATTGGTACATTTGAAAACCTCTGCAGTGTCCCTTGAAAGTGCTATGTTCAAAAGAATCTCTGAGTGCCTAGCGTTTACGCCCATCGTATTCATGGTTGACCAATCGATGTTCGGTGAATTAAAGTCCCCGGCTAGGACAAACTTCACGTGCTCATCCCGGAAACGCTGTACATAATCGCAGAGTTGCTCAAGAAATGCGAGATCTGCTGTAGGAGGTCGGTATACAAATCCGAGGGCAATGGAATTACCGCTAAAATCAATTTTGCAAAAGACGCTTTTGTGATTAGAAATAGTTGGCAAATTTGTCAAAGTAATGTTTTCTTTAACTACAATACCATATCCACCCCCTCGGGATTGTCTATCACATCTGAATAATTTGTACTATGGAGGAATTATTGCTTTATCCAGCACTCCGGCGTGCAACCAGGTCTCCGTCAGCAGCGTGACGTGTGGGTCGTGGTCATAAAGCAGCGCTTTAAATTCAGCAGTTTTATTCACGATATTTTGTACATTTAACGAAAGTAACCGTAGAACACAAGTTTTATTTTCTTGTCAATTGGAACTTATAAGAAGATTTTGCCTGAGTGTTTGTTTTCCGTTTGTTTTTTTCTGTCGTTTTATGTAAGACATCCGCATGCGTTCACTCTCTTCGGGCTATATGCGTATACGCAACATGTGGCCTTCAATAAACGTTGTTGGAGTCAGCGCCCATCCTGTTCGTCTCTCTGTGTGGTTTGTGTAAAATTTAGACATTTTTTTATCTTTGGTAACACAATGAATTTCATTTCTTGGAAGCTTTTATTTTAGTGCGAGTGAAAACTTAAGCGTGGAATATGCTTTTCCAAAACTGCAAAAATGTTCACAGCAATGTGACGGAGTGAAGAAGCAGGGCGTTCTGAAGACACGACGCTCCGCGATGAACTGTGTCAAGGAAAAAAACACGCATCCTCGCTAACGTAGTAATAACAAGCGAGGTAGCGTCTACGACAGAAAGAGAAGCCCTTTGGTCCTCTGGTGTAAGCCCAATGGGGCACATGGAAGACCTTCCATGCGGCACCACATCACAATAAAATACAAGCGGTAAGCAGGCCGCGGGGAGCTCTCTTGTCATTGATTAATGAGCGCGCAGTCAACGATTTATTGATGGCCAAGGCGAGAGGGGGCTTCCTTCGATCTTCCGCGACGGCACCGCGTAACTATACATGGCAGCTACACGGCGGAAGCTGCTTCATCGTGTGCACCCGTCAAGGAGCGTCCTTGCACCGCCCCGGCAGCCGCGGGAATGCGGCCCATGTTTGCACTGTGGGACGCGATTCTGTTTGCTTTTTGTGCGGCGCTTTTATGTGAACCCGCTGCAGAAAAGAAGACCTTCCTTGCATAGCGCAGGCATGAATGCTGCAGCACAGATTGGATTTTAAGCAGACTTCCAAAGCGCGAGTTGGAGTGAAAAATGAACAGAGGCTCCTAAAAATAAGAAATAACGACTCGTCTCCGAGTGAAAACGAATTGAAAATAAACACGTTTAAATGAACGGCGGAAATTTTCCGTCCCCTTACTGGCTTTAAATGTACTTCCGGTGCTAGCGAGTCACCGCAACTGTGTCACCCATACGCAGTCACACGCTTGCAGCCCCAGCATCGAAGCGGCCCACACACCGAAGGGCTGAACATTTCACGCAAGGCAAAATGTTGAAGCTCCGAGGAAGGCCAGAGCAATACATTGCTGAAAGTTGCTGCTGCACACAGTGCATCACATTTGCTCTCATTATCAACTAAATGCACCGTGGTTGTCATCATTGTGAACTTATAACTAATTTCAACGTCTTCGCTATCAACCTCGCGGGACACAAGGGGAATTATACTATCCCAGGCGTGGTGGTTAAAGCGCTCGGCTGGGGATGCAAACTATGTTGGTTCGATTTCCTGTGGAGATCGGATTTATTCAACTATCTTCCCCACGGTAGACAGGGAGAATCACCACGTGCTGTTCCATGACACCGGGCGTGGCAACATATTGTGAACTTATAAATGTTGGTGGGAAAATACAGTGCAATGAAGGACGAGGTCAATATGAAAACCTCAAGTACACTCTTTTTGTCAAAACAAAAGAGGGCGATACAATCAGCGTAAGCTAAATACTTAACTTCACATTGAGCCAGAGAGCAACCACATATAGCTGCGCTGTTAATTATACTGAGGCAGAGGGGTTCCAATATAGGGCGAACAACAATGGAGACAGTGGACATCATTGACGAACAGATGATTCCAGTGGTATTGGTTTCGTTAGCTCGTGATTAACAATTAGCCTTGTATACGAGTTCACATAGCGCAGCTTTATGCCTTTGACTAAACAGTTCTGCGATGTATCAGGCGCGGCTTTTAACTCAGATAAATCCAAAGCTTTTCGTTGGGCCACTGGGGCACTAGGCCCAGCTAGTTTGGTGACATGTGCTGTGACTGTGGGACTTCTGTACCCAGGGGTTCTGCTGCACCAAGTTCGCAACACTGGACCCTACTAGGATTCCCAAATAGTGCCTGTGCGGCGACAAACACAGATCTGGATGGGTAGGAAAGTCTCAGTGTTTGCTTGGGCACATGTCTGTAACATATTTTTGTTTGTAAAGCTTGCGTATGTCCTTCAGGTCTTACACTGTGGGAGGAGGAAGGTACAAGTAATACACAAAATATGAGTGGCGCTCTCAATGAGAGCCCATGCCCAACGGTTGACAGTTGACAGCCGTGTGGTGCGGACGCGTGTTCCATCGCTCCTCCGATTGCATGTAGCTACCGGAAACGGACGGACTGGCGACAGCGGGAGCTTCCGAAGCGTTAAATAGATGAGTTCTTTCTTTTATTATCTTTATTTCGTTTTCAGCTAGTTAGGTTTGGTGCAGCCTAAAGAATATATTTTAGCTCTTGGTCCTAGCGGCCTGGTTTTTCGTGCCGGCAGCTAGGTTTTCTTGGCGTTCGTTGCTTAGCTATCTTGTTTAAATAAATATTTTTCTTTCTAGGCTATTGGCATTCGCAGAATTGGTTTTTAACGCGAGTTTGCTAGTCGTTTCTTGTGTCTTCTTTTGGCAATTTGTATATTCTGAGAATTCGTAATAGTTATAGTAATAGTTATTTTATTATTGTTATAGTTCAGTCGATGAGCGCCTAAGATGTGCAATCAAAAGAAGGTAAAGTGTATAGTAAGTGTGAGGCGCAGATTAATCTCAAGGAAACGCGTTTTGACTCTGTAGGTGAAGCGGAAGGCAGCGACTTTTTGTGTCAGTGTTGCGTACTGAGTGCTCGTCTAGATAGATTTGATCAAGAAAGAGGCAGTTTAGTGTCTCGTGTGGAGGATTTAGAAAATGAATTACGTTTGTTAAGAGCGGAAAATCAGAAACTGCTTGGACAGCTTACTCAAATTGAAAAAAAAAAAAAAAAGGGGCCGACTTTGTCCTTGGAACCAACGAGGACGAACATTCCAATGCGGGCCACGTGGCTGGGGCCAGCACTGGCATGGAAGGCATAACCAAAGTAGGTCAGGCGGATCCGAACCGTCAGAGTTATTTAGAAGCAGCTAAGATGCCGGGAAAAAAGGAAGAGGAAGAATGAAAATCCCAGAGATAAGGACACAGATAACCGAAAGCAGGAGCCAACAGTTGGGAGAGGGAGAGAGAAGGCCCAGGTGTTTATCGCCGGAGATTCTAACATGAACAGGTGCAAGCGGGGATTCGCAGCCACAACTGCACATGTGTAACTCGTGTCCTTTGCTGTTATAGGTAGGCATTTTGTTTCTTTGCTCTTTCAAAGTTCCTGACCTCAGTGGCTGCCAATCCCTATTACTGTGTCTTGATATTTGCTTAAATGGGTATTGACGTGTGTACGTACCGTGCTCGCATTGGTTCATTTTTTGCTCGTCGGTCAATTCACTGCTCCCGTAGTGAGCGTTTCGCATCAGAATGTGGCCTTCTACGTATGCTGTGCCCTAAAACTTCTTCGCTTCTGTTATCCATGTGTATTGCAATGCTCTGTGCGGGCGACGTAGAGGCTAACTCAGGTCCTAAGATTGACGAAGTACTCACGCTGCTAAAAGAGTGCCACGCTGAAACCACTACGTCGTTAAGAGAAATCAGTCAGCAGATCAACTCCATAAATGCGCGAGTGTCCACTATTGAACAATGTCTGACTGGTGTATCGAGGCTCAAAAACGGCCTTGTCACAATGAGCGACTCTGTGCAGGAATGAAAGGTGAACATTAACAAAACAAACAGTGAATTGATTGGTGTGGTAGAGGACATGAACAACCGCATGCGAAGAAATAATTTGATCATCAAAGGCCTTCCTGAAGTCGAACAAGAAGGATATGCTGAATCCGAGCGCATTGTCAAAGAATTTATAGGTACCTATCTTGGTATACAAGTCGGCGACATGGAAAGAGCCCACCGGTTAGGACAGCGTCGTGCTGATAGTCATCGGCCAATCATTGTTAAATTCCTTAACTTTAAGTCTAAAACCGAAGTTCTAAGTAATGCATTCAAGTTAAAGGATGTCAAAACACCAAAAGTCTGGTTGGATGAGGATTTTTCTCCTAAAGTTCTTTACGAAAGAAAAAGGCTACGCGACTTCGCCAAGGATCAACGCATTGCAAACGAGCGTTTCAGTGTGCGCTACAACAAACTACACATGAGGGACGGCATTTATCGCTATGATTCAGCCTCAGACTGTGTTATTCGTATCTCTGCCCCTCATGTGCAAGAACAAAGCGCCTCTGCTACTGTAATCGATACTTCTGACTCTCAAAACCAAGAGGAAACCACTGAATGACAGTATGTAAAACCACGCAAGAAAACGGCCACACCCAATCCGATTTCTCTGCTCTTGGCAAATTTCCGCAGCATATTTCGTAAACTTGATGTTTTAAAAACAATAATTCACACTTGTTCTGCCGATATCCTTGTGGGAACTGAAACTTGGCTTTCTAATGACATCGCCAGCAGCGAACTAATGTTCCCATCGTCGTTTGTACTTTTCCGTCGAGATAGGATCGGGGCTAGAGGAGTGCTTATTGCGGTAAAGGAACAGTTCCAACCATCGCTCATAGATATTGAATCGCCTCTAGAAATAATCTGGGTCTCCGTTCACTTTTCGCACATTCATTGTGTCCTTGACCTTGCTACCGACCGCCAGACTGCCGCTCTAATTTCTCTGAACTGTTCAGTGACGCAATTGATCAAATCTCGATCAAATTTCCACGCTGTTTTGTAGTCGTATGCGGTGATTTTAACTATCCAGCCATAGATTGGAGCACCTCATCTATTAACACACAGCATGATCGCGCAGAAAATCTTCGGTTTCTTCACTGCCTTCACTACCATCACCTCACCCAGGTAGTCGATAAACCAACTCGCGGAAATCACATATTAGACCTCATCCTGACAAACAGTCCTGACCTTGCATGTACGCAAGTCATGGAAAACATCACCGATCACAGAGCCGTTCATTGCTCATTGTCTCTACCTCGCACTGGAAAAAAAAAACAAAAAAAAAACAAATACTAAACTATGCGCGCGCAGATACCGAAAGAATAAATATCATGTTAGATAGTTTTTTAACCGAGTTTCACTCCAGCTTCGCGAGCCGTTCAACTAATGAAAACTGGTGCTTATTTCGAGATCAGCTAAAATATATAGAAGATTCATGTGTGCCCAAATGTACAATAACATTTCGTAAAAGCGACGCATGGTTCTCTCGGGATGTTGGAAGACACCTAAACAGGAAGAAGAGAGCGTATTGAAAAGCTAGTCGGTCAAATGCCCATGAAGATTGGCAGAAATACAAGGAAATCTCCAGGCTTGCCGAAAAAACAGTTGCTGATGCGAAAAAGAAATATTTTAATTGCACTCTCCCAAATCTTCTAAACACAGATCCTAAGAAGTTCTGAAATATGGTAAATCCTAAGCAAACTCAGTCCATTCCCGCCATGACAGGGACAGATGGCAACATACTATCACCAGAGGAGTGCGCCGAACACTTTAACAGGCACTTTGCCAGCGTATTCACACAAGAACATCCAATCTCCGATTCCCTTACGCTCCCCAGGCTAAGCATCCCGTTCGCATACCCGTCCATTATCATCACCGCCCACGGCGTGAAGTGCGCTATAGACCGTCTACCGTTGAAGACTAGCCCAGGGCCCGACGGCGTGAATGCTAAACTTTTAAGGCTAACAAGTGAGTTTTCAGCTGTTATACTTTCCCTTATATTTCAACAATCAATTGATTCTGGATGTGTACCTGATGATTGGGGATTAACCTATGTTCTACCAATACCTAAATCTGGCGATAATACACTTCTCAGCAACTACCGGCCTATTTCGCTAACTTCAATCAGTTGTAAACTGCTCGAGCACATTCTTTACTCCCACATTATGGCCCACCTGAACCAAAACAATTTGCTGATAAACAATCAGCACGGTTTCCGTCCGAAGCTTTCATGCCAGACTCAAGTTTACGAACTAGTAACAGACATTCACACTTCATTGCATCTGATTCATTATGTGGATGGCATCTTTATCGATTTTTCAAAGGCTTTTGACCGTGTACCTCATAAACGATCACTAATGAAAATACGCAATCTGGAGTTAGATAATAAGACAATAAGATGGCTTGAAGCATTCCTCACCAATCGTCTTCAGGCCGTTAAACTGAACAGTACTATTTCCAGTCCAGCACCATGGTGTCCCTCAAGGTTCGGTAATAGGCCCGCTTTTATTCTTTATATACATTAATGATCTAACTGATAATATTACTTCTACAGTTCGGCTTTTTGCCGATGATTGTATAATCTACAGAGATATAAGCAGCCCTAACGACACAACTACCTTGCAATCTGACTTAGACAAGCTAACGGCATGGTGCTGCAACTGGCAGATGCAAATTAATGCAGAAAAGACTAAACATATAAAGTTTTCCATAGGTTCAAAGTCTTGTCCCAAAATCTACACTATAAATAATGGTTTAATAGACTCGGTCTTCTCGATTAAATACCTTGGCGTCTACTTAACCCTTTGTTGCATACTGCCCACTACAGTAGACAAATATCCACAGCTTTTAGAGAACGTTCAGCACATTACAGATACCCGTGTGCATACTGGTAATAGCAGTGGACAAAAAAGCGTTGCTTCTACCGCTCTAAATGGCACGGCACTACCGGCCATTTCCGAAAACTTAGTTGCAAAATGGGTGCGTCCCGCTCGAACGAATAAATGACATCCATCTTCAATAATATTCTTATAACTCGCCTTTGCTTTTAATTTGAAGCATATAATTACAGAAAAGTGATACAAGAGGCACTCAGAGACAGGTGATATAAATAATGTGGCTAGGTAAAGCGGAAATAGTTTTTCATAACAACATTTGTAAAATGTCCACTACAGTGGACTCCATGCATGACGGGATAAACCGCCTATACAGAACATGGCCCGTATTCCGAGTTTGCGTCGTTATTGAAAGTGTCGTTATTTTAGTGAACTCGAGTCATCTCATTGGTGGAAACTCCAGAACCGGATGTTGACACTACGAAACCGGAAGTAGTGTCAACATCCTATTTCGGCGTTTCCACCAATCAGATGACTCGAGGTTGGGGAGATAGCGACACTTTCGATAACTACGCAAACTCGTAATACGGGCCCATGTAAGCATCTTCCGTGCTCTGTCACTTATAACATCACACGCATGGCTTCTTATCTTTTTTTTGTTTGTTATGCACTACTACTCGGTTTTCAATAGAATGCAACGGGCTGCAATGTAGAAATTATCTGATACCGAAGTCTATATAGGAAATGTTTGACGTTCTTTTCTCAGACTTGGCGGTTATCAATTCAAAGCTCTTTTACAACCGTATCACAGCAGAGTGCACCATCGAACTTTATAGCAATCTATACATGAAGACAGGGCGCACAAAAGACGATTCAATGACCACAGCTCATAAAGCATATCTTTCTGTGTACCTACAAGTAGCTTCAGTGAATCTAAGGGTGCACTGTTTGCAACGATGTGCATGTTTTCTGCGTCATTCTCGCTGTTCACAGGCATACACTGCTCAATGATATGAGCAAGAGCACGCATCTCTGCGGAAGGTGTACATGTGCGTTGGCGGCAACAGTGTCTGTTCCTGTTTTATAAGACAGAGTAACACAGCATTGTATTCAAGCCTCCATGTGTGCAGCAGTAAATCTTGATTGCTGAAAAAAAAAAAAAAACTGCTCTGAACTTCCGCCCTCGAAGCTCAGGTGCATGATGTCCACTGTAGGGTACGTTCTATATCTTAAGAATAAACACTTCGAAAGGAGCAAAATCTTTTCTTTGGCGTTTTCTGGATGCACAAATACAGAAAACCCACACAAATCGTTCTTTGCAAACGTAATCTTTTATCATGCAACAAAGGGCTAAATTCTACATTAACATGGACTGACCACATAGAGCAAATTACGTCTAAAGCACAAAAGAAACTTGGCTATCTCAAGCGTCGCTTATATCTCGCCGACAGGGACACCAGACTTGAAGCTTATAATTTCCTTGTACGTCCTTCTCTGGAAAATGCATCAATAATTTGGCACCCTTATCAAATCACCCTAACTAACATTCTTGAATCCGTCCAAAATAAAGCTGCTCGATTCATCTTGTCATCCTATTCACGATATCAAAGCGTTTCATCTCTGAAGGAAACACTCGACATGCCATCCCTATCAGTGCGCAGAAAAATCACCCGTTTATTGTATTTTCATACACTTTATCATAATAGCACTCCGTTCACCCGGTCTCATATTTCTCCAGCCCCTCATACGTCACATCGCGTTGATCATGCCCATAAAGTTAAACCCATTTTTGCCCGGACGGAAAAGTACAAACATTCACCATTAATCTTATCAATAAAAGAATGGGATGAACTGCCACCCAGAATCGCCACGATAACAGAATCATCTTTATTTCAGTCAGCATTGAAAACCTACCTTGAATCATTACACTTACGGTAAATGTTTTGGACCACTCTGCCGTCTCTTTTCCTACCGCTGTCTTCTTTCTTTTGCATGAATTTTCCCCACCATTGCACTAAACTCAGTTTCTAGGATATAATGCTATGTTATCTCTGGGTGTGTTGTTACATGAGTGCTACTTCACCATCTCCATTGCTCTGTTTGTTCTTTTTTTGTTGTTGTTTGTTTGTTTGATTGATTGTTTCTTTAACAATGAATTGTATTCTGGCTTCTGGCTTATGTTCCCCCCCTATGTAATGCCCCCAGCGGGCCTTTTGGGTATCTGAATAAATAAATAAATAAATAAAATAAATAAATAAGTGGGAGGCTTAGCGCGGAACAGACAACGACAAGAGAGGCACACAGGACGAGCGCTCGTCCTGTGTGCCTCTCTTGTCGTTGTCTGTTCCGCGCTAAGCCTCCCACTTATCATGTATTACCAACTAGCCCAGAAATCTACTTTGCTCAGGTGCAAGCGAGATATCTTGGAACGTGTAAGGGGTGATAAGAGAGTGTTGGTTAGAGCCTTCCCAGGGAGAACAATGAGGGCAGTGATAGAAGAGAGTAAAAATAGGCTGTTGAAGAATTACGCAGAGCGCAGTATGGTAATAGTAGCCGCGGGGCTAAACGATGTCCTAAATGGTGATGCTACAGGAGTGGTGGAAAGTTTAGCTAAGGGAGTTGACGAGATCAGGGAGATAGCACAGCAGACGCAGGTAGTTGTATGCACAGTACAAGAGGTGCTAGGATTGAACGGAAAGATGGAAAAGGACGTGGTGACAGTTAATCAGGACATAAGAAAGTTAAGCCTGGAGAAGCGTTTCGAAGTGGTTGAGGTAAACAGGGAGGTACATAAAGCAGGTTTTGGTAGGGCTTTTCAGCGAGATGGCATTCATTTTAACAGAAGGGTCGGAGCAGAGATCGGCTGGCGCTTGGCAGGCAGGGCTGTAGCTTTTTTAGGGGGTCCGCGAGGACTCCGTGCACAGAGGTAATTAGAAGTGAAGCAGAAGAAAGTGTAATAATGGAGGCTGAGCCCCCAAAAATGGCAAAAAGTAGGTCGAGAAAGAAAAGTACAAAAAAGAAATTTAACACTAGGATCAGCTACATAAACATGCAACGAGGTAGAAAAAGAGCGAAATGGCTAGAGATAGAACAGCAGTTGAAGGGTGACAAAATAGGTGGGTACGCTCTTTGCGAGACTCATCTCAGGGATCTAGAAGATCCGCCGTTTATAGAAGGCTACGTCTGGGAAGGGTGCAACAGAACGAGAACGGAAAAAAAAGGGTGGAGGGGTAGGTATGTTGATACGCCAGGGAACAAATTGGCAAAAATTAAATCATCTTGTAAAGAACATATCTGGGTTTCAGGAACAATTGCCGGCATAAGGACATGGCTAGGGGTGGTTTATTTATGAACAGGACACCAAAGCAGGCAAGAAAACAGGGATCTTGTTGAATGTCTCAGTGACGATATAAGCCAGTTTGGAAACGGGGCCAATATTATTCTGCTGGGGGACATGAACGGCCACATCGACGATCTGGATGGATACACGGATTGTAACGGGAAGGTAATACTAGATTTCTGCGAGCAACACGATCTAGTTATAGTAAATAGAGAAACAAAATGTGAAGGCCAAATCACGTGGGAATTCCGCAACAGGCAGACGACCATTGACTATTGTCTAATGTCGCAGGAAATTTATAGCAAGGTCACAAAAATGGAAATAGACGAAGAAGGGGAGTGTAGTTAGGGAAGTGATCACAAACGTATTAGTCTGCAGATGGAGCCCTTTATGAAAAGAGAAATGGAACTTAGACAAAACGTAAACGCAAAATTAAACGACGAGCAAATAGCGCGCATAGCAGCAGACATAGAGGAAGCAATAGAGAAAAGCGCCATGGAAGACTGGGATTATGAACAGGTAGAACTACTCATAAGGAGGAAAATTCAGGAGGTTCAAGTAGCAAACCGCTGGAATGGAAAGAGGAAGCCACGGAGCTGGTGGAATAAGGAAATCAGGGAAGCTATTGAACAACGACGGGCTGCTTCAAGGGAACACCGAATGGCAAAGAAAGCACAGGTATCTCAGGAGGAAATCGACCAAAAATGGGAATCATATCGACAAAAGAAACTTCAAGTGCAGGCCCTCGTCCAAAGTAAAATAAGACAGCCCACCGATCGCTGGATGGCTGATATACACCATGCCTCTAGAGGCGGAGCAAGAAAATTCTGGAACCATATAAGCTGGCTAGGGAAGAAGAATCAAAGAAAGCAGGATCGGATTCAAGATAACGAGGGAAATTGTGTAAAGGGAGATAACGCAGTGAACTACATTACATGAGTTATAGCCGAGTCATTTAAGAGCGACGATAGGGTAATCTCCGCAAATCAGAAAGCAACACAAGGTAGCAGAATACAAAGCAGCTTAGAACTGACCAATCTAAACTGGAAAAAGGCAGAAAAAATATTCCTAAAAAAACATCTACAGGAATAGATGGAATTCCGATCAAGCTGATTAATGAACTCGGTCCAAAAAGTAAGGAAACGTTGTTAAAAGCTCTGGAAACAGTCTAACGAATAAGCAAATTCCGGACAGCTGGCGGCAGAGTAAAATGAATTCGAGTTATAAAGGGAAAGGAGACAGGATGCACATAAAATCCTACAGGCCGATTACCATAACATCTGTTATGTACAGGTTAGCCATGCAGGCGGTGAAATTAAAGGTGCAAGCATGGGCTGCAAATAACAAGATACTCGGAGAACTTCAGAACGGCTTTAGAATTGGTAGGCGCTTAGATGATAGCCTCTTCGTGCTTACCCAATGCATCGAAATATCTAGAGTTGAAAATAGACCTTTGTATTTGGCCTTCCTGGACATCAACGGGGCGTACGAAAACGTAAGCAGGGAACTGCTGTGGAACATATTAAAAGAAGAAGGTATCGGTTATGAGATAATAGAGTTCCTACAGGAAATATACCGGGATAACAAAGTAGAAATTACGTCGGAAGGGATAAGAAGTACGGAGGATGTCAAAGTATGCAAAGGATTAAGACAAGGCTGTCCTCTATCACTGGTGCTGTTCATGCTTTATATGATAAACCTGGAACGGAGGATACAAGACAGTAACTTAGGTTTTAACCTGTCATATAGATTATGTGGAAAGGCGGTAGAGCAGCGCCTCCCCGGTTTGATGTATGCAGACGATATTGTGCTGCTAGCTGAGAGTCTGGAAGAATTGCAAACTCTAGTTAAGTATTGGGGAGACGAAGGGGACGCTCTAGGCTTCAGTTTCAGCGCAGTTAAGTCGGGTCTGATGATTTTCAACGGCTCAACTGATCAGGGTCTTAAAATACAAGGCCTTGAAATACCTAGAGTGGCAGAATATAAATATTTGGGGGTATGCGTAAACGAAGGATTGGCATACATTGGAAAGCATGAGCAATCACTTAGGGCCAAAGGGCGAAGAATGCCGGGATAATGAAGCATAGGGCATTGTGGGGATACAATAGGCAAGAGGTTTTGAGGGGTATTTGGAAAGGAATTATAGTGCCCGGGCTTGCTTTCGGAAATGCGGTTTTGTGCTTAAAATCAGAGGTACAGTCGACATTAGAAACAAATCAGAGATCCGTTGGACGATTAGCACTAGGTGCCCACGGCAAAACTACAAACGAGGCAGTACAGGGAGATATGGGCTGGGCATCTTTCGAAGTACGGGAAGCTCAGAGTAAAATATTATATGATTAACGCCTGAGGAAATTGGACAGTAACAGATGGGCAGCTAAAGTATTTAAATACCTGTACCTAAAAAGCGTTGACTCAGAATGGAGGAAAAGAACTCGGAAACTAACTAGTAAGTATGCTAGTAACAAGGACGGAGAAATAGAGAGCATTAAGCAACAGGTGAAAAACACAGAAGGTAAAAATTGGATAAATTCTATGGAAAAGAAACAGAGTGTGGAATTATACCGAAAGTGGAAAATGCAGATCAGGAAGGAAGATTTCTTTGATAACTCAAGAGGCAGTGCCCTACTTTTTGAAGCTAGATCAGGGTGCCTTAAAACACGCAGCTACAAAAAGAAATGGAGATGACGCATGTGCTGTATGTGGAAACTCCAGTGAAACAATTGACCATATTATACTCGAATGCAATGGTATCCATCCGGAAGTTGGTGCAGGCGCAATCACTGTTCCTGAAGCTCTGGGCTTTAGAGATAACAGTGGCCTTGTGAATAAACCAGCGGTGGAAACTAGCAAAAAACGGCTGGAAGATTGGTGGCTTAAAAGCAGAGAAGTGACATAATGTTAGTAATGTAGGAGCAAAATTTAATAAATAGAAAGATGGGTTAGTTAACCATTCTAAATCAATAATTAAGATATATGGAGAAAAGTGAGCATGATAGCTACTGCTACCACCCCGTTTCAAAGGGGATGCTCCTATATTCCATATAGGAAGAATACTCTAAAAGTCTGAACTTTTTTCATTTCAATGTTCAGTCAGCTAAAATAAAACACACATCCCTGAATTAATTTTTCCGCCTTTTTGATTTCAGTTTTGATTTCAATTTGTTAAGTTATTTCTTTGAAAATGTGGAATTATCTTTTGACTACTGCTTAGCTAACAAACTGACTGTTAATGTGGTGGCGATTTGAATATTGATGTGTGTTTTAATGGTGTTCAGTCTCGTGAAAAGAGCTTGCTGTATTAAACATACTCAATAAGAAATGTTGCCTACCCATATAACTGCTACATCTTCCACGGTAATTGATTTTTTTTGTCAGCTCTGACATAGCAAACGTAAAATCTGTAGTAGCCTGTGATCTAAGCGATAACTTACGTATATTCCTTGCCGTTTTAATAAAATTGTAAGAGTCAACGCCTCTTGTTTTAAGAAATATGTCCTCTTCAAATCTAAGCAACTTTCGACGATGTCTTAAACAGATGTTTTCTCTTTAAATGATGCAAATTTGGCTCTCGAAATTTTTATGAACAAAATTCCAACAGTGCACGAGGCTAGTTTTCCTTACAAGGCTTTTTCCTCGCCCAGCAAAAGTAGAAAGCCCTGTATCTCTCACGGCGTGCTTTTAAAAATTAGAACTAAGTATCCTATGTACAAGACGTTTCTCGCCGACAGAGAGGCTGCGACTCTTAAGCTCAAATAAAGAGTTAAAGCGAGCAAGGAATAATTATTATAACAACATATTTATATAATCATCAAATATTGTTGCGACGTGGAAGACAATCAACGCGGTATTTGGAACACGATCTCTTAACATTGTGACTGAAATTGTCATCAATGAAATTGTAGTCAGAGGTAACGAACTAGCAAAACTAACTTTCAACGATTACTTAATAAACCTGTCTTTTTTTCCCAGTATCAATAAACTATTCCGATAACATGAGAGACAGTAGTTTTAATTCCATATATTTAAACCTTATCCCATAATTAGACAGTTAAAGAATCACTTCGCCCAGCAAAGTTTGTTGCAGACATTCTTGCGATTCCACTTATTTGTAATACCTTCCCCGTGATACTGCAAATAGCGAAAGGTGATAAAAACAACTTAGCAAACTACCGGCTCATCTCCATCGCATTTTCTAAAGTTCTTGACTTCATATGCACTTTGTAAATCATTCTGATAAACAAGGATTTATACTAGATTCCCAATACGCCTTCCGTAAATAGCGCTTCATTTAATTGGCTCTTCTTGACCAAAATAAGTATATATTGCTGCATATCGAAGAGAGAAACTTTGTCATAGGAATTTTTGTCGATTTCGCCACGGCGTTCGACTCACTCAACCGTGACCTACTTTCAGATAAACTACACAACTATGGTTTCCGTGGCACAGCTCTTAATATTCTGCAAGGATGTCTCAGGCACCGACATCAGTATGTAACTATAAATAATTTCACATCCTTTATTAAGGCCACTTTATTAGGTGTTCCCCTTGGGAGTATATTAGGTCCATACCTGTTGAGCATCTGTATAAATGATTTAGTTGATACTAACCCTTCTCTTAAGTTCATTTTCTTTGCGGATGACACAATATTACTTGTGAGCGATGAAAACATTGACAAATTACCCGAGCCAATGAGATTTTGTTGAAGCTTCAGGACTGGTGCACCTGCAACGGACTGCTCAATAACCATAGCAAGACCAAACCTGTTATTTTCCGAGCAAAAGGCCGACAGCTAACACAGAATTTCTCTTTGTACTTAAATGCTTATTTCATTGAATTAGTTTACTATTTCAAAACTTTAGGCGTAATATTTAATAAGCATGCACACGGGATGCACCCGTAGTACTATCCAAATTAGCACGAACAATCCGTATGCTGAACCTATATAGGGATGTTCTTCCTATCCGTGCAAGGCTTCCGACTTATCATTCACTCTTTTTATCGCATATTTCATACTGTTTTTTTAATATGAGGCACCACTGCTTCTACAAATAGTGAAAAGCTAGCGCGACTTCAAATAAAATGGTAAGGGAAAAAGCTAATGCTGAAAAAGATCACCCTGTAGTTCCTTCAGTAAAAAAGTTTGGTTTAATTAAAAATTAGCAATTTTTATACTTATCGCCTGAGCAAGGCACTAAAAAATGAATAAAGTGGTACCGACCTTTTCTCTCGACTGGCTGACATCCGCCTCAATTCACAGACATATCCGACAGGACATCCAGAATACTGGAAAGTTGGGTTGAATAGAATTAACTATTGTGATGCCTTGTTGCGTTATTTACTTCCGAAAAGTGTCAACTACTTTCATCAGTTGGGTACTGATATAACACTTCCTGCTCGTGAGTTTCATAAGAGATTTCTGTGTCTCTAAAATGGATGACGTAGATATTACCATTTTTTGTTCATTTTTTTGTTTTTTATTTTCGTTCGCACTGCCTATGTATCAGTTTGTAAATTATAATTCAACGACTCATATACATTTGTAGTTTGCTCTAAATTCTGTTCTGCACATTAAAGACAGTGCGAGTATGTATCATTTTGTAATTTCAAGACTGGTTTGTATCTTGTTCTGTTCGCTGCGTGCCCCGCTCTTGTTCTTGCACTTGACGGTGACTCGTCAAGCTGCTAACGACAGCAGATTTTTTTTTTTTCATTCCCCATCTTCACGGAGAGCATAAATAAAGATTTCATTTCACTGTACATTCACGGACTCACCGGTCTGCTCATCCTCAGTCTTGATGTCGCTTTTAGTCAGCACCTTCCGTTTTCGTCGACTCTCACGCGCAAGCATGTTCGGTTCTTTCATCCCGGTGCATCCATTGAGCGCCAAGTCAGCATTTGGGACAACCACGAAGGCGAAAACCAAAACAGCTATCCTAGCTTGAGCAGCTCGACTTGGACGCTTCAATCTGCAGATCATGTCCATCATCAAGTAACTTTCACACAAGACGATTCACTAAAACAAGGCAAGACTGGTACGTGCGCTTGTCTTGTTTTAGTGAATCGTCTTGAGAGCGCGCCTACGTGATGATGGAAAACCAACTAGCCGCCATTACAGCAAACCTAGTCTCGGTGAGCTGTTGCGGGTTCTCCACATCTGCAGCGGAGGAACCGTTGCTCTCCTGTGCGAAGCGGTCGCCTATATCATGCTGCAGCTGTTGCTTCCTTGAGCCTTTCTCGCACTTTCCTCTCAAAGCACATCAGCCACTCCTAGCTGGCCAGGTCACTATTCATCTTCACTACAGATAACAAACGCTCCAGAAGCTCCCGCTCCTTCCATTCACACTCATCCAACAACCTCTCTTCCAGGCTCTCAACTCCTTGGCTTTTCGTTGCACCTCCCTGTTCTTGCTGTGCAGTTCGTCGTTCTCACCCGTTGTTCGTACAACTCGCGACGCAGCTGCTCGACAACAGCCTCATGTGTCTGGGCGCTGCTCGGCCGCCTCTGCCATCTTGCGTGAAAGCTCGCTCACCTCACGGCTGTGAGTCTCAACGACCTTGAACAGGCAGGCACACAACTCTTCGGCCAGGTGAGAAGCTAAACGCGCTCAAGAGCGTACACAGCGGCGCCGGTACTCTGCCTGCTCCATCTGGTGCACCTTGCTCAATTTCACTTTTAAGGCGGAGACTTTCACGGCTCATGCTCGCGGATCGTGTCCGTAACACTTTGTTAAGTGGAAGGCGGTAGCTGGCAGCTGACATAGTCGAGCACTAACTGGACATACGACTTCCTGACATTACGGCAGGAGTTGCGGACTTCCTTCATATAAGAGGGTGATATCAGAATCATCCTGCCAAGACCCTTGCATTCACGTTATCCCTAGGCCACGCTGGCACGTTCATACGGCTCGGTTAAAGTGAGGCTTTATACGTTGGCTGGCAGCTTACACTATCGCGTCATTGCGAAGATGGGAGTGAAAACGTAGACAAAGAGGTGCCGCAGTGGAGGGCTTCGGACCTCCGCGCGATGAAGACTTTCACCTAATTGCAATTTAGTGATCCAAAGTACCCCCTAGAATTTTTTTCTCGGAGGAAGCCAGTTGGGAAGCGTTTCTGGGTCTTCTGGTCGAGCTCCTGCCGCAGTTGCGCGCATACAGCCTCCAGGGTTTTGGCCCGCCCCTGAGCCACAGCCAGGCGAGCCACTGCCTCCTGTGGCTCCAAGGTGTCCTGGTGGAAGTGCTCCAGCGAACACACAATTCACGCACTGAGGACCGCTCTAGCTCCACCTCCAACTGGTGCCGCTGCTCCTCATCAAGCTGTGCCTTGAAACTACTCTCCTGTTGCTGCACCTTTCTCAGCTGCTCGTCCAGCTCTTGCCTCAACTCTTTCACCTTGGCGGCGTGCAGAAGGGTGCGTTGGAGTTGTTTCCAGGTCGCGCACCCGCTCGACCATCCGGGCCTCTCGGGGACCGCAGCAGAGATGCCCAAGGCACCTGACTTTCTATTTTCAGGTCGGCCGCCCCCAGGCATCGAAACTCGCGCCACAGAACTGCCACCGCCGTGAGAGGCCAGTCGAGCCTTCGAAGCAGCCGCTGGGAGAAAAGCTCCGAGAAGCACAGAGTTCAGCTGCTGTGAAGGACCGAGCCCGTCCTAAGCGCCATCGGCTAGTGGTGAACGGCCGGGGTGCTTTGCTTTGAGAGCTTGTGTCATCATCCCAAAATGTAACGGTGTAGGACGATGACACACCACCAACCTCATCATCTCCACGCGTTGGCGCCGCGCTGTCCTCTCCTTCACGCCGTAGCGTACTGTCGCATTCACCGGCCAGCTTCCACAAACTTGGACAGAGATTTTATTCGGACAGGCGTGGCGTGTGTGTGTGGCAGTCTGTGTTTCCGCGTATGTGTGTTTGGTCGCACGACACTTAAGCGCGTTCCCTCCTCCCCGCCGGTAGTAGGAAATCGAACATCCCTCCTTCGCATGCTGAGTGCAGTTTTTATCTATGATGGTATATTTGACCACAAAGTGGTTGTCATTTCTTTTCTGTTATCAGTTAAACCTTCCGATAGCCCACCTGTACTGAAAACGCTTGAATGTTATGCGCACGCCGATGATTCAAGATTTTCTTGAAGCTCAGTTTGATCATTTTTGCTGCAACGATGTGGGCGTAAGATGAGTTCAAAGAGCTATGTTCAAAGAGACATTACACATCTCAAGCGGAAAGCGAAACGTTTGAGAAAGAAGGGTCCTACTACCAATGTATTTAAAGCAGCTCAACTTGCTGGAGTTTTCAAACTTCTTGGGAGAACGGAATAAACCTGTCACCCAAATAGTTCACGACGGCATCCTCTTAGATAATCCATTCGAGATTGCTGACCAGTTTAATTCTCATTTTCATAGTGTTCACTTTCATTCCCTCCTTACGTAAGCCCCCCTAATGCTCCAATTAATCGGAAGGCATTTTATAGATTCATGAAACGCAACCAAAGTTCACCACATGTAACCGAGTCAGACATGTTATCACCCCATGAAGCAAAAGATCAACTTGAACAAAGTGCGAAGCGCATTGCTATTCGCTTTTCAAGCGCAAACGGTGGTTCCGTTACTTTGACCTATACCATGTGCTGATTTCATTGCGGTTGAGCCATCGTAACAGCATTGTACAGCGGCTGCTCTGAAACCTGGGTGTGACGGTATTACAGTCGCTATGCTGAAAGCTTTAGTGCAAGACCACAACTCGGAAGTGTTGAATATTGTAAATTTTTCCCTGGAAACTGCTTGATTACCCGAAGACTGGAAAGTTGCTAAATTTATAAAAATCCTCAAAGATCAGAGAAAAGGTTTTATTTTGGATAATATTCAGCCGATTTCTCTAACTTCAAATCTAGTGAAACTTATTGCACGCATAGTTAACCTGCGCCTCACAAACCATGCTATGACCCTGAATGCATTTATTGACGCACAGATTGGGTTTCGTCAAGTGTGCTCGATTTGGACGGCTCATACAGATTTGGAGAGTAGAATTAGGTTAGCAATGAAGAAGAAAGAAGTGTCGTCATTTGTCACTTTGGATATCGCCAAAGAATATGACAGTGTAGAACACTCTACACTGTTGAATAAGATAGACGAAAATAGGCAACCTTTTTACATTTCTGCATGGCTAAAAGAATTCTTAAGGAATAGGACATTTTTCTGCACTAGAGGTTCTTTAACTTCTGAAACTTATTACCAAACTAGAGGCGTGAATCAGGGATCGGAGCTATAATCCATTGCTATTTAATAAATTGTCACGTACTTCGGGGCGTCAGGAAAGGAAGAAGAGGCTAGTGAGAAGAAGAAGAAACGGAAGACACAGTGGTGTGTGCTGGTGTTCCTTGCGTGACTCGCAGCGCTTTAGACTACCAATAAACACCCCCGTTACGTACTGAGTACGTAAGAGTTGTGGTGGAGTTTGCGGTGTAGATCAACACGGATCCCCTTTGTCTTCGACGAAGCCGCCGGCTCGCTGGTTTGCCACCCCTACCATCTGACATGGCTCAAGAGGGCGACGCTGACCGAACAACACCTGCGGTGAGCACCTGGCAGCACTACCGCGAGCCGCGCACATTTGGTGGAAAATCTGACGAGGACGTCGACGAGTGGCTAACCAACTACGAGCGGGTGAGCCGGTACAATCGTTGGGACGCGACCGTGAAACTAGCGAACGTAGTGTTCTTCTTGGAAGGCACTGCCCTAGTTTGGTTTGATAATCATGAAGACTCGCTTACCAGCTGGGATTGTTTCACAGAAGATATAAAGGACTGCTTTGGCGACGGATCCACGAAGAAGAAACGCGCAGAACAAACGTTGATGCAGCGGGCCCAGGTACCTGGCGAGACATGCACCGCATATATCGAGGATATTGTAAAATTGTGCAAGGTGGTAAACCCTCGGATGTCCGAGGAAGATAAAGTGGGGCACTTGCTTAAAGGTATCGCTGTAGATGTCTATAATTTTTAATCAGCAAAGACAATTTGAACTCACAGCTGACTTCATCAGGCACTGCCGCACTTTCGAAACCTTGAAGTTGCGCCGCATTACTCCTAAATTTGGGCGACTGGCCAACGTCACATCTGGTGCGAGCGTTGATGTCAGTGCTCCGGAGTCCATGGCTGATCTGATACGCCGGATTGTGCGGGAAGAATTGTTGCGTGACAAAGACTCCGCGTGCCGGGACACCAGTATGGCGGTTGCGCGCTGCAAGCAGAATCCACGAACCCATCAACTTCCTGGACTCCGGCTATAAATGCATCACGCTTTGGCGAGGGCAGACAGCATAACAATTTTAGCACTTCTCAGCCACGGATGGGCCGAAGAACCATCTACACACGCCAGGTGGTTCGTCAACAACGCCGTCCCGATTACTGCCGCCAACCAGAACCAGTTTCCGCCCGCATTTACTCGGACCGGTGGCGCCAGCAACCCGTGTGTTATAGCTGTGGCATGACCGGACACATCTCCCGGTATTGCCGTCGGCGGGGCCTGCTACAACAAGATCATCGACCGCTGCCCAACGTTTCTAATCATTTCGACACTGAATCTTATCCGACACCGACTCTAGATACATACCGCCTGGCACAGATGTGAAACGGATCGCCTGCTTCGAACCGCAGCTAACGCCGCCAACCCAAAGACAGCGACAATCACCGTCTCCTCGGCGCCGTTCTTCCCCTTCGGGAAACTAGAAGACGCGGCCGATGGGGGTGAGGTCGCCGGAAAATCAACGTTCCCAATACCTCTGCCTGTGTTTATGTTAAAGAACAAACTCGAAGTATCCATTGAAGGCATCCCCACCATGGCACTAACTGACACTGGCGCAACAGTCTGTTATGAGTTTAGCATTTAAGAATTGATTAGGACATAAAGTGATGTTTAGCGTGAATCAAGCTGTGGTATTCCGTGGTGTTGGCGGTGAATCATTGGTGCCTTTGGGTGTGTGCTATGCGAAAGTTGTGATTGGTGGCCAATCGTTTCGAACCGAATTCACAGTGTTGCCTCGTTCCACGCATGAAGTAATTCTAGGTATAGACTTTTT
Source organism: Amblyomma maculatum (assembly GCF_055883805.1). Classification (NCBI taxonomy): domain Eukaryota; kingdom Metazoa; phylum Arthropoda; class Arachnida; order Ixodida; family Ixodidae; genus Amblyomma; species Amblyomma maculatum. Next base: position 11,977,052 of record NC_139346.1, on the reverse strand, counting down.
GCAACAGTGTGGTGCAACGTTAGACTGCCGTAGTGGACAGATCTCGCTTAATACTGCGTTGATGTCGGCCCTTGTAGAAACCTTGTCGCTCGATTTAGGAGCGTTTTCTCTGTCTGAAGATAAAGTGATACCTGCGATGTCTGCAGAATTCATTAAAGTTATTTCATCTACGAATTTGTGCGAGAATTTCGACGCCGTAGTGGAACCTACAACGCTGGCCTGTGCAAATAAGAGTGTCTTGTGCCTCGTTGCATACTTTCAGTCACCAGAGGCCACACCTTGCTGTGGACTGTAAACTATTCAGACGAGCCAGCCGTGTTGCCTCGTGGCATGAGTCTCGCTCATTACGAGGAAGGTGTGTCGAATTACGTGGCGGCACTAAGTAACCATGCTCCTGAAGAGAAAACATCTCATTTTGCAGAGTCTCGAATCCAGGCAATGATAAACACAGCGTTGGGAGCACATGAGCGCCGAATTTTGACAGACCTGCTCTCCAAGCATGTGTTGGTTTTCGAATTCGCCAGAGATCATCAGCCACCTATTCCAAATTCTCGCATCCATCATTCGATTGATGCTGGAATTTCTCGCCCGATCAGACAGAAGTGTTACGACGTTTATTTAGGCAGATCTTAGGCTGCGCTAAAGAATAGCACACAAGAGCGGGGCAGAACCAGCTTCCTCTTCCTCTTCTCCTTATTCCGCCAAACCACATCTTCCTTCAGTAAGGACCGCGGGAAGTGCGTGACACTGCCCCCTTCGCAGACGATGCCCGCCGGGAGAGTCAAGGTTCGTCACGTTGATAGAAGGGCTTCATGCGGGCCACGTGGACTACTTGAGTCTTCCGAGAACGACGTCCTTGGGTGGTCACGCGAGAGACTACAAAGTTTACTGCGCTGAGGCGTTCCAATACAACGAAAGGGCCAGTATAGTGGTGCAACAGTTTCTGGCACAAGCCACGCTTACGCAACGGCGTCCAAAGCCACACCAAGTCACCAGGGACATAATTAACATCTTGATGCCGCTTGTCATAGCGTTGCTTGTAGCGTTCCTGGGAGGCTAGAGTGCGAAGTCTAGCGAGTCGACGAGCTTCTTCAGCCAAAGAGAGAGTTTGCGCTAGTGAAGTTTCAGCAGGGAGTGAGAAAGGCAGAAACGTGTCCAAAGTGCTTCGTGGAGGTCGTGCATAGAGAAGAAAAAACGGACTGTAGCCTGTCGTTTCGTGCTTAGCAGTGTTAACTGCATATGTTATAAACGGAAGGACTTCATCCCAGTTTTTGTGGCGGGAGTCGACATACATTGCGAGCATGTTGCTAAGCGTCCGATTGGTGCGTTCGGTAAGACCGTTTGTTTGTGGGTGGTAAGGAGTTGAATGGCGAAAATGGGATGAGCAGAGGCGAAGAAGTTCTACAACTTCTGCCGTAAACTGTCGGCCACGATCGCTTATTAACACACGAGGAGGCCCATGTCGAAGAATGATGGACCGTAGGAGGAACGCCGAGACATCAGAAGCAGTGGCTGACGGTATAGCAGCAGTTTCACAGTACCGCGTAAGATAGTCTACGCACACTATGACCCAGCGGTTTCCGTTGGAGGAACGGTGAAACGGTCCTAGAAGATCAATTCCCGCCTGTTCGAATGGGGTTCGTGGTGGCGTTATAGGCTGAAGATGACCCGGCGGTGAGCAGGTTGGGTGCTTGAAACGCTGGCACTGGAGGCAGCTGGCCACATAACGTTGAGTAGTTTGACGCATCTTCGGCCAATAAAAACGTTCCTTAGTCCTGTGCAATGTTCATGCGAAACCCAAGTGTCCAGCTGTGGCATCGTCGTGCATTACCCGAAGAACCTGACACCTAAGACTTGTAGGAACTACCAGAAGAAGCCGCGCACCTACTGACGAGTAGTTCTTCCTGTATAGTACACCGTCACGAATGCAGAATGAGGTCGTAGGGTTCCGGGAACTTGCTGCCTCAAAAAGCGGTGCCAACTCGTTGTCGTGCCGCTGCGCAATCTTGAATTCACCAACATCAGGGAAACTTGTAGAGATAGCAGCTATATATTCATCCAAGACCTCATTGTCGCAATCAGTAGTTTCAAGTGGCAACCGTGACAAGCAGTCAGCATCACCGTGCTTACGACCACTCTTAAAAGACACAGTAAAATTGAATTCTTGAAAGCGCGAAGGTTTACAAGCCAACATAAGGAATGATGGTCCGTCACAATTTTAAATGCACATCCATAAAGATATGACCTAAACCGTTGCACACCGAATACAACAGCTAAGCATTCCTGTTCAGTTACAGTGTAATTACGCTCAGCCTTGCTCAAAGAACGGCTTGCATACGCAACGACATGTTCATTGCCATTGTGGCGCTGTATGAGCACAGCACCAATTCCAACTGCGCTGGCGTCAGTGTGAAGTTCTGTTGGAGCTGATGGACAGAAGTGGCGTAGTACTGGTCCTGATGTCAAAATAAACTTTAACTGACGAAAGGCGGAGTCACAATCGGCAGTCCACTTGAAAGGCACATCTTTTTGCAGAAGACAAGTAAGGGGATATGCTAGATCAGCAAACTTCGAAACAAAACGCCGAAAATAGGAGCAAAGCCCCAAAAAACTCCGGAGCTGTTTTAACGATTTCGGCGGTTTAAAACAAGTGACAGCTTCGATCTTTTTCGGATCAGGCCTGATTCCATCCTGGTCTATAAGATGTCCAAGTACCACAGTCTGGCGTTCTCCAAAACGACATTTCTTGGAATTGAGTACCAGACCAGCTTTCTCGATACACTCCAAGACAATCTCTAATCGACTGTTGTGTTCATGAAAAGTTGTCCCGAATATCACTACATCGTCCAAATAACACATACAAATGTGCCACTTCAGCCCGCGCAAAACTGTATCCATGAATCTTTCGAACGTGGCTGGAGCGTTACATAATCCAAACGGCATGACATTAAATTCATACAGCCCGTCTGGGGTGATGAATGCGTCTTTTCTTTATCTTCCGGGTGCATGGGGATCTGCCAATAGCCTGATCGCAGGTCAACTGAGGAAAAATAGGAGGCGGAATGTAAGCAATCAATGGCGTCGTCAATACGCGGCAGGGGATACACGTCCTTCTTGGTGACAGTATTCAAACGTCGATAATCAACACAAAATCGCCATGTGCCATCTTTCTTTTTGACTAGAATCACAGGGGCAGCCCACGGACTAGACGATTCCTGAATGATGCCCTTATGCAGCATGTCACGAACTTGTTCTTCGATTGTTTGGCGCTCTGATGGGGATACACGATAAGACTTCTGGCGGATTAGATCAGCAGTTCCTGTATTGATTCGGTGCTGAGTACGGGACATGGGAATCCGTGGTGGCGAGTCCCGAGAGAAATCGAAAGCCGCAGTATGTTTCGCCAGAACTTCCACTAAACTGTGACGGTCACTTGTTGGCAGGGATTTGTTAATCATGGCAAGAAATTTTCTCTCATCTTCTTCTGAGCATGCGGTAGGCTGGGAATTGTCTGTGCTGATCACGGCCACTGATTTAAAAGTGTCTTCGTCAAAGTTGGCAAGTTTTAGACCACGTGGTAATACAACAGGTTCGTTAGAGCAGTTAGTCGTCCACAAAGAAGAATGGCCATTCATGACTGAGATGATGCAGCGGGGAATCAGAATACTTTTCTTCGCGCAGTTGAGGGTGAGTGGTTCAACCACAGCGTCGAAAGCATCACTGGCACAGCTGGAACTAACAACTCGTATAAACTGTGCTGACATTGCAGGAATGACTATGTCTTCCGAAACCGAAAGCGTGCTAGGATGGGTCCGCGAATTTTCACGCAAAGCAGATTCAATTCGAGTGCTCACAGAAATATCTCCATTGCGAAAGTCGAGAGTGGCCCCACATTGCTCCAGAAAATCGAGTCCAAGAATTACGTCATGCGTTGATCGAGTAAGTACTGCGAATTCAGTTCGGAATGTGCGGCCGGCGATAACAAGATTCACGGAACAGACTCCAAGTGGGTTAAGCGGTTCGCCACCAACACCACATAATGTTGTCGTACTATCCCAAGCAAACATAATTTTACGACCAAGGCAGTTTTTAAAAGCGAGACTTATAATAGAAATAGTTGCACCTGTGTCCAACAACGCCATAGCACGTACACCGTCCACAAACACTTCAATTCGGTTCTTTAACATCGAAACGGGCAGAGGTATGGGTAAGCTAGAATCATTTGCGACCTCACCTCCATCGGCCGCACTCACTAGTTTCCCGGAGGTGGCGAACGTCGTCGGGGAGAAGGGGATTGTCGTAGGCGCCGAGATGGTGGTGTCAGGCTACGGTCAGAGGCCGGTGATTCGTTTCGGTTCAGTACCATTCTGCGTTCTTGTCGGTTAGCTGTTGTTCTGTACTCATTCCGGCCAGGTGTTCTTCTATATGAATTATCATTGTCAGCAGGAAGCCTTGTACGGGAGTTCACCCATTGTCGGCGATACTGCTGGTACGGACGACGGTTGCGGCAAAAGCGAGAAATGTGGCCGATCATTCCACAGGTATAACACACTGGCGGCTCACGTTCGTTCGATGAATAAGGCTCATCGTCGCTTGTATTAAACGTTTCATGCTCTGGATGTTGTCGACGAGGAGGACGAGAGTGCTCGCTGTTGTAGGCGTTGATGTTGAGAGGCTGGGTGTTCGGGCGATGAGCAGCAGAGCATCGGGTGTCCGAAGGAGACGTAGCAGAGGGATCATAACAGGTAGAAGATGGGCTGTCTGACGAAGAGATGCCGCTGTAGACGGGTCTGACATGGCCCCCAATATCTTGACGCCTCCGAAGCTCTTCGCGGACGATCTGGCGAATTGTATCTGCCAGGCTTGTCGTTTCAGACACATCCACACTAGCGACAGTTGTCACATTAGGCAGCCGACCAAACTTCGGAATGATACGGCGTCGCTTCAAAGATTCAAACGTGCGGCAGTGTCGTGTTACATCAGCGGTGGTATTCACATCCTCCTTGCAGATGAGAAAGTTGTACACATCTTGCGCTATTCCTTTGAGGAGGTGGCCCACTTTGTCTTCTGTCATTCGGTCATCAACTATTCTGCATAGCTTGAGGACTTCTTCTATATGAGTTGTGCAGGTCTCCCCCGGTACTTGTGCTCGCTGAGCCAGAGTCTGTTCTGCGCTCTTTTTTCGAGCATCGACATCACCAAATCCCGCTCTCATTTCTTCCATGAAGCGATCCCAGGTGGTAAGGGATGCTTCATGATTGTCAAACCATGTTAGTGCAGTTTCTTCAAGAAAGAATACCGCATTCGCCAGCTTGGTATTCGCATCCCAGCGGTTGTATTTGCTCACCCGATTGTAGTGGGTGAGCCAGTCATCCACGTCTTCCCGAGGCTTGCCATAAAAGTGTCGGGGTTCCCGATACGGCTGTGGGGTGGTCGGTTGTGCTGCTGGCATGGGCGGCGTTGGAACATCTGCTTGCGCCATCTCCGTCCGTAGGGGGGGTAGTCCAGCAATTCTTCTGCTCCGGCGAAGTAGGAGAGGTTCCGTGGTGATCTTTAGCCCGCAAACTCCACCACACTTGTTACGACGTTTATTTAGGCAGATCTTAGGCTGCGCTAAAGAATAGCACACAAGAGCGGGGCAGAACCAGCTTCCTCTTCCTCTTCTCCTTATTCCGCCAAACCTCATCTTCCTTCAATAAGGACCGCGGGAAGTGCGTGACAAGAAGCCCTATCGTGTGTCTCCGGCCGAACGTCAACTTATTGACGAACAAGTTCATGACATGACATGACATGACATGGCGGCTCCAGTTATTCTCGTTAAAAAGAAAGACAACACATGGCGTTTCTGTGTGGACTATCGTCGCCTTAACGCCGTCACCAAAAAAGATGTATATCCACTTCCACGTATTGACGATGCAATCGACTGTCTTCATTCGGCGTCATACTTCTCCTGGGTAGACTTGAGATCGCGGTACTGGCAGATACCGATGAACCCAAGCGACAAAGAAAAGACGGCATTTGTGACCCCCGATGGTCTCTATGATTTCAACGTAGTGCCCTTTGGATTGTGCAGTGCGCCTGCCACATTCGAACGATTCATGGACACCATTCTGCGCGGACTCAAGTGGAAAATTTGTTTGTGCTATTTGGACGACGTTGTGATATTCGCAAGACCTTTCAGGAACACAACAGCCGCCTCGCCATCGTTCTTGATAGCATTGAGAGAGCAGGCCTCGTCCTCAACTCTAAGTGCCACTTTCGCGAACGCCAAAAAATTGTTCTTGGTTGCTTGGTCGATAAGGATGGTGTTTGGCCGGATCCTCAGAAGATTGCGGCTGTAACCAGCTTTACAGCACCGAAATCAGTGAAGCAGCATCGGAGCTTTTTAGGACTGTGTTCCTATTTTTGTCGTTTTGTGCCCAGATTCGCTGACATCGCGTACCCGCTCACGTGCCTTTTGCACAAAGATGAACCGTTCATTTGGACTACTGACTGCGACTCCGCCTTGCGCCACCTCAAATTCCTTCTGAAATCAGGACCTATCCTACGTCACTTGTGTCCTTCTGCTCCCATCGAAGTTCACACAGACGCTAGTGGCGTGGGCGTTGGTGCTGTGCCCATCCAGCGTCATGGCACCAATCAGCACGTGATAGCTTATGCTAGTCGTTTGTTGAGCAAGGCGGAGCGCAACTACACCGTTACTGAACAAGAGTGCCTCACAGTGGTTTTTGCGGTGCAACGATTCCGTCCCTACCTATATGGCAATGTTTTTACCATCGTCACTGACCACCATTCGCTCTGTTGGCTCGTAAATCTTCGTGACCCTTGCGGCCGGCTCGCTCGATGGGCATTGCGGTTGCAAGAGTTTAACTTCAATGTGGCATACAAAAGCGGCCGCCAACATGCTGACGCTGACTGTCTGTCACGCTTGCCGCTTTCATCAACTGGTAGTGATGATGACAACTTTGATGACTACCTGGCGCCTATCTCGGCAACGTTTCCTGACCCTCAACTGTTCCAGACAGAACAACGCAACGATCAGACTTTGGCACCTCTCTTCTCTGCCGCTCATGATTCAAGAGATGCGCGTTTCTGCGTTCATGCCGGCCTACTTTACAAGAAGAATTTCAACCCCGGAGGTGCACGCTTTCTCCTCGTCATGCCGGAAAACCTCCGAATTCCCGTTCTTGAAATGATGCACGACGATACCACGTCGGGCCACTTGGGTGTCGCCCGGACCCTTCATCGCACACAAGAACGCTTTTACTGGCGGAAAATGCGTCAAGTCATTCACCACTATGTAGCCAGTTGCGTCAAGTGCCAGCAGTACAAGCTCCCTACTTCCCGTCCACCTGGACCGCTGCGACCTATTGCGCCTCCGACCACACCCTTTGAGCAGGTGGGCATCGACCTCTTGGGTCCCTTTCCGCGATCTTCTAACGCTAACCGGTGGATAGTGGTATGTGCTGACCATCTCACTCGATATTCAGGAACAGCCGCAATACCCTGAGTCGCTGCTTACGAAGTATCCCTATTTCTTCTGCGATTTCTCGTGCTGCGCCATGGCCCTCCTCGAGTTCTGATCAGTGACCGTGGGCGCCAATTTACTGCTGAAGTTATCGAACAACTTCTTCGTCTATGCACCTGCAATTACCGTCATACAACGCCGTATCACCCGCAATCGAATGGACTTGCTGAACGGACCAACCGCACTCTGACCACTATGTTGGCGATGTACGTGGACTCTGATCACAAGAACTGGGATGAAATGCTCCCTTTTATTACATTCGCACCTAACACTGCACAGCATGAGACGACTGGCTACAGTCCGTTTTACTTCTTGTATGCTCGAGTTCCCCGCAGTTGTCTTGATACCATCCTTCCTTTCTCCCTCCACAACGAGCCTTCTACCGCCACTACTTTATGGCGAGCCGAAGAAGCTCGCCGCGTTGCCCGCCTCCGCATCCTAGGCTCACAGGAACGTTCGGAGGAGCGTTATGACAACCGACGCCCACATGTCTCTTATGTGTCCGGTGATTTAGTGTTGCTGTGGACGCCGCTGCGCAAGCGTGGTTTTGCCCAGAAGCTGCTGTTTCGTTATAGAGGCCTGTGGCGACGTCGGCAATAGAGGATCCTCTGCCGGGCCCCGATGCGCGCACTCGAAGCCCACATACAACAGCCGTGTTTCTCCGGAGACAGAGCACCGGGACGGTAGGTTTCCCATGGGTCTGCAAAGAGCGGAACTTCTCGGAAGAAACCGCCAGACTAAACATTGCTAACGGCGAGCTATGCCCCCGCGGGAGGAAGCGATGATCCCGGCTGTCTGCCGTGTGAAAGACGTACACGAGTGACACGGCTCGTAAAACAGATAGAGGGCGCGCTGCGCGTCGGTGGGCCGGCGGGGAGGGAACTCGAATTTGAACGGAGCCGCGACTGTGAGCAGTCGCGCGGTTTGAAACTCCTGCGGTCGGCCGAGGGCCCCGCGTATTTACGGGCAGTCGCGCGCGTCTGGCCCGATTTTTAACGGCTTGCGAGCTGTGAGTGTACCGTGCGCGGTAATAGTATACGTTGCGGCGTACTGCGTAACAGTTAGTGTTTTGTGTGTGTGTTGTATTATGTCCAAGGCAACCAAATACACGCCTGTTGTGCTATCTTGAACGGCACCGTCTGCTGAGTACCTTCTTGGAAGCCGCTCTCATCCACGAGCGGACACCCAAACCCAGAAGAGAACATCACTGGCGCAGCCCCGACAGGATCGTGGATGTCATCTTGCGTTCTGCTGAACAGGTGACGGCGACGACTAGGAGAAGGGGAGCAGCAGATCAAGGTGCACAACGGCAAACATCCTGCGGTTGCAGAACGGCGCAAGGGCGACGACACGCATCGCAGTGGACACGGCAACCTACTGTGCGCGAGGAACAGGAACGGTGAGTGATCCACTCCGGTACCGTGCTTTGGGGAGCGTTACACTGCCGCAATATGCCCAAGGGGAAAACCAAGGGGAAGGCGAAAGAAGCCAGCGGGGCTCTTGAACACCTTGACGACGCGCCGGCGAGCGGGTCAAAAGTTGCAACTAACGTTAAAGAAAAAAAAATGTCCGACGCGCCTGAACGTCAGGTCCACACGCCTGAGAGCGAAGTAAACTGTAACGCTACCGCAGATACGGTTGAAAAAGGACGGGTTTCGGAGGGGTTGCAAATAGAACGCGAGAAACCAAGGCCGCTTGAGCTGCAAGTTAGACTGGCAGAACTTCAGGCAGCGTCAGGTAAAGAAAGCGGCTCCTCTCTCGATGATGCAAACACCCGTGCGCACAGAAGTCTGCGGCACTTTTCAAAAATGCTCAGCGGAGCAATACCAAAATTTCCTCCCGACTCCGAAGTGCCAGTGTGGTTTGAAACGGTTGAGTGTCTCTTTGAAAGATACGGGGTGCCTCGAGAGGCACAGGCACATCTGATTTACCCAATTGTAGCGGCGAGAATGAGTTACTTGTGCGCAAGCCTCAACCGGGAAGAAGACTTTACCTTTGAAAGTATAAAGTCGGCGGTTTTGAGGGAACTGCGTCTCACGCCCACTGAATACAAGAACAAATTTTATGGTGCAACTAAGAGGAGAGATGAAGGGTGGCAGCAGTTTGTAACTCGAATTACGAGCTACCTTAACTATTACCTGGATGCCCTCGGAGTGGATAGCTTTGAGAAACTAACAAAGCTACTTGTCGCTGATCAGCTAAAGTCAACGCTCGGCTCAGATGCCTTGCGGTACGTGTCCTTAAGAGAAGGCAATGATTGGTTCGAGGCCCCTGTGCTTGCGAATCTGCTGGCAGTGCACGAACAGGCTGAGGGTTGCCGCTTCCCAGCGCAAGACACGATGAAATTCACCGGCGATCCCGCGAACCGACCGGGCTCCGGACAGGGTTCGATGAGGCGGGAAAACCGTTTTGGTAAACAAGCGAATCCAGCATTGAAACCATGCTATAGTTGCGGTGACACGTCCCACATGGCGTCTCAGTGCCCTCAGACTCGAGAGAAAAAGATGCCGGAGACACGAGAGAAACCCCGTGTGCAACGCGTGGCAGTCGCGGAAGATGCAGTTTCGCTTTTGCTGGCGGCCAAAGTGTCACACTTGTCGGTGAAGCAGCCCGCGTGGCCCGCCGTGGCATATGTAAAAGTGACATGTGGGGACCAAATTTTAAATACTATATTGGATTCGGGCAGTGAAATAACCGTATTGAGAGAGAACCTTGTCCTGGCTGATCTGGTCGAACCAAGTGCGGGCATCACCTTGGTGTTCGCGTTCGGGCAGAAAGTACCCGCGAAACTCGTTACCTTGTCGCTATCCTTGGCCACCGATAATAACAGCGTGGTGACGTCATCTTTATGCGAAGGCACTCAAATACTTTGTGCTCTGACAAATGAATTGGCTGCGCAAACAGACGGACTGTTGTCGACGGGAGCGTTCGAGCTCATGCAGACGGCGGCAAAGGGGTCGCGAGCATCAGTAATAACAGCAACGGCTGGACGACCTAGTAATCAACTGTCCGATCCTGTGGAAGCCAAAGAGCGTGAAACCGACAGGGCGGATGTATTTTTGACAAATGCTAACGCTGACCCAGAGCTGTCAGAATCCGAGACGTCAGCTGAAGTTACTCCCGATCTCGAGGCGCGGAGTAAACATGAGAAGAGAGAGGAATTCGCTGCTGCGCAGCGTAGCGACCCATCGCTGGGTAAGGCGTACGCCGACGCCAGGGTTGGAAAAGGTGGAATGTTTATTCAGGATGGCATCCTCTACCACCGCGACCAGCTGTGGGGAGATCGCGTAATCCAGCTGGTGCTGCCCACTGTAAAACGCAAGGAAGTACTTTCGCTTGCGCACGAGTCGCCTTGGGGTGGCCATTTGGGGATTCGAAAGACAAAGGCCAGAATTAAGTATAGTTTTTACTGGCCAGCCATGGAGGCGGACGTAAAGCGACACTGCTCGTCGTGTCACGGATGCCAGCTACGGGCAGATCGCCGGGTGGCAGATCGGATTCCAATCACACCACTTACACGGCCAGAGTGGCCGTTCCAAAAGCTGAACATAGATGTGATAGGGCCCATTGACCCGCCATCTGCACGAGGGCACAGGTACGCGCTATGCGCGGTGGACTTGCACACTAGATGGCCGGAGGTGGTCTGCCTGCGGTCCCTAACAGCAAAAGCAACGTGCGAGGCCTTGCTGCAGATATTTAGTAGGACAGGAATCCCTGAGAGCATTTCATGTGATCAGGGAACGAATTTCACCGCGGCCCTGACGCGTGAGTTCTTGCAACGCTTGGGCTGCTCCCCTAGGTTCTCGACACCTGACCACCCTGAAAGCAACGGGTCCGTCGAAAGATGGAATAAAGTTTTCAAAAACATGCTCCATCACGTCATCCAAAGGGAAGGTAGGCAATGGGACAAGTTCGTCCCATTCTTGCTGTGGGCGTACAGGGAGGTGCCCCACGAGACCACTGCAGTGCCGCCTTTTAAACTTCTTTACGGGCGCACACCCACAGGCCCGCTAGCTATATTGAAGGACACATGGACAGGACAGGTGGAGGTGCCCCCCACGCTTCGTGAGAACCCGACGGAGTTCTTACGTGGGCTCCGTGAAAGCTTGCAGAGGGCTGCTGAGGATGCCAAACTGACGGCAGATCACCAGCAGGGAAGGTACGCTACATACTACAATCGAAAAGCAAAACCCAAGAACTTTTCCGTGGGGGACCAAGTCGCCATTTTTGTATCAGAGCATTCAACCAAAATGCATGCGAAATGGCTGGGACCAGCAACTGTGGTAGGTAGACAGCGCGATCACTCTTATGTCGTGGAAGATGATAAGGGGAAGCGAAGCGTGGTGCATGCTAACAAACTCAAGCACTATGTCGCTCGAGTAGACCGTGTGGGCGTTATGAAGACGAGGAGTTTGCAGTGGTTGACTATGCTCCTACGAGACCGCAGGCAGAGAGCAATGAGCTCACGGACATTTTCGAAAGCGTCACCGCCCATTTGGAAAGTAGCAAAGCCAATCAGATGTTGGAAACTTTGCGAGCTTTCCCAGACCTCTACCGAGAACAGGTCAGGATCGCAGACGTGAGCGAGCATCGTATCACTTTACAAGACGGACTTTCGCGGAAAACACCTCACAGGTATCGAATTCCCGAGGCCCTTAGGACTGAGGTCAGCCGACAAATAAATGAGCTTCTCGAAATCGGGCTAATTTACCCAACAGAGAGCGAGTTCGCGCACCCAATCGTTTGCGTCGCGAAAAAGGATGGTAGCATGAGAATGTGCGTCGATTATCGCGGCCTCAATGAGGTTACTAAGGACGATGCTTTCCCAACAGCTCTCACGCAGGAGCTCATTTTTACAGTGGGGCGAGCGAACTTCATTAGCTTGTTCGATCTGAAGCGCGGATACTGGCAGGTGCCGCTAGAAGAACAAAGTCAGAAATACACCGCCTTTGTGACGCATGATGGCCAGTTCGCGTGGAGAGTGATGCCCTTTGGGCTGAAAAACGCGGCGGCCACCTTTCAGCGTGTTATGAACACGCTTTTCAGGGATTGTCGCGAGTATGCCTGTGCATACTTGGATGACATTGCCGTGTTCTCAATGTCGTGGGAAGACCACCTGCGGCACACCACCCTAGAGCGGCTACACAAGGTGGGCATGACGGTGGCTCCATCGAAGTGCTCAACCCTCAATTTCTTATCTTGGGCACGTGATAGGCTCGGGCAAGCATGCACCAGATCCCAAAAAGGTAGCTGCTATTGAAGAAATTTAGCGATCAGTGACAAAAAAACAGGTGAGAAGCGTCCTGGGCTTGTGCGGCTACTGCCGTGAATACATCCCGCATTTCGCGCAGGTCGCATTGCCGCTGACTAAGCTTACAGCCAAACGCATCCCTAAAAACGTACCTTGGGGCAAGGAGGAGCAAACGGCTTTCGAGGCCTTGAAGGACGCGTTATGCGCGGCAACAACTCTTTCCACGCCACGCCCCGACAGACACTACTGGCTCTTCACAGATGCTTCTGAAACAGCGGCAGGAGCCTGTCTGTCGCAGATCACTGATGGGGGTGGGGAAGTGCCGATTGCGTTCGCCAGCCATAAGTTCACGGAAACGCAAACACGGTGGGCGATGATCGAGAGAGAGGCTTTCGCAGTCGTGTGGGCATCAGGGCGTTTTGATAATTGGCTTTTTGGCGCTGAAATAAACATAGTTTCTGACCACAATCCCCTTGCCTACCTTACCACCGGCACTCCGAGTAGTGCGAAACTTATTCGGTGGGCGCTCGCTCTTCAGCGTTACAAAATCACACTAACCCATCGCAACGGCAAGGTGCATGATAACGCGGATGCCCTGTCAAGATTGCAAAGCAGCTGTTTGGCCTCTGCGTTAGTGGTACAGGCGTGAAAAGGGGATTTTTCTTTCTCCAGAGAAGCGCGTTTAAAGTGTGTTGCGGCGGTGCGCTCCCCTGGTAACGCTGCGGGGGTGGATCGCGAACAGTGCCGGTTCCAGTGCAGTGCAGTGTGTTTGTGCGCGTGTTGTGAAGCCCAAGGTGCACTCGTGGGGGGATGACACAGCGCACCCCTAAAGGGACGGCTATTGAACCTAGCTTTGAACTTGGGGCCGTATCCAGCGGAGGTTCCTTTCGGGAACCGTTCTCTTTCAAGATGACGTCAATTTGACGTCAGCAAGGCAGCGGGCGTCACCTTACGGCGAAGACGGGAAAGACAGCGGCCAATCAGCGATGGCCCCAGATCGTAGGCGTGTCCATCACGAGCATGTGGCTTTTTCTGGTACCAAATACTTGTACCAAATTGGTGTTAAGCACGAAATAAATCTAATAATTACATACTAATGCAAACTAGTGAATAATAGACTGAAATATTCTTAGAAGCATCCTGTTAACAACTGCCAAGCAATTATCTTGGCTCATGAGTACCTTTCTTCGCCGCTAGATGGTGTTGCGCGCGCGGCGGCGTCGTCTGCTTTCTCGCTCGCTGTGAAGTTTTTGTAAGTTCTGCCTTTTGCACAGAGTGGCAAATATCCTAATAACGATGTCTACAACGCCCGTAGTATGCAGTCTGAATCACGCTAGCTCTTTGACGGAGGAGTTGCTGCCGCCATTGCGAGTACGAACGAGCTGCTTGATACCGGCACCGCGCCGGCGCGTCCGCGCCTGCCTATGTAGCGGGGCAGCGTCCGTAGCCTTATCGGCCGCTCAAGCGTCGTGAGTATGCGCGACCTTTCCGTGAATAGCTGTCAATGTAGGACGCAGCCGATGACACATGGAATCCGACTGCACTCGACCCAGTCAGCCACCGTCTGCTCCCCTTCCGCTGATGTAGAAGGAGGGAAAACTCAGCCCGCACTTACGGACGCGAATTATTTGTCTCTACGACTGCCGGATTCAAATGGTCGCACTGCTGTTGGCCGAGAGCTCCCAATCGCAAAGTAGCGATGGAAGTGCGTAGAGCACCTTTGCTTCTGACGGCAGCCCGGCATACCCCTTCGTCCCCACTTCGCTTCGCGACCGGCACGCAGCCTTAGCCAGTGTTGCCGCAAAACCTCCTGAGACATGTAGAAGGCGTTGTCTCGTTTTTCTTTTTTTTTTTTACTGCGTCAGTTTACTAAACCCGCAAAGCGCTGCCCAAAAAAAAAAAACACACGCACAAGAAAAAAAGAATACCACGGCCGTACTCAAGCAGCTGCGCGGCGCACGCCGTCGCTCGACTGCGGCCATGAGGCGCCAAAGCGAGCGCAGAGCGGTTCCATCTCGAAGCAGACCAACTCGTCGCGGTTCCTGCGCCGGCCGGCAAAACGGTTCCTTTCGGAGCGGTGGCCCCGCCCCGTGCCGCTCCGTGACGTAGCGAAAAACGTGGAGCCGCCTCCGGAAGTTTTGGGGGTCACGCCGGACGTGACGCAGCAACCAATTAGGAGCGGCGAAAGGAACCAGTTCCCGAACGGAACGGTCGCGGGATCTGGCCCTTGGTTTCATCCTCGCAGAGTTGCGTCGCTATTTCATGTCTTGTGTTTGTATAGTGCATGGTGCGCGCTGCCGAGTTCTGTATTTTATTTCGCTCACTGTTTTAAGTATCATATATTTGTTGCTGTCCATTAACAGCTTGCTCCTAGTTGCCGATGTCGGCTAACGTAAATGCCCGCCGACAGGGTCATCAAAGAGCAAAAACAGCGCAAACTTCACAATGGACAGAGAAGGGCAGACGAGACACAGGCGCTGACTAACAACTGAAGGTTTATTGTTCTGACACCTCGGTATATATACAGCAAGCATCAGAAACAAGAACAACAACAAGGCCTGATAGACACTCATCTCAGCCAGACATCAAGCAGGAGCACCATGATCATCCAACACCCGATAGGAAAAGCAACTCTTTATCTAGAAGGGCTATGGAGGGAATGCTTACACAGCTGTCTTTTAGGTTTGCAATTTTTTCGGCCTCGATTATTTCTCGCGTGGTCTTGTCACCGCACCTGCGCAGCACGCTCGTGTTATGCAAATCAGGTGTGCATTTACAATCTCGGCAGTGCACACCCAGATGGCCCGAGATCCGCTCTGTCACATTGTAGTTGTGCTCCAATAATCTTTTATTAAGACATCTGCCGGTTTGGCCTATGTACGCATGGCCACAAGTCAAAGGGATCGAATAAACGACGCCTTCCGCACACGAGACGAATCGGTCGCGATGGTTTGTGGTGCAGCCGATGTGTTTTCGACCCATCCCATTCACTCGCTTGCAAAGACTTGACAAGCGGTCCGGAGCCGAAAAAACAACATCTACTCCAACCCTTCTTCCTATCTTTCTCAAGTTGTGTGAAATCCCGTGCGCGTAGGGAATGACTGCGATCTTTTTATCCCTGTCTCTACTGACTGTTTCCTTAGTTTTTAACATAGCCTCCGCTACTGAGGATAATAGCGCCGGTGGATAACCAGCCTGAACTAGTCGGCGCGTCTGGTTTAAAAAGCTATCTTCCAGCTTGTGGTTGCACGATTTCATGACTGAACTTGCATAACACGAGCGTGCTGCGCAGGTGCGGTGACAAGACCACGCGAGAAATAATCGAGGCCGAAAAAATTGCAAACCTAAAAGACAGCTGTGTAAGCATTCCCTCCATAGCCCTTCTAAATAAAGAGTTGCTTTTCCTATCGGGTGTTGGATGATCATGGTGCTCCTGCTCGATGTCTGGCTGAGATGAGTGTCTATCAGGCCTTGTTGTTGTTCTTGTTTCTGATGCTTGCTGTATATATACCGAGGTGTCAGAACAATAAACCTTCAGTTGTTAGTCAGCGCCTGTGTCTCGTCTGCCCTTCTCTGTCCATTGTGAAGTTTGCGCTGTTTTTGCTCTGTGATGAACCAACTAGCCCGAGATGTCTTTTTCAGGGTCATCAACCCTGCAACGGACTTTCGGTGGGGGCTGTGGCGACGTCGGCAATAGAGGATCCTCTGCCCCCGCCCGGGCGTGCCCCGATGCGCGCACTCGAAGCCCACATACAACAGCCGTGTTTCTCCGGAGACAGAGCACCGGGACGGTAGGAATGCATCGCTCTCCGGTTTCCCATGGGTCTGCAAAGAGCGGAACTTCTCGGAAGAAACCGCCAGACTAAACATTGCTAACGGCGAGCTATGCCCCCGCGGGAGGAAGCGATGATCCCGGCTGTCTGCCGTGTGAAAGACGTACACGAGTGACACGGCTCGTAAAACAGAGAGAGGGCGCGCTGCGCGTCGGTGGGCCGGCGGGGAGGGAACTCGAATTTGAACGGAGCCGCGACTGTGAGCAGTCGCGTGGTTTGAAACTCCCGCGGTCGCCCGAGGGCCCCGCGTATTTACGGGCAGTTGCGCGCGTCTGGCCCGATTTTTAACGGCTTGCGAGCTGTGAGTGTACCGTGCGCGGTACTAGTATACGTTGCGGCGTACTGCGTAACAGTTAGTGTTTTGTGTGTGTGTGTTGTATTATGTCCAAGGCAACCAAATACACGCCTGTTGTGCTGTCTTGAACGGCACCGTCTGCTGAGTACCTTCTTGGAAGCCGCTCTCATCCATGAGCGGGCACCCAAACCCAGAAGAGAACATCACTAGGCCCTTTTGTCGTTTTGGAGCGCCTGAGTAACGTGAACTATGTAATTTCAGGCCGTACCGAAAGTGGCCGATGCTCACGCCGGACTCAGGTGGTGCATGTGGCTCGGCTAAAAAGTTTCCATCCCCGGCACCTTCCTTAAACTGCTTGTCCTGGGGCTTCGTCTGCGAGGGGGGAAGTGTCACGTGCTTCGGGACGTCAGGAAAAGAAGAAGAGGCTGGAGGGAAGAAGAAACGGAAGACGTAGTGGTGTGTGCTGGTGTTCCTTGCGTGACTCGCAGCGCTTTAGACTACCAATAAACACCCCCGTTACGTACTGAGTACGCAACAATATTAATGAGGGTTATTCCTGTTCATCCAAATATAAAAGTTACGTGTATGCGGATGATATTGCCTTTTTCTCTTCTATATGAGATGTTCATTCTTTATACAAGTTATTGCAAGCCTACTTGAATGCCCTTGAAGTTTGGCTGGGTAAAGTAAAATTAATTATAAACGTGAAGAAATCCTCACCGGCACACATTCTTTATATCTCCCTAGCGTGCTGCGTTTCACGAATCCCACAGGTTGAATCATTGAAGCACTTGGGTGTATTATACCACTCCCAATTAGACTGGCGGCCTCATATCAAAAGCAATTGCCTGAAAGGTGACCGAGCCCTTGGTCGCCTGATTCGAATTAACCATAAGAAATTAGGTACGCGCAGAGATATTTTGTTTCTCTATAAAACTTATGTGAGAGCAATTCTGGAGTTCGGCTGTGTCCTCTCGGGCAGTCCTAGATAGAAACTACGACCTTTGTTGCTACTGGACAGGCGCGCTTTACGACTATGTTTGGGGTTGCCAAAATCAGTTTCAAATACAGTCTTCTATTTAGAGGCCCGTGTATGTGACTTCAACTCTCGATTTGAACTCCTCACTGTGCGAGCTTTTTTACGAGCACTGGAACCTCTGTCTGGAGTGGCTGCTCCCATTTTTATTACACACCAAGCTCAGTTTCTAGATTATCGTTGGCCGCAATATAAGCAACTACAATTTGTATTTACTCAGTCCTTGTTGTCCAAAATTGCAGTTTCGCTTATTTCAGCATCGCGTGTTGGCAACGTCAAAGCTACTTCCACACTGTTCTTTGACCAGTCGTTGCCATCGAATGCAAAACACTTGACTACCACAATAATAAATGGGCACCTTGAAGATTATCTATCCACGACACGTAGCTATTTTCACAGATGCGTCACAACAGAATGAAAAAGCAGCAATAGGTATTTATTCCCAGGCGCCCGATTGGAGTTTTTCTGTACGGATCCTTGATTACACACTACTATTTACTGCTGAATTGCTTGCAAAAATTGGTTTGACCCTTCAAAAAGTTCCCGGTAACGTTACTCATGTAATCATACTCTCTGACTGCCGGTCAGTCTTAGCAGCATTAGAAAGCCCGAAAATGCGCCTTTTGAAACAAACCCTGATGTTTTTCCTTCCGTTACACTTACAGGAAGTACGTTTTTAGTGGGTTCCGGGACACTCCGGCATCGCTTCTAATATAATGGCGGATTATTTAGCAAATTCATCTCTCAATGGGCCTGTTGCCGATGTTGTAGCGAATATTACTTTGCTAAATATATCCCGTTTTGAACGGTTTCAAACGTTAAACTCCTTGAGCCCTGAGCCACACCTTACGACTACGGATTTTAACCATTTAAATTTCCATTGGAATGTCCGATGTGGTACCTCGAGGCAATGTGAGGTCTCCATTACGCTCATGCGTTGTAGAATTCCTTGCCTCAATATTTATGTCGCTTTGGATTCACGCCGTCGAATCTTTGTGCGTCATTGGATGACGTGAAACAATTAAACATTGCATTTTCTCCTGCCACAGGTATGCTACTCAGCGAATAAATTACTCAGAAATACTTCTTGCTCGCCTAGGATTGCCATTTGGTGCAACCGTCAAATGGTATGCGCTAAAACCGGTGGTTGACTTCCTTCACAATTATAATATTGCTACTGGAAGATTTGTGTGTTAGCGCTGACCTGTCTGAATTGTAGTTTTTTTTTTTTTTTTTTTTATTATGATCATTGTCACGACGCAGCCAGAGTGCGTGGAGAAAGCAAAGTAGCGCACGCCGGTCAAATGAGGAAGGAAAGGCGCTGCGGGGACGCAAGGAGAAGGGGCGCTTGAGAGGGTACTGTAATTTCTCCCACAAACGGCGTTGCGCAAGACGGGGGTTCGGCTCTCCGAGGGTGCCGAGACTCGGGTTTCTCGGCCGAAACGGCCGACAGTTGCGTTGTCTTTTGGAGACGCTCTGTGCGCGAGGCGACGATAGACGTCTGTACATGTTTTTGACGTAGCTGGCCAGGGCGAGCTGCTTCGCTTGTGCGTGATGTTGTCTTTTCTGTATCAAGTGTCGGGAGAAAGTGTCGGGAGAATTGTTCATTGGTTGTGGTGTTGCGAGGGGGTTGTCATTGGCTGAAGATCGGGGTGCGGGAATGAGAGAGCGGGGCTTTTACTGGACTGCAGCCAGTCGTGTGTGACAGGTGGGGGCCAACGTGGATCAAGTAGAGAGGAAGTTCGTGACGGTGGCCGATAGTAGGCTCAGCGCCGTGTAATCTGAACGTAATGAAAAGTGCGTTAGTTCTGCTTGTTTTATCTTTATTTAATAAATATTTAGTCAGCATCGGACTGAGGCCACTCATCTGATGGATGACATGCGCTCAACTGTGCAGCCGTCAGTCGCAAAGCAGGGTCCGGCACGAGGCCCTCCTCTCGCACCCATCAACCGAGAGGGAAGCCCTTCCGCCGACTTAACAATCAGTCAAGGTGGAGGGCGGTCGTTGTTATTTATTATTTTACAATTTTTATACTTTTTCATTGATTTTTATTCCTATTGCCTCAACATTACAAATTATTTAAACAACACTATCTCATCATGAATAGTTATCCATCAAACAGTCAAATCGACATTATCAATTATATCCCGTCACCTACAAGGAATTCTGGCCAATGCCATATATGTAGAAGAAAGAGAGAAGAAGAAGCGAATGGGATAGATAAAATCTCAACGAATAATTTCAACAAAAGCATCAACACTAAAACCGGGATAGCTTGAACAAATCCATCAATCTCTTTTTCCGAGAGTGAAACGGAGGGCGTGCTTACACAATCGGCAGCTTCCACTATTTCGCGTGTCAGCTTATTCCGGTGCGTTTTTAACAGCACGGTTTGTTACGAAAATAGGGTGGTATGGCTTCTGTGAGTCACAATTCCGGCTGGCAGATTCCTGATAGATCTACCTGATGTCATTTTATGCTCCTTTCATTGATGCATCGGTCTTTTTGGCCGATGTTAAGGCAAGACAAATGAACGAGTAAACAACTTCCGCGCAATATTATTACTATTATTATTATGTCTTACTATGTCATTCTTTATTTACCGTGTGTGGTCGTATGATTTTAGTTATATATTGTCACGTAATAGTGACAAAATTGACAATATTCCCGGATCAGTTCATGGAAAACCCTTTGCTCTTATTTCTCCACTGTTCCACGTTTTGGCGGCCTAAAAAATGACTTGCCTATTTCGTTCTCCCCTTGTTCTAGTTTGTCCCTTCTGGTACTATCTTTTAGTTTTATTTGTGATGTTACTTTTTGTTGCTACGTGTGCGAAATATCGCCACTAGTCGGTGCCTTATTGGGTATATAAGCATAGTATCGCTGGTTCCAGAATAAAGTTCAGCGCCTGTGTCGTCGCCTTTTATGTGTTCTTTACTCTGTGTTTCGGCGCTGTCGACCAACATTAACATCAACGTTAGAGTCGGACTGACGTGTTAGAATTCTGTAGTGCTTTCTTGTAAAGCACTACAGAATTCTAACATTGTGAATTGAGGCATAACGTATATTACTTAGAATTTCAATGAATAAATACTGTTTTGCTAATTATTGTATTCTGAATTTTTGTTACATTTTGTTTGAACTGATGGTAAATTGATGTGAGCTTGTACTGTAATTTACTCCGCGAAAACTGCTGCTATGTGTGCGCCCTCAGGAACATTTTAAGCTAGATTTTCGCCCGAGGGCCATCAACCTCGAGTTGAAAATAAACTGAATTGAAGTGGATTGAATTGAACCAACCAGCCTGATTACGAAAAAGCATTTGACTCAGTAGAAACATCGGCGGTGATGCAGGCATAGCGAAATCACGGGGTAGACGCAGTACGTTAAAGTGCTGGAAGATATATATAGTGGCTGCACAGCAACCATAGTTATGCATAAAGAAAGTAACAAAATTCCCATAAAGAAAGGTGTTAGGCAAGGAGACACGATCTGCCCAGTGCTATTCACAGCTTTCTTAGACGAGGTATTCAGAGACTTGGAATGAGAGCAGTTAGGGATAAGGGTAGATGGAGAATACCTCAGTAATCTGCTATTTGCTGATGGCATTACCTTGCTAAGCAACTCGGGGGATGAACTGCAATTAATGAATGATGACCTAGACAGGAAAAGTAGAACGGTAGGCTTAAAAATCAATACGCAGAAAACTAAGGCAATGTTCAGCAGCTTCGGGAAGGATCAGCAGTTTACATTAGGTAGCGAAGCACTTGAAGTAGTAGGCGAATATGTCTACTTAGGACAGGTAGTAACCGCAGATCCGGATCATGAAAAGGAAATAACAAGGAGAATAAGTATTGTGATGGAGCGCATTTGGCAAGCACTCGCAGATTATGACTAGCAGCTTACCGGTATCGCTCAAGAGGAGAGTATACAACAGTTGCATCTTGCCTGTACTCACCTATGGGGCTGAAACGTGGAGGCTAACCAAGAGAGTTCTACTTAAGTTGAGGACAACCCAGAGGGCTATGGAACAAAAAATGGTAGGGGTAACATTAAGAGATAGAAAGCGTGCAGAGTGGGTCAGAGAAATAACTCAAGTTACTGACATTCTAGTGGAAATCAAGAAGAAGAAATGGGCATGGGCAGGCCATGTAGTGCGAAGAGAGGATAACCGATGGTCGCTTAGGGTAACAAACTGGATTCCAAGGGAAGGAAAGCGTAGCAGGGGGCGGCAGAAAGTTAGGTGGGCGGATGAGGTTAAGACGTTCGCAGGGGTCAAGTGGGTGCAGCTAGCACAGAACCGGGTTAGTTGGAGAGATACGGGAGAGGCCTTCGCCCTGCAGTGGGTATAGTCAGGCTGATCATGATGATGAACCAGCCCCACAGCTTGTCCTATTCATCTCTCTATCGTTCGCAGAAAAACGGAATGATTAAACGCCTTAACCGAACCCTTGATAACATGATGGTTATGTATATGTCAGGTACCAACTCTAACTGGGCCGTGTGTTGCTGCGCAAGCGACTGCCGATGCACGGCCGGGAACGTTCTTGTACCATAGAAGCTATCCTTCCCTTACCGCCCCCACACCTCTGAATTTTCAACTGTTTCTCACGCCGCTGCCGATGCCGGAGAGAGAGAGAGAGGGAGAGCTAGGGAGCCTTCATATTTCGCCGCGACGCCCCCGGGAGCCGCGGCGCAACATGTAGACTCCCTAGCTACCAGCTCCGCCAGAAAAAGATCCGCGCCGGTTTCATACATGTCTGCCACAAGCGAATAATTTGCTTTAACTTTGTGTGCCTTGTTCGAGCTCAAACCAGTCGACCATGCTTCTGAGTAAATACCAGGGCTCCTTTTAGTACCAGAAGCAAATGCGTATTTAAAGCCCCGACAGTGATCATCGCACTGCCCAGGCGAAGACAAGAGCATTTGTCGAAACGTTGGCTCGTCATGCGAACCGAGGCTCCCCCTTGTTCATTGCTTTTTCATACTGTGCAACCATCTTGTTTCTCTCGTTCTGCCATGGATGTATGAGCGTTGGTTATATTTCGAGCAGTTTTCTATCACTTGCCTATGATTGCAGAGTGCCCTTTCCGAAAAATGTGCTTGCTCATTTGGTTGACTAAAGTCTAAGGTGGTCCTGATTCTATTAGCGATTATCTTAGTAAATACATCGCACGTAACGGATAGTAAGCTGATTGGTCTGTTTTTTTTTCAGGTACTTAGCTTCCCCTTTCTTAAGAATTAAGAAAATGTTAGCGTTCTTCCATGATTCCAGTATCGTTGACGTCATGAGACATTGCGTATACAGGGTGGCTAGCTTATCTAGCACCCCTGTCCTTTAACAAATCTGTAGTTACCTGAACCTCCCCACATGCTTTCCATCTTTTTGTAGCTTCTAAAGCTTTCTCAACATTGTCCTTCGTCTGATCTCATTATTGCCCTAACCACAGTATAGGTGACATTACCCGTAAAATTTCAGGTAACGTAAACAGTCGAAATTCATGTTTAGTAAATTTGTCTGGAAAGTTACGGTTGTCAAACAGGTCTTCCATTACACGGAGTCCTCTCATCATGAGAGCAACATCGGAGACCGATACTACTCTGCGCACCACCTGTTACTGGCTACAAAAGGAGCTGTGCTTTTCGTCTGACCCCCACTTGGCAGCAGTGGCGAAAGCAGTTTTCCGCAGGTACGTGTAAATTTTAAGGGTTTTTTTCTTGTTGTCGCTGCGGCCAAGTGCGATCTATACTGCTGTGATACCTTCTGCTATTGTGCACCCACTGAACATTGTGCGCCACGACAAAGGATCTGCATAAAATAAAGGAGGAACTAAAACAGGAGCCGAAAATGTTTAAAGAAAGAGACTTGCGAAACGAAATTTGTGAGTTGAGGTTAGACCAGCGGAACATAACTCAAAGCTTGGAATATCCACACCAGGATATCAAAGACTTGAAAGAAACGCTTAATGCAGAGTCCACCAGGAATCAAGCATTTGAATTGGAAAACAAGGCACTGCAGGAAAAGTGCCAATGTATGGGAAACAAAAATAGCGACCTTGAAGGCCTCATCATACAAGCGGAACAGTATTCCAGGAATAAAAACCTTAAGATTCGTGGAGTCATTGTAGAAGAAAACGAAAACGTCGTTGACATTGTCAAACAGATCGCCAGTGCATTGAAAGAACCGATCGTCGAGCATGGCATTGAGGTGTGTCACAGGGTGCCTACACGCGACGATAGTGTAAAACACATTGTTGTGCAGTTCAAGTCTAGAGCAAAGCGAGACGCTGTTTTGGTGAAGCGAAGGAAAGCAAGACTTTCTAGCAGTGACATAAATCTGGACAAATCTGATCCCATCTATGTTATTGAACATCTTTGCCCGTTCTTGAAAAAACTTCTGGGCGCAGCTATTGGTAGGAAGCACAGGCAAGGCTGGAAGTCTGTTTGGACGTTGAATGGCAAAATGTTCGCAAGAAAGTCAGATGATGCGCCAGTCATCAGGATTGAACATGAAACGGATTTAGATAACATTCTGTAGCTTACAGCGTCGATCATCTTGGTGCTCTGAGAATGGAATTTACTTTGAATTTTTGTCGCCGGCTGATCTTAAATTAGCCTCCAGATCCGACACGTCTGTTTTACACTTCAACGCTCGTTCCGTGCGCAACAAACGTGACGAGATCGATGAACTATTGCGTGGATTCTCCTTCAAATTTAGAGTCCTAATGATATCTGAAACTTGGTGTAATCACGCATCAGACATCTCTCCAATTAAAGGCTACCAACACTTATTTCTGAATCGCCCCTGCAGACGAGGTGGTGGCATGGTAATTTACATTGCTTCAGAATTGCATTGCAAACAAATGGCAGAATTTTCCACAATGACGGCTAATTTTGAAGTGCTCACGATAAAAACCAGTGCTGTGTACCGACTTGCAAATGGCAATGTCGAAGACTTTTTCACGTTTTTTTGAGAGCCTAATGGAGTATTTCTCTCAAAACAGTTTTGTTTTCACTTGTGGTGGTGATTTTAATATTGACATCATGGACAAAAATAACAATTATGATTTTGATGCTAGGCTGCTTTCAGCCGGTTACAAAAATGTTATTACCACTTCAACACGTGTTACTCCTTTCACCTCATCAACGCTTGATCTTCTTATCACTGATCTAAATACAGATATCCTCAGTGCGGGTACTATTTCATCCGATATAAGCGATCACTGCCCTGTCTTTATGACTTTCCCAGGCCCTAGCAAAAAGCACTTGTCCCAGGAATTTCCTTACCAGCCTATTTCCGAACGTGCGTTAGAATCTTTCAAACATGAAATTACTCCGCATGACGGGAAATCTATATTGGAACTCAGTGATGCTAACTCAGCCTACTCGGCATTTCTTGAAGCTTCTCTTCTTATCTACAATAAACATTTCCCTTTTAAGAAAGCAAGACGATCGCGGAAAACTAGGAAACCTTGGGTGACCTCAGAACATGTCAAGCGTATCAATCAACAGTCTTTATCACGCTTTTCTTCGTTCGCGATGCGAGGAAAACCTAAAGGAATTTAAGACTGTGCGGAATAAACTAAATGCAACACTAAAACAGGCAAAACGTCTGTACTACCAAAATCTCTTCGCTGAAACTATAGCTAATAACCCACCGGCCGTATGGAATATTGTCAATGAAATTCTTGGCCGAAGAAGGAAGACCGCATCACCACAAACAGTAATTAATGATGGAGCTGTCTGGTGTACAGATCACTTGAACCGGCACTTTGCTAACATTGTCTCAACAAGTAATTTAGGCCCCCCAACACCCCAGACAACCTGAAGCCGTTATTTCACGACGGTTCCGCGCAAAAGGGTTGAGCTGAGCTACAATATCTCACAGAGTTTGTTTCTTGAACCGACTGACACCGAGGAGGTCTACCACACTTTCTTTAACATGAAAAATTCTAAAGCGCTAGATCCTAATAATATACAACTAAGACCAGTCAAATTTGTAATAGAATGCATTGCGCCTGTTTTAGCCCAAATTTTTAACTTGGCTCTTGAACTGGGAATTTTTTCGAATGCGATGAAAAAGGCTAGAATTACTGTGGTGCACAAAGGGGGTGATGTAAATGTCGTGAATAATTATCGATTTTTTCAAAAGGACTGTAAAAGGTTATTTTTCATAGATTTAATAGATTCTTTGAGAAAAATAATGTAATAACTGACTGCTAGTATGGGTTTAGGAAGGGATGATCGAAGGAAATAGCCCTGCTTTCGCTAAAAGAACAGATAGTTCAAAATATAGATGCTGTTTTTTTTACTCTAGGTCTGTTAATCGATTTCAGCAAAGCATTTGACTCCGTTAATCATAGTAGTTTGACAGGTAAGCTATCACAATACGAAATAAGCGGACAGCCCCTCAATTTAATTGCGTCATATCTGAAAGACAGAGTCCAATGCGTCCGTATAAATAATATTGAGTCATCTTTATTGCCTCTACATTGTGGAGTATAGGTAGTATCCTTGGCCCGCTAATTGAAGGCTCCGCCTTCTAGAATACGGGTCCGCGAGCGATGGTCTCGCCCGACGAGTGAAAACCAAGTCTTTCTTAAAAACACCGGTTTATTCCGGATCAACAGAAAAGTATAAAATAGAAAAAAAAAACAGCATTGGTCAAAACTGCGCTGGAAACATGCCGTCGAAGTGCGCGACAATGGACTATGCAGAATAAAACGGAACATTGGTCAGGGCTTCACCGCGACAACACAAAACACACTGCGGCGCGGATAGGGCGAGTACAAAGCGTTGATTACGGTGCAAAAGCATTGCTACTCGCGTGGCAGCACTCACGCTAACACTCCTAAGGCTTTCTTGTAGGCGCCGCTTCCGTCCTTGCCTCGCAGGACTCCGCTCCGTCGTCCGTGTACATCCCGCCGGCTTGGGACGCTGCCACGCCGCCCTTCAGTGGCCGGCCTCCCGGCGAAAAAGCCCCGAGCCCTGCTTCCGACGCGCTTATCTAGCCTCTGTCTCGCGCCGATAACATGCCGCCCCCGCTCCGGGCAGCTCGCTCATGCGTACTCGCGCTGCCCGGGCGGACACCAACACAATCAGAAAAAAGCGCGCGCGGTTCGAAACGCTAAAAGGGGCTGTGGGGCCCCACAACATAAATGATATAGTACACATTACCAAGTCAGCTAACTGGTTTATAGATGCTGATGATAGTAGCCTCCTTTTTGCCGATAAAGATCCAAATGACTTGGTTATTCAGTGCAACGAAACTCTTAATAAACTTGCATGGTGGTCCCAGTCAAAATGCATTGTAATTAATCCTACAAAGACGAAATGTAGAAATGTTTACTGTTTAGGCCCCGCGATAAAACATTCACACTTCAAAATTCAATCAGCTTTATGAATGATCGCATCACAATAATAGATGAGCACAAGGTTTTGGGCATTATACTAACCTGCCATCTAAGCTGGGATCACCACATTAACGATATGGGCAAAAAGGTCTCAGTGGTAGCAGGCACACTGTCCTGCTGCAGAAATATACTTCCAGAACAAGTTAAACTGCAGTTATATCATGCTGTGTTTGCAACTCACGTAAACTACTGTACTCTTGTTTGGAGCACAACAGCAAAACGGAATAATAATAAAATCAACGTGCTTCAGAAAAACGTCTTGCGCTATGTTGCGAACGTTAGCATAGAAACAACTACAAAAGACCTATTTCCGAAGTATGACATTATGCGAATCACACACAGTCATGAATTTAGATTCTTAAGCCAACTCTACTTCTCTTATGCAGAATCTGTCAATTTTATTAAGCTTGTTGCATCACCAACCCCGGATAACGGATGTACGCATTAGAAACTTTCCTCACTGGTACAGTTCCCAATTTCCGCACTCAATACAAACTTCAGTCATTGAAACATAATTTACCATCCCTTCTCAACAAATACCTTAAACAGGAGTTATCATCTAAGAAACAACTAAGAATATTCTTTTGTAATCTGTGCTAACATAATACGCGTCACTTTCATCTTCTCGAACTTTCTGTTTCTGTTTATGTGCCTTGCCTAGGTAAGACGATGTAGTTGTTAGTTTTGGTTTGTGATGTGCTTCTGCATTACAACAGTTTCTATTTCATCTGCGTTTGGCACTAACTAGGCTTGTACATATTTTTGCGGTTTTGAGTGTGGATTGCTTTTATTATTGTTTATGTAAACTGAAAACTGCGTTGACTCCTGTCTTGTACTTTGGCCCCTGGGCCGTCGTCAAGTTGCTGAGTGCAACTTTTAGCCCAGGGGCCATTCAGAGTTGCTTTGTAATTGCTCTGAAAAATAAATGAATTGAATTTTGCCTCCCTCGTCGTTAGCTTTGTATTTCCTTTAATATTAAATAATTCGTTCCCCGGAAATTATGCGTCACTGCGATGTCACTGAATATTACGTGATCACCACTTCCCGCGACGCCACCAAACTCGAACCATAGAGCAAGCAGATGGGGGACACTCACATAGGGCCTTTAGTGCAACTAGCGGAGTCGCCGAAGGGCGCCAGTCTCAAAGAGAGGTACCTCAAATCAGCACCAAATCTCAGAGACTATACTTTTACTATCGGTTCGCTTTTAGTATGCATCGCGTAGTTTCATGCCGGCGCTTGCGCTGAGTCGCCGTTTACACCTTGTAAACTGAGGTGCCGCAGTGGTTACGGCGTCCGGCTAATGTTCCCAAGGATGCGGGATAGAATCCCGGCCCCGGCGGCCGCTTTTCCGTGGAGGCGAAAAGCAAGGCGCTCATATGCTATGTCAGGTCAGTGCACGTTAAAGAACCCCAGGTGATCAAAATTTCCGGAGTCCTCCACTACGGCGTCTCTCATAGCGAGAGTCGCTTTGGGACGTTAAACCTAACAAACCAAACCATCAAAGTAACTGGGCAAATTCCGCCAAAGCCAAGCCGCCACGACCGCTTCTTTCTATTTGAACAAATGAGGTTGGATCAGGCGCATGTCACCTAGCAGTAACTAAAAATAAATTTTGTGCTTAATCTTGCATGGTTTTAGCAAGCCGATCTAGCTGTAAACAGTGCACTAACCTTAAATAAACAGTTATTCCTAGAATGTGCAGCCTCACAGAGCGGCGGGACGTCGGGCCCGAAAGGGCCCGGTGCCCCTCTAGTCCGTTAGCTTACTCTACGCTCTAGTCCCGCTCAGTCGTCTCACAAACGTCTAGGTGATATTCGGTACCACGGGATACTCCTACCATGGCAAAGGTAGAAGAAGCAAAAGTGCTCCGTCGGCGCGCGCATGCTGTGGCGAGACAGCTGTCGGCACGTGAGGCTTTAGTTTCGTGGAGCATCCCACGAGCTATGAAGCCAGAAGTCGCACCTGTATCGTAATCGGCGCCTCTGTGTTCGTGGCCCCCCATCTACAAAGGGCGTGCTGAATAAACGCTGGGGTTCCCCGCGACACACGATGTGTCGTCGACTGGCGTCAGAAGTGGTTAGCAATGCACTTTCTGTGGAGGGAAATGGATTTCCGCAAGCCGCGTCTTACAACAGGCGACCTGCGAAAAAATTGGCATCTTTTCAAAGGTTTGAAATTTCCCTGGCGGCATCAGATGTCGCAGAAAAACCTCGACCTGAGTCCGAGAAAATAGCCTGCTTTTAAGCGTCACGGTTGCAGAGGCCATTCAAGTCTTTAACACCTTTGCAGAAGGCGAGAAGAACGACGACTATGCCACAGTGGTGAAAAAATTGCACTGCACAGACCAATGAGGTTCACGAGCTGTACATATTCAGAAGAACCCAAGCAGCTGGCGAACCAGTGGAGCATTTCTGTTAGACCTGAAGAATCGAGCACGTGCTTGCAACTTAGGTGCTGTGACGGAATTGATGATGAGGGACCGAATTTTATTAGGGATAAATGACGACATGGTCCATGAAAACCTCCGCAGGGACAACAATTTGACCCCGCAGAAAGCACAACAGCTGAAGCATCAGCAACTCACAAGGGACGTTTTTTTGCGTTAGAGTCGCCACAAATAACAACATTATCTGTAGGTGAAGTCTGTACGCAAGGTGCCAGCAAAGCAAGAAAGCTTACGATACCTGCGCTAGGTAGTATACTGCTATGAAAAGAAATTGATAAGTAGATGTCAAACACAAAATGGCAACAAGCTCTGGAGAAATGAAAGTAGGAAAGACATCACAATTAGGAGTACGGAGCAATACAACGCAGCGGAAATTTTCACTACAATGAATTTTATGAAATGAGGGGGGAATTTCTACAAATTCTCTTTTAGGGGTAAGTATTTCCTGCCAAGAAAACCCTATGGCCAGTCACAATACCATTATCGATATGGCGCCGGAAGATGAGCCCTCCAGGTTGGAAGGCGTCCCACATGTTACTGGGGATGAACAAAGGGCGATTCCTAGAAGCTCCAGGACGAATGAAGCGGCTGGGCTAAAGCCAAAAGGACGCTCAGTTGTGGATGTGTCGGGAAGCGACCGGAAAGTCCGACGTTGCAAGGAGATATATCACATAGCAACATGGAATGTAAGATCTATGACGCAAGGTAAACTGGATATCGTCAAGCGAGAAATGGACAGATTGAACATTGATATCTTGGGTATCAGCGAGCTCAAGTGGACCGGAATGAGAGAATTTAACTCCGGCGACCATTATGTCTTTTATTGTGGGCACGAATCCAAGAGAAGAAATGGGGTCGCTCTCATAGTAAACAGAAGAATGGGCAAAGCAGTGCTAGGGTACAACCCCAAAACCAACCGAATGATTTCACTTCGGATCCAAGGTCACCCTTTCAACATAACAGTTATCCAAGTCTATGCACCGACCACTGCTGCTGAAGAAGCTGAAGTTGAGAGATTTTATGCGGACCTACAATGCCTTTTAGACCGCACCCCATCATCAGACGTCGTTTTTCTCATAGGAGACTGGAATGCTAAGGTCGGGAGTGAAGAAATATCCGGAATTACAGGCAAGTTCGGTCTTGGTGAGCCAAATGAAGCTGGGCAGAGGCTAGTAGAGTTCTGTCAAGAAAACAACCTGACCATAGCGAATACTCATTTTCAACAGCACAAGAGGCGCCTGTACACATGGATTTCACCGGACGGTCTGTACAGGAATCAGATCGATTATATTATTTGCCGGCAGAGATGGAGAAGCGCTATACAAGCAGTAAAAACAAGGCCTGGGGCCGATTGTGGCACCGATCATCAGCTTCTTGTTGCCAAAATTAAGCTTCGATTGAGGAAAACGCAGAAAACTAGAAGGCCTTTCAGGTATGATCTGGATCAGATTCCATTAGAATATGCTGTGGAAGTGAGGAATCGATTTCAAGAATTAGATCTAGAAGACAAAGAGCCCGAAGAGATGTGGACTGATGTTCGTGATATAATACAAGTTGCTACTAAGATAGTTCCAAAGCAAAAGAAATGCAAAAAAGCAAACTGGTTATCTGAAGAGGCTTTGCAAATAGCTGAGGAAAGGAGGATGGCAAAAGGTATGGGGGAAAGAGAAAGATACAAGGTTCTCAATGCGGATTTTCAGAAAATAGCAAGGAGAGATAAGCATGCCTTCCTGAACATACAGTGTCAAGCAGTTGAGGACAACAGCCAATTAAGGAACACAAGAGCTCTGTATAAGAAAATCAAAGATATCAAAGGAAGCTTCTGTGCTAAGCTGGGCGTGATAAAGGACAAACGAGGCAAGGACCTCACTGAAGCCTCAGAGATAAAGAAGAGGTGGCAGGAATACACAGAAGAACTGTACAAGAAGGACCCGGATGAGCAAACCCAACATAGGACGGTTGTGATTACTGATCTCGAGCCGGGCATCCTGAAGAGTGAGGTTGAATGGGCCTTAGCCAGCCTTGCTAAGAACAAAGCTAGCGGAATTGATGGTATTCCAGCTGAGTTGCTTCAAAACCTCAGCCACGACGCTGTTAACACACTGCATACATTATGTCAAAAGATTTGGACAACCCTGCAGTGGCCACAGGATTGGAGGAGGTCAGTTTACATCCCCATTCCAAAGAAAGGCAGTGCCAAAGGTTGTTCCAACTACCGCACGATCGCGCTTATTTCGCATGCTAGCAAGGTGATGTTAAAAATCCTGCAAGGTAGGCGGGAGCTTCCGGACGTGCAAGCTGGGTTTCGCAAGGGCAGAGGAACTAGAGACCAAATTGCCAACCTTCGCTGGATCATGGAAAAAGCAAGAGAGTTCCAGAAACCCATTTACTTCTGCTTTATTGATTATGCGAAAGCGTTTGACTGCATAGATCACAGCAGATTGTGGCAAGCTCTCCAAGAGATGGGAGTTCCAATTCACCTCATCTGTCTCCTCAGGAACCTTTATGAAGGGCAAGAGGCCACAGTCAGAACTGGGCATGGTCTTACTGATTGGTTTCCGATTGAGAAAGGGGTGAGGCAAGGCTGCATACTGTCGCCCTGCCTATTTAACCTATATGCAGAGTGCATCATGAGGAAGGCCGGTCTGGACGAGTCTTCAGCTGGAGTGAAGATTGCTGGAAAACGTATCAACAACCTTAGATATGCGGATGATACCACTTTAATGGCAGAAAGTGAAGTGGAACTCAAGAGACTTCTGATGCGCGTACAAGAAGAGAGTGAGAAGTTTGGTCTTAAACTGAACATTAAAAAGACGAAGATCATGGCGTCTTGCCCTATCAAGTCTTGGAGCATCAATGGAGAAGAAGTGGAAGCTGTGACAGATTTTCTGTTCTTGGGCGCCAAGATTACCTCGGAAGGAGACTGCAGCCATGAAATTAGGAGACGCCTGCTTCTGGGAAAGAGAGCAATGGTTAGCCTTGACCGCCTAGTAAAGAGCAGAGACATTAGTCTGCCAACCAAGATCCGTATAACCCGTGCTATGGTCTTTCCAGTTGTGATGTATGGATGCGAGAGTTGGACTGTGAAAAAGGCTGACCGCCGAAGAATTGACGCGTTTGAATTGTGGTGCTGGCGAAGACTCTTAAGAGTTCCTTGGACTGCCAGAAGATCAAATCAGTCGATATTGTCGACCATAAACCCTGACTGCTCATTGGAGGGTCAAATTCTAAAGTTAAAGCTCAGCTACTTTGGTCATCTGATGAGAAGAGAGGAGTCGCTGGAGAAAGATTTGATGTTGGGAAAGGTTGAGGGTCGCCGGAGAAGGGGTAGGCAGTGAACGCGATGGTTAGACGGCATTCTCAAGGCATTGCAGATGAAGCTATGTGATGTTAAGAAGATAGTGAGAGACCGGAAAGCGTGGCGTGACATGGTCCATAGGGTCACGAAGAGTCGGACACGACTGAACGCCTGAACTGAACTGTATGGATCGCAGACAGCAGTTACTGTGATGTCATTATCTTGAATGCATTTAACCATCAGGGCAGTCGCACAGCGTGTGTGGTTTACTTGTAAGAACATAACATTAAGGTTGGGACGAGGGGTTGCCGTGTTCCTAAAAGGCATAGTTTGTTCTTGCCCGTGTTCGAGCCACTCGATCCTGCAAGACAGTGCAGGCGACGTCACCAGCAGGATGGGCACAAGGGTGGCCTGCCGTTGCGTATTTTACGTTTGGATCCTTAATCGGTCTGGGACACAAGGGGGTGCGAACCAGCGCATCGAATACAACACGCCTTATCCGGGAAAGTTTTTTGTGTACAAGCTCGAAGGGCACAAAAGGTACCAAAAGGCACATGTAGATACTCATGGACTTCAACTGAAGTCCAACCGATCGTGACCCTATAGGTGCGGCGCGAAGTCGAGAGAAGGCGGGAGGGTCGATCTCAATGATGTGCACCCGCTGCCCAGATCGCTGAGTAAAAGAAAGTCTGACCTTGCATGTTTCAGGATCGAGGTATGATCCGGCATCTCAGCGGTTGACGACCGCCACCAAATCATCTGGGAGGACGTCCGGGTCAACGCCTGACAGGGAACCGGGACCTTAATTGAGGCGTTGGTGGCCTCAATGCGGGTGATGGCTGCCCTCAAACGCTCAAGATCTGCTGGGTCCTAGGCAGTTACTACCAAGGCCCGACGCGCGGGCCGGAGGTTGAGAGCATCAATGCCCTCGGATTCTGGATCTATTGATGCCTTGAGCAGAGTTGCAAACTTCCTGTCCCACATGATTTGTAGCGGCCGCAGACGTTAAGACCATCTGACGAGGTTCAACAGTATGATGCACGTGAGGCCTTATAAAGTCCTGAATATCATCCATGGATCTGAGAATTGTTTCGCGAGGTGCCACGGAATCTGGAGCGGCCCGCAAAGTTGCTGCGAAGGTTCGAGAAACATTACGTCCAGTACTCAGCGGATTAACTTCGCAAGCAGATGTTCTACAAGCAAGCTCCGCGTTGTGGGCCTTAAGAGCCTCTATTTCCCAGTAGCGAGAAGCGATTTGGTCGTGTAAAGAACGGATACGCTCCCTGTCCCGAACAGCAGAGCCAAAAAAGTGCATTGCTTTTGCATTCAGAGACGAAGCCAGGGAGACGAGGACCGCGCGAACTCCAGCGCCAATCTTGCTTTTGCTGGCGTTGATTGCTGATATCAACTATTCGTGTGTCCTCAAAATGGCAGCGTCGGAATTCAGCGGAAGTTCATCAAGATCTGTAGACGGCTCAATGGCCGCAGTATGCAAGCAGAGGCCCGGTAAGGTGGTCAGATGAGTGAAATTCGCCTCCGAAGGCGAATGCGAATCGGAATCAGAATTCACTTCTAGAGTAGAATCCTCCAAGAAAGGAGTAACATCTGGGAGGCCAGCCCTACTGTCCGAAGAGACCGCTGTGGCTGGAGGGTGCGCGGTAGAATCAGCAGGGAGGTGAGCGTTGCCATCAACAGCAACCGTGTCAGCCATGGTCGTTCGAGCAACTGTCAGGCCTAGCCAGGCTAGGCACTGAAGGTTGCAATGTATCGCTGCAGCTTGATAGGACGCCAGTAGAAGTCCCTCGGAGGGTCCCTGGAAGAAGACCGGGGCCCTCCGAGCAAACGCATTTGCAAAAGGGACCCAATATTCTGGAGGACCAAAAGCTGCTTCCTTCTTCCGTCTTCCAAGACCAAGAAAACAGCCGGCGGACATGCTTCCGTCAAGGGAGCTGCAGATAACATCGAAATGCACGTGGCCAATTCTCTCGTCAGCCAAACCACGTGGAAAAAAGTGAGACGCGGAACGACGCACAGCTCGCCGATGAGCACCTGGCAAGGGGCTCTCCTGAAAGGCCAGTACGAGGCGCGATATGCTGGCGAGAATTCATGAAGGCC
Organism: Amblyomma maculatum; assembly: GCF_055883805.1. NCBI lineage: Eukaryota > Metazoa > Arthropoda > Arachnida > Ixodida > Ixodidae > Amblyomma > Amblyomma maculatum. Next base: position 11,941,833 of record NC_139346.1, on the reverse strand, counting down.
CATGGGAGTTAACAATTGCAAAGAAAGGGCGCCTGGATTTCTGGCCGAACGTTTGTACAGGCATGTTCTGTATGTACAACGTATGCTTGCAAGTTGTCATAAGAGCCTTCGATTATGCGTCCGGTTCAACACTAACCATAATACCGCGTCAGCATGGAGATTTTTAGCCACGCAGGTCGGTCATACTTTGGGTATTTGTGAGGTCCTATCCAATTTTCCCCAACAGTTCGCAGACCCTTAAGCAAAAGCTACTCTGGATGCACCAAGTGCCACATTTTCCAGATGTGGCATACCTGTAGAGGTATGCACTGACAATGGACCTCAATTTTTCAGTAGAAAATTTGCTATGTTCTCAAAGGTAAACGATTTCAAACACGTAACCTCAAGCCAGCATTTTCCCCGCTCTAACAGACTCGCCGAAAAAGGGTACAAGTAGTCAAGAGAATCTTGAAAAAAAAAAAACACCGAAGCTAAGCGAGACTTTTGGCTTGGTCTTCTCGCCTAAAGGTCAAATTCACTGGAATATGGCCGGCACCAGCCGAAATGTTACAGGACAGGGACACTCGCTGTGAACCACTCTCCCAGCCGTTAAGGTCGGACAAAGCCAACGGGTTGACATACGCCAGCTAAAAGGCTACTCAAGAGGGACACTCGAACCACTCAACGACGGTGACACGGTCAGAATAAAAGACTGCTCATCATGGACAAGCAACGCTCGGGTTCTTCGGTCGTCTGATCAACCAAGGTCATATGTAGTGTGACGCAATCGCGAGCATCTACTGCCAACCAGAGAACCTTTCCGTCTTAGCGGTCCTCACCACGATGACTGATGACGAAGGTGATTTTTAAAAAATGCTCTGCCCCTGCCAGCACACAACATGACCCAGATGCGGTGCAAAAATCCAAACAGCACAGCGAGCATAGTACGGACAGTTCCGCAACAAGCGGTTGCTCCAAGAACTACAAGACAACACATACCACCTCGGCACCTTAAGTATGACGCAAACTTTCAACAAGTATTCAGTACTCTAATCTTTGCTGTAATTTTGATGCTAAGTGATTTTTTCATTAAACACTCTTTTTTGTTTTCCAGAGGTAAAAAGCGCACCTTCCCCTTCGTTTTTTCTTTTTTTGTTTACAAAGTGGGATGTATCGTAATCTGTACCGTAATCGGCGTAGCATGCAGCGCGCTCTGTGTTCTTGGCAATATACGCCCCCATGTGGAAAGGGTGTTACCCTTCTATTCATATCGTGTATAAAACGAGTGCTGAGTAAACGATGGGGTTCACTTTTTTCCAGCAAGTGGCTAACGATGTGCCGTCGACTGATCCGCATGATACAGCATCACGCGACGTTAAGTGAAGTCACAAAGAAGATGATATCACAGTGAGGCACAGAGAGCGGGGAATCCGTCTTTTGCGCGAGTTTTGTGCGCATGCGCGAAGTCCCAGCGGCGATTGCTGGAAACACATTGAACGGCGTCGACAGCGTTTCTCGTCGCCGTCAGTGCACGGGGGCTGGCGGCAAGGTTACCGTCACAGGCTTGGCAAAGCGCGCCAACCACATCTGCCGCATTTGGTTGCCACTCTCAAGGCGTGCTGGGATGCAAGACGCGCTTTTTGAGGTTCTCTCCAGCAAGCCGCGACCAACAACGCCGTGAAGCTTGAATTAGAGCTACCAAGCGTCATAATGTGAATAGGCGACCTTAGCAACCGACTGCTTCTGGGAAAGAGAGCAATGGTTAGCCTTGACCGCCTAGTAAAGAGCAGAGACATTAGTCTGCCAACCAAGATCCGTATAACCCGTGCTATGGTCTTTCCAGTTGTGATGTATGGATGCGAGAGTTGGACTGTGAAAAAGGCTGACCGCCGAAGAATTGACGCGTTTGAATTGCGGTGCTGGCGAAGACTGTTAAGAGTTCCTTGGACTGCCAGAAGATCAAATCAGTCGATATTGTCGACCATAAACTCTGACTGCTCATTGGAGGGTCAAATTCTAAAGTTAAAGCTCAGCTACTTTGGTCATCTGATGAGAAGAGAGGAGTCGCTGGAGAAAGATTTGATGTTGGGAAAGGTTGAGGGTCGCCGGAGAAGGGGTAGGCAGCGAACGCTATGGTTAGATGGCATTCTCGAGGCATTGCAGATGAAGCTATGTGATGTTAAGAAGATAGTGAGAGACCGGAAAGCGTGGCGTGACATGGTCCATAGGGTCACGAAGAGTCGGACACGACTGAACGCCTGAACTGAACTGAACTGCGTGCTCTCGACTGTGCGAAAAACACTTCGTTACAGGTATCATCATCAGCAGCAGCCTGACTATACCCACTGCAGGGCGAAGGCCTCTCCCATATTTCTCCAATTATCCCGGTTCTGTGCTAGATGCATCCACTTGACCCCTGCGAACTTCTTAACCTCATCCGCCCACCTAACCTTCTGCCGCCCCCTGATACGCTCTCCTTCCCTTAGAATCCTGTTTGTTACCCTCAGCGACCATCGGTTATCCTCTCTTCGCACTACATGTGCTGCCCATGTCCATCTCTTCTTAATTTTCACTCGAATGTCGCTAACTTGAGTTATTTCTCTGACCCAGTCTGCACGCTTCCTATAGGGGTAACATTAAGAGATATATCTCTTAATGTTACCCCTACCACGTCCTCAACTTAAGTAGAAGCCTTTTGGTTAGCCTCCACGTTTCATTCCCGTTTCAGGTATGTATGCACCTAAAAGAAATGTGCATGAAGAAGAGTACAAAGCCTGTAACACACCAGTGATAGCCGCACTGACGTGCTTGGTTTATGGGCGACGGGGCCTGATGGCGATGTATTTTGTCGTTTGTATTCTTTATGTGCGAAGGTGTCGGATAGCGCAGGTATCCCAGGCGGCTATATGCGCTAGACCGTAATATTTAGCATGTTCTATCGTGACTGCCGCTTGACTAACAAGAAAAAAATAAAAAACGTCTCTTGTGATACACCGCTGTTCGCGAGCCCCATGACCAGCTCAGCCACTCGGCTCGCGAACGGCGGTGCATCACCACACCGTATTTTTTCTTTTCTTGTTCAGGCGGCAGTAGCGATAAAATATGCTAAAATATTACGGTCTAGCGCACATAGCCGCCAGTGATATCTGCGCTATGTGCGCCAGTGATATCTGCGCTACCCGGCCCTTTCGCACATTAGGAAAACAAACGACAAAATACATCGCCATCAGGCCCCATCGCACATAAAGCAAGCACGCACCGAACAAATCCTACTTTTAACTATCACTGGTGCATTGAAGGCCTGAAGGAAACTCCAGTCGGTACTTTTCATTGTGCATATTTCCTTTAGATGCATACATACCTATAGTATCTGTGTTTTTGCCGTTCGGAGCATGACGGACTTGACACTATTGCACGACGCACAGTGTAGTCTCGCCTTCGTTCTCGCCAAAGAAATCGAATTTTATTCCTTCGGTGTGCGCAATCAGCAGCACTTCATTAGGGAGTTTGGATAGTCGTCGTCTTCGTCCAACCATCTGCAACGGCAAGGAAACCGCCCGGCACAAATGAGTCTCCTGGAGGGTTCATGCCCGTTCACTTGCATGCTCTGGACGTAGAACAGCGGTGGTTCCGGACCGACATGCTCGTCCGATCTGTAGACGATGCGCATGTGTCACCAGGTCGTTGATTCCGCAGAAATCGCTGCGGACGTAGAAATGTTATGGATCTTTTCACGCCAGAATGTCCATTCTCTGTGCACTGAGAACCTTTTCACCACTGCGATCACATCCGCTTTGGGGGCAGAAACCGGCTACAGCGCTGAATCATCCACTGCCAGAAAAATGACCCGCGTTTCCTGCAGGCTTCTGTTGTGCATTTCAGCCACGAAAATGCCCTTTTCAGGAAGTGTGGATAAGTGCCTCTCTGCCAAGCTTCGTAGATGAAATCCTTCACGCTTGTAGACGACGCGAGGAGGAAGCGACGCCCATTGCACCATGCCGGCACCATAGTGACCGCGTTGTGCTCGGTAACTCAAGACGCGCATACGCGCCGCTCTTTAGTCACAGGAGACGATTTCACCTAGCTCTGCAGCATCAACAAACCCCTGGCTGCTTTGGCCTTTGAGATCCATCTCTCTCTCTCTCTGCCTCCGCGCGCTCCTTTCCATTTTTTTTTACAATAAATTTAAGTCTGTCGTGAATCTGCACGCTGAGAGCGCACCAATCTGTCACGTCAAACACAGCCTGTGCCATGGGCCGCGCTATAGGCTCCTACAATACGAAGACCGTATATGCATGCGTTACGAGTGGATTCCCCCATACTGCGTGAACGTGATACTGTCACTTCTTTCCGACCTGAAGGCAAACAAGACTGCGTTGGCGTGGCCATTTCGCATGGTGCGCTCTGCTACACGGCCGACCAATGAGCTCCCGCATGATGGCGCCACATCCTCCCGCAAAAGGCGGATATTTTTTTGTATGAAATACAAGGCCAACGACGGCGGAGGCAGAACGATACTCGGATAATGCGGCAAAAAGAGCCAGCTTTAGTTGGCAGGAGTTTACATGTTTTACGTAAACTGAAACGGCGTCCTCAACACCAGAGCATTGTTCTGGCCCCGTTGTCACTGGCCTTGCCTTTCGTGGCGCGTCATGTGAATGCATTCTGTGGCTTGCTTCTGGAGGCACCTCTTAATAAAAAAGCCCTGAAGTAAATTCTGCAAGCACATGAATATGAATGACATGTCAGGAGTGATTTCACTTAAGGGTACAAAGGAGTGAAGCTGTGTCACACCAAAAGCAGACTTTATTAGCCGCATACACTGATGCGTCCCTCAATGTCCATCATGGTATTCCTGTAATTCTCCTGATAAAATAATGAGCGCGTGCAAACTAAACGCGGCGATATTGCCGCGATACCTTCACAACAGTGTTGTTTTTAACAGCCGCCGGCATACAAGCTTATCACTCTGGACCGCGTATCAGTTCCGTAATCTTTGCTTGTTAATGCTCGATGTCGCGAGTCACACCTTTATCAGTTTTGTTGTAGCGCAAGATGCACCGAGATCTGTCTCGAAGGTTCCGGTCACTCGGGTGTCTTTCCACAATGTTCCAGCCCGTGCTGGTAGCTGTTTGCGACGTTATCTAGATTGTTCTGTGCAGCCTTTAAATTGAGCGTTGACAAGTGTGACGGGCATTCTTTGTTCGACGATCGACGAGCACGTTTGTTTCTATCGCCGCCGCCGAGTTGCTTAGTTCTCTTGCGGGCGCAAGTCAGCCCAAATAAAGAGTTTCTTTAGTGCAATCATCGACCCTTTATTTGTGTCGTCGACCTCATCACCACTACTGACAATATTATAAAAGGGCCACATAGGTGCGAACAAGTGTCGAAGAACGGGGTAACTATAATGCTAGCTTTAGAACACACAGTGACATAGCTATAAAAGCTTAGGTAAGAAATTTAAAAGGGGTAGTCACTACTTAGAATTTCATGCGTCTGTGAAGTGAAATGGGATAGAGCTTCGTTCAGTGGAACTAACATCTTGTCTTGCTGTGCACTATTATACAGTTTTTTGCTCGAGGTTCATTAGTCGCTGAGGTGTCAATGAAATGCTGCAAATATATAGCAGCATGAAATAATCGATATCCCATTGACAATAACAACTGCCCGTTGGTCCATTAATACGACGCATAAAGCAAAACAAGCAGACAGAACGAAGTCTGTTCGAAAAGGGCAATGAAACCTCACACTTGAGTGAAAAAGCGATGCAGCGAGATGCGTGCATCCGCACAGCTACTCGCTGCGTGTCCGGGAAGCCGAGCGATGGCATCGTCCGAAAATGGGCGCACCAAATCTCTCAGCCACCATGCACCCTCTTCGCCCTTTCTGTAAAACTGTGGGAAGACAGCCAACACAATGAAATACTAACAGTTTGACGCAGATAATCCGCATTGGACGCATGCAAAAAGCAACACGCAACGTTACATGAACTGCTGTCGCACCCGCGTCCAGGAACGCGCTTCGCTCTGAACATCGGCCACCTACGACGCCTAAACTAAACCACCGAGAGAGGTCGCTGAAACCAAGTTAAAATATTATTACAAACGTTAAAATTTTTATTAGCCAAAAAAACGGAAAATGCATTCGTTTATACGCGCATTATATTTACTTTATAATTCTTGGTCGGCGCTCGCATTGTCCCGTTGCGCTGTTTATCATTATCATTGAGTCCATGCAGCTGGTAATATGTTTCGTCACGCGATTTGTTCCTAGTAACGCGACATCGATCCTGGTAGAGGCAGCACATTGTTTAGGGCGCTATGTTTTCCACCGATTGCGCTGGCATTCGTAGCCGACCATGGCACTCAGGATGGTTTTGCCATGCAATATAGAAATCTCCCTGCTTTATTTATAGAAACGCCTAGTTTACTGTCCAAATTACGTAACTTCTGAAAGCCTATATATACGCGTCGTATGCTCGATCAGCTATATAGACAGCACCGCTGGAGCCTCCTGTGGTAGATTGCCTCGTCTTTCAAAATATCATTTGTCGTTAACACAGACTCTTGGTTGCATTATCGGATTACCGAACTACCGAAGTATTCGGCAAGTTGCTTGATAGTCAAGCGCCCATCAGACTTGATGACTGTGTTGATGGATTATTTAGAAACGCCTTTACCTGTCCCCCTGAAAGCCAAGGTCTTTTTGGCTACTTTGATATTTGTGAACAACCGAAAACAAAATAAAGGGGACATGGCGTCCAGTTTATTCGGCCTATTTGCATATGGTTAGGCCGCACAGAGAACTTAAAAGCGCAGCGCCTATCGCGCAAAGTCCACTACTTGAATGGTACAGCCGCATGGTATACCCACAGAGATGCATGATGGGACATCAGTGGAGCCACAAAGTTGACCAAAAACGCCGCGAGATGGCGAAAGAGATAACAGAGATAAAGTGAAGGTGCGCGCTAAGTCAACCCTGCTTCTGCAGCACACCCACAAGGCCGCCCCAGTGAGTCTGTACGATAACGACAGTGTATAAATAGCGCAACTCGTCATTAGGGGAAAAAAAAAAGCATTGGTAGCGGCTGAGTTCGCAACGTGGCCTCGGACACTCCGGGACAGAGCGTTGATACACGCGAACTCTGTACACCCGTTATTGTTGGTAATATGGTGTAATTGCGCTTCCATTGGAACGCGGCCGCTGGGCGTACTAATATCGTAATATCGGGGCAGTTTAAGCCCCGATATTGCATGTTGCACATGTACTAATAACGTGAACCGCCGACATTGTATTGCTGCTGAGCCAGCGTGCAATAGAAGGTCACTCATGCTTTACCTGCCTGATTTCCAGCCACGCTAAACCAAGATGCTTGGAAGCGCAAAGAATAGCGTCGGCTGGGAAACATTTAGCCATGAAATTAGGAGACGCCTGCTTCTGGGAAAGAGAGCAATGGTTAGCCTTGACCGCCTAGTAAAGAGCAGAGACATTAGTCTGCCAACCAAGATCCGTATAACCCGTGCTATAGTCTTTCCAGTTGTGATGTATGGATGCGAGAGTTGGACTGTGAAAAAGGCTGACCGCCGAAGGATTGACGCGTTTGAATTGTGGTGCTGGCGAAGACTCTTAAGAGTTCCTTGGACTGCCAGAAGATCAAATCAGTCGATATTGTCGACCATAAACCTTGACTGCTCATTGGAGGGTCAAATTCTAAAGTTAAAGCTCAGCTACTTTGGTCATCTGATGAGAAGAGAGGAGTCTCTGGAGAAAGATTTGATGTTGGGAAAGGTTGAGGGTCGCCGGAGAAGGGGTAGGCAGCGAACGCGATGGTTAGATGCCATTCTCGAGGCATTGCAGATGAAGCTATGTGATGTTAAGAAGATAGTGAGAGACCGGAAAGCGTGGCGTGACATGGTCCATAGGGTCACGAAGAGTCGGACACGACTGAACGCCTGAACTGAACTGGGAAACATTGCTTGATTTGGCCCCAGCGCAACAGCCCACCTTTTGCCAGGACGAGTCCGGGAGAAAGCGGTCGGGTAATTATTACTTCGCGAGCAGTGGAGGAAAGCGGTAGACGAGGAGGCGATTGTTTCCCGGAGTTTGCGTCAGCGGGAGCTGGCATCGATCGGGGTTCAGCCGGTCGATAGTCCCCCGTGAGGCGATAAGGCGCGTCCGGTGGAGCCGGTCGTTGATCACGCGTCGCCCCTGTCGCACCCGAGAAGAAACGGCAATGAGGGGGAGACTGCTGGCGCCACTAACCAATACGGAGAGAGACAAGTCGGAGCGCGAGTTAACAACCGTTTCAGTTTGTTTATGCTGTAGTGTGGCAATCTTCGTCATCATAGCCACTGGCATGCATCGCGTGCTGGCGCCCTCGAGGACGAAGAAGTTGGTCGCTGTCATGGTGATTCGCTATGCCTGACGCTCCGCTGCGAGTTCATCCTCAGCGGCTGGATCCATCTGGGTTGACTGAAGAAACACACACCTACAATTGGTGGAGGTGCTGCACAGGTACGTTTTCATCCACCCTGGAACTAAGAAGCCGCACGTTGCCCTCTGCTTCCACCATGCCGAACGACACCACCTCGACGTCGCCGCCCATCTCAACCACGGCCCTGTGTTCTGGCATTCTACAGCATCGTGATCCATGCCTCTTCAGTGGCACGGCCGATCAAGATGTCGACACTTGGTTGTCGGCGAGAAGTGTGTCAGTAGTTACAACAGATGGGACGACACTATCAAGCTACGTAAAGTACTCTTTCACCTGACAGACGTGGCGAACCTCTGGCTTCGCAACCATGAGGCAGACCTGCGATCTTGGTCTGCATTTAAGAATGATTTTGCGGAAGTGTTCGGCCGTCGTACAGTTCCTAAGCTCCGATCAAAACAACGCTTACGTGAGCGCGCTCAGCATGCCGAAGAGTCATTCATCAGTTATATAGAAGACATCGCTGACCTGTGCAAACGTGTCGACCCACTAATTAAGGTGGTACTTTGGGCTTGTTGGTAACACATGTCAACAAAAATTGTTCCTTGTTCTGTCTCTGCGCTATTTTTGCTGGCCCACTAATATCCGAAGCGGCTAAGATCGGAAACATTCTGAAAGGTATCTCTGAGGAAACGTGTCAGATGCCCTGGGTGAGAAATCCCGTCAGTTACGTGACTAAACTTTGCCAGAGCCACGACGAGCTTCGTAAGCAGCACGCTTCTACCCGGCGGTCCGGTGTTAGAGACGACACCATGTCTATACTAGCACTGGGCGGTTCTACTCCATCAAAGGACAGCCCTTTGATTCAAGGGATCAAAGCCTTCGTTCGAGAAGAGGTCACCTATCAGCTATCTCTGCTCCCTCAATTACAAGATACTGGCCGCCTTCTTCCTGACATGGCTCCATCTTTGGCTCCTACCATACGGCTAATGACTGCGACATTGCAACTAGCATGGAAAACTAGCGTGGAAACACTAGCGTGGAAAGGACAGCGACAAAAGGTACCGACGGGACAGCACGCTAGACTTCACCTGACGTTTAATGCACACGTAAAAACATTTTTACACTCGCATTAGACGCATGCTCAGAAGACTGTCCCCTCCATCCCCCCCCCCCCCCCCTTTCCTTTATCAAGAAGCATGTTGTCATAACAAAGAGTAAACATTTAAACCAAATTGACGCGCAAGTGTTTTGACAAATAGATTATCTCGTTTTTCGTGCGGGCTATTCAGGGTGTGCTGATGCACTTATCCCATGCCTTATCAATACAAAACGCCTCAAATATCTCCCTATCACTTATCAATACAAAACGCCTCAAATATCTCCCTATCACCCTGCCTATGAAGCCGCCTCAGTACTCTCGTGTGGCTAAAAAGGGGAGCACATTTTTTACTGCTTGTTGTTTTTATTCTGCATTTGCGGCAATGTGTGGCCAAATGGCCACCGGCCATCAGAGCTGCGACTGTAGTCCAATGTTTTCGCAGCCTTTCATTCAAGCAATGGCCTGTTTGCCCAATATAACACTTACCAAAGGTCAGTGGGATTAAATACACCACACCAATAGGTGCAGTTCACAAAGCGCGTGGCGTGTTTCGTTGCGCAGGGTTTTGCCTGGTACGCATTGTTGACCATGCAGCACATCCTAGACAGCTTTTGTGGGGCTGTTAAGATGAGTAGATCTTTTCTCCTCTATACCACAGACACAACACTGCACAGCTGTCAGGGAGCGAATTGATGCGCTGGGTGTGACCGTCTTCCAAAATTCATCTGGGATTTCAGTAGATAACTTTTTAGAGTTACTTAGCTTTTACCTTTCTTCAACACTTTTTCAGTTTGACGATGCTTCTAACTTGCAGAAGCAAGGCATATGTATTGGTTGGCGCATTGCATCGGTTTTGAGCGACTTTTTAGCGTGCATTGACAAATAAATTTTTTCGATTCTGGACAAGACTTTTGTTGCAAATTTTTTTAGATACGTTGATGACTAACTTGTTGTGTTAAAACATGTGACGCCTAATGGAAAGGACGACATTGTGCAGAGTGTTTTTAGTGTTTTTCAAAAATATGGTAAGTGTATCATATCAGTGCCGGTGCCCGTTTGTTATCACACGCTCATGTGAAACGTGCTGCACTGCCTCCTCTCTTCCTAACCCTGCCTTCTCTCCCCACGCTCCTATATATGCACGAGCCGTAATAAAGCTGGGGGTTGTTCCCTGACGGTGCCGTTCGTCATTCCGGTCGACTGCACGATACATGGTGTCAGAAGTGGGATAGCCACCTTCGTCCGAGAGCAGCGGGGGCGGTTGCCGACTACAAGAGCAAGGATGGATAGCATCAGACCACCGGAACAACTGCGCATCACCGGAGACGGCGGTAAGATCTGGAGCATCTTCCAGCAGAAGTTTGAAATATTTTGGCAAGCAACGTCGTGCAGTGAAACGCCAAGATCCAGTGCCGTGAAAACTGCACAGCTTCTCAGATTTGCGGGTGAAGACGCGTTAGAAGTCTTTAATAACTTCACGTTTGCCACAGGGGAAAGCAAAGAGGACTTTGATACAGTGGTCGCAAAGTTCGAGTCGTCCTGCGTCGAGCAGCAAAATGATGTTCACGAACGATACATATTTCGCACTCGCTTTCAAGAAAAAGGGGAGTCCTTCGAGCAGTTTTTTCGGGATCTTAAGAAACAAGCCAGGCATTGCAACTTTGGCACAATGGTCGACGACATGGTGCGCGATCAAATCGTTTTTGGCACAAACTCTCCCAAACTTCGGGAGAAGATGCTAAGGGACAAAAAGTTGACGCTTGAAAAAGCTGTTGCTTTATGCAAGACGGCGGAGACTGCAGCCCGTCAAAACGAAGTTTGGAACGCAGGAAAAGAAGAGACTGACGTGGATGCCGTTTACTCGAGCACGCACACTTCAAAAGCCTCGAGACGTCCTCAACAAGTGTACTCGCTGCGGCCGAGTACACGCCCCTCGCCGTTGCGCAGCATAGGAAAGACATGCTACTCGTGCCATGGGCTGAACCACTTCGCGTCTTGCTGCAGAACTGCGCGTGTAAATGAGATTCAGCAAGAAGTAAGCTTCGAAGTGCTAACCGTCGCTGTTGGAACCGTCGACAGCAACCGCGAGTGGCGCATCAAGGCGAAGATGGGCAGCCGAGAAGTGGTGTTTAAAGTTGACACTGGCTCACAAGCTAACATCATACCCTTGTCTGTGTACCGCAAGTTACGTATGGCTGCATTGCAACACAGTAATACCACACTCCGGTCTTATAACGGTGGGCTCATCAAGCATTGCGGCGTGGTTGCAACAAGCGTACTCGTTGGAGACAGAGAGGTGGCCGCTGACTTTTTTGTGGTAAGGAAGGACCACCAAGCCATTTTGGGACTTGAAACAAGCGAGCGATTGGGCCTGATCCAACGAGCGGTAGAGGGAGTCACGGCCACAGCGGGAGGCGTAGCCCAGCAGTTTCCTGGACTGTTCAAGGGGACCGGATGCCTTCAGCGAAAACACAGAATAACGCTCCGCAAGGACGCCGTACCCGTCGTACAGCCGGCGCGAAGAGTGCCACTGTCTCTTCAGCAACCGCTGCGTGCCGAACTGGACAGGATGGAACAAGAGGGCATCGTACGGAAAATGAGCAATCCGACCGACTGGGTAAGCCCATTAGTCATTGTGCGCAAAAAAGGCGGCAAGTTGAGAGTATGTCTTGACCCCAGGAAAATCAACGAGAGTCTGAAACGAGAGCACTATCAGATGCCTCGTCGAGAGGACATTGAGGCGGAGCTGGCAGGCGCGAAATTTTTCTCTCGTTTGGATGCGAATGCGGGGTTTCACCAAATTCCGCTCGATGAGGACTCGTCAAAAATATGCACTTTCGCGACGCCCTTCGGACGCTATTGTTTTCTACGCCTTCCGTTCGGCATAGCCTCAGCCAGCGAAGTGTTCCAGAAAGCCCTGAATGATGGCCTCCCAGGTGTGCGTGTAGGTCGATGTTCTAATTTGGGGTGCAACTAGAGCAGAGCATGACGAACGGCTGCATAGCGTCCTAAGGGCGGCTGAAGGGGCAGGACTGACCTTTAACGAAGCAAAATGTCAGTTCGGTGTTGAAGAAATTGCATTCTTGGGCGACATTATTAGCAGCAGAGGCATAAGACCAAACCACACTCTCGTGAAGTGCCTTCTAGAAATGCCAAAACCGAAAGATAAACAAGCGGTGCAGAGAATGCTTGGCGTTGTGAACTACTTTAGCACTAGCTCGGCAAACGACAGCGTTGCGGTCGCTTATCAAGCAGAATGCGCTGTTTGAGTGGACACTTAATCATGAGAAGGACTGGCGGGACATTTGCAAAGCATTGACCAAAGCACCTCTTCTGGCAATATTTGACCCAACTATGGAAACGAAAGTGACATCAGACGCATCACAAGCTGGCATAGGCTCAGCCCTGTTACAGCGTCATGGGGCTACCTTCAGACCGGTAGCATATGCATCTCGAGTCCTGACAGAAGCCGAGCAACGATATTCACAAATTGAGAAAGAAGCACTTGCCCTTGTCTTTGGTTGCGAAAAATTCCATCATTTTGTGTATGGCCGTCCGATATCTTTAGAAAGTGACCACCGGCCGCTGATGGATATCGCTAAGAAAGCAATTGGTGACATGCCGCCTAGAGTGCAGCGTTTCTTTTTGCGGCTTTTGAAGTACGTGTTATCGTATGTTCCTTGCAAACAGATGGAGCTCGCCGATATGCTGTCAAGGTCGCCGCTGTGGACACGGATGATGTCGAAGTGCACGCCATCAATGTCAACCGTGAGTGAAAGAACAATGTATCTGCAGGGTGTGATCGAGCGCATTTCGACAGGCGGGTGTTTGAAGCCTATCGCGCCGGAGCTATCAGTTGTGAACGGCGTACTCATGAAGGGCACCAGGGTCATAATTCCCACAAGCATGCGTGCCGAGATATTGCAGCGCATTCATGCAGGCCACCTCGGTATAGCCAAGAGCTAGGCAACTGGTTTACTGGCCTCGGATTAACTCCGACATAGAATCATTGAACCAGAAGTGTAGAATCTGCAGGAAGTACGCCCACAGTCAGCCAGCAGAACCACTAATGCTTCGTTCAACGCCGAATCAAGCTTGGCAGCGTGTTGGTGCCGATATATTTCAGTACGGGGGATTTGTGCGCCTATGACGTAATGTCAGATTTCCCGGATGTAGAGAAGCTCTCTGATCTGAGTGCGAGCATAGTCATTGACAAGCTCAGTGCAATGTTTTCAAGATATGGCATCCCAGCTGAACTTTGCACCGATAATGGACCTCAATTTTCTAGCCGCGAGTTCGCCCGTTTTTCGAAACTGTATGACTTTAATCACACTACATCCAGCCCACAATTTCTGCGCTCAAATGGTCTAGCTGAAAAGGGCGTGCAGATGATCAAAAGGATTCTTAAGAAGACAAGCGAAAGAAATGAAGATTTTTGGCTTGGTGTATTAAATTACAGGACGAGTCCATTGGAAGACGGCCGATCGCCTGCAGAGCTGCTTCAAGGAAGAAGTCTTTGCACTCCATTACCTGACTTCCGCCCGCAGCCGACCATCCAGGTCGGCAAGCACAAGCAGTCGAGCCAGAACAGCCGGAACCTGCCAGCCCTTGCAGAAGATGACGTCGTACGGATAAAAGGGTCCTCTTGGGAAAGAAAAGCTAAAGTGATATCACCTGCCGGACCACGGTCCTATCACGTTCAAACCGGAGGAAGCATCTTGAGGCGCAACCGGCAGCACTTGCTCGCCACAAGGGAGCGCTTCACTTCATACTCATCGGACGGCAGCGACTCTGCTGACGACCTACCGACTGGAGCCCAGCATGTCACCTCATCACCTCAGGAGCCTACAGCCACTTCTGCGACGGCACAGCCTCCCCTCCCAAGGCGGTCCACGAGACCCACATGGCAACCCAAGCGTTTAGGCTATGACAGGAACTTTCAACAAATCACTAACGACTGATTTTTATTATTAAAGGGAGGGGGATGTATCATATCAGTGCCGGTGCCCGTTTGTTATCACACGCTCATGTGAAACGTGCTGCGCTGCCTCCTCTCTTCCTAACCCTGCCTTCTCTCCCCACGCTCCTATATATGCACGAGCCGTAATAAAGCTGGGGGTTGTTCCCTAACGTCATTCCGGTCGACTGCAAGGGTCTGAGTTTTACTCGTGAGGTTCCTAATGAGGGTTGCTTGACATCAGCATTAGTTTTAGGTGTCGTTCACTATGTTGGACATAGTTACCTCGTTCAAAAACGCCAGTTCTAAGCTATAATTCGGCCCATTCAAAAACCGTAAAAGGAGTGATAGGCTGAAGTGGATTATGAAGACGGCGCGAAAGCGACGAGGACACGGAAGGAACACCAAAATAACAGGACAGGCACCAACTTTCAACTGATGTTTATTCGCTCAAACCCTTTCATATTTATGAAGCGCCCAAACCGTATCAAAAAGGCCTATCACAAAGTCATCCACGTGGAGCACTCAGATCACCGGCGGTATTGGTCACAGACAAGAAAACCTCACAGTATAATCAGCCAGTACACGAATAATAGCAATTCATCAGGCTATCCAAAAATATATAAAAGCAACCTGTTCGAAAGAGTCCTAAGATTATCGGAGTGCACAAACACACAAAATAAACATATCAACCACAAATTGAAATCAACCACACAATGCAAATACGCTCGTGCCCCAGACAAACACGGCACGTGTTTGTAATCCTCCCTTCGACCGCAATAACAAAAACAGGTGACAAAGATTATCAGAAAGACCAACAGAAACGCCAAAAAAAAAAAAGAAACACAACAAGGCTTGAACAGGTGACAATGGAAACAAAAATGACCAACAGAAACTCGGAAAGAACGTGCAAAGAAGTTTGAAAGCTAAGGGAATCACCTCATCGTCAACGTAAAACGAAAACAACCGACAACACCTGTCAAGAATAAAACGAAAGTGTAAAACCTACAGGAATCCTTCAAGAAAAGCCACCTCAGAGTCGCTGATTGATATGGACGGCTTGCTAACGCACAAACTTCCTACTTTCTTGATGAAATAAGCCTCTACTACTTCTCGCTCAACTTTATCTCTGCCAGATTTCAAAAAAATCGTCTTTTCTAGTTCCGGACGACACCCTTGGCAGGCTTTGCAGTGGTCTGCTAGGAAGCTTCCATGCTGATTGCGAACATTCCGCATATGTTCACTGGCACGCTCATTGGAACAACGACCGGTTTGCCCTATGTAGACCAAACCACAGCTCAAAGAAATCTGATACACAACTCTTGACTTACATTTGGTGAACTTTTTTTGATGTTTAATAGCGCAAACCGGTCGTTTATCTGGCTTATTCATTGAGCAAAGCTTAGAAAGTTTTGAAGGCGCAGAAAACACAACTTGAACCTGAAATTTACTTGCAACTTTTTTGATGCCATGGGAAACTTTATGGACGTAAGGAATAACTGGCATAGGCTTCCTTCGTACTTCCGGGTTTCTTTCAACATTTTGTCTCTTCACTTTCTGAAGCAACATTTCAGAAACAGCCAAAATTAATGGGGCGGGTAGCTTGCTTCTTCTAGCCTTTTTACTTGGGCGCCAAAGCTAACCGACATCATGTGATGGCATGATTTTCCTAAAGCGCTCTGAAGGGAATTCGCAATTATAGCTCTTTTGACCAGCTTCGAGTGGGCACTGTCAAAAGGTAGCAATCCTTTCTTTGATCTGGGAATATGCGGAATGTTCGCAATCAGCATCGAAGCTTCCTAGCAGACCACTGCAAAGCCTGCCAAGGGTGTCGTCCGGAACTAGAAAAGACGATTTTTTTGAAATCTGGTAGAGATAAAGTTGAGCGAGAAGTAGTAGAGGCTTATTTCATCAAGAAAGTAGGAAGTTTGTGCGTTAGCAAGCCGTCCATATCAATCAGCGACTCTGAGGTGGCTTTTCTTGAAGGATTCCTGTAGATTTTATACCTTGGTTTTATTTATTCTTGACAGGTGTTGTCGGTTGTTTTCGTTTTACGTTGACGATGAGGTGATTCTCTTAGCTTTTAAACTTCTTTGCACGTTCTTTCCGAGTTTCTGTTGGTCATTTTTGTTTCCATTGTCACCTGCTCAAGCCTTGTTGTGTTACTTTTTTTTTTTCGGCGTTTCTGTTGGTCTTTCTGATAATCTTTGACACCTGTTTTTGTTATTGCGGTCGAAGGGAGGATTACAAACATGTGCCGTGTTTGTCTGGGGCACGAGCGTATTTGCATTGTGTGGTTGATTTCAATTTGTGGTTGATGTGTTTATTTTGTGTGTTTGTGCACTCCGATAATCTTAGGACTCTTTCGAACAGGTTGCTTTTATATATTTTTGAATAGCCTGATGAATTGCTATTATTTTTTTACTGGCTGATTATACTGTGAGGTTTTCTTGTCTGTGACCAATACCGCCGGTGATCTGATTGCTCCACGTGGATGACTTTGTGATAGGCCTTTGTGATACGGTTTGGGTGCTTCATAAATATGAAAGGGTTTGAGCGAATAAACATCAGTTGAAAGTTGGCGCCTGTCCTGTTATTTTGGTGTTCCTTCCTTGTCCTCGTCGCTTTCGCGCCGTCCTCATAATCCACTTCAACCATGAACCAACTAGCCCAAATCAAAGTACTTCTTGAGTGATAGCTCTGAACTGCCTAAGAGCCGCTCTTCAGAAGTCCTGTGAGCACCAAGTGAACATGAGTGTTCAGCAGCATGTCCTCCGTCAGCGTAGCGCTGGCTTCCCTGACAGCATACTCGCGTCCGTCGCTGAGAGCCTCATTAAAGAGCTCCGACAGGGACGCAAGACAGCAGGCTGCTGTAATGACGGCCTGCGGGGACGTCCGGTGTCTGTGCCCTACATGCACAACTTGTCCCGTCGCCTCAAAAAAGGCTGCGGGAAAGTGCGGCATTTGAGTCGTCTTAACAGCCCCACAAAAGCTGTCTAGGATGTGCTGCATGGTCAACTATGCGTTCCAGGCAAAACCCTGTGCAACGAAACACGCCACGCGCTTTGTGAACTGCACCATTGGTGTGGTGTATTTAATCCCACTGACCTGTGGTAAGTGTTATATTGGGCAAACAGGCCAGTGCCTGAATGAAAGGCTGCGAAAACAGCGGACTACAGTCGCAGCTCTGATGGCCGGCGGCCATTTGGCCGCACATTGACGCAAATGCAGAATAAAAACAGGCAGTAAAGAAGAAAAATATGTTCCACGTTTTAGCCACACGAGAGTGCTGAGGCGGCTTCATAGGAAGGGTGATAGGGAGATATTTGAGGCGTTTTGTGTTGATAAGGCATGAGCACACCCTCAACAGCCCTCACGAAAAAAGAGATAATCTATTTGTCAAAACACTTGCGCGTCAATTTGGTTTAAATGTTTACTCTTTGTTATGACAACATGCTTCTTGATAAAGGAAAGGGGGGGGGGGGGAAGTCTCCTGAGCATGCGCCTAATGCAAGTGTATAAATTCTGTTACGTGCATTATACGTCACTTGAAGTCTAGTGTGCTGTCCCATCGGTACCTTTTGTCGCTGTCCTTTGTCTTTTTCCACGCCAGTTGCAATGTCGCAGTCATTCACGAATACACACCAACTACCCCAACTGTCTTCCTTGATCCAGCTGGGTTGCTTGAAAACCTCAACCGTGACGCTATTAACGTTCTGTATCATTATGTCAGCAAATTTGGACAACCCTGCAGTGGCCACAGGATTGCAGGAGGTCAGTTTGCATCTCCATTCCAAAGAAAGGCAGTGCCAAAGATTATTCCAACTACCGCACGATCGCGCTTATTTCGCATGCTAGCAAGGTGATCTTGAAAATCCTCCAAGGTAGGCTGCAGCAGTATGTGGACCGGGAGCTTCCTTCCGGACGTGCAAGCTGGGTTTCGCAAGGGCAGAGGAACTAGAGACCAGACTGCCAACCTTCGCTGGATCATGGAAAAAGCAACAGAGTTCCAGAAACCCATTTAGTTCTACTTTATTGATTGTGCGAAAGCGTTTGACTGCGTAGATCACAGCAGATTGTGACAAGCTCTCTAAGAGATGGGAGTTCCAATTCACCTCATCTGTCTGCTCAGGAACATGTATGAAGGGCAAGAGGCCGCCAAGTCATTGCTGATAACGTGGACGATATACTTCGCCAGGGCGTCATACAGCCATCTAACAGTTCATCGGCTCCTCCTATTGTTTTGGTCACCAAGAACGATGGTTCCATCCGGTTTAACGTCGATTACCGTAGGCTAAACAAGATCACGCGCAAAGACGTCTATCCTCTGCCAAGAATCAAAGACGCCTTGACTGTTTAGAGGAAGCCGTGTATTTCTACTTTTTGGATTTCCGCTCTGGCTACTGCCAGGTACCGATGGCTGACGATGATAAGTGGGAGGATTAGCGCGGAACAGACAAGGACAAGAGAGGCACACAGGACGAGCGCTCGTCCTGTGTGCCTCTCCTGTCCTTGTCTGTTCCGCGCTAAGCCTCTCACTTATCATGTTTTACGAACTAGCCCAGAACTCTACTTTGCTGACGATGACCCCACGAAAACTGCGTTTATAGCTTATAACACCGGGCGGCTTATACGACTTCAACGTTATGCTCTTTGGCCTTTGCAATGCGCCGGCCACTTTCGAGCACCTGATGGACACTGTTCATCGTGGACTCTCTGAAAGACCCATCCGGTCGCCTTGCTCGCTGGGCTCTCAGCCTCCAGGAGCATGACATTCATGTCATTTATAGATCAGGTCTGAAGCATACGGACGCGGACGTTCTTTCCCGCTCGCCATTGCCTAGTGATTTCTCGTCTGACCACGCCTGTGCTTACGATTTGTCGACTCTTGCCACAACTTGAATGAAAAGGGTACTTGGACTCTGGACAGCCTCAACGTTAAAGCTCGATTTAACGGAGTTGAAGGGAGCTACGAAATATTTCGGTAAATGGAAGGAGGCATTTCTCAATCACTTGATTATTACATGGTGGAATTAAGGAAGTACCGCGGAATCACATTTGCGAAGCCTATACGCGTCGGAAACAAAATAGTGTCGAAATGACGCAAGTTAAACGGAGGAAGTTGCACTGTGTCGTCACTTCGAAATACCCATTATTATGCCATGTTGCTACAATGAAATTGCGGCGCGTGTAAACCACCGATAGCGCGTATCAAAAGAAGCAACAAAAATTTTACCTAGGCAAGAAGGGCACCGGGGGGTTACAAATGTCTTTCCCAGCAAACCTGTCGCCCATATTTGCTTGCTTGCTGTTTGTAAGCAATAGCCGCACAGGATTTTCGTGTGCCCCGGCAAACTGCCGCAGTAGATGCATCCAACACTTCACTCGGTGTTCACATGCGGCATCGCTGCCGACACCGGATTGACGGCCAGACTTTTTACTGCTGACGAAATCTCGTTAGTTCGAACAACCACCGTTTTGCGCCTCGCAGCTTGGAAAAGGCGGGACGAAGTTGCTCCACGATGTTACATGTGTGGGCGTTTCTATGAAATATAAGACAGACTCTTTCGGCGAAACGTTTGGTTACTTCGAGTGAAAACATTGCAGCACATGGGCGTCTAAAGGGGAATCGAGATATCTTCTTTGAATCGAAACTTTAGGTAAATACATGTTTCGTTAATTGGAATTTTGACTAGTTCATTTATTGATGTGATATTAGCGGGGCCCCAGGTGGATCCGTTCCAACCCAGATGGAGGATGCATACTCAAGTTGGGAACGAATGCATGTAGTGTGCAATGAAGGTGATGATACACAGAAATTTCTGCGGCCATGCCCAAGCATCCGATTAGCCTTCGAAGTCACGGACATGGTGCGAAAATTCAAAGAATGGTCATTTAGGAGTATTATTATTAAAGCAGTCCGGGCCTGTTGTGGGTACGAGCGACACGCATGCATTTGTATTTATTGTTAAGCGGGGATCCAGGCACTGGTAGTGGGCACTGGTAGCTAGCAAGACCGGAGCGGTGGTGGCTCAGCTTAAAGACAGCTAGTCCGCCAAAGGCACTTCCTCTTTCTCAGGAATTGGAACTTCTTCTTTACAATCTGGCCCCCGCAGAAAAGAGGAGCCATCCTGGCGACTCAAGGAGACGAAAGGATAGCGTGATCGTAATAGGGTTTCAAAACAAAATTCCTATAAAGAAATGTGTTAGGCAAGGAGACACATTCTCCCCAGTACTATTCACAGTTTGCTTAGAGGAAGTATTCAGAGGCTTGGAATGGGAGCAGTTATGGATAATGGTAGATGGAAAATACCTCAGTATTCTGCGATTTGCTGATGACTTTGCCTTGCTAAGCACCTCGGGCGATGAACTAAAAATAATGATTGATGACCTAGACAGGAAAAGTAGAAAGGTAGGCTTGAAAATCAATATGCAGAAGACTAAGGTAATGTTCAACAGCCAAGGGAAGGAACTGCAGTTTACATTAAGTAGCGAAGTACTGAAAGTAGTAGGCGAATATGTCTACTTAGGACAGGTAGTAACCGCAGATCCGGACCATGAAAAGGAAATAACAAGAAGAATAAGACTGGGATGGAGCGCATTTGGCAAGCACTCGCAGATTATGACTAGCAGCTTACCGGTATCGCTCAAGAGGAAAGTACACAACAGTTGCATCTTGCCTGTACTCATCTATGGGGCTGAAACGTGGAGGCTAACCAAGAGAGTTCTACTTAAGTTGAGGACAACCCAGAGGGCTATGGAACGAAAAATGATAGGGGTAACATTAAGAGATAGGAAGCGTGCAGAGTGGGTCAGAGAAATAACTCAAGTTACCGACATTCTAGTTGAAATTAAGAAGAAGAAATGGGCATGGGCAGGACATGTAGTGCGAAGAGAGGATAATCGATGGTCGCTGAGGGTAACAAACTGGATTCCAAGGGAAGGAAAGTGTAGCAGGGGGCGGCAGAAAGTTAGGTGGGCGGATGAGATTAAGAAGTTCGCAGGGGTCAAGTGGATGCAGCTAGCACAGAACCGGGTTAAGTGGAGAAATATGGGAGAGGCCTTCGCCCTGCAGTGGGTATAGTCAGGCTGATGATGATGCTGATGATGATGATGATGAATAGGGTTTCAAACGATCCACGTGAACAATCGCCCGCCCACGGCGGCGAAGGTCGGTGGAAGCGGCTAGTGGTTCAACTAGGTAATTTACGGGAGAAGTCTGTTGGAGCACTAGATAGGGTCCGTGGTACTTGGCAGTAAACTTGCTGGTCAGACCTGGTGGTGTCGATGGGACCCAGAGCCATACGCGAGCACCGGGAGAGAATTGGTGCACAAGGTGGCTGCTGTCCGCTTTCTTCTGGGCTTGCTCGTGCGATGTGAGCGAGCGAGCCATCTTGCGACATTCTTCAGCGTGCCTGGCAGCTGCTGAAAGTGATGTATACTCTGAGGTATCAGGACGGTAGGGGAGGATGGTGTCGAGTGGAGACGAAGGTTCCCGCCCGAACAGCAGAAAAAATGGTGAGAATCCGGTAGTTGCTTGAACGGCGGTGTTATAGGCATAGTTTATAAATAGGAGATTCTTGTCCCAATCAGAGTGGTCGGAAGCGATATACTTCGACATATAGTCACCCAGTATGCGGTTGAAGCGCTCTGTGAGGCCGTTGGTTTGAGGGTGGTACGCGCTGGCTGTCCAGTGGATGGTCTGACATTCGCGTAGGAGCGTTTCGACAACCTCGGATAGAAAAGACTTGCCTCGATCACTTAGAAGTTCACAAGGGGCATCGTGCCGCAGAATGAAATGATGAAGAAGAAAGGACGCGATATTGGGTCCGGTGGCACCCTAAAGTGCTGCTGTCTCCGCATAGCGAGTAAGGTGATCTACGGCCACGATGATCCAACGATTCCCTGCAGGTGTATATGGCAGAGGTCCATACAAATCGATGCCAACACGATCGAATGGTTGGCATGGGCACGGAAGATGCTGTAGTGGAGCCGGCTGATGGAGAGGAGAAGGCTTGTGACGCTGGCAATCGATGCATGAACGAACATACTTACTGACGAAGGTGTACATACCGCGCCAGTAGAACCGCTGTCGCAATCGTTCATAAGTCTTAAATACACCCAAATGACCACACTGCGGATCGTTATGGTAAGATGCGCATATATCAGTCCGGAGGTGGCGAGGTACGACGAGCAGCCACTTACGGCCATCTGGCATATAATTGCGTCGATAGAGGAGACGGTCACGAAGAGCGAAATGCTGCGCTTGACGACGAAGGGCGCGCGGAGCCGGTGAAAGTGACGAGTTCGTAAGAAGATCGATTAGTGATGTAAGCCACGGATCCTTGCGCTGTTCTGATGGCATGTTGTCGATGGACAAGGAAGACAAGGCGGAGCTAGAGGCAGGGGACAACGGAGCGTCAGGCGACACAGGCGAGCGAGATAAAGCGTCAGCGTCGGAGTGCTTGCGCCCTGTACGATGGATAACTCGGATAACACACTCTTGCAGTCTAAGCTACCAGCGGGCGAGACAACCGGTGGGGTCTTTTAGTGAAGACAACCAACAGAAAGCGTGATAGTCTGTAACAACATCGAAAGGGCGCCCATACAAGTATGGGCTTTGATAGTTGACAGCCGTGTGGTGCGGACGCGTGTTCCATCGCTCCTCCGATTGCACGTGGCTACCGGAAACGGACGGACTGGCGACAGCGGGAGCTTCCGAAGCGTCAAATACATGAGTTCTTTCATTTATTATTAACTTTATTTCGTTTTCAGCTAGTTAG
Source organism: Amblyomma maculatum (assembly GCF_055883805.1). Taxonomy (NCBI): domain Eukaryota; kingdom Metazoa; phylum Arthropoda; class Arachnida; order Ixodida; family Ixodidae; genus Amblyomma; species Amblyomma maculatum. The sequence continues at coordinate 11,918,581 of NC_139346.1, read as the reverse complement.
GTTAGGTGCAGCCTAAAGAATAGATTTTAGCTCTTGGTCCTAGCGGCCTGGTTTTTCGTGCCGGCAGCTAGGTTTTCTTGGCGTTCATTGTTTAGCTATCTTGTTTAGATAAATATTTTTCTTTCTAGGCTATTGGCATTCGCAGAATTGGTTTTTAACGCGTGTTTGCTAGTCGTTTCTTGTGTCTTCTTTTGGCAATTTGTATATTCTAAGAATTCGTAATAGTTATAGTTCAGTCGATGAGCGCTTAAGATGTGCAATCAAAAGAAGGTAAAGTGTACTCAGTGTGAGGCGCAGGTCAATCTCAAATAAACGCGTTTTGACTCTGTAGGTGAAGCGGAAGGCAGCGACTTTTTGTGTCGGTGTTGCGTACTGAATGCACGTCTAGATAGATTTGATCAAGAAAGGGGCAGTTTAGTGTCTCGTGTGGAGGATTTAGAAAGTGAAGTACGTTTGCTAAGGACGGAAAATCAGAAACTGCTTGGACAGCTTACTCAAATTGGAAAAAAAAGGGGCCGACTTTGTCCTTGGAACCACCAAGGACGAACATTCCAATGCGGGCCACGTGGCTGGGGCCAGCACTGGCATGGAAGGCATAAGCAAAGTTGGTCAGGCGGACCCGAACCGTCAGAGTTATTTAGAAGCAGCTAAGACGCCGGAAAAAAAGGAAGAAGTAAGGAAGAATGAAAATCCCAGAGATAAGGACACAGATAATCGAAGGCAGGAGCCAACAGTTGGGAGAGGGAGAGAGAAGGCCCAGGTGCTTATCGCCGGAGATTCTAACATGAACAGGTGCAAGCGAGATATCTTGGTAGGTGTAAGGGGTGATAAGAGAGTGTTGGTTGGAGCCTTCCCAGGGAGAACAATGAGGGCAGTGCTAAAAGAGAGTAAAAATAGGCTGTTGAAGAATTCCGCAGAGCGCAGTATGGTAATATAGCCGCGGGTCTAAATGATGTCCTAAATGGTGACGCTGCAGGAGTGGTGGAAAGTTTAGCTAAGGGAGTTGACGAGATCAGGGAGATAGCACAGCAGACGCAGATAGTTGTATGCACAGTACCAGAGGTGCTAGGATTGAACGGAAAGATGGAAAAGGACGTGGTGACAGTTAATCAGGACATTAGAAAGTTAAGCCTGGAGAAGCGTTTCGAAGTGGTTGAGGTAAACAGAGATGTAAATAAAGCAGGTTTTGGTAGGGCTTTTCAGCGAGATGGCATTCATTTTAACAGAAGGGTGGGAGCAGAGATCGGCTGGCGCTTGGCAGGCATGGCTGTAGCTTTTTTAGGGGGTCCGCGAGGACTCCGTGCACAGAGGTAGTTAGAAGTGAAGGAGAAGAAAGTGTAATAATGGAGGCTGAGCCCCCAAAAATGGCAAAGAGTTGGTCGAGAAAGAAAAGTACAAAAAAGAAATTTAACACTAGGATCAGCTACATAAGCATGCAAGGAGGTAGAAAAAGAGCGAAATGGCTAGAGATAGAACAGCAGTTGAAGGATGACAAAATAGGTGTGTACGCTCTTTGCGAGACTCATTTCAGGGATCTAGAAGATCCGCCGTTTATAGAAGGCTACGTCTGGGAAGGGTGCAACAGAACGAGAACGGAAAGAAACGGTGGAGGGGTAGGTATGTTCATACACCAGGGAACAAATTGGCAAAGAATTAAATCAACTTGTAAAGAACATATCTGGGTTTCAGGAACCATTGCCGGCATAAGGAAATGGCTAGGGGTAGTTTATTTAGGAACAGGACATCAATGCAGGCAAGAAAACAGGGATCTTGTTGAATGGCTCAGTGACGATATAAGCTAGTTTGGAAACGGGGCCAATATTATTCTGCTGGGGGACATGAACGGCCACATCGACGATCTGGATGGATACACGGATTGTAACGGGAAGCTAATGCTAGATTTCTGCGAGCGACACGATCTAGTTATAGTAAATAGAGAAACAAAATGTGAAGGCCAAATCACGTGAGAATTCCGCAACAGGCAGACGACCATTGACTATAATCTAATGTCGCAGGAAATTTATAGCAAGGTCACAAAAATGGAAATAGACGAAGAAGGGGAGTGTAGTCTAGGAAGTGATCACAAACGTATTAGTCTGCAGATGGGGCCCTTGATGAAAAGAGAAATGGAACTTAGACAAAACGTAAACGCAAAATTAAACGACGAGCAAATAGCGCACATAGCAGCAGACATAGAGGAAGCAATAGAGAAAAGCGCCATGGAAGACTGGGATTATGAACAGATAGAACTACTCATAAGGAGGAAAATTCAGGAGGTTAAAGTAGCAAACCGCTGGAATGGAAAGAGGAAGCCACGGAGCTGGTGGAATAAGAAAATCAGGGAAGCTGTTGAACAACGACGGGCTGCTTCAAGGGAATACCGAATGGCAAAGAAAGCACAGGTATCTAAGGAGGAAATCGACCAAAAATGGGAATCATATCGACAAAAGAAACTTGAGGTACAGGCCCTCGTCCAAAGTAAAATAAGACAGTCCACCGATCGCTGGATGGCTGATATACACCATGCCTCTAGAGGCGGAGAAAGAAAATTCTGGAACCATATATGCTGGCTAGGGAAGAAGAATCAAAGAAAGCAGGATCGGATTCAAGATAACGAGGGAAATTGTTTAAAGGGAGATAACGCAGTGAAATACATTACATCAGTTATAGCAGAGTTATTTAAGAGCGACGATAGGGTAATCTCCGCAAATCAGGAAGCAACACAAGATAGCAGAATACAAACCACCTTAGAACTGACCAATCTAAACTGGGAAAAGGCAGAAAAAAATATTCCTAAAAACACATCTACAGGAATAGATGGAATTCCGATCAAGCTGATTAATGAACTCGGTCCAAAAAGTAAGGAAACGTTGTTAAAAGCTCTGGAACCAGTCATAACGAATAAGCAAATTCCGGACAGCTGGCGGCAGAGTAAAATGAAGTTGATTTATAAAGGGAATGGAGAAAGGATGCACATAAAATCCTACAGGCCGATTGCCATAACATCTGTAATGTACAGGTTAGCCATTTAGGCGGTGGAATTAAAGGTCCAAGCATGAATAGAAAGTAAAAAGATACTCGGAGAACTTCAGAACGGCTTTAGAAATGGTAGGCGCTTAGACGATAGCCTGTTCGTGCTTACCCAATGCATCGAAATATCTAGAGTGGAAAATAGACCTTTGTTTTTGGCCTTCCTGGACATAAACGGGGCATACGACAACGTAAGCAGGGAACTCCTGTGCAACATATTAAGAGAAGAAGGTATCGGTCATGAGATAATAGAGTTCCTACAGGAAATATACCGGGATAACAAAGTAGAAATTACGTGGGAAGGGATAACAAGTACGGAGGATGTTAAAGTATGCAAAGGATTAAAACAAGGCTGTCCTCTATCACCGGTGCTGTTCATGCTTTATATGATAAACCTGGAACGGAGGATACAAGACAGTAACCTAGGTTTTAACCTGTCATATAGATTAGGTGGAAAGGCGGTAGAGCAGCGCCTCTACGGTATGATGTATGCAGATGATATTGTGCTGCTAGCTGAGAGTCTGGAAGAATTGCAAACTCTAGTTAAGTATTGCGGAGACGAAGGGGACGCTCTAGGCTTCAGTTCCAGCGCAGTTAAGTCGGGTCTGATGATTTTCAACGGCTCAACTGATCAGGGTCTTAAAATACAAGGCCTTGAAATACCTAGAGTAGCATAGAGTAGCAGAATATAAATATCTGGGGGTATGGGTAAACGAAGGATTGGCATACATTGGAAAGCATGAGCAATCACTTAAGGCCAAAGGGCGAAGGAATGCCGGGATAATGAAGCATAAGGCATTGTGGGGATACAATGGGTATGAGGTATTGAGGGGTATTTTGGAAAGGAATTATGGTGCCCGGACTTACTTTCGGAAATGCAGTTTTGTGCCTAAAACCAGAGGTACAGTCGACATTAGAAACAAATCAGAGATCCGTTGGACGATTAGCACTAGGCGCCCACGGCAAAACTACAAATGAGGCGGTACAGGGAGATATGGGCTTGGCATCTTTCGAAGTACGGGAAGCTCAGAGTAAAATATTATATGAGGAACGCCTGAGGAAATTGGACAGTAACAGATGGGCAGCTAAAGTATTTAAATACCTGTACCTAAAAAGCGTTGACTCACAATGGAGGAAAAGAACTAGGAAACTAACTAGTAAGTATGCTAGTAACAAGGACGGAGATATAAAGAGCATTAAGCAACAGGTGAAAAACACAGAAGGTAAAAATTGGATAAATTCGATGGAAAAAAAACAGAGTGTGGAATTTACCGAAAGTGGAAAATGCCGATTTAGGTAGATTTCTTTGATAACTCAAGAGGCAGTGCCCTACTTTTTGAAGCTAGATCAGGGTGCCTTACAACACCCAGCTACAAAAAGAAATTTAACAATGGAGATGACGCATGTGCTGTATGTGGAAACTCCAGTGAAACAATTGACCATATTATACTCGAATGCAATGGTATCCATCCGGAAGTTGATGCAGGCGCAATCACTGTTCCTGAAGCTCTGGGGTTTAGAGATAACAATGGCCGGGTGAATAAACCGGCGGTGGAAACTAGCAAAAAATGGCTGGAAGATTGGTGGCTTAAAAGCAGAGAAGTGACATAATGTTAGTAATGTAGGAGCTAAATTTAATAAAGAGAATGATGGTTTAGTCAACCATTCTAAATCAATAATTAAGATATATGGAGAAAAATGAGCATGATAGCTACTGCTACCACCCCGTTTCAAAGGGGACGCTCCTATATTCCATCCATTCATCCGAAATTTCTGGAGCGCCCAAACAATGGCCAAGCATTCCTTTTCTGTCACCGAGTAGTTGGTCTCGGCCTTGGTCAAAGTTCGACTTGCGTACGCCACAACGTACTCATCAACACCGGGTTTTCGTTGGGCAAGAACAGCGCCGAGGCCGACGTCGCTGGCATCGGCACTTCAGTAGGAGCAGTCGGGTCAAAATGGCGCAATACGGGGGGTGAGGTAAGTATCGTGCGCAATTTCGTAAAAGCAGCATCGCAAGACGGCGACCAGGTAGAAAGATCTTTGTGAGCACTGAGAAGTCGCGTCAGAGGGGCTATGATGCTAGCAAAGTTCTGAACGAAACGCCTAAAATAGGAGCAGAAGCCTATAAAGCTGCGTAATTGCTTGATAGATGTTGGCTTCGGGAACTCTGCGACAGCGGGAAGATTAGATGGATCAGGAAGGATGCCATTCTTGGACACTGAATGCCCTAAAAAAGTGAGTTGCAGAGCTTTGAAATGGCACTTTTTCAGGTTGAGCTGCAGACCGGCGTCGCTAAGGCATTGCAAGACAGTTTCGAGGCGTGTCAGATGGGTCGCGAAGTCGGATGAAAATACAACGATATCATCCACGTAGTAGAGACATGTGTGCCACTACAAACCGCGGAGAATATTGTCCATCAAGCGTTCAAAGGTGGCGGGCGCGTTACACAGGCCAAACCGCATGACGTTGAATGTATAGAGTCCGTCAGGGGTGACAAAAGCTGTCTTGGGGCGATCGTCCTCAGCCATTGGAACTTGCCAGTAGCCAGAACTTAAATCGATTGAAAAGAAAAATTCCGCTACATGCAAAGTGTCCAGCGCGTCGTCTATGCGTGGTAGCGGATAGACATCCTTTCGTGTGATCGCATTAAGGCGGCGGTAGTCCACAACGAATCGTATAAACTCGTCTTTCTTCTTGACTAAAACGACCGGGGACGCCCAAAGGCTACTGGAAGACTGAATTACACCCCTACTGATGATCTCGTCGACTTGCTCATCAATAATGCGGCGCTGTGAAGCTGACACACGGTAAGGGCGTTGGCGTAATGGGGCGTGCGTACCAGTATAAATGTGATGGGAAACAGTTGATGTACGACCCACGGATGGCTGCTGGATGTCAAAGGGAGCTCGAAATCGGTTCAGCAAGTCGAGGAGCTTGGCGCGTTGATCTGGAGCGAGAGCACTGTCGATGGCTTTGTCGAAGGTAGCCAGAGGCGATGAAGGAGACGAGGAACGAGGTGGGCTACGGGCACTGACGTTGTCGGAGATTGTGTCGGTACAGGTGGAGAAAACCGGTGGGATGGTCGCAAAAGTTTCTGATTGAACAGGCTCGGCATGCCCAACGCACTCGCCACGTTGCAACGTGAGTGTATAGACCGAATCGTTAGTAATGGCTAGTTCGGTGCGTCCGCTTCGTACACTAAGGACGGCGCAGGGCAGGGGATGACAGCTTCGCGAGACGAAGAGGGAAGATGGGGTGAAGAGCACTGTACAGTCTTGGAGAGGGACAGTTTATAGGCACAATCGCAGCAGATGAAGGCGGATATCAGTAGCATCCGCAACGTGGCATTTGGCTTCCCCAAGAACGTTAGCGGTGGTCGGTGCGGTGCACAGCGGAAAAAACTCTACTTCGGCACGAGCGCAATGAATTACGGCGCGATTGCGACACAAGAAGTCCCAGCCTAAAATAATGTCATGAGATCAGTCACGTAGAACGATAAAACTGATGACGTTGAGAACGTTCTGAATGGTGACTCGAGCTGTGCAGGTACCAAGCGGTTCGACGTGCTGAGCAGAGGCGGTGCGCAAAGAAACCCCTGAATATGGCAGAACAACTTTTCTTAACATGCGGCACAGTCTAACGTCGATAACCGACACAGCAGCACCAGTATCTACAAGCGCAAGATTACAAACATTTTCAATGGTAAGTTCGATTAAATTGTTCGGTGGCGAAGCAGGACTTTCACTGGTCGACGAAAGCGCAGGTCTTGCCTTCGGAACTGCGTCTAGTGGTTTTCCGGCATTGGCGAGGTAGAGCGACTACGCATCGGTGACGGCGAGCGACGACGCGGAGAGATTGAGCGGTGGTCGTGCGAGAAGTGGTCAAAGTGGGACGAGGGGTTGAGGTGACGCACGGGGTGGGGACGGCGGCAGCGCGTAGTTGACCGGGCTCTGAACGAAAGTGTACGGGGCTGGGTGACGGCGGCACAGGCGTGCAATATGGCCAGGGAGACCACATGCAAAGCAAATGGGCCGGTTGTCAGATGTGCGCCAAGGGCGTAGAATAGGTGGCACACGGCGCTGGGTGAAAAATGCCCGCTGAGGCGAATCGTACGATGGCAACCTCAGCATACGACAGTGGAGTGTGTGCGGGCGTCGGGATAGCGTCGGCATGAATGAGCGGAGCTGTCAGTGGAACGGCATGAAGACTTTGTTGTCGAGGGGGCGGAAGTGCGTCGGCAACTTGTTCCTGAATAACCTGGCGTATGGTCGGAGCCAGGAGCCAGGACATAACCGCTATCGTGGCTTCAGGTTGTCGAGGGACGATGCGTTGCCGACGAAAGTCGTCGTAGCTTTGACACATCGTGACAACCTCATTTACAGTACGGGGTTATTTTGCTGTCAGAATGTTGAATACGCCTTCGTGGATGCCATCATGATGTGGCGAATCTTCTCGGCTTCAGTCATCGATGCGTTTACACGAAGGCACAAATCTAAAACGTCTTCCATGTAGCTAATGAAGGTTTCTCCCGTTTGCTGCACCCGTTCGCGCAGACGGTGTTCGGACGACTACCTTGTGTTTACGGACCATTGTGATTTGACAGTGCGCATGGATGACATTTTGAAGGTCTTTACACTTTGCAGTTCAGGCCTTTAATTCACCTTCGAGGCATCATCCAACGACGAGCTGTAATTCTTCGACGTACGGTTACGATTCGGTCCCGGGCATATTTGCTGGATGCCTAACCCTAGATCAACAAAAGCGCGCCTAATTTCCCACTCAGGTCATTCAAAAATAGTTGAAAACGGCATTGTAGGTTCTTGCCTTGGGAATTGCTTGACAAAATGCTGCCGGTATCAGTGACAGTTTTCATTCACAACTCTCCAGGATAAGGCTTGCCGGGTATCCAATGTTTATGGTCACGGAGACCTGCTCTCAATTGTTCAAGTGGGTGAAGCAGCAGGATACTCAGCAAACTCTTGACCATCGAGGGGAAAGGAGAAAAAAGTGACTGTTCTATACCTGTATCGCATTACCCATGGGCTAAAAAATGTGGCAGGCCGGCACGATGTGAATGTAGCCATATAAGCAACAATCAAACTTAAACAGGTATGTCCGTCAATCCAAAAGGCCAGGGAGCGGTCAGAAAAAAGGAACGGGTGTGGCATCGCGCACAGGGACAAGTTGGTCGCCTGTCGCAAAGGAGTTGTTTACAGGATTCCTCTCTCCTGCGGAGCCCGGTACACTGGGCAGACGGGATGCTGCATAAATAAAAGGTTGCTCAAGCACAAAAATAATCTAAACAGTAACAAGGAACTATCTTACCCGGTAAGCCACTGCAAGAAGTGTGAAACAATGAAAAAGAAGGGAATTTGCACCGCCTTATGGCGAAGGACAGATATACTTTACAAGCACTGCGATAAGACAACGCGGGAAATAATGGGAGCCTTCCATATCAGTCAAGACTCAAAATGTATAAGCAAACCATCTGTCACTCTAAATGACAAAGAGATAGCTTTAATGGTGTCCTTTGAGTGTCACTCGCGTCTCTGCCTTTTGTTTTATCGACTTCAGTGTGACGTAGAATGTCTTTCATTTAAAGGCGCCAAGTGTTGGCATTAAAAGTTCAAAGTCAGCGCTCGTCCCGTGTCTTTCTCGTTCTCGTGTACCGTTGTTTTACAATTATGAACGTCTACCAACTTGCCCAATTGAACATTCTGCTTAGCCAAGAGCCGACTATCCTAGTACGCCAAAATCCACAGGCGCTGAAGATGAGGCGTGATTGTTTACATAGACAATTACTGGGTGCAGTTACTAGAGAAGGCACGAATCCAATTGAGTGTATTATCAATGAATGCAATCTTTTATTTGCCATGAAATACAGATGGGGGGATTGTGGAAAAAAAGCTGTCCATGGACAGCTTGACGGGTCCACAATCCCTTCTTCTCCTTCATTGACGTTAAGCTGACTCGGTATTAAAAGTGACTGGCCTTATCGAAAGCTTTCGGAAAATCTAACCAGCAATCTGTTATGAAGCCAGTCTTGATACTTCTTAAAATCTAATGAGGTATTTACCGCAATGCAGCATGGGTTTCGCAAATTCTTTTTGTGTGAAACGCAGTTAACGACCTCAATGTACTAGTGCCCTCAAAATAAAAAGGAGCACAAGAATGAATCAAATTTTTTTTTCGCGGCACGCCATAAAAATCTACAAAGGTTCAACACTGCTGAACCAAATATTGAGCGAAAGCATTAGCTGCGGGTGAACGAGCGTTCTTCTACCTTTCTTCTTCCCCAGCCCACATATAAAACCCCGCTTTAACCAACGCATACGAACGTGCCATAGGTGCCTATAGGCGTAACGAATGCCAGGGTCGTAGCACGCTGATTCTGACATAACCGTCCCGTGTGAAACGAGAGACCCAAGTTGGCAGCTCCTGCCAGCCCGTGTGTCACGTGGGGTGTGACGTCACAATGTCACGTGGGTAAGACCTAACTGTGGCCAGGTCACGCGAATGCTTGAAAGTGCGAGTGGTATTGCTTTCACAATAAAACGGATGCGCACGTGTATATCCTTGGTGCGTGTGGGACACCCGGTTGTTCAGCTTGACACCCTTGGAGTTCGCCTCATCGGCAACCCGGACGAAGAAGACCACTTTTTGCACACGCACGTGCTGCGTTTTATTTTGGGGGCACTAGTACGTCACTAAAAGTAATGTGGTCAAGACCTTGACATAGGGCCCAAGTGAAATGGGACCGTGGTTCCTGAGTATTTCCAGATATGTGTACTGGACAGCTTGCCTCGTCGATACTTGGAGTCTAACAGCCCGCGATAGTCTTACAAATATGTGAAGACGTTTGTTGCGGGATTTCTGGACTTGGTTTATAGCGCAGACAGACAAGGACAAATGCGTGCCAAACACGCAAGCATAAAAAGATATTGCAACGTAGTTCTTTACGCGCATCAGAAAAAAAGGTTCAAAATACGTTGTAAGATTTACAGGATCGTCATATGAAAACCTCTCCCGGGGTGAACGTATAATTTATACTTGTAACATAACAGTGGTGTAAATGGGGCTTCTCCATACACCATGCATTCTCGAAAGAAACGTCCCCGTTAGCAGTGGAAGCTCTGCAGCTAGGCATAGTATTCCGCTGAAGTTCGATGGAGCTGCAACGAAATCTAACCATGTCTAATACAACGTACAAAGTGCACTCCTAGTGCGTAAAATTTATCACAACTCATCAGTGCACACGTGTTATCATAAGCGGACTCTCCGAACATTTCTACTTTATCTCTTGCGCACAAATAAAGTGGAAGCATTCACGACTTTTCCAGGCACGGGAGCAACTTATTTTACAGAGCAGCAAAAGTGCCATTTCGGAGCATATTTGCCAATTATTTTGGAGCACTTTGGAGATGGTTACGGCATTAAATGATATAAGCGCATTTTTCTTCGCATCTAAAGAAAGCTTTAGTTAATTTGGCCTCCAAAAGAGCAGAAAAAAAAGGCTAGAATTAGCTGAAAGTTTGAATTATTGAATCGAATCCCCCCCCCCCCCCAAAAAAAAAAAAAATGCCGAAAAACGTTTGTGTTAGAGTAATTTTGCCTCCATGACAGCTGTCTGCATTTGGGATGAAAGGCAAATAAAAACGACAGTTATTCCCGGTTTCGTCAAGCGCTTTGCTGTGGCCGCGAACACTGGCAGGAAGTCTGACGGAGTGCTTCAAAATTCCTTTCGCGGTTGTATTGACACCTCCCGTCCTCTTCGCGAGTTCACTGCAGAGCTGATCAGAATGTGGACGCACGCGCGGGACGTTAGAACAGCCAACATAAAAACAAAAGGACGCAGCGCAATGGCTGTCGCACACAATGTACGCGGGCACAACCGGGCGATCCCTGGCGGAGTGTGTCGTACCTCAACGACATCTACACTGTTGGACGCAAGAGCTGCAATCGTCCGTCGCACCGCCGCTAATCGCATTCGCTTTTCGCACAATGTGTCCCCATTAAATAGCCGCACTCCTAGTTTATTATCTCAACTTCCCAATTAACGTGGGTCGAAACAGTGAGAATTTACTTTTCCAAAAACTATATGCAAATTTAATCTGTAAGCCATTTAGCAAAATGTTTTAGGCCTGCAATGGTTCCAAAGATTTTTGCTCGAGCTCATGAGAGAAAAATAGACAAATGACAGCTACTGCGAACAGTAGTGGAATCGAATACCTGCGATCACCTTCATCGATTACCGTCATGGTTGCATTTTGTTGTCACGCTTGCTGTGTAAGCCATGCCAATTGCAATGGTTTCCTGGATTTAGTCAAGCTGCTCTAGCAGCTTTTATCCAGGAACCCTCCCAGTAAAACTGGAAAATAAACTGAATTGAATTCAATTAATTTCAATTCAGAAAAGCACATGCCACCTGCCTTTCGCGAGAGCCGCGGCGACAAAAGCTTAATGACAAACACCTCGAGTGAACCAAGTGTCGTGGATGCCGATGCGGCTAAAGTGAGCTAGAATTGGGTAGTGGGCTCACTCCTCAGCCAGCGCCATACATTGCAGAGGGCCGCCACCGCCGCCTTCAATGTACAGCGCGCGGCACCGCGCGCTGCGCGCCGTTTGCCTTCGCTGCTGTATTCTCGCAATCGAAAGATATGTGACTCTTGGAACATAATGATGGGAGCAAATATAAATTCTCCCTAATGGATAAAAATACACGATGACCTGATCACATCAATTACACGTATACCATCCTAGTTTTTCAGTTGTATTTTATTCCTTGTGGAAACAATAAGCCACGGGAATTCGTGCAATCTGGCTAGCTGGCCCCTGCCAGCTAGCCAGATTGTCGACAGGCTGCATCAAGGAGAAGCACAAAGCCAAATACGAATGTGAACAAAAAGGAGGACCAGTAGTTAGGAAATAACTTTATTCAACGCGTAAGCGTCAAGAATGCGATGGTATATCTGTTGACTACAGCCAGCATAATATAGCTGAAGCGAGTATAGGCTAATATTTCACAGGTATGTTGCAAAATAGAGTCTAATGAAATTGAATTGCGAAGCTTGTACAAGCCTGCTAACGTGGCGTCGCCGGGAGCGAACAGCTTACTCGGCACAAACTTCTGCCACAATGGGGACTCAGCTATTGTCAGTTCAGCTTTACTGCCTCTTGACCAAGCTCGAAAATATGACGGCGACCATTCATGACTACTGTACACGGCGCTAAGATGACAACACAAGAAAACAAAAAACGGACACGACACATGTTGTGTCCTTTTCTTTTTTGTGTTCGTAATGCAGTTAATGGCACGAAAGAAAAACACTCCGTGAACATATTTTCGAGAATCACTGTATACGGCGCAAAGACGACAACACAAGAAATAAAAGGATACCGTGTGAGCATGTGCTCTCCTTTCCTTTCTTGTGTCTTCTTAAATTTGCGCCGTTCTCAGAAATATATGTCCACTGATTTTTTTTTTTTTTATGTCATTCGGGCAGCAAATAAACTGATGCACTCGGAGTAGTAAAAGACACGCTCCAGCGAAAAATTGGATGCTTAAAACATATGTACGCCTCGCCTCTCTCAGTTAATATTAACACGGGCGTACTTTTTGTCAAGGAAGCAGTGGAGCCGCCGTTCATCAACCCGAGATGCCTCCTAAATGCTTGTTTTCACACTCCTAGAGCTCCTGTTAGGTCCTTCTCTATCGATCAGAACACTGTCTACACGAATATAGCTAATTTGCAATTGTGCAGTTATCTGAAAATTCTCAGATATTAAACTGCTGATAATGGACGGAGTATGCGCAACTGCAAGCTTTTAAGATGTGTTCAAAAATTACTTGTGGCAATTTTTATGCACCTTCCTTCCATAAACAGCGTCGATAGTAAATTCACGATCCAGAAATCAGACGCGACAAAAAGATGCTGACAGCTGCGGCCTATTAGAAATACGAATACAGCTTTACACGTTACCCGCGCAAACCTATGTGTCTCTGTACTCTTTATCATCGCGGCTGTGAATCACAAACGTCAGAAAATGGGGCTGTCGAGCGCCGCAGTCATTTTCATACAAGCGCCTTAATTCACTTTTCGCCAAGGACGCCGGAGAGAAATCTGACACGCGTTTGCAGTTAGAGACCTCTTAGCTTATCGTATAGCACCAGTAGTAGCACAACTTGCTAATATATCCAACCTCTGCATAGCTGCCACATGCAAATCTAAAGTGTGGACGGAGACGGTGGGTTTTTCTAAAGCGAGAAGGCCGCGGTCGCACGAACGCAACCCCTCAACCAGCAGAGCGCTACATTGAAGTCTCTGGTGGCGCCACCTAGTGCATATAACATACACTGCGTCAGCCCCCGTGAGCCCACTACCCCATACTAGCTCACTTTAATGCGGCTGCATGCTTTTGTATAGCGAGCACCCAGTGTTGCTCAACCGACAATTATAATCGGCAACATTTGGCATTAGCGATGGTTAATTATCGCGTAAATTTCCGTTTTGGCGCAGCTTGGCCCAACAGGTCACATTGGCACAGATTGGCGCAGCACTTGCACACCTGAAATCATCTGTCTTGTTGTGCAAAGCTAGTTTGTTTTTGGCAATAATGCATTGTTTCACATGTAATAGTTCTAAGACGGAACCCATTCAGATTTTGACGCTGTTTAATTATTTACAGTTTGTTTGCAAGCTCTCCTGTGTCTCTGCGCTTGAGTGTACAAAATGATTTAATGAGCTATCAAGTGGTAAGCAATGTTCCCAAATGCGCTGCCAGTGAAGCTCCCAATGCTGTGCGCGTGTCCAACCTGCACCATATTCACGTTTCCGACGTGAAGCAGCAAATGTGCACTTTGATATTCGGCAATTCGCGAACAGCGGTGAGAAGCCGCTGAAAAAGTTTCCTGGCCAGGTCCGGAGCAGCCACGCAGAGGATAAAGCCCCGAAGGCTAACAAGATCCACTCGGCGGTGCCGATTCGAGCCGCCACGAAAGAAGGGTAACTCAAAAGGCCTCAGAAACACTGAGGCCGCCCGAGCATTTCGTTCGGCGTCGTCAGCAGACAGGCAGATATGACCGGTTGCTTGCGTCGGCACGAGGCCTGCTTCCGCGCGGTCTGCACATCGGACGCTTTCAAACCCCAAAACGTGATGCTTTGTCGGTCGATGCTCCTCGTGAGAGAAGCAAGCATTATCGTCTGATAGCGAGATGAAATTTTTAAGTTCGGTGTGGAGGTAACCGCTCTTTTGTAACGTTTCTTTCCAAACGCGGTCTATTCGCGACTTTTCCGGAGGAGTGCGCTATTTTGTCGGTCATTTTTACTGCGGAGCTTGGATGCGTACGTTCCTGCTGAAGGCATGCAGCCAGTCATGCAAATAGGGCGCAGGAACCGGAATCCTTCGGTGAGCCAGTCGCATCATACTCACCGCACATTCAATAAGAACACTTTTTCAAAAACAAACAGCGCAACAAACGAAGGAAAAGCGCTTACTATCAACTGCATGATTTATTGAAAGAACACGTATATGCACAAAAATTCAGACAATCAAGTGTCCATGTTCGTAGATAAAACAACTATTCACTTCAACCAGTTTCGTCAAGATATGAGATTTCGCGGGGATGAATGATAACACATGTGGGGCTTACACAGGTGTCAGAATTCTTGTGAATGAGATAGGCCTCTTTTAATTCTGTTCTTAATTTTTCTCTGTGTTTGTACAACACCCTAGTTTCTTTTAACAAGGGAGCGCAAGAAGGGTACAAAGGGGGCTATTGGCTACATCTCTTGTATTCTTGTATTCCAGAGGCCTCACTTTTTTCAGGACATTGTTGCATGCAAGCAAGATTACGTCATCGGGAAGCCTGCTGACCTGAATCTATTTCACCTTGAAGCTACTCATGATGGCATGATTTGAAAATTATTGACCCTATGCATGACACGGCTATATCACAGTTACCTATTCTGGAATGACCAGGTTTAAAATTGAGCAAAGGCTTCTTCGACTTTGGTTCAGACGCCCAGCAAACGTGATTTTGCCTTAAATTGAACCTTAAAACAGGAAAGGGAAGAACATCACAAAATGGGGTTTAGAATGTGAAGTTCAGGCCATTTCCACAGTCTTGAAAAGCTTTTGGAATGTCTTTGACACATTTTAAACGGTCACGCGCTTCTACAAACAGAAGGTAATCGTTCACGCATCTGAACACTTTATTTACAAAGGGAGCAACATTATTATTGCTGGCTTTGTCAACATAACTTAAATAAATTTCAGTTAAAATTGCTGCCACACTCGACCCAATGCACATGCTTGTTTTTTGAAAATACAATTAGCCCTCAAACTGAAAAAAGGTGGATTGCGGGTATAATGACACCAGTTCCAAAAAAAGATGCCGCAGAAATTCCGACAAAGCCTTTGCTCAATTTTAAATCTGGCCGTTCCAAATTAGGTGTAGTATAGCCGTGTCATGCATAGGGTCATCAATTTTCAAGTCCTGCGACCATGCGATAACGAATAGCTTCAAAGATCAGATAGGTAGACTGAGGTCAGCAGGCTTCCCCGATGACGTAATAGTGCTGTCATACCACAAAGTCTTGAAAAAATAGAAGGCCTCTAGAATAAGGATCCTGAGCCACCCCGTAAAAATAAAAATATATCCGTCATACCGTACTTTCGTGGAATTTCGCACCGCCTACGGCAACTTGGACATAGAACAGGACATGTTTTCTGAGCCCATAAAGCTTGGCAGAATTTGCGCTATGGTAGACCGAAAAACAAGACAAAAAACGACGTGCAGGCAGTGGGGGATACCAGGTAAAACATAGTGTAGCTTTTCTTCCATGCACAGAAGGAGCGGTGTATACAGTACCTTTTACTTGCGGCAAAGATTACATTGGTCAATCAGGAAGGTGTCTCAACATAGGGCTACGAGAACATGAAAACTCCCTAGAAAAAGCCCCGTCATCGAACCTGGCACAATAACACAAGGAGTGCTGCCAAAAGCCCCCTTTGCACCCTCCTTGAACTCCCCTGTTCAAAGAAACTACAGTGTAGTAAAAACACGGAGAAAAATAACCAAAAGAACTAAAAGAGGCCCATCTCATTCACAAAAATTCTGACACATGCGTAAGCACCCCATCTGCTATCATTCATCCCAGCGCAATCTCATATCTTGAGAAAACTGGTTGAAGTGAATTGTTGTTTTATATGCGAACATGCGCACTTCGTTGTCTGAGCATTTTTGTGCATATATGTGTTCTTTCAATAAGTCATCATCGTCATCATCACCAGCCTGACCATACCCACTGCAGGGCGAAGGCCTCTTCATATTTCTGCACTTAACCCGGTTCTGTGCTAGCTGCATCCACTTGAC
This sequence comes from Amblyomma maculatum, assembly GCF_055883805.1. Classification (NCBI taxonomy): domain Eukaryota; kingdom Metazoa; phylum Arthropoda; class Arachnida; order Ixodida; family Ixodidae; genus Amblyomma; species Amblyomma maculatum. The sequence goes on along the minus strand of NC_139346.1, from coordinate 11,902,173 downwards.
CCCTGCGAACTTCTTAACCTCATCCGCCCACCTAACTTTCTGCCGCCCCCTGCTACGCTTTCCTTCCCTTGGAATCCAGTTCGTTACCCTAAGCGACCATCGGTTATCCTTTCGTCGCATTACATGTCCTGCCCATGTCCATTTCTTCTTCTTAATTTCTACTAGAATGTCGGTAACTTGAGTTATTTCTCTGACCCACTCTGCACGCTTCCTACCTCTTAAGGTTACCCCTACCATTTTTCGTTCCATAGCCCTCTGGGTTGTCGTCAACTTAAGTAGAACTCTCTTGGTTAGCCTCCACGTTTCAGCCCCATAGGTGAATACAGGTAAGATGCAACTGTTGTATACTTTCCTCTTGAGCGATACCGGTAAGCTGCTAGTAATAATCTGCGAGTGCTTGCCAAATGCGTTCCATCCCAATCCTATTCTTCTTGTTATTTCCTTTTCATGGTCCGGATCTGCGGTTACTGCCTGTCCTAAGTAGACATATTCGCCTACTACTTCCAGTACTTCGCTACCTAATGTAAACTGCTGTTCCTTCCCGAGGGTGTTGAACATCACCTTAGTCTTCAGCATATTGATTTTCAAGCCTACCTTTCTACTTTTCCTGTCTAGGTCATCAATCATTATTTGCAGTTCATCCCCTGAGGCAATGTCATCAGCAATTCGAAGATTACCCAGGTATTCTCCATCTACCCTTATCCCTAACTGCTCTCATTCCAAGTCTCTGAATACATCCTCTAAGCAAGCTGTGAATAGCACTGGGGAGATGGTGTCTCCTTGCCTAACACCTTTCTTTATGGGAATTTTGTTACTTTTCTTATGCAGAACTATGGTTGCTGCGCAGCCACTATATATATCTTCCAGCACTTTCACGTACGGCTCGTCTACCCCCTGATTTCGCAATGCCTGCATCACCGCCGAGGTTTCAACTGAGTCAAATGCTTTTTCGTAATCAATGAATGCTATGTATAAATCATGCAGTTGATATTAAGCGCTGTTCCCGTCTACTGGCTTGTCCTTCGTATGCTGCTTTGTGTATTCTAAAAAATGATTAAACACCTAGCTCAACTCTAAGTTTTATTGAAGAACACTTCCACCACCAGACACAAAAGCAAGTCATATGGAAAGGAACTGCACAAGAATGCTAAATTGGGCGAGTTGGTGCATTCGCATATGGAAGTCAGCTGGAGACGGGGACCCTCCCCACCCGAAACTAAATATCAAAATTCATAACTAAGGATATGAATTCCTTCTGCCGCTTTTGCGGGGAGAAAGACAACTTCGACCATATGAGCTGGGAAGCCCATAAGCCTTGCTTGATCTCTCTAAAGAAGCACGGGACTAGCTAAGGTACAGCGAAGAGCCTGACACTCAGTTCAAGGCCGTCGAATGGGCCGGCGTCGCAAATGTCTCAGCGGCCTGCGGCACGCTAGCTGACTTCCCAATGTTCCCCCAAACTTGGGAATCAAAATTTATCACCCTGAACTAAGCAAAACTCTACATTGACATGTAATAATAACTCAATAAGCGGTATAAACCGAACGTTGTACAGGCCTACACGCCTACATGTAGTCATGATAACCAGGCAGTCAAAAGCTTCTATGACCCCGCCGGGGTGGCGCAGTGGTTACGGCGCTCGACTACTGTTCCCAAGGACGCGGGATCGAATCCCGGCCTCGGCGGCCGCTTTTCGATGGAGGCGAAAAGCAAGGCGCCCGTGTGCTGTGCGATGTCAGTGCACGTTAAAGAACCCCAGGTGGTCGAAATTTCCGGAGTCCTCCACTACGGCGTCTCTCATAGCCTGAGTTGCTTTGGGACGTTAAACCCCACAAACCAAACCAAACCAAAAGCTTCTATGAATATGTAGTATTGGCAATGGGGAAAATAAAGACTCAGCACATGTACTGATGGCCGACTTCAACGCTACGCAAAAAGTTGACTGGAGACCAGACAATGGGGGACTGTGACATTGGCTCTAGGAATACCACGGGGAGCTATTAGTTGAGTTCACAGAGCGCAATAACTTACGAATCATAACACCTTTCTTATGCAAACCAAAGAACCGGAACTGATTACAAAAAAAAACCTAACGAGGAGACTGAAAATGAAATTGACTTCATCCTATTTTCTAACCCTTGCATTGTGCAGGATGTATAGGTGATTAGTAAAAAAGTCCATCAATGAATTAGCGGTGAGAGGGAAGGTAGTCAGGATCTCGCTACAGTTTTAACCGAGGAAGACGACCTTTGTGTAGAAGCGATGTACGATGGTTTCGGAGATATCATTACTGAGTGCGTGGTTGTTTTAGGTGATATGTCAATTAGAGGGGATACAAGTTAATTATCTAAGCAGAGAAATGTTTCAATAAAAAAAGTCAAATTGTGGAAGCCTCCAGCCAAACCGACAGGATAGAATTGGCAGAGCTATCAAAGATAATCAATAGATGCAAATTATCCGACATAAGGAAGTATAACATGGAGAAAATCTAGCATGCTCTAAAGAACGGTGGTATCCTTAAGCGGTGCACAGGAAACAAGGCATAGGCTGAGGGACTAGGCGGGAAGTATCATTAGTTGGGAAAGATAGTTAAAGTGGCCGAGGATTTCTATACTCACCGATACAATAGCTAAAGTAACCAGGGCGATAATGAGATTGCACTAATGAAGAGCAGTTAGACGTTCCGCCAGTAACGAAAGGAGAGGTAAGAAAGCTTTAGAGACTATGAAAGAGGGAAAATAGCTTTGTGGGTGTTGGATGCTCGTAAGGTAAGCCAGTGAAAAGCACAGTACCTGTACGGTAGTACTGGCAACATTATGTTTGCTACGTCTACATCCAGCTTTTTTGCAAGCGTTTTGGGCGCTCATTAGGAAAGCCAGTGAAAAGTACAGGGCTCATTCACGGTAAAACGAGCGAGAAAAAGACGAACACAGCAGAGAAGACAACACGACATAAGCGCTCACTCGCAATTGAATGGTTTATTCAGAAAAACGACATATGAGAACACAAGACAAGAGGAAGCTACAAATTAAACAAGCTTGTCCTTTCACGCTCGCTTACTTAATAGAAGACACATCTGGGCGAGTTGGTACGTTGACATGATGAAAAAAACAGCGCTAAAGACGTGGACGGAGATGAAGAACGAACAGGACAGGCGCTGACTCGCAACTGAAGTTTATTGAAAAAACACAGTATAAATAACCCAGCCAACAGCACCAAACCACACATTAAACAAAAAACCAAATCATGATGACCCCACACACGCACCACGTTCAAGAAACCCAACCTCATTATCTGTTAAAGCGATTGACGATTCACTAACACATTTTTCACCCAATCGCTTGATATGCCTGGCCTCAATGATTTCCCGGTTAATCTGTGCCGGATGGGCATCCAAAATACCTGTCTGTGTTAGAAAATTATGCTTTCATAATGTGCGAATTAGCTTTAATGATCAACTATCTAGGCTAGCGAATGCAGGATTTCCTGTTCACGTCATATTAAGAGTATGTAATAAACTAACCACAAAAGTAAAACAGTCGTGCGCAGGCACACGGGAGCAGGAGGGGGCTGGACAGAGAGATACAAAAAGATTTGTGGTCCTGCCGTATGTGCATGGTCTATCACACAATTTAAAAAATGTAGCCAGAAGATTTAATGTTAATGTGGGTTTCTCGGCACCAAATGAACTGTCAAAAACATCTACCATAGCTAAGAACAAAGCAGCGAAAAACGTCCGGGAAAGGAACACGTGTCGGGTGAAGCATGACTTTTCCTATGTTCCATTTAAAGTAGGAGTGATATATAAGATTCCGTTATCTTGTGATAAAGTGTATGAGGGTCAAACGTGCAGGTGTATCAATGTTCGGTTACGAGAGCACGAGAGATCGTTAGAGATTGGTAGATGATCTAATCTGGTTGTACACTGTAAGGGGTGTGATGGCTGCCATCCTTTTCTAACACAGAGGTATTTTGGATGCCCATCCGGCACAGATTAACCGGGAAATCATTGAGGCCAGGCATATCATGCGATTGGGTGAAAAATGTGTTAGTGAACCGTCAATCGATTTTACAGATAATGAGGTTGGGTTTCTTGAACGTGGTGTGTGTGTGTGGGGTCATCATGATTTAGTTTTTTGTTTAACGTGTGGTTTGGTGCTGCTTGGCTGTGATATTTAGACTGTATTTTTTCAATAAACTTCAGTTGCGAGTCAGCGTCTGTCCTGTTTGTTCTTCACCTCCGTCCACGTCTGTAGCGCTGTTTTTTTTCATGTCGCTTACTTACTGAATACTTACCAACCAGCACAACTTCTCACGTTAACGCAAAAGTTCAGGGACCTGTAAGGTGGTACTGGCAACATTAGGTTTCCTGTGTCTATACATTCAGATTTTTGATGTGCTGTTTGGACGTTCTTAAGGTAAGCAAGTGAAAAGTACAGGAGCCTGTACAGTGGTAAGAACAATATTAGGTTTGCTACCTCTAATCATCATCATCAGCCGGACTATACCCCCTGCAGGGCAAAGCCCTCTCCCATACTCCTCCAGTTAACCCGGTTCTGTGCTAGGTGCATCCACTTGACCCCTACGAACTTCTTAACCTCATCCACCCACCTAACTTTCACCGCCCCCTGCTACGCTTTTCTTCTTTGGAATCCAATTTGTTACCTTTGCCCTTCCAAGGAAAACCTTGTTAATGTATAGCTAGCCGGCATCAGTCAGTTCAGTCCTCTTCGTGACCCTATGGACCATATCACGCCACGCTTTCTGGTCTTTCACTATCTTCCTAACAACACATAACTTCATCTGCAGCGCCTCGAGGATGCCATCTAACCATCGCGTTCGCTGCCGGCATAATCTGTATATTTGCAAGTGCAATAAATAACACTCCCGTATTAAGGCTGTGTCGTCCGTTTGTTACCACCGCGGGTCGCTAGCGAGTTTGAGGACGCTGCATCCGCGGAGTGGCGGCGTGGTGGAATGCCGCCTCCATATACCGCCGCATGTCTGGAATACTATTCCGACAAGTGATTACACGTGGCAGGGCTGATAAGTTCAAATCCGTGGGTTTTCCCGAAATGTGGCCAAAACCTAAGATGATTGAGTAATTGATGTGATTTGCGACGTGCTTCGTAAGAGGTAGGGTGACGACTGCAAACTATTTTCTGGTAGAGGCAAATAAGTGCGATTGTTTTGCGGTTGGCAAGAACAGCGATGTTTTAAGGCTAGTTATGATGAACTTAACGGCTGTAGTCTCGAGCAATAAAACGAGCTGCTCGATTTCGACCACGCTCTCCAGAATTGATGAGGTGACTGTAAGGCCGTGGTGGCCTATTTTCTAATGCTGCGGCGATGGAAGACTGCGACCGATTGCGCAATCTCGGCCACTGCGCCTCCTCGCCCACGTCGACATGGGCTGACTCAGGCGTGCATCCCTCCTCCTCACATCGCGTGTGAAGGCCGCTCGTGCTGACGGTAGCTTTTGGGCTTCTCTGGCGAACCGGAGGGAGGGCATTGACAGCGCCTCTGCTTCTGGAGAAGTTCTCGCTCGGAGAAGGCCCCGGCTGAGAAGTTGTAAAATGAGCATACGTGTCAGCTCGTGGAGCTGCGCTTCGTTTTTGTTCAGCCTCCCTTGTAGTATAGTCGCCTCTCTCTTGTAAATAAGTATCTTGTGTCTGAGTCATATAAAGGTAATTTTCGTTGCGTTAGTTCGTCGTCCTTCGTCTCATTGTGTGTGTGTGCATGAACTACACTTCGCCTGCCAAATCGTCGAGCACCTTGGAGTGGTGCGGAAGATTTGAAGAACCCAGAGAACCTGGCCTTTATTGTGACCAAATGGAACATTCAACGTGCAGACGAACACATGTTTTATAACCGAGTTGCCGAGTGTGAGTGAGTGCACCACTGATGTTCCATTTTAAAAGCCTAGCATACAATTAGCTTTAGCTCTAACTTCTCTAGATGACTTTTACATGAATGATTAGTTAAACAACTAACACCTAGGTGATCTGTATGATGATGCTACGGTGAGCAGACTAGTATTAAGCTAATATGTAAATTTAGAATTGAATCATTTGCGTCTATATGTCTACTTTATTTTATCAGTTTTCAAGAACATTTACCACAGTGAACACCTAGTTAGTGGTGTGGTCGAGATTTTCCTGAACAGCTGCGTGGTCGTAAACAGAGTGGGTTTTGCAATAGATAATGCAATAATGTCTGCGTACTGCATCTGCGCAATGCATTGCCACGCCGTGTATATTGTATACGTTTCGTAATAAACTGTTGGAAGTTAGAGCTCGTGTGTGTCCTTGTTCCTTGTACTATCGACCCCTGCGCTATTTTTGTTGAACTTGTGCTGCCAACAAGCCCAAACTACCACCTTAATATACAGCGCAATACTTTTTATTATCATCTTTGCGTTTCCTCCATGATGCTGGTGTTCTCAGCTGTTTTGAAATGTCGCTTTTTTGTTTATCAGAGTACGGATGTTCTTTTGGAACTAGGAGTTAGCATAGAAAGATATACAGATATAACTGAGTTAATGTTTATGTAAACTGACGCCACATTTCGTTAAGAGAAAACCAAATAAAAATCAGACTGTGCTGGTTCTCACAAATGGGGGCTCGATTTTTTTTTACCGTTATCAAACCGACGAAGTGCATGTGTAGCGGTCCCAATTAACGGAGCGATGAAGGTTTGGCTTGGTTCATGGCGTTTACGGTCCCAAAGCGACTCAAGCTATGAGAAACGCCGCAGTAGAGGGTTCTTTAGCGTGCATGCAACAGCACACGGGCGCATAGCTTTTCTCCTCCATCGAAAAGAAGTCGGGACATAATCGTGCAGAGAAGTGCAGCGTATTAACTGCACTACCCGGCGGGGGGAGGATATGGGTATGAAATGTGTCCTCTAACGTTGGCAGTTTAAGAGCCTCTTCTACTGTAGATATGCTTGAGTGACGCGTGATAAATCGACTGGCTATGTTTTCAAGTGGCTCCAACTTGTCAGTAAGATGCAAAGGACTCCAAATGAATGATGCGTATTCAAGCTTCGGTCTCACTAGTGTGGCATAAAGAATTAGCCAAGCGTCGAACCCAATTTTCTATGTGTCATTCAAACGTTGATTGGTTGCGTACTCCGTGACAAATTTGGGGTTAAATACACACCCAAATTTTTCAGAGATTTTGTACGCTCAATTTCAGCTTTGGCAAAACATCGGCAAACGCAGACAGATACACACACCAATGTGTGTGTATCTGTCTGCGTTTGCTGGTATACCTTGCATACATCATTCAGCCTTCTTACACAGCAAACATTTTTTTGGCCTCAGTGATAATCTGATGAGATTTAAGTCACTTTTGCCCTGCTTGGTAGATGATCTTCGCTGGTTGTGTGCTCACGTGTTTACTCTTGATCGATATGATATGATTTCACTTGTCTATATAAGTAGGTACCGTTTCCTAAATAAAACCAGTTGGAAGTTTGCGCTCTGTCTTGTTGTCACGTCTCTTTCTTCATCTACTTTTTGCGCAAGTCTTTTACCTTTTGCTAATATGAACCAACTCGCCCAGAAGAAAGTACTTAATGAATGATTAGCATTACATGATTTTTTCAGTGTTCCCTCGCCATACAGAGCCTCAATTTAGATGAATCATCCTAAAGATGGTAACTTCGGCGCTAAACATTTGTAAGCGGTAGACCGGATTGATTATTTAGTCTCCGAATCAATATAATTTAGTAAATTAAAGATAATGTGGGTCCAAGGACCGATCATTGGGGAACGCCAGATTTTACAGGCTGAGGAGAAGATTCAATAGCGTTAGCAATAACCGACTGAAATCTGTTGTGGAGTGCCTATACCCATCTGATGACTTTATTATTTATGTTAATACCGTTGACTGTGTATATAAGGTAATGGAAGTGGCACCAGTTTGCAGTAACTTGTATGTTTCGGTGAAGGTAGGGTAGTTGGATTTTTACAAAAACGACCGCGCTAAGATACATGCTCGTTAGCAAGCAAGAATTGATATTCCATTATGTGAGATGATATAACATCTTCTGGTGATATGCAAATAACTTATGTCAAAGATATGGGTCAATAGTTGGTCATGTTATTTTTATTGACTTGGCAACAGGGACCAAACCTGAAATTCTTCGTTTTCGTCGCTCAGGTTGTTCTAATGGCCGACCGGCTTCATCACTAGTACGGACGCACATGCCCCGTTGGATGGCAGTTTATCGACGGCGGAGGCAACAAGATGCGTGTAATCTGCGCTACATCGAAACAAGTTTGAAGCTCCGCTATCATCCAGCTAAACCTGCAACGTCAACGGAACCACGCCTGCGCGGGAATTATATAACCAGCAGGTGGAAACTTGAGCTGACCTGGTGGCGCCGATCAGACACCAATGCTCAAATTCTTCGTTTTTGTCGTATAAGTTGGCGGCAAATACTTTGTTTCCTCAGCCAGTCTACAATTAGGCATGCTTTGTGACTGTTACAGTGCTTTTACTGCAGACTGAACTCAACCCAGGACCTTGCTCAGACTCTGACGTTCGTCCAAGTAACGAACTATTTAAAAATATTCTAAAAGAACCAAACAGAAACCAACAAAACTTTGAAAGAACTGGTTATAAACTTGAAGCACGTCGAGAAAACGGTTGATATTATGAAGGTCAGAATTGAAACACTTGAAAACGAATTGGGACGAGTAAAAGAATACGCAGAGCTAAATCTTATGCAGAAGCACGAACAAATTATTATCGGGTACGACAGTAAAACGAATTGACTTGGAGAAGTCGCCGCAAATCATTTAGTGATTTACGGTGTGATCGAGAAACCAGAGGAAGAGGCTAAAACGCTTGAACGTGTTAAGCAAGAAATTTCCGAGCTCGGCATGAACTTTGGGCTAGTTGGTTGCGAATAATTGTGAACTTCCTTCCGAGCGCTTTAGCAACATCCTGCCATCACATGATGTCTGCGTGTTTGGCGCCCAAGTTGAAAGGAGCAGGCCCCTACTGATTTTGGCTGTTTGCGAAATGTTGCTTCAGACGGTGAAGCGTCTTCATGTTGAGAAAACTCAAGAGAAGGAAGCCTGTGCCGGTCACTCCTTACATCCATAAAATAGCCCATGGTGTCAAAAAAGCTGCGAGTAAATTTCAGGTTCAAGTTATGCTTTCCGCACCGTCAAAACTTTCTAAACTTTGTTCTATGAACAAACCAGAGGAACGACGGTTTGCGCTATTAACCATCAAAACAAGTTCACCAAATGTAAGTCAGGCGTTTTTTACCAGATTCCTTTCAGCTGTGGTTTGGTCTACATTGGGTAGATGTGTTCATGAGCCTGCCAGTGTGCGCAATCAACATGGAAGCTTCCTAGCCTGACGAGGGTGTCGTCCGGTACTAGACAAGGCGATTTGTTTAGTGTGCGGTGAAGGTAAAGCGAGAAGTAGTAGAGGCTTATTTCACCAAGAAAGCAGGACGTTTGTGTTAGCATTCGAGAAGCTAAGGCGGCTTTTCTTGAAGGATTCCTGTAGTTTTCATACTCGGGTTTTGCTTCATTGCTCTTGATAAGCGTTTTCGGTTATCTCTTTTGAAGTTTTACGTTGACGCCGAAATTATTCTCCTAGATTTTAAACTTTCATGTGCACTTTTTTTTCCCGAGTTTCTCTTTGGTCATTTTGCTTCATTTTTCACCTGTTTAAGCGTTCATGTGCACCGTTTTTTTTTGTGTTTCCGTCGGTATTTGTTTGCTAATCATTGTCACCTGTTTTCGTTATTGTGGGCAGGGAAAAAATCGCACTGTGTTTGTTTTGGGCACGAGCGCATCTGTGACGTGTGGTTCAATTTAAGCTCCTTATAGTTTTTTGGTGTGTTTTTTGTGCGATCGATAATCTTGGGTCTTGTTCCAACAAGCTGCTCTTAAGGCTGGCATGCTCCACTGAGAAAAATTCTTATATTTTTCTGACTGGCGTGATGCACTGCGAGAAATTTATCTGGCCTGTGACCAGTAGCGCTTTTATCTGAATGCTGTATGTGGATGACTTTGTAATAGGGATTGGGTGTTCCATAAAAAAATGCAAACGACCAACTCGCCCAACTGACCTTGTCGAGGAGGAGAAAACTTTATTGAGAAGTGTTCTTTGCTCGTGGGAGGACCTCAAGCCGCCCCAGGGGTCACTGGATGGCGCTCGTCGACCTCCTTAGCCAGGATGGTGTGTTGCCGGCCTGAATCAGAGCTGTTCCGAATTGGTAATCTGCAGGCCCTCCGGCGGTTGCATGTTTTCACATTTAAGCACGACGTGTTCTTGCCCTCTGATCACCGCAAAGGGAACATGAGGGGTTATACTCGCCTGGATACCATTGCGCTAATTTCTGAGTAGTGTTTGTTTTAATTTGCTGAGTGTTGGGTGGGGTTCTGGATATTTCAGTCTTTTTTTTTGTCCCAAATTCGTTATTTTTCTGTAAGTAGGGTCTCTCTCGCGAGCCGATCTTAGTTCGGGGTAACGACCCTCCCGGTCTACGACGAAACCTCGGTCATACTGGTGCACCACCTCGCTCCCAGTGTGCATGTTTTAGGTAGTGGAGGGACTTCCAGTATTTTGTGTATAGAATGAGGAACAGACGTTACCTGGGAGTGTCTACCCTTGTAGTGTATGCCGGTCTTTTGCAGTACCTGTCTTCCAGTCGATGTTATGATCAGCCGCTCGTACTACGCCGTGAGGTGCGCTTCGGTCATTTGTTCTAGTCTATTATGTATTCATTGGACTGCCAGAAGATCAACTCAGTCGATATTGTCGACCATAAACCCTGACTGCTCATTGGAGGGTCACATGTTAAAGTTAAAGCTCAGCTACTTTGGTCATCTGATGAGAAGAGAGGAGTCGCTGGAGAAAGATTTGATGTTGGGAAAGGTTGAGGGTTTGACTGCGTAGATCACAGCAGATTGTGGCAAGCTCTCCAAGAGATGGGAGTTCCAATTCACCTCATCTGTCTCCTCAGGAACCTGTATGAAGGGCAAGAGGCCACAGTCAGAACTGGGCATGGTCTTACCGATTGGTTTCCGATTGAGAAAGGAGTGAGGCAAGGCTGCATACTGTCGCCCTGCCTTTTAACCTATATGCAGAGTGCATCATGAGGAAGGCCGGTCTGGACGAGTCTTCAGCTGGAGTGAAGATTGCTGGAAAACGTTTCAACAACCTTAGATATGCGGATGACACCACTTTAATGACAGAAAGTGAAGTGGAACTCAAGAGGCTTCTGATGCGCGTACAAGAAGAGAGTGAGAAGTTTGGGCTTAAACTGAACATTAAAAAGACAAAGATCATGGCGTCTTGCCCTATCAAGTCCTGGAGCATCAATGGACAAGAAGTGGAAGCTGTGACAGATTTTCTGTTCTTGGGCTCCAAGATTACCTCGGAAGGAGACTGCAGCCATGAAATTAGGAGGCGCCTGCTTCTGGGAAAGAGAGCAATGGTCAGCCTTGACCGCCTAGTAAAGAGCACAGACATTAGTCTGCCAACCAAGATCCGTATAACTCGTGCTATGGTCTTCCCAGTTGTGATGTATGGATGCGAGAGTTGGACTGTGAAAAAGGCTGACCGCCGAAAAATTGACGCGTTTGAATTGTGGTGCTGGCGAAGACTCTTGAGAGTTCCTTGGACTGCCAGAAGATCAAATCAGTCGATATTGTCGGCCATAAACCCTGACTGCTCATTGGAGGGTCAAATTCTAAAGTTAAAGCTCAGCTACTTTGGTCATCTGATGAGAAGAGAGGAGTCGCTGGAGAAAGATTTGATGTTGGGAAAGGTTGAGGGTCGCCGGAGAAGGGGTAGGCAGCGAACGCGATGGTTAGATGGCATTCTCGAGGCACTGCAGATGAAGTTATGTGATGTTAGGAAGATAGTGAGAGACCGGAAAGCGTGGAGTGACATGGTCCATAGGGTCACGAAGAGTCGGACACGACTGAACGACTGAACTGAACTGAAGGTTGAGGGTCACCGGAGAAGGGGTAGGCAGCGAACGCGATGGTTAGATGGCATCCTCGAGGCGCTGCAGATGAAGTTATGTGATGTTAGAAAGATAGTGAGAGACCGGAAAGCGTGGCGCGATATGTTCTATAGGGTCACGAAGAGTCGGACACGACTGAACTGATCATTGGATGAGTTGCATGAGTTGTTCAGCAGCCGTACTAATAGGAAGACTGAGTGCCGTTTTAAAGGACTGCCGAATAATGGAGTCGATCGGTTCTCTTTCATTGGCCTTTAGGAATAAGTAGGTCGTGGAGTATATAATGCGGCCGAGAACGAAGGCCTGCACAAGTTTTCCGTCTCCTTTTCTTTCATTCCACATCATTTGCTTTATATCTTCCGTATAAGGCGATACGTTTGGTTATTTATCGTTCGTAGGTTTTGGATTAAACCGGTGTTTTTGCCATTTGATTACGCATCCCCAGTATGCGTAGTAACGTTTGTACGCTCGGAATGATGAAGCCATCGATGTGTATATTAATGTTCATGTTTTTGTATGTCGTTTTGGTTTAAAAAGGTTCCGATTCATGAGATGAGCATTCGAAGACACTTTTGTTCGTCTCCTCCACTACCGCATCTGCTGCTTGCTGCAGCGTGTCCTCAGTTGTGCCGGCGTGACCCTTGATTGTCCATAGAGTAATATCGTCGGCATAGAAAGAGTGTTCTAGATCTGGAATTTGTTCTAATTTATGTGCCAAGTTTCTTAAAGTGATATTAAAGAGAAATGGGGACAGTACTGAGCCTTGAATTGTGCCCCTGTCTCCTAGTGGGAATTGGTTGGAATGAATAGATCCTAACTGAATTTCTGCTGTCCTACCTGTTAAGAAAGCCTTGATGTAATATACATCCTGATGGCCACCTGCAGGTTGGATAGGGCACCCGTGCATGATAGCACGTTATCGAAAGCTTTTGTGAGGTGGAGCTTTAATATGGCTCTTAGCCTATTATTCATCTCAGGTGCCAATATTTCATGCTTATTCCTTAACATTGTGTCTTGTGTAGACAAAAAGGGTCTGAATCCGAACATAGTGTGAGGGTACAGATCCCACTCGTCGATGTATGACTGAAGCCTTGTCAAGGCTACGTGTTCCAATAATTTACCTAGGCACGAGGTGGGTGATATCAGTCTCAGGTTTCGTATTGAAAATGTTTTCCCTTGTTTCGGAATACAAGTTACCTTGGCGTGCTTCCACGTTTCCGATTATGATCCTTTATTCCAACATTCGTTAGCGAACATGGATTTTTGATCTAAGTTTGTCAGCATACTATTTATTATCCCATCCGCGCCGGGTGCCGAGGGACTGCGGATTTTAGGAATTGCTGCTCGGACTTCTGCCTCCGTTATATCGGAGTAGATGTTCGGATTGCCTTTATATTCCTGCAGGGGTTCTCTGTTACGAGAGGTGTTGAAATAACGAGTCTTAAGAGCATCAATGATTTCCTCGTTCGTGAGGTCATTAACGTGAAGAATCCTTTGGATTTCCTGCTTCTTAACTCCTTTGCTGGATCCGGAAGATGTCGCAATAAATTCCACGCATCTCGCTTACCGATGTTGCCATTAAAGTCGTCGCATATTTGATGCTGAACCACCAATTGGGAAGCGTGACATTTAATTTTCTTGTTTAGGTTGGCTATTTTGACCCTAAATCTTTTGTTGTGCTTTTGTGTAGCCCATCTTTTTTACACCTCGCTTCCCACATGTGGAGTAAGCGATTGGAAGTGTTCCTGACCTCGAGCTCATTTTCTATTTCTGTCGTGACTGTACCTACGTCCTTTAGATGATTGGATGTCCATTCTTAGATGTCACTAATATAATCCGAATCGTAGTTATTTCTATGTTCTCTTAATTTGTCCCAATCTGTGATCTTATGCTTTCTAGGTCGACCTTCGAAATTTCCAATCGCAATTTCCTATTCGATTATGTAGTAGTCACTTCCTAAATTTTGCCTAGTATTGGGCCATTCAACATTCGGTAGATTTTTTCCCGCCGTAATGTCCGGGCACGTGTCTCTGTTGACGCTGTTTATATTCTAGTTGGCTGTAGGGGATCCGTATATTGTGTGAAACCTCGTTGCTGGAGGAGGTTCATTAATGAGCTGTGTGCCCCCATTCTGCATGGGGAGCGTTGAAGTCTCCCACCACGATTATGTCAAGGGTCTGAATGATGACTATCGGAATTTGCGGACTCTTGGGTTACTGTATAGCTTAAGCACGAATAAAGGCGCCTTGCTACTTTTCGAAGGGATAATTTCTAGTAGTATGCAGTCCAGATCCACGTTTTCGTGGACTATCGTGGCGGTATACGGGTCCTTTTGAATGTGGGGCGGTTTCAAGACCCTATAACCAGGCAGCTTCGGTCGATCGCACCTGCGTTCTTGTAGTGCGATAATATCTGGCCTTTTCTCTGTCTTTTGCACGTGAATAAATAACTCGGCTTTCGTTTTGAGAAACGATCGGCAGTTACACTGCCATACCCTTATATTATTAGGCGGGATGCTGCTGTAGCTTTGGTGTTTGGCCCTGAACTTTTTGGGGAATTCTTAGAAGAGTATCCTACAGGATGTCTATAATGGCGAATTTTGGGTTAAACTCGTTTTGCATGGTTATTATGGACTCAAGTATTACTTGTAGCTTTTCAAAGCGGTGGTTTGTTACAGTTTCAAAGTTTTCAAAACGTTGATTTGTTACTGCCTCTAGTTTCCCAAGGCGCTGATTACTCTGAAGTGCTCCCCAGTCTCCTCGGGAGCGAGCTGCTAAGGTCTAAGGTTTGGACCCTCTTGTTCAGTAGTGGGAACTGAAGCGATCGTTTCCTCTGACGTGTTTAAACCTCAGTTTAAAGTTGGCGCCTGTCCTGTCGTGTTCCTTCTTTGTCTTCGTCGCTTTCGCGCCGTCCTCAGAATCAGAAAGTGAAATCAGCTGAAAGAATTCACAGGATAGGTAAGAGCAAAACACCACGTCCAGTCAATTTTGCATAGAAAACGGATATTATGTCATGCTGTTTCAAACTAAAGGGCGCATATCTGAAACTTTCTCAAAAAAAAGCGACTAACCTATGGCGCTCATTAGAACGCGAGAGGGCGAAGGTATCGCTTTCCTTTGACAAGCTAAAAATTAAAGGAAGGGGTTTCGTTTGGGAAGAAACTAAACAAACCAGGGTCGAAATTCCAAGAACTAGCAATTTCGAACAGCAATCATAGCTGATTAGCTATAACCAAATGCTAAGAATTTTATCGTTGAGTGCTAGAAGCGTAGTAAATAAATTAAGTCACCTCGAGCAGATAATTCTGTCACATCCTCTTCACATTACAATTATAATGGTTACATGCAGCGGTACACGATTCCGAAATTGCCCCAGCAACATATAAATTGCTACGTAAAGATAGAGGAGCACGAATAATGGTTACATGCAGCGGTACACGATTCCGAAATTGCCCCAGCAACATATAAATTGCTACGTAAAGATAGAGGATCACGAGGGGTGTAGTTTAGCTAATAAAGATAACTTAAAATGCTCACGTGTTGAAATGTGTATGAAGAAGTTTACGAATGCATACTGTTGGAATCGACGCCCCTCCAGCCTATTAAAACAAAAAATCACGATTATCTGTCTCTGCACATTTACTCAAGATCCAAGTTGATTGTATCAGGGGACTTTATTCTGCCAAGTACAGGCGCGGTCAAAAATACGCGGCCCACGGCTCCGATCGGCGGAGCGGCTGCGAGCCGCTTCGCGGCGCTCGCGCCAGTGCTGCGAGGGTATGCACTGTGACGAAAGATTTCTCCCTTGCGCTCGAGCGGACACATCACATGGCTGATAAAGTTCAAGTGCGACGTTCAACTGCGAAATAGGTGAACGTCGCACTTGAACTTTATCAACTGTGTAATGTGTACGCTCGAGAGCGAGGGAGAAATCTGTCGTCACAGTGCATACCCTCGCAGCACTGGCGCAAGCGCCGCGAAGCGGCTCGCAGCCGCTCCGCCGATCGGAGCCGCGGGCCGCGTATTTTTGACCGCGCCTGTACAAATTGGGCGGACGTTTCAATGTAATAAAAAAAATGCCCAAAGCGTGAAATCGCTTTTATCTACTGCACTTTGGTTTTCCTTATATCAGCTGGTTGCCGATAATATCCTTGTTCTGTCGACTTCCTCCTCACCTTTGTTAGCAATACGCTTCCAAGGTGTTCGTAACGAAGACAGCATATCTGACCACAATCTGCCATCATGCCCCCTATCAGTCGCATGTAAAACAAGACAATGCTAATATTTCCCATGATATGACACTGCCATTTTAATCACGTTCGAGTATAGTTTTTCCGAATTCAGCACAAGCACATTCAAGGATGTTTAAAGCATTGTACATACTTGCTAAAAGAGATTCGTGCCGCTCAGGCAGGAAAACATTTAAACAAGGCATGAAGAGTGCAGCGCTTGGAAACAGACAACACGAAGAAGACAACATGTGTTGTCTTCTCTGTGTTTCCGACACTCTTCATTATGAGAAGCTCTCTTACGCAGTCTACCAACTTAAACAAGGGAGTACCCGCGGATAACGCACGGGATAATTAAACTTAAAAGAAAAATAAAACGGCGGCGAAAAATTGAAGCAAGAATAACATTGAAAATCATGTCAGCTGTTTACAGAAGGAAAAGCTCGTTTCTTTTATTTGACGCTGCCATACAATCCTGATTAATTTTGGTAGTACTTCTCCAAAGATCAGTTAGCCGTTTCCATCAGTACATATTTCGCCGAAACCATAAATGAACCTGATGATATTGCAAATGAACTCAAAATGTTATTTCAGTCCTACCCCGCCGGGGTGGCTCAGTGGTTACGGCGCTCGACTAGTGTTTCCAAGGGCTCGGGATCGAATCCCGGCCTCGACGGCCGCTTTTGGATGGAGGCGAAAAGAAAGGTGCCCGTGTGCTGCGCGATGTCAGTGCACGTTAAAGAACACAGGTGGTCGAAATTTCCGGAGTCCTCCACTACGGCGTCTCTCATAGCCTGAGTTGCTTTGGGACGTTAAACCCCACAAACCAAACCGTCTTCTTTAGAATAGCCTCGCCCTCTTCACTACCCGCTTACACAATTAAAACACTCATAACAGAACTAAACATAACTGAAGCTGGAATCCATTCTCTTTTTCGAAAGCTTGGCACATAAAATTTTCCGGGTCCTGATTACACCTCAGAGACATAATAAATTCGATACACTGAATGGATGTCTAATACAATTTACACAAAAC
Source organism: Amblyomma maculatum (assembly GCF_055883805.1). NCBI lineage: Eukaryota > Metazoa > Arthropoda > Arachnida > Ixodida > Ixodidae > Amblyomma > Amblyomma maculatum. The sequence goes on along the minus strand of NC_139346.1, from coordinate 11,884,904 downwards.
AGAAATTTAAGATACCAGAAGAGTGGCCAAAATAATCCTTATGCACAAATTGAGTTGTAAAACAGAACTGAATAACTATCGTCCAATATCATTAACAAGTATTACAATCCATGAAGACTGCCATTTCTAAAACGCTCGATGTTGTTCCTAACGATGACCTTCCAACAAAATTAATGTTGTGCCATAGATTTCCTGCTATCTATACGGAGCAGAAAAATATGTGCGAAAATAGGTGAACACGTCTATTTTATTCCTGATTTGTGTAGTCCGGTTTCGCCTTTTTGCATACGATTGTGCCCTATACATTTCAACATCAAATTCTCCTTTACAATTGATTACAATCAATCCACGCTTGGTGTATGACTTTAGGAATGCAACTAAACACGACAGGAAGACCAAAAGCATCACATTCACTAAACATAACCAGCCTTGAAAATTTACCTAAACACGTGGTGGCACACAGCATAAAAATATGATCAGGTGAATTATCTGGGACTAATTCTAACATATAACCTTCATTGAAAACCCTGCATCAAATCAATTTGACTAAAGCTGAAGGTAAATTAGATTACTCAAGGAGAAAGCTGAGTAGCACACCGGTCCACAATAAATTCAATGCCTTATCAGACTCAACCTAGAATGTGCGGATGTAATCTGGAGGCTCCATCAAAAAAGTCTAACCAGCAAAGTAAGCGCATCCAGAAACTAGACGTAAGGTTTGTACACCCAGTGTATTTCCGCCAAAGAATTGCTACGAGTCTAATAACTTCAGCAAACGTACTACATACCCTGTCATAGCGAAGAATTTCAACATTAGAGTTTTTGTTCCGACAGTTCAGAATGATAAATTTACAATTCACCCTCCTTTCAAACTCATCTAGAATGGATCACAGTAAAAGACTCGATCATCACAAGTACTCCCTATTTCCTCATGCCATTTCCTATTGGAATACATTGCCTGAAGATGCGGTACTGTTTGTTAATTATATCCAAGAAATTGTATTGTGCCTGGATTTGAGAACAACTTTCAGTTTATGCATGTTTTCTTTTTTTTCCGTTGAGGCGAGCACTCCTGCGTGGGCCTCGAAAGGGCTTGCAGTATGTTTGAATAAAGTTAATAAGATCTCGGTTAAATATGGGTAAAACGTGAGCAATCTTTCAATCATTAAGAATTTCAGCCGTGTCAAGCGATTGTTGAAGATGAGTGCCATGCTACGCGATGTATAATGGTTCCTGATATTTAGTGGTTTTGTCGTAATTTCATCACGGCTTGACCTTGAAAATGTAGGCAGGCGTTCAATAGTCCTCTCTATGCCGTCAGAACATGTTTCAGCATTAGGCAATGTCCATTCAGTGATAGAAAAAGGTTCAAAAACTGACAAAGGCTTTTCGTCTTGAAAAATGCTGCAGAAAAACGAGTTAAACCGATGGCACATGACAACTCGATCAATTGAGCTGATATTTTTAGTCGTAAAACCGACATTTTTGCTCAGGAGAAATGACTTACCATATTTCTTGGTTTTCAGAACGTTGACATGTCAAAATAAAAAGAAAAATATCTTGCTTCTCCAGTATTTTGATCGCAGGCTTCTTGCAACGTTTATGTTTGTCCGCTTAGCTTTTGGCGTTTCTTTTTGTTCAGATATCTTATGATGCCACTGATTGGCCGTTGGAATCCATTTGTTTATGTATTTCTTCAGTCCTCCAGCAGGTCTTAGGTGCTCCTAGCATAAGTCCATTGATGCGTGTGTTTAAGGGATGGCCGACGTGGCGTCTGCCTTAATGATAGACAACCCCCTGGCACAGACGAGGCAATTCGCTGAAAACACCTGCGGCTCATTTTGTTCTTCCATCAATCGATTGGTCTGCTGTCTTGAACTCACAGGGAAGTTGCAGCCGGCGTAGAGAAGGTATACGTCGGAAATCCCAGAGGCGAATTCACGTCATCATTTCCACTCGGCTGTTGTGTGGACCCCGATCATGTTTGTCGGTAGTTGTGATAACCATGCATGTTTCGGTGCAGCCACCTCGGTCGAGTGACTTCACTGAGAGTCCCGCCTTGCCTTCGATAGCTTCATAATGCAGAACCTAATACGCGAAATAAATTTTGCTCGCTAAAACGCTTCTCCTTTTTTCATTCTCCCCAATTTTTGGGACCGGATGGAAATTTTAAACCAATAAAGCAGCGTACGGTGAGCGTTCGTTTAGCGCTATGGTTAAGAGGCTATGTGCCACTGCATTATCACATTGGACTGGACAGACAAATTGCACACTTTGCTTAACCAAACGCATACTACTAGTAACCGCTAATAATACGCACTACTCGTAGTATTGCTATCTCTCATTAGTAAGTAGTACTATGCTTTAACAACGGTGGCTTCTGTAGCCCTATGCTACCTATAACACTGCTAACTAGGACTATCGGTTAAGACAATAACTATATCAACAGCGCATAGGGCATCTCATCAGCTGGTAATTCCTCAGCATATATCTTTTTCGCGGCTCAGTACGAACAGCCCTGGCCTGATTAACACCCCAGGGCTTTCCTACTTTGCACACCTGAGCACGAACCCGCTTTCAAGCAACGTTCTTATTCATGATCCTTTTGTCTGCTTCTCTGAGCGTAATCACTTGGGCGGAGGTGGCTGCAGTTTCCAATTTGCCACATTTTCTTAAATGATGAGAGCTACAGGTGGTTGCTACGACTCGCCTATGGGAGAGTCGCAGCTGCCCGACTCGCGCATGCGCAGTAGCGGGCGTTGCTCATTCTTGAGAAGCTTCTGCCGTATGCACTGTTTCGGCGGCAGTCATACGTGGGCACCACGGGCTGAATTTGCACAAAGAAAACTGTTGCTTGGCGGCGCAATCAGTACGGCTTCCAGACCCAAACGCTTCATATGTGCTGCTGGGAAAAAATATTACCCTTATTTGTAGCAGCGATTCCAGCTCATCACCACGATATTGGGTTCGGTTTGGTTTGTGGGGGGTTAGCTGACCCTGGCAACGTTTAACGCTAGAACCCTAGCGAGTGAAGCTAGTTTAGCAGTGCTGTTAGAGGAACTAGAGGGCATGAAATGGGATGTCATAGGGCTTAGTGAGGTTAGGAGGCCGAATGAGGCATATACTGTACTGAAGGATGGGCATATACTGTGTTATCAAGGCTTACCGGAGAGGCGACAACTAAGAGTAGGATTCCTTGTCAATAAGTACATAGCGGGTAATATAGCATTCGTTTGACTCAGTTGAAACATCGGCGGTGATGCAGGCATTGCGAAATCAGGGGATAGACGAGCAGTACGTGAAAGTGCCGGAAGATGTATACAGTGGTTGCACAGAAACCATAGTTCTGCATAAAGAAAGTAACAAAATTCCCATAAAGAAAGGGGTTAGGCAAGGAGACACAATAAGCGGTATAAACTGAAGGTTGTACAGGCCTATATATATGCACCTATATGTAGTTATGATGACCAGGCAATTGAAAGCTTCTATGAAGATGTAGAATCAGCAATGCGAAAGGTAAAGACGCAGTATACTGTACTAATGGGCGACTTTAATGCCAAGGTAGGGAAAAAGCAGGCAGGAGAGCAGGCAGTAGGTTACTATGGCATTGGTTCTAGAAATAGCAGGGGGGAGTTACTAGTTGAGTTTGCAGAGCGCAATAACTTAAGAATCGTGAATACTTTCTTCAGCAAACGGAAGACCCCGGAAATGGACATAGAAAAGTTCTAATGGGGAGATTAAAAATGAAATTGGCTTCATACCCCCCCCCCCCCCCCCTCCCCGCTATTATGCAAGATGTAGTGGTAATCGGGAAAGTGCGATGCAGTGACCACAGGATGTTGAGGTCCCGAATTAGCCTAAATCTGAAGAAGGAACGCAATAGATTAGTAAGAAAGAAACCCATCAACGAATTAGCGGTGAGGGGTAGGGCATAAGAGTTCAGGATCTCGCTACAGAACAGATATTCAGCTCTAACCGAGGACGAGGACATTAGCCTAAAAGCAATGAACAATAACTTCAGAGATAGCATTACTGAGTGCGCTGTAGAAGTAGGCTGTAGGATAGTTAGAGAGGATACCGGGAAGCTGTCTAAAGAGACGAAAGATTTGATTAAGAAACGCCGGAGTATGAAAGCGTCCAATCCAACCGACCAGATATTATTGGTCGAGATATCAAAGCTAATCAATAAGCGCAAGGTGGCCGATATAAGGAAGTATAACATGGTTAAAAGTGAGCATGCTGTAAAGAATGGGGGAAGACTTAAAGCAGTAAATAAGAAATTGGGAATAGGTAAAAACCAGACGTATGCGACAAGGGACAAGGCGGGCAACGTCATCACTAATACGGAGAAGATAGTCAAAGTAGCCGAGGAGTTCTATACAGATCTCTACAGTAGCCAAAGTACTTAGGACCGTAATGAGATTGGCTTTAGGGAAAAACAGTCAGACGTTCCACCAGTGACCAAGGACGAGGTCAACAAAGCATTAGAAACTATGAAAAGGGGGAAATCAGCTGCAGAAGATCAGATAACTACAGATTTGTTAAAAGACGGGGGGGGGGGGGGGGGAGATATCGTGCTAGAAATACTGGCCACCTTGTATACGCAGTCCCTGGTGTCATCGACGGTACCGGAACCATGGAAGAATGCAAACATTATCCTCATTCATGAGAACGGGGACACTAAGGACTTTAAAAATTACAGACCAATCAGCTTACTGTCTGTTACGTATAAGGTATTTACTAAGGAAATCGCTAATAGAATCAGGACAACCTTAGACAGCAATGAAACAAAGGATCAAGCAGGTTTTCGGAAACGGCACTCTACTATCGATCATATCCATACCATCAACCAGGTGATAGAAAAATGCTCAGAATATAACCAGCCCTTCTACATAGCATTGATTGATTACGAAAAAGCATTTGACTCAGTCGAAACCTGCGAAATCAGGGGGTAGAAGAGCCGTACGTGAAAGAGCCGGAAGATATATATAGTGGCTGCACAGCAACCATAGTTCTGCGTAAAGAAAGTAACAAAATTCCCACAAAGAAAGGAGTTAGGCAAGGCGACACAATCTCCCCAGTACTATTCACAGCTTGTTTAGAGGAAGTATTCAGAGACTTGGAATGGGAGCAGTTACGGATAAGGGTAGATGGAGAATACTTCAGTAATCTGCGATTTGCTGATGGCATTGCCTTGCTAAGCAACTCGGAGGATGAAGTGCAAATAATGATTGATGACCTAGACAGGAAATGTAGAAAGGTAGGCTTGAAAATCAATATGCAGAAGACTAAGGTAATGTTCAACAGCCTCGGGAAGGAACAGCAGTTTACATTAGGTAGCGAAGTACTGGAAGTAGTAGGCGAATATGTCTGCTTAGGACAGGTAGTAACCGCAGATCCGGACCATGAAAAGGAAATAACAAGAAGAATAAGATTGGGATGGAGCGCATTTGGCAAGCACTCGCAGATTATGACTAGCAGCTTACCGGTATCGCTCAAGAGGAAAGTATACAACAGTTGCATCTTGCCTGTACTCACCTAAGGGGCTGAAAAGTGGAGGCTAACCAAGAGAGTTCTACTTAAGTTGAGGACAACCCAGAGGGCTATGGAACGAAACATGGTAGGGGTAACATTAAGAGATAGGAAGCGTGCAGAGTGAGTCAGAGAAATAACTCAAGTTACCGACTTTCTAGCGGAAATTAACAATAATGATTGGACTTTGGCAGGACATGTAGTGCGACGAAAGGATAACCGATGGTCGCTTAGGGTAACCAACTGGATTCCAAGGGAAGGAAAGCGTAGCAGGGGGCGGTAGAAAGTTAAGTGGGCGGATGACGTTAAGAAGTTCGCAGGGGTCAAGTGGATGCAGCTAGCACAGAACCGGGTCAAGTGGAGAAATATGGGAGAGGCCTTCGCCCTGCAGTAGGTATAGTCAGGCTGATGATGAAGATGAACGTCCCAAAGCGACTCAGGCTATAAGAGACGCCGTAGTGGAGGACTTCGGAAATTTCGACTACATGGGGTTATTTAACGTGCCCTGACATCGCACAGCACACGGACACCTTGCTTTTCGCCCCCATCGAATAGCGGTCACCGAGGCCGGGATTCGATCCCGCGTCCTTGGGAACAGTCGTCGAGCGCCGTAACCACTGCGTCAACCCAGCGGGCCGCTATATTGGGCGAGTTGAAAGTAATTCATATTGTGGAAAGCGCAAAAAAAAAAAAAAAGAGTACTTGAGAATCTGCATTGGAGTAATGCGAAAGAACGGATGCTGCTGTTGGTTGCTCGTGCTTGCTTCTAGTTTCTTAATACTCTTCTCATTTACCGATTTTAGTCTTTGGTACTTTCAAATTGGGCGCCAATCCCTTCCTGTGCCTTTTTTCGGCTCTACTTCCAGTTGCGTGACGTCACATCCTTGACGGCAGCCTAATTGACTGACTTAATTACCTATTTTATCCTTTGGTACTTTCAAATTACGCGTCAGTTGCTAATTGCGCGTCAAGCCACTGCCCGCTTCGTATATCGACTGGTCACTGTTGTAAAACGTTGGCGAACGCCAGCCAGAATGCCTTCCCCCTCTCCCGGTCAGGCTATATAAGCGGGTTGTTCGGCCTGAATAAACGCATTTCCGCTTCGAGCGTCCGTCTGTGGTTCATGGAAGCACGGAACGCGCAATGCGCGTACTTGTAAGTTGTAACAGTCACGGTACTTATGCGTAGAAAGTGAGGATTGATTTATATATGCTCATAGGCCTTCACTGTGTATGGCGTTCAAGAATGGCGGGTTGCCATTGTGATAAAGACAGAATTTATTTTCGGGAAAGCTGCAGTGAGTGTGCCATAAGCAAACAGTGTATAAATAGCGTCCGTGAAATGCAATATGACCAGGCCATAAAGAAAGAATCGGTTGAAGGGGATGGAGGTTCGATTCCCGATGGAGATCAATTTTATTTTTAACCACAAGTCGCTTAAGCGTTGCTAGGCAACGCTGGCAGAGCTTGGCAAGGGGGCTGGCCTTGTCTGTGATGTCACGCGCATGCGCAGCACTAGGCTATGTGGAGCCACGCGAAGCTGCGGTCTGACACGGTAGTGAAGCTTTCGCTTCAAAATACGAGGATCGAGAAAAGAGAGGACGACCCAGGCGCTGTCTAACAATGAGTCATCTACTAAAACACAGGAAATATATGCGGTGAAACTCGCAAAAAACAAAAACGTCCAGGATTTCGTTTTTGGCTATCTCATTTCCTTGTAACGCAACGGACGGTTTTGCCAAACACGTGTCAGCTTCAAAAATATCCCTGCTTATCTGGTTGTTGCTTCAGTAATGGATCGTAGTGCAAATCAGGCAAACAATGATCAGATAGATCCGCGCTGTCCGAATCGTGCTTTCACCAAGTGGAATCGAGTTTCGCAATTCTGGCCGAACGCTTTAAAGATCCTGGCTAGCCTGTTTTTGTGCTAACGGCTGTCGCCGAAGGCGTGCTTAAGCAGCTACGGAAGCATGAAAGATGATAGACAGAAAAAGAAATACGTTAACAGCGTAACACAGAAAGTTTGGTGCGTCTTCTCGGAAACTGTCTCTGCGCACTGGTGAGCCAAAGCCATAAGCAACCAGCCTGTAGCGTCAAACATACAAGTTCGTTGCTTGAAAATTAGCTGCTTGAATTGGTGAGAAAATTGCGCCGAACCATGCCCACCACAAGAAACAAGACACAGACGCTCTCTTTCTTTTCACCCTTCTTTCCCCTTGAAACTTCGCCTCATATAAGGTACCTTGTGGTTTCAATAAAATTTAGTTGTAAAAAAAGCACCTGTGTCTCGTCCTCTTGTGATGTGCATGGTTCGGCGCAATTTTTTCATCAATTCAAGTATTCACCATTTAGCTCAAGAAGAGGTGTTAATCAAAGTAGGTGTGGCCGCATCTATATTGGCCAGACTGGTTGATGTCTTAATGAGCGCTCAAGAGAACACGCTGCATCCTTTAAATCATCGCAATTTAACAACCTGCCTAACATTGTTTGAGCTGCAAATGACATCCACTTTTAGGAAAAACAAAATTTCTTGGCCCTTCTAAAGGACAGCTGGCAAGAGAGCTTCTTGTGGCATCATTTATTCATAGTTTGTTCATAAGTGAAACGTCGGCTGTTATGCTGAAAAAGGAAGCTTTGTTTCGTATTTTTCTGTTTTGTCTGTCTTCGGGTGGCCCCAGATTATCTTGCGTTCAGATTGGTTAATCTATTCCCTTCATCCAAATTCAGCAGATAGTTGAGCATCCACATATTTCCTCGTACAATTTCTTCGCTTCCAATTTGAGCTTGTCCCGTGTGCCTCCCTTGTTCTCATCGCGCTAGCTAAGCCTGCCTTTAAATCATGTCTGGCCCAGAACTCCACTTCGCTCATCTTTAAGATCTTTGCATTCACGGCAGTGCTGCAGGAGGTGAGGAGAAGGGGATTTTTTTCACAGCAAGGGAATTTTCCTGCTCTTTCAGTCTGATATTAATGCACCTGCCGGCTGTACCATAAAAATCCTTCCGCGTGCCAATGAAACCCGGTACACGACGCTTTTTTTTTTTTTTTCCAGACCGTGAATTTGTCTGCGTGTGACACATTGTACCTGCTGGACGAAGCTGGCTCCAGTTTCTTATGCACTAAAGCGCACACTTTTCGAAATTTATAGTCGGCGGAGAACACAATTGCAAGTTGTGCCGCGCTGCGATCTTCTTTAGTCGATTAGAGACGCCGTGTAGATACGGTATGCAAACAACCATCTTTCGAATCTCTGCCTCCTAGAATCCGGTGCCGCCTTCAACTTTGCCAAGGTTCTTTCCGCCAACGTTGCAAAGATCTCAGGATAGCCTACTTCACATGACACTCCCGGTTTTTTACTGATCTGCAATTAATCCACCGAACAAGTGATAAAAACTATCTTCACCATTGTATTGCGATAGACATTTTGAGTTCTTTTTTGCTGCACACTACAACGTTTAGTGCAAATTACATGTCCGTAACTGTAATCTGCTTATTATAGCTGGAGCATATCGAAAGAGAAATTCATGTGGGGCACCCGTGGACAGCGTCGCATGTTTTTGCACCCGTAGTCTTTAAATATGATCAAGTGGCAGGTAGCTCCAGTGCGACCGAAAAAAAAAACATCACTGTCAGCCCCCAGTGGATAAAAAAGAACTACAGAACTATGTCAATACTACGACAAAGTATTGTGTATATAGTTATGTCTTAAAATAACGGCTTGAGGGGCTAATTGGTGCATCATCGTATTCAGATATGTGGCGCAAACAAACACAAACACAGGAGAAGATACACAACACACGCGCACACTACCAACTGTAAGAAGAACCGGAAAACACTTCCTCTTCTACATTCAGGCACGTCTCAACTTCCTCTTCTTTGCCAAGGGGAAAGAAGAAGAGGAAGTTGAGACGTGCCTGAGTGTAGAAGAGAAAGTGTTTTCCGGTTCTTCTTACAGTTGGTAGTGTGCGCGTGTGTTGTGTATCTTCTCCTGTGTTTGTGTTTGTTTGCGCCACATATCTGAATACGAAGTTATGTATTAACGCCAGATTTTCTTGTAACTCTTCCTATAGGATATTTCTGTGCTGTGTAGGTCTGTAGTATATTTCTATTAGAAATACACCCATTTCTGGTGCTAGTGGAGAAATTTATGTTGTGACAAGAAAACAGATTTCTTAGCGGTCGTAACCGCTCAGAAATTATACTGCAACATAAAATTTGCAGTAGTTTCTTCTTTTTTTCCGCGTTGGGGAGACAACTGATTGCTTCAGAGGTGATATTAGGCACCTTAGACATAACGAAAGCGAGCACCTTTTCGAAGACGTGCTGCGAATATTGTACGCACAGCCATTTGGTGCATTCAGAAAGGCGCATGACAAGCAGTCCACCTGAGGGCTCAACTGTCATAATGTGCGGCGGTGAGCAGCTTGGTCTAGAGCGCGCCGACGGTGCTCCGCGGAACAAATCAGCGCCATCTGCCGTCGCGACCTGCGTCCCGTACGCATGCGCGGGTTCTCGGCCTAATTTCCGCTCGTGTTTACGCTTCATGCCGCCAGGTACCGCGCCTAATGATATGTTGGTTTGTGGAGTTTAACGTTCCAAACGCCTCAGGCTATGAGAGACGCCATACGTAGTGGAGGACTCCGAAAATTTCGACCACCTGGGGTTCTTTAACGTGCACTGACATCGCACAGCACACAGGCGCCTTGCTTTCCGCCTCAATCGAAAATTGGCCGCCGAGGCCGGGATTCGGTCCCGCGTCCTTGGGAACCGTAGTCGAGCGCAGTAACCACTGCGCCACCCCGGCTTTTCTTTATTGCCTGACTTCGGCACAATACACAAAACCACTTACAGGGCACAGTGACCATTTATTACTACAACAATCGTCCAGGTGGGTTGTAGCGTTGTCATGCTAAAATTCTCTTAGGGACACTATAATGGCTCCAATCTTCCGAGCCACTCGGGAGCTTCAGGAGCTAGTTTCTGAATTTCAATATATCTATTCATGCCTTCCCGAAAATAGATCAGTGCTGGCCGTGCGTCAGGATCGCATTGATATCCTGGCATTCTCGAGCGCTAAATACAGTGGAGGGCCATTAGCATAATAAGGTCAAAAGGCCCCCCATCCTCATTCTCTACTGGCAAGTACCTAATACCATGCGAGTCTAATGGAAATTCGTTTTTTAAAGTCCTTTGTAAAATATCCTAAAAGCATACCCCTTCCCAACAATGTAGGAAAACGTGGTCTACAGTTTCTGGCTGTTTACAAATTAAACAATGCGAACCCCAAGGCAAAAATAAATTCTTCCCTTCCAAGAACTTCTTTACTGGCAGTGTTTCCGTGTGTAACTTAAAGAAGAAAGTTTTTTGCATTTGACGGCACCTGCATCGCCTTCACCCGCTTAAGTACGTCGCGTCCTGGTCCTCCACTGTTACAAGGCCCTGTACATTGGTATGGGAAGAACTACGTCACACAAATCCTTGTGCAGCTTCTTCCTGCTAACCCCAACGGGGCAAGCCTAATGATATGTAACATATACTGATATGTAACATATAACATATACTAGGAGAACTTCAGAACGGCTTTAGAAGTGGTAGGCGCTTAGATAGCCTGTTCGTGCTTACCCAATGCGTCGAAATATCTAGAGTGGAAAATAAGCCTTTGTATTTGGCCTTCCTGGACATAAACGGGGCATACGACAACGTAAGCAGGGAACTCCTGTGGAACATATTAAAAGAAGAAGGTATCGGTTATGAGATAACAGAGTTCCTACAGGAAATACACCGGGATAACAAAGTAGAAATTACGTGGGAAGGGATAACAAGTGCGGAAGCTGTCAAGATATAAAAGGATTAAGACAAGGTTGTCCTCTATCACCGCTGCTGTTCATGTTTTATATGATAAACCCGGAACGGAAGATACAAGACAGTAATCTAGGTTTTAACCTGTCATATAGATTAGGTGGCAAGGCGGTAGAGCAGCGCCTCCCCGGATTGATATATGCAGACGATATTGTGCTGCTAGCTGAGAGTCTGGAAAAATTGCAAACTCTAAAGTATTGCGGAGAGACGAAGGGAACACTCTAGGCTTCAGTTTTTGCGCACTTAAGTTTGGTCTGATGATTTTCAATGGCTCAACTGATCAGGGTCTTAAAATACACGGCCATGAAATACCCAGAGTAGCAGAATATAAATATCTCGGGGTATGGGTAAATGATGGATTGGCATACAATGGAAAGCATGAACAATCACTTAAGGCCAAAGAAATGCCGGGATAATGAAGCAGAAGGCATTGTGGGGATACAACAGGTATGAGCTTTTGAGGGGTATTTGGAAAGGAATTATGGTGCCCGGATTTACTTTCGGAAATGCGGTATTGTGCCTAGAATCAGTGGTACAGTCGACATTAGAAACAAATCAGAGATCCATTGGACGATTAGCACTAGGTGCCCACGGCAAAACTACAAATGAGGCGGTACAGGGAGATATGGGCTGGGCATCTTTCGAAGTACGGGAAGGTCAGAGTAAAATATTATATGAGGAACGCCTGAGGAAATTGGACAGTAACAGATGGGCGGCTAAAGTATTTAAATACCTGTACTTAAAAAGCGTTTATTCACAATGGAGGAAAAGAACTAGGAAACTAACTATTAAGTATGTTAGTAACAAGGACGGAGAAATTAAGAGCATTAAGCAACAGGTGAAAAACACAGAAGGTAAAAATTGGATAAATTCTATGGAAAAGAAACAGAGTGTGGAATTATACCGAAAGTGGAAAATGCAGATCAGGAAGGAAGATTTCTTTGATAACTCAAGAGGCAGTGCCCTACTTTTTGAAGATTAGACTGATGCTTGTTTGGGAGCGCATGCGTCCTGGTTCTTGAGAAAAAAAGTGTATATTACCTGTGCTTTTTTCGAATAAACTTCAGTTGTCAGCGTTTGTCCGTTATTCTCCTCTCTGTTTGTCCCAAGTAGCCGCGCTGTTTTTTGACCTTGAAGCTAGATCAGGGTGCCTTAGAACACGCAGCTACAAAAAGAAATTTAACAGTGGAGATGACGCATGTGCTGTATGTGGAAACTCCAGTGAAACAATTGACCATATTATACTCGAACGTAATGGTATCCATCCAGAAGTCGATGCAGGCGCAGTCACCCTTCCTGAAGGTCTGTGGTTTAGAGATACCATTGGCCGGGTGAATAAACAGGCGGTGGAAGCTAGCAAAAAACGACTGGAAGATTGGTGGCTTAAAAGCAGAAAAGTGACATGTTAATAATGTAGAAACAAAAATTCAATAAATAGAATGATGGTATAGTTAATCAAAACAGTGATTAGGATATAGGGAGAAAAATGAGCATAATAGCTACTGCTACCACCTCGTTCCAAAGGGGCCGGTCCTATATTCCATCCAACTTCGGCCGACAAACCAAGCGGCTAGGCAAGCAAGTAAAGTGATGTCGGGTGATCGCTCGGCTCTGAAGTAGTGCAACTGACAGCAAATGATCGAGCGTTTCAAACGCGCACTAGACAAAGGGTATGAGAAATAAATCCTTTGATTTTTGGTGTCTGTTTCAATAATAATAAAAGTGGTTCACAGGAAGGGAAAGGCGCAGTATCTGTCGCACTTGTAGCTGTGGACACCTGAACCGCGCCGTAACGGAAAGGAGGAAGGTGGGAGTGAAAGTGGATAGAGAGAAAGGGGAGCCATAGTGGAGGGCTACGGAGTAATTTCGATCACCTGGGGATCTTTAACGTGCGCTGACATCGCACAGCACACGGACGCCTCTTCGTTTCGCCTCCGTCGAAATGCAGCCGCTGAAGTCGGGATCGAACCCGGGTACTCCGGCACAGTAGTCGGGCGTCTTACTACTGCACCACCCCGGCCGGGCAAATCTTGTCCGTATATGGTTACAGCCATGCATCATGCGCTGTAGGCGTATTGGTTGATGGCATGTCTTTGCGCTGGGATATCAGCTACAAAGGGCACCGTATTTGGCATCTGTACAGATTTCGGAAGTTGAATTGCTCCACGGCGCCGGGGTGGGGCATATGCAGGAACGCGCTTGCTTGCCTGGCCGTCGCGTTACACTCGTGAAACACGGCAGCATCGCGACGCCTTGGTGACTGTCACAGTCTGACAAGTGCAGGCCCCAACGATAAGAAAGGTACTCGCAAGTCGGAGAAGGAAGCGATGATCAGCCCGATATGCAGAGCATGGGCACGGGACGCAAACGTTAGATACCGTTGCTCCGCAGAGCGCCGTCGGCACGACAAGGCACCACCCTACACAAAAGCTGAAACGGGTATCCAACTTTGACTATAACCGCAGCCGCTGAAGCAATAGTACTCGAGAAGAAGCTATAAAACAAAAAATTAGTCCAGTCGTGATCCCTAGCTTATACCCATAAGGTAGCTCATAATTTGAAGCACGTTGCAGCAAAGTACAAAATACCTGTGGTGTTTCCCGCCCCAAAAAACTTTCTTCCATGTGTTGCAAACTGACCCCGAGAATATAAAAGAAAGTATAAATATAAATAAAGCTATATAATTAAAGCACGCAGATTCGTTTGTGAAGTGTGCGGTCTGTGCCATATATCAGATACCTTTTACATGCGGGAAAATTTACAGCCGCCAGATTGGTTCATGTATTAATGACCACCTAGCAAAGCATAGAGGCGATTTGAAAAATCCCGTTACTTCACCACTGTACAGCCCGCGGGGGAAACGACAAGAACTTGTTCGAAGCAAAGCTGAAAGAAACAAAAATCTCAAACAGGAGTAGAGATGAGACGGTCCGGGAACTGTTGGATGCATGCTATATCAATGAGAAAGGGAGTGATTGTGTAAGCAATCACTAAGCAAGCAAAGGGCGCTTTCAGATAGACACGTGCCTGCCTGCTTTGGTTCCTCCTCTTTAGATTCATTCACTTCGATCCGCCGTGACAAAATAGTCGCAAGTTACGTGTGTCTGTTTTGGCTCTACATCCAAGAGTTGTACGACAGTTGTACGATGCGTGTTGTCATCGCATATGTGCCACACTGTAAATACGGCTGACCGTCATACGCCAGAGCGTACAATTAGCATCACCGGCCTAAACGGCGTGAGTTGTTTTGCGAAGGCATCGGCTGAAACGCAAGGCAGTCAATAGCCGACAATTCAAGACAAACAACCATCTGTACTCGGTTCGCAAAGCGCTTCTTCCTCAGAGCTTAGTGTAACTTGAAACACCACAAGGACGGCTGCCTACTTCCAACGTATCCTCGAAGTAGGCGCCGATTCAAGGAATAGACTTCCAAGATGGACATTCTTCCTAGTTTAAAGAAACCCATATGAAACACGTCGCTGTCCCGAAATTCAAGCCCTGCGAGGCACATAACTCGGCCCTTTCTTATCGACAATTTATTTTACTGGGGGCCGCGATGCTTTCGCTCTATTTCGGAAAGACGTACGTACGTACTTACCGAAGTGCTGCTAGAATTCGACTCCTTCACTTGTATCTAATCCCTTATCTTTCCTCAATATGGCGCTCTTAAAATTTGAATGCCAGTTAGCAAATCCTCGTCGGCCCCATACCAGCCGAGCATGCGTGGCGCGCATCTTTACTCTCACCGATAGTGGTGATGACGGTGAGCGAGTAGAGGAAGGCGCCCGAGAAGGACCACTGCTGACCGCCGGCGCCGATCTCCTTTCCGTCGTAGCCGTCCTTGACGGCGGCGATGAGACGCGCTTGAAAATCGAGGATCTCATGCGACACGGCCGCGGTCCAGTTCTCCTTGTAGAGCACGTTGAGCCGGTCGGTGATCTCCCACAGGCGCGCCACGGTGTCGCGACGCATGGCGATCACCTGGCTCGCCTTCTCCACTTCGTAAGGCGCCTCGAGTGCGCGGAACGCGAATGCTCCCAGGATGCTGTAGCCGACCACGAGCGCGCATAGGCCGACGTGTGAGAAGAGAAACGCGGTGAACTTCCGGCAGCACGACTTGCAGCGGTTCTCGGGCGGAGCCGCGGCGGCCCCATGGTGGTGCCGGCGCGAGGACCGCTTGCGCTCCATGGGCCGCTCAGCGACGCAGCCGCCTCCATGCCGGCATGGCTGCGCACTGCCGCCGCAGAGCGCCCACGCGCATGCGCCACCACAATTAACGCCACTTGCCAATAAAAGCGCACACGGCGCCGCGCCCCCGAGCGGCCGGGGTTTGAAGCCGAGATGCGGCGCGCGGGAAGCAGGCTCTACTGAGCCCACGCGAGTCCGTGACGTCAGCGCTCCCGGGAGTCCCAGCCGCGCTCTGGGTCGCGGGGCCGCCTAAACAAACCGACGTGTCCACGCGAGGCGCATCCTTGGGAGAACTCAATGCCGGTCACTCAGGCAGCGCCGAATCGGGCGCGGCTATCGGGGCACGCTCGTTCGCTTAACGGCGTTAAACGCGCTTCCGGTCCACGGAATGCGTCCGCCACAGACGGCGCACGAACTGCGTGTCGAGCACCCGAAAGACTCACTAAGCAACGATGCACAGTATTTACTGGGAGTGAAAGGCACTTTTCAATTTATTTGCGATGGAACCAAAGCCTTATTTGCAGCTGGCGTGTTATCGGGCCATTCGCGAAGAAAACGCTTCCGAGAAAAAAGATGCCACGTATATGAAATGAAAAGTTGTCAGCACAACCTTTCTACAGACACGCTTCAATAAAAAACGCGTGATTTGAAAGTGTGGAGGAATCGCAAGAAAATGAAAAGCATAGTCCAATCAACACCCAGTACTGTTTTGAAGACTATTTTGTGCCCTGGTCGATCATAGCGTGAGGAAGGAGGGGGCTGCATTGGTTCTCTCCATTAATTCGCGATCAACGAGCGTTTTCTTTAGAATTAATTATTGCGGGCTCTGTAGAAAAAAACAAAAGTACCGCAGTAGGTCAGAAGGGTAGAACACCTCGCTTCTGAAACAGTCAGAGGTAATTTTTCTGCTGATTTCAACACACAGCACAGTGAAATTATTATGGCAGTGAAACAGAAATATATTGGCTGAACCTTACTCATTTCAGATGCCATTTGCTATTAATATTATATTACCTGCTCAGCGTATCCATGCCTTAAGGAAAGCATCAAATGTCTACTTAAGAAAAGCAGTAAGAGCTCAAGGCATCATAAAATTTAATCTTTCACTGCTATCAATTGAGAACGAAAAGTAATTAATACACGAGAAAGCTCGATAGCACGGTGCAGCATCCTGCAAAATTTCTTTCAATGTCGAATATTCATTGTACACGCAAACTAAAACAAATTCTCCCCCAGTGGGCGCTGCGGGCCGAGAGCGACCATGTGGCCTAACAGACCATTCTTCTGCCTAGTGCAGGTTAGTGCTTACTACAGCTCTGTTAAAAACGACAACCGTTGTCTTTTGGTCTTGCCGTGTCCACGGCAAGCTGCGTTTGCTTACTCCTCTTGAGCGGAGATATCGAGTTGAATCACGAACCAGGAGGGTTCCAGCACGCATAAATTGCTTGAAAAATTGCTTTTGAGGCAGATTTAATTAATTGAGGATGTTGCAGCACTTCATACACAACAAACTAGCATGGAAATACGTCTAACGGACCCGATTTGCTGAAATGGAGAAACATGAGGCGCGCGTGGAAGAACTTGAAAGCACGGTTAGAAGAGAAAATTGCGGCTTTGGAGCATAAAAGTAGACGCTCGAATTTGCTGGTTTTTTGGGGGTATCAGAGGAAGAAGAAAAGACAGAGGCTATACTGCGTGAAAATTCTGACTGATATATTTTCTACCAAGTTACAAACCACGTTCAAGTCTGTAGCCGAATACATCGGATCGGCAAGAGCGATAAAACGCGGCCAGTAATTTTATATTTTCAAGATTACGAAGAAAAGAAAAGTATCATGCAAAATGCTTTCAAACTTAAAGGTTCTAATACTTCGGTTCAAAACGATTAATCATGAAACGCGCTCAGGAAGCGTAAGCTTTTGTGGAAGCGTGCTTCAAAGGGAAGGGAGAGTTAAACTTTTCGGGCGAAGGCGTGGGGAATCGATGGGCTTCCCTATACAGCAGGTGCTTCTTGCTGTTTCTTCTACTGCCTTCGTTCGTGCCAAGCGGTGTTGATGACCACCGCTGCGTCCGCGGCTCAGCGACACATTGCGGTGCGAAGATGAGGACTTCCCTTCTCGACTGTAGACATTTATTTACACTTTTTACATCAACGTATTTACAATAACGTCTACGGATGCGACATCAAAACATTAAGGGCTAACTGCAACTGGTTGAACGATCAGAGGTCAGAGGCTAGCAGAATCAGGCCTTGGCCTCCTGCTACACTTTAGGCCGGAGTCCCTTGAGACCTCCGTCAGCCTCCCTCCTCGAACAACCCGTCTGCCCTCGACTCTCGTCTGAGCCCCACTCTCCTCCGAGCCCAACTGGCCAACGCTCCTTTTTTAGCGCTCAAAATTCGAGTTGTGGCCAATAACATGCAGTGCTTCGAAATGGACAGGCCAATCATTGTGCCACACATACCCCTCTCCTACGCATGTCAAATAAAACACACACAACGAATGCACTCAGCGGCGAGTGGTTGCGCACGCAAACACATACATCTGCTATTTACTCCCTCTCCAAAATCCTCCCACGCAAGCGCCGCCAAGCAGTCGCAAAGACAAACGGCGTCGACTGTTACACTTAAGAAAACGCACACATATAAACACACACCAGCAAACCTCAGGCCCAAACATTCCGATCCCTGCCCTTGGTCGGTTGCGCGCGGGCGGCGGATTCAAAGGGACGTACAGGTGTCTTCTCGGGAAGACATGTCAACAGCGGCTCCCTCTGCCGCGCGTTCTCCCCAGGCCCGTGTTACGCCGTGTTTCGGGATTTATGGCCTCCGCGCTCTCTCCACTCGAACCGGGAGACATAGCAGTTAGCGCCTAACCCACAACCACTGCGCTTACGCTGTGCGCTCTAACTGCACTGCTCTGAGAAGAGCGTATTGCCGGGCTAGTTGGTGATCCATTGGGTAAAAAATTGCGCAAAAAAAACACAAAGGACAAAGAAGAAACACAAGACGCTTGTCACACGTCTTATGTGTTCTTCTTTGTCCTTTGTGTTTTTTTTTCTGCACTGCTCTGCCTCCCTCGCGGCACGGGGCGGACAGAGCCGGCGGCGTCGCCCGCTGCCATTTGTTCTGGGCTCACTTCCGAGAAGCGGTCGCCTGCGCGACCGTTCGTAAATCAGCCCGCGTCAAGCTGCCCCTTGACCTTGGTCGCCCCTTCGGAATCTTGCTTCTGGGCGAAGCCCGCAAACTTCACTGGGAGTACAAAATAAAAGTTCAACTAATCAACGAGAAACTTAGGAAAAAAAGTTTTAAATATAACATTGCTAAATAAGACTGACTCCTCCGACCTGATAAGAAAGAAATGCGTATATTAAATATAAATTCACGCACCATTGTTAACAAAAGTGATCAATTAAAGGCTGTTCACAACCTTAGGTCGCAACCCGCACATCAATGTTTTGATCAAAACTTGGCTACACAGCGATATAGATGATGGAGACGTTTTTCCACCATCTCAGAATGTTTTCCGTCATGACAGATCATGGCTGTGCTGATAAAGCGAAACTTGTCAGCAACTCTCTTGTGTCAGGCTGATAGCGTAGAGACTATTAGCCTAAGCATTATAAGTTAAAGGCGCCAAAACAACACGCACACACACAAGAAAAGAAGAACGAGACAGAGCGCCACTCACAACTGATTTATTGTGCAGGAAAAAGTACATACAGTCGTGCCTCGTTAATATGGACACTTTGGTTCCCGACCAAAACTGTCCATAAAGCGAGTCATCCATAATAACGAGTCATGAATAAAAACAAAAAAGATTTTATTGAGAAAAGAGAATTGTAATTAACGACTGCTTTTGTACATAACGGTGTGCACTGGACTCAAAATTTCACAGAACACCGGCACATTTGAGTGCATTATCCTTGTCATTGTTGTCTTCGAAAAATTGTAGTGCAGCCTGAAGCGACTCGCTTACCATGACACCCGTGATGTTGGGCTTTGTGTTGGTCGAACTTTTGAGCACGAACTCCCCACTGGGCGATGAATCAGCGTCTGATTTTCTACTCACCACCACTTCCAAAATGTGCTCTTCACTGAGCTAAGTAGCCGCTAAGTAGCTGCTTGAGATTCTCCTGAGGCGAGGAAACAGCTGAGCTGTCGATACTAGCCCCTCACAGCTTGGATTGACTGAGATGGCTTTTGCCGCTTATATTCACAGATTTCTTCCCGCCTACGTTCAGCTCTGTTCTTTTGCGTTTAACTCCCGCCATGCCAAAAGCCAGACTCAAGTTCAGGGCTACAGGCTCCTGATGCTGTGCACTTTTTTGCCTAGTTAACCTTTCTGCCTTTCCGTTCTTCTGATTCTTTCTTTTTTTGCCTTGTACTGTTTCTGTAAGAAAGCGAAGGAGTCAAGCTGGCAAGCTGCTATGCAGAGGGCTATCGAACATCCCATCTTCTTGGCGCCGTTTTTATGTGTTCCCATAAAACAAACACTGCAAGCTGAAGTACAGTTCAGAGCGACGGCTAGCCGACTACGAAGAGCTCAGACCTTGTCAAGGCCGCATCGTTGACTCAAAGCGGAGCCGACATACGGACCGCCTAGTGTGCAAAGTTTGGCCGTTCGACAGCGCAACAAGGATGAAAACCAGGAGCATGAGAGGGAAGCGCGTCCAGGACGGGACGCCCGGTCCGGGTTGCGTGTTCGTTTGTCGCTGTACTTTGTGAGCGTGTCTTAACTCTCACCGAAAAGCGTTAACGGCTTCATGGAACACACATTGCGCTTTGGGAAAGAAAACTTCAGTTCCCACTGCCACTGTAGGCACTTGTCTCTCTTCCTGTCATTTCTTTTTTACGCTTTTACCGGCCTCTCTGTTCACGTTCAGCAGAATTTATTGCAACCACATGTTGCTGTTTTCCCGACTGCGGCGGCACTTCCGCTGCACCCAGAAGCCTCCTGGTTCCCCCTTTCGGGCTCTTTCTTACGCTGCCCTCGGTTTGTTGTGTACGTTCCTCTCCGCTCTTGCGCTCCCCTCCCCCCCCCCCTCCCCCTTACCTCCCCCCTTCCTTAAAACGGCGACACGCCGGCTTTGGTTCTTTCCAACCCCACAGGACTCGTTCAGGCATCCCGCAGTATCGGCTGTCGCGTAGGTTCGCGGGCGGCGCGCCCTTCTTTAACTTGCGTTCGGACTACTCTGCTTTTTTTCAAGCACTGTCCATATTAACGAGACAAAAATACATGGGCCCAAGTGGGGCGCGTGCATTCTTCCCCTGTCCATTGTCCGGACAGCGAGTTTCCATATTAACGAGGCATAAGTACATTGAAAAGGTTTCGTCCCCAGAAAAACTGTCCATAATTCGGGTCGTCCATATTAACGGGGGTCATATTAACGGGGCACGACTGTATATCACTGCCGGCACATGCGCAAGGAACCCATTCAGCCTCATGTCATATAAGATAAGCTATGTTCAAAAAACGTTTTCTCTGCATTGTATAGATTGATCGACGTGTCACTGACACACAGATTACCTTTCTTTCCGATATAAAATGCTTCAATTAGCTTTCTGGCCATCATATTGCCACTTCTTGCATGAATCCGCAAATCCGAAAAACATTGTTGACAGGTGCCTGAAGGGCAGGATCTGATATGTATCGGAATATTAGGGCCATCTTTATTTTGCTCTAAGAGCTTAATTTTAGAGCAAATTAAAGATGGGCCCTAATATTCCGAAACATATCAGATCCTGCCCTTCAGGCATCTGTGAACCATGTTTTTCTGATGTGCGGATTCTTGCAAGGAAGAGTGGCAATACGATGGCCAGAGAGCTAATTGAAGCATTTTATATCGGAAAGAAAGGCAATGTGTGTGTCAGTGACACGTCGATCAATCTATATAATGCAGAGAAAGCGTTTTTTGAACATAGCTTATCTTATATGACATGATGCTGAATGGGTTCCTTGCGCATGTGCCGGCAGTGATATATATCTACTTTTTCCTGCCCAATAAATCAGTTTTGAGTGGCGGTCTGTCTCGTTCTTCTTTTCTTGTATGTGTGCGTGTTGTTTTAGCGCCTTTAACTTATAATGAATAGACACCAACGAGCTCAACAAGAAGTTCTTTATTAGCCTAAACATTTCTTACTACGGACAATAATTCTTGATATTGCCGCGAAACCTTCGAAACAGCATTTGTTGTTCTTTAACAGCCGCCGGTGTACAGGCTTATCACTCTGATTTTGGACCGCGTATCAGTTCCGTAAGCTTTGCTTGTTACTGCTCGATGTCGCGAGTCACACCTTTATCAGTTTTGTTGTAGCGCAAGATGCACCGAGATCTGTCTCGAAGGTTCCGGCCACTCGGGTGTCTTTCCACAATGTTCCGGCCCGTGCTGGTAGCTGTTTGCGGCGTTATCTAGATTGTTCTGTGCAGCCTTTAAATGGAGCATTGACGAGTGTGACGAGCATTCTTTGTCCGACGATCGACGAGCACGTTTGTTTCTATCGCCGCCGCCGAGTTGCTTAGTTCTTTTGCGGGCGCAAGTCAGCCCAAATAAAGAGTTTCTTTAGTGCAATCATCGACCCTTCAATTGTGTCGTCGACCTCGTCACCAGTACGTGACATCTGGTGAGGTGCTGCCTTTGATCCTTCAAGCGAAGACCAAAGCCGTGTTCCTGTCGCCCTGGAAGACCAGCCTACAGGTCACCGAGCCAGCCGCCGACTTCAAGGCCTACAACCCGAACACGGTCTGCTGCCTGACCCCATTCGATCTCGGAAGGCATCGACACTGACAATGGCCCAGCCTACAGCACCGGTTGTTTTCGTCCAACCCCGTTAGCCCCCTGCTTCAATGGACGACCGGATGAAGATGCTAGAGACTGGATGGACCTTTTCGACCGTGTGGCAGAATTCAACGGCTGGAACGACGCTGAGAAACTCAGGCAAATCTACTTTGTTCTTCAAGGACATGCCAGAGTTTGTTTCGAAAATCATGAGGCAGCTATGAAGGATTGGGACATTTTCAAGGAAGCGTTTTTGACTGCCTTTTCAAGCGCCGTCCGAAAGAAAAAAGCCCAGGCCCTCCTTCAGTCAAGACTTCAACTTCCTATCGAGCCTCTCCTGGCGTACGTTGAGGAGATGAAGCGCCTGTTTCGCCGCGCTGACCCTAACACGACCGAAGGTGAGAGAGTCAAATTTTTAATGCGAGGCGTCAAAGTATCGCTTTTTGCAAATCTTGTCCGAAATCCGCCAAAAACCGTGACGGAATTTGGAACGGAAGCGTCTGTCATCGAGAAGACGTTGTACACTCGGATGCGCCACTACGAGCGACCACTTCAGCCAGACTACTCAAGCCACTACCCCAGCGCATCTGCAAGTAAAGAGAACCTTCGGGACCTCATCCGGGAGATCGTGCGAGAGGAGCTCCGCCGATTGATGCCATCATCGCAACAACCGCAGGTGGCGACACATACGGACGTCGTCCGTGAAGAAGTCCAGCAGGCGCTGGGCGTTCCTCAAGCGACAGCTGCGACTGTTCCAGCACAAGAGGTAACAGCGATGAACTACGCTGGTGTCGTCCTGCACCCCGACGCGACCTCCCAAGCCGAAGCAACCTCCCAAGCCCTCGTCGCTACCATCCTTCTGCCGAAAGCCGCCCCTTGGTCCCCGCCCGCCAAGCCTACCAACGACCCCCAAGCCCCAGAAAGTGCGACGCCTGGAGGACAGCAAACAACCGACCGCTCTGCTTCCATTGTGGTGAGGCAGGACACATCCTCCATCACTGCCCGTACAGGAGGATCGGCCTGCGTGGTTTCGCTGTCGATGCCCCACGACCCCGTCCTGGCGAGCGACCACAGGAAATCAACGACTTCCTGCGCAGCGGAGAGCACTCGTCAAGGCGTCTGTCACGCTCCCCATCACAGTACAATGCCCGATTTGCGTCGCCGGGCCGTGGTTACGTGCAAGGACGGTCTCCAAGCCCCCGTAGGGGAAACTAAAGGCAGCAACCTTTGGAGGTGAGAATAACTGCCTGGGGGGCGAGTTGGTGCATGATGGAATTGAACGGCGGCGCAACACGGAAACGGACACAGACAAGAAGGGGACACCACATGCGCACACTACCAACTATTTATTAAACGGAAAGATGGCATATTTATACGTCCATCTCAAGCATCACACTCATCGCCACAGTCCGCTCCAAACCCAACACGTGAACTCCGAGCAGCACCAACAGGAAATCAGACAAGATATTTCTAACCTCAGTAGCTGAACTATCAAAAACGGGAAAAAAATTTTTTTTTCCTTTTTTTTTCCTTTCTTTAAAAAAGGAAGGCAGGCCATATCTCATAGCAAATGCAGTCTGGACCGAAAACAGCAGAGTAAGACATTAGGAGCGACCAGCCCGAACCCTAACAAATAAAAATTAAAACGATAAAACAATCCTAGCAAAAGCAGAGTCAAAACAGTTAAGCAAAAGCAGTCAGAACCCTAAGCCACCAACAAAAGAAGATCGTAGCAAAAGCAGAGTCAAAACAAATGAAGCAACAGCAGTAAAAGAAACTAGGCCAACAACAACAAAAGACGATCATAGCAAAGGCCGAGTCAAACAAAGGAAGCAAAAGCAGTCAAAAACCTAAACCAACACCAACATTTGTAGCTCAAGGAGAGTCAAAGAAATGAAGCAAAAGCAGACAAACACAAACGTATACCAAAGGCATAGTCAAAAAAGGGGGAGCAAAAACAGTCAGGAACCTAAAAGCAACTAAAAACGATCGTAGCAAAAGCAGAGTCAAAACAAAAGAAAACAACAGCGGTCAAACCTAAAACAACAGCAACAAAAAGCACTGGTAGCAAATGCAGAATCAAACGGGCGACGAAATTAACAACCCGCCTAACTAAACATCACAAGGCCGTTAAAAATTCCTGGCTTAAAGTCGCACAGTGCATGCCGTCACAAAAAATTATCAAGGAATGAAACTTCATTTCTACGGAGGGATACAGACGAGTCGCTAACACAAATGCTACCCTTCTTTTTGATCATGAAGGCTTCAAGAATTTCCCGTGCCACCTGATCGCGACTCCTGCCCAGAATCCTTATACCGTCCTTATACCTCGGCCTTTGCTGTGATCGTCTTTTGTTGTTGTTGGCCTAGTTTCTTTTACTGCTGTTGCTTCATTTGTTTTGACTCTGCTTTTGCTACGATCTTCTTTTGTTGTTGGCTTAGGGTTCTGACTGCTTTTGCTTAACTGTTTTGACTCTGCTTTTGCTAGGATTGTTTTATCGTTTTATTTTTTTATTCGTTAGGGTTCGGGCTGGTCGCTTCTAATGTCTTACTCTGCTGTTTTCGGTCCAGACTGCATTTACTATGAGATATGGCCTGCCTTCCTTTTTAAAAAGAGGAAGGCAGGCCTCCTTTCCGTTTAATAAATAGTTGGTAGTGTGCGCATGTGGTGTCCCCTTCTTGTCTGTGTCCGTTTCCGTGTTGCGCCGCCGTTCAATTCCTTCAATTCCTTTGGAGGTGAGGTTGCTCAACGGCGAAAAGACGAAGATCCTCCGGCGACGACGACCACTAACTACGACGCAGCTATTTCATTGCCGCTCCACACGACGACATCGACGACCACCCGACCAGAGTGCAAGCCGACACCGCCGCCCAGCGAAATAATAACGGTATGCCCCGGCCATGACCTGAAGAATCGACGGAGCCGAGATCGGACACTAAGGCCCACGTGCAATGCGAGGGCGCGAACAACTGACTTTGAAGTTGATATCGACGGTCGCAGAGACACTGCCCTTGTAGACACCGGAGCTGACTATTCAATCATCAGTGGAACGTTAGCCTCCCATCTCAGGCAAGTTAGAACCGCATGGGATGGCCCGCTGATTCGCTCGCCGCAGGTGGAAACCTGGGCCCGCTTGCACAAAACAATCTTAAGACTGTCTTAGCTAAGTCCAGACTTTACTGGAGTCTAAAGAATAGGCCACTAGCATGGCCGCTTAAGACTGGAGTCAAGACTGGGCTTCAGTCCTGACTTGAATAAGTCGCTTGTATGATTGCGACTCTAGTGCTGTCTTGGTTAAGACGCAAGGAAGCCAGGTGTCTAAGTAGAGAAATTAGGGAAATAAGAGATGCGCTGGCACTGTCCTTGCATTAAGATGTACACATTCCTTCAATTTTGCGTTGTGTAAAATCCGTGCCATTGCTTTTTGCGGCTTAAGGTTGTGTTACGAGGAAAAATACCCCAAGTGGTTGCTGAGGCCGTTCTGGGAAGCCACTCTGGTGAACATGAACCCGAAGCGTTCGACGTTCGGAACACGAGCCGTCTTAAATAAGCTTAGTCTTTCTAAAGACACCATTTAAGTCTGGACTTAGCTCGGACTTTATCGTGCAAGCCGGCCCTGATTATTCCATCGGGACGATGTACTGCCAGAATAACCGTAAATGGGCGTACTTACCCCACCAGCTTTGTGGTCTTGCAGCCGTGTTCCCGCGACGTGATTTTAGGCATGGACTTCCTAAATAAAAATAGGGCTATCATCGACATCCGATTCATGCTCATCAAGCTCATCAAGCTCTCTGCAGACAAAGCCATACCTGCTACGACAACTTCGACGCAACACGTCGCTCTAAACGTCCTCGACGGAGAATTGACCGTGCCGCCCCGATCAAGCGTCGCCGTCAGCGTAGGTAGCACAGACATCGAAACCGCTGAAGGCATCGTCGAAGGAAATATCCAATTGCTCTTGGAACGAGGTATCGGCATCGCAAGAGGCATCGCGAAATTCCGGAGAAGACAAGCTCAGGTGCTGGTAACAAACTTCACTGAAGAATACCGGCATCTCAGCAAGGGCACGACCATCGCTTTTCTCGACAAATTAGCGGACCTCGAAGACGTATTCGCCCTCCACGACCAACCACTGGAAGACTCGCCAGACCAATTCCGTCCGCTAACATTTGACATCAACCCAGTATTGGCCCACAGCAGGGAAAACCAGATGCGCAGTCTTCTTCGAAACTACAGGGAGTGCTTTTCGTCATCATCGAAGGTACGACAAACACCACTGGCCAAGCACCGCATTATAACGGACTAACACGACCGACCTCTGCGCCAAAGCGCTTACCGTGTATCGCCGCGACAACGGCAGGCCATTCGCGATCAAGTTGAGGAAATGCTGTGTGATGACGTAATCCAGCCATCTAACAGCCCCTGGGCGGCACCAGTCGTTTTGGTCAAGAAGAAAGACAGCACACTTCGCTTCTGCGTTGATTACCGCCGCTTGAATAGCATAACGAAGAAGGATGTCTACCCGCTTCCCCGCATCGACGACACTCTCGACCGGCTCTGCAATGCAAAGTACTTCTCATCGATGGACCTGAAGAGCGATTATTGGCAAATTGAGGTCGATGAAAGAGATCGCGAGAAGACCGCATTCATCACACCGGACGGCCTTTATGAGTTCAAGGTGATGCCATTTGGCCTCTGCTCTGCACCAGCCACGTTTCAACGAGTAATCGACACAGTCCTGGCAGGCTTGAAGTGGCAAATTTGTTTGGTATATTTGGACGACGTTGTTGTCTTCTCGTCAAAGTTTGAAGACCACCTAAAGCGACTACAGACAGTGCTGGAAGCCATCAAGTCATCGGGACTAACGCTAAAAGCAGAGAAGTGTCACTTCGCCTACGAAGGACTCCGATTTCTAGGTCACATCGTTAGCAAGGACGGTATTCGCCCAGACCCGGAGAACACAGCTGCAATCGCACAATTCCCACCGCCTGCCGACAAGAAAGCTGTGCGCCGATTCCTTGGGCTGTGCGCTTATTATCGACAATTTGTCAGAAACTTTTCGCGGATCGCCGAACCATTGACGCAGCTTACAAAAGCTGACGTACCTTTGAAATGGGAAGCTCCGCAAGGAGAAGCCTTGTTGTAAGATGCTTGAACACGTCATAGCCAACTTCATCACAGATTTTCTGGGGGATAACAATGTACTTTCACCTGCGCAGCATGGGTTTTGTAAAGGATTTACTACGGTGACACAATTAACAGCTGTAATCCATTCCCTTGCTACAATTGTAGACAAATCCGGCCAGGTTGACGTTATTGTTTTAGACTTTAGTCAAGCTTTGACCTTGTTTCACACTCTAAGCTTATTGGGAAACTTAAAATGATTTTCTTCATCCTTTCATTATTAACTGGGTTGCTGCGTATGTCACTGATCATAGACATTTTGTTAATACTGATACTTACTACTCCCATGAGCTTCCAGTTACTTCCGCTGTCCCTCAAGCCAGTGTGCTAGAACCATTGTTGTTTTTATACGTAGTAATGATATTCTGAGCGTAATTACCGAACCCGTCCAAATACGATTGTTTACAGACGATTGTGTGCTGTTCAGGGAAGTGTCAAGCGAGGATCATCAGATAACTCTTAATAATCTTCGTCACAGTTGGGATATGCAACTGAACGCTAACAAAAAAGTGTGTATGAAAATAACCAAGAAATTTAATAACCTTTCTTTTCCCTACGCCCTCGGGACAGAACCATTCACCGAAGTGAGGGAGTATAAATACCTTGGCGTCACACAAACAAATAGCCTAAACTGGAGCACTTACATAACTAACGTATGTGACACAGCTCTTCGGAAACTTTGCTTTCTCCGTCATAAATTGAAGCACGCCGCCACCGAAACTAAAGATTTAGCTAATAAGGCGAAGACTTGAATACGCATGCGTAGTATGGGACCCTTATACCAAAACTAACATTGTCGTTCTCGAAAGAATCCAGCGTAAGGCAGTCAGGTTTATTTTTTCTAATTGCCGTACAACTGCTTCCCCGAGAGCACTAATGAAACAACATGGAATACCGACACTGGAACTGAAGAAAAATTCTGCTCTTAAAATTCATGTTCCTTCTTAAAAATAACCTCCTTGCTCTAACTCCTGACCAGTACATAACACCACTTACGGCACGCTGAACGCGGCATCGACACAGCACCAGAACTAATATTTTTAAATATTCTTTTTTTCTTCACACGATAACAGATTTGAACAACTTATGTCTGCCTCTTCTAATTAGCACTGATTCAATTGAAACAGGCCGTCATGAGGAACGGAGTAGGAACGGCCTGTTTAAAGCAATCAGGCGCAGAATTGGCGAACATGGTGAAATAGAGTACACTGCCGGCATTAGCACTTGACCAGTTTCTAGAACTTTTATCTTACCTCTACTGTTAGCTTTTACGATGGTCATTATTATGCCCAGAAATCTGGCATTTGTATTGGGTCGTCCGTTGCCCCTCTTTTGTGCGATATTTTTATGGCATCTTTTGACAGGCGCCTAGAACAAGAGCTCTTGGAGCTGCCGGTGTTATATTTGTTATGTTGACGACTATATTGAGATCTTAGATAACTCGCCTACCTTAATCTCGACTGTGTTGTCGCTAACATTCTCGACTACTCTTCTGAGGGGCAAGATTTACATTTCATTCATGGATTGACAAGGGACAACAGGATCCAATTTCTAGACCTTAAATTGTTGCTATCTTGTCATGTAGTCGTGACAAGATCGTTGACACCAAAAGAAGACACAGGCTTGATGGTACTGAAATGAACTTTTTATTGGGCTGACTTGCGCCCGCAAAAGAACTAAATAACTCGGCGTCGGCGATAGCAACAAAAAAAGAATGCCCGTCACGCTCGTCAACCCTCAATTTAAAGGCTGCTCAGGACAACCTAGATAACGTCGCAAACTGCTACTAGTACACCCTGGAACATTGTGGAAACATATGCAAGTAATCGAAATCTTCGAGACAGATATCGGCGCATCTTTCGCAACAAAGGAAATGATAACCCGTCGTATCGCAGCAACGCGAGCATGAGCAAACACGGGATACGCGTGCCAGAATCACAGTGATAAGGCCGCATACCGGCGGCTGTTAAAAAAACAACAAATACAGTTTTGAAGGTTTCGCGGCATTACTCCCCCCTTAAAAAACATCGCCTCGATGTTTCAAAACAAAGCAACTTAAACACAAACAATGTAAAGTTTAAACACCAGAGATTCTTTAAGCGGCCTAATATGGCTCGTACAACATGTACAATTTCTGGGCGTGCGCTTCGCCGCTGTGATGCTGACGTTCCGTCGGGAATGACTACATAGTCCAGTGCTCCGACGCGGCGAATGAATTTGTACGTTCAAAGGTATGGACGCAACAACTTTTCACTTAATCCGCGACGGCGAATTGGTGTCCAAACCCACACTTGGTCTCCTGGATTGTACTCTACGTGGCGTCGTCGTAAATTGTATCGTCGGCTGTCGGTGCGCTGTTGGTCTTTAATACGCAGCCGTGCGAGTCGTCGGGCTTCCTCTGCACGCTGCAGGTAGGCGGCGACGTCAAGGTTGTCTTCGCTGGTTACGTGTGGCAGCATTGCGTCGAGCGTCGTCGTGGGCTCCCTGCCGTACACAAGCTTAAACGGGGTCGCTCTGGTCGTCTCCTGGACTGCCGTGTTATACGCGAAGATCACGTACGGCAGGATGGCGTCCCAGGTCTTGTGTTCAGCGTCGACGTACATAGCGATCATGTCCGCGATCGTTTTGTTCAGGCGCTCCGTAAGGCCATGGTCTGGGGATGGTACGCAGTTGTTCGTCGATGGCTTGCGTGACTGTATTCCAGGATGGCTTGCATCAACTCTGCCGTAAACGCCGTTCCCCTGTCCGTGATGAGCACTTCTGGGGCGCCGTGTCGCAAGAGAATTTGTTCGACAAAAAATTTGGCGACTTCTGCAGCGGTACCATTTGGTAGTGCTCTTGCTTCGGTGTAACGTGTAAGGTAGTCAGTGGCCACGATGATCCACTTCTTAACCATAGACGAAGATGGAAAGGGGCCGAGGAGAGGCATCCCAATTTGTTGAAAGGGCAGGATTGGGGGCGGAATCGGGTTTAGTAGTCCTGCTGGTCTGATCGGCGGCGTCTTGCGTCTTTGGCACTCACGACACGTCTTCACGTAATTGTCAACTTCGGCAGGCAGTCGCGGCCAGTAATACTTCTCCTGGATTCGACGCAACGTGCGTGCAAATCCGAGATGGCCTGCTGTGGGCTCATCAGGCAACGCCTGCAGAATTTCCTACCGGAGAGATTTAGGCACTACAAGAAGTTCCGCAGTCCTGTAGGGTGCGAAGTTCTCCTTCACGAGGAGGCCATTGCTTAACGTGAAGGATGATAAATGTCGCCTGAACACACCAGGAGGGGAAGCAGTCTTTCCTTCTTAGCAATCGGCTAGCGCTTTCAGCTCAGGGTCTGATCGCTGTTGTTTGCTAACCTGCTGGAGTTTACCGGTCCCAAAAAGGCGCAGTCATCGTCCTTCGAGGGAGCGTCGACGGGAGCGCGTGATAAGCAGACTCCGTCGGAATGCTTCCGGCCCGACTTATGGACTAGAGTCAAGTCGAACTCTTGAAGTTGTAGGCTCCATCTGGTAAGGCGGCCTGAAGGATATTTCAAATTAGCCAGCCAGCAGAGCTCGTGATGGTCGCTTACCACCTTGAATGGTCGGCAGTATAGGTATCGACGAAACTTAGAAGTTGCCCAGATGATCGCGAGACACTCCTTCTCGGTCGTCGACTAATTGACTTCGGGTTCGAACCCGACCTCGGCGGCTGCGTTTCGATGGAGGCGGAACGAAGTGGCGTCCGTGTGATGTGCGATGTCAGCGTACGTTAAAGATCCCCAGGTGGTCGAAATTACTCCGTAGCCCTCCACTACGGCTCCCCTTTCTCTCTTTCCACTTTCACTCCCACCTTCCTCCCTTCCCTTACGGCGCGGTTCAGGTGTCCACAGAGCAAGTGTGACAGATACTGCGCCTTTCCCTTCGTCTGAACCAACCAACCAACTTTTGTGAGGGACCTGCTTGCGTAGGCGATTGCTTTCTCCTCCCCGGTACTTTTATGGACGAGAACGGCTCCTAGGCCCACACTGCTCGTGTCCGTATGAATTTCGGTGTCGGCATTTTCATCAAAGTGGCCAATTACAGGAGTGCACTGCAGGCAGCGCTTGTGTTCGTCAAAGGCTTCTGCTTGCTGCGCTTCCCTTTAAAAGGTACGGCAGCCTTTGTAAGCTGCGTCAACGGTTTGGCGATGAGCGAAAGGTTTCTGACAAATCGTCGATAATAAGCGCACAGCCCAAGGAATCGGCGCACAGCTTTCTTGTCGGCAGGCGATGGGAATTGTGCGATTGCAGTTGTTTTCTCTTTGTCTGGGCGAGTCCATCCTTGCTAACGATGTGACCTAGGAAAAGCAATTCTTCATTGGCGAAGTAACACTTCTCTGCTTTTAGCGTTAGTCCAAATGACTTGATTTCTTCCAGCACTGTCTGCAGTGATTTTAGGTGGTCTTCAAAGCTTGACGAGAAGACAATTACGCCGTCCAAATATGCCAAACAAATTTGCCACTTCAAGCCTGCCAGCACTATGTCCATTACTCGTTCAGATGTGGCTGGTGCGGAGCAGAGGCCAAATGTCACCACCTTGATCTCAAAAAGACCGTCCGGTGTGATGAATGCGGTCTTCTCGCGATCTCTTTCGTCGACCTCAATTCGCTCTTCAGGTCCATCGATGAGACGTACCTTGAATTGCAGAGCCGATCGAGAGTGTCGTCGATGCGGGGAAGCGGGTAGACATCCTTCGTAGTAATGCTATTCAAGTGGCGGTAATCAACGCAGAAGCTAAGTGTGCCGTCTTTCTTCTTCACCAAAACGACTGGTGATGCCCAGGGGCTCTTCGATGGCTGGATTACGTCATCACGCAGCATTTCCTCAACTTGATCACGTATGGCCTGGTGTTCTCGCAGCGATACACAATTTTGGTTTTGGCGCAGAGGTCGGTCGTGTTAGTCCGTTATAATGCGGTGCTTGGCCAGTGGTGTTTGTCGTACCTTCGATTATGACGAGAGGCACTCCCTGTAGCTTCGAAGAAGACTGAGAATCTGGTCTTTCCTACTCTGGGTCAATGCCGGATTGATGTCAAATGTGGGCTGACAGCATTGGTCCGGTGCGTCTTCCAACGTTTGGTCGTAGAAGTTTGTTACCAGCACCTGAGCTTGACCTCTCCGGAATTTCGCGATGCCTCTTGCGATGCCGACACCTCGTTCTAAGAGCAATTGGATATTTCCTTCGACGATGCCTTCAGCAGTTTCGATGTTTGCGCTACCTACGCAGACTGCAACGATTGATCGGGGTGGCACGGCCAATTCTCCATCGATGACGTTTAGAGCGACTGTTGGATCGAAGTCGCCGTATCAGGAATGGCTTTGTCTGCAGAGAGCTTGATGAGCTTGGATAGCAGGTCGATGATAGCCCTATGTTCATTTAGGAAGTCCATGCCTAAAATCCCGTCGCGGGAGCACTGCTGCAAGACCACAAAGCTGGTGGGGTAAGTACGCCCATTTACGGTTATTCTTGCAGTACATCGACCCGATGGAATAATCAGATTGCCACCTGCGGTGCGAATCAGCAGGCCATCCCAAGCGGTTGTAACTTTCCTGAGACGAGAGGCTAACGGTCCACCGATGACTAAATAGTCAGCTCCGGTGTCTACTAGGGCAGTGACTCTGCGACCGTCGACATCAACTTCAAGGTCACTTGTTCGCGTCCTCGCATTGCACGAGGGCCTCGGTGTTCGATCTCGGCTCCTTCGTTTCTTCAGGTCATGGCCGTGGCATATCTTTGTTACTTCGCTGGGCGGCGGTGTCGGCTTGCACTCGTGTCGTGTTGCCGTCGATGTCGTCGTGTGGGGCGGCGGTGAATGACTGCGTCGTCGTTAGTGGTCGTCGACGGCGGAGGATGTTCGTCTTTTTGCCGTTGAGCAACCTTACCTCCAAAGGTTGCTCTATTTAGTTTCCCCTGCGCGGGCTTGGAGACTTTCCGCGCACACTTTCATCGTATTTACGGCCTGGCGACGCAAAGCGGGCCCTGTACGGCAATGAAGACCTGAACCGACGGGTTGGTGGCGCAATCTCACCGCTACGTAGATAGTTGTCGATTTCTTGCGGTCGTTCACCTGGGCGTGGTCGTGGAGCGTCGAGTGCAAATCCGCGGCGACCGATTCGTCGGTACGGGTAGTGGCGCAGAATGTGGCCGGCCTTCGCAGTGGAAGCATAATAGCAGGTTGTTTGCTGTCCTAAAGGCGTCACACTTCCTGGGGCTTGGGGGTCACTGTTAGGCGTAGCGGGCGGGGGCCAAGGGGCGGCTTTTGGGGGCAGGATGATAACGACGAGGGCTTGGGAGGTCGCGTTGGGGTGCAAGACGACATATTGCCGCTGCATAGTTCATCGCTGCTGATTCATGCACTGGAGCTGTCGGCGTCGTCGCTTAAGGAACGCCCAGCGCCTGCTGGACTTCTTCACGGATGACGTCCTTGAGCGTCGCCTTCTCAGGTTGTTGCGATGATGGCATCCTCTCGCACGATCTCCAAGATGAGGTCCCGAATGTTCTCTCCTCTTGCCGATGCGCTGAGGTAGTGGCTTGAGTAGTCCGGCTGAAGTGCTCGCTCTTAGTGGTGCATCCAGGTGTCCAACGTCTTCTCGATGGTAGATGCTTTCGTTTCAAATTCCGCCACGGTTTTCGGTGGATTTCGGACAAGACTTCCAAAAAGCGATTCTTTAACGCCTCGATTTAAAAATTTGACTCTCTCTCCTTCGGTCATGTTAGGTTCGGCGCAGCGAAAGAGGCGCTTCATCTCCTCAGCGTACGCCAGGACAGGCTCGTAGGAAATCGAAGTCTTGACTGAGGGAGGGCCTGGGCTCTTTCCTTTCGGACAACGCTTGAAAAGGCAGTCAAAACCGCTTCCTTGAAAATCTCCCAATCCTTCATAGCTGCCTCATGATTTTCGAACTAAACTCGGGCATGTCCTTGAAGAATAAGGTAGACTTGCCTGAGTTTCGCGGCGTCGTTCCAGCCGTTGAATTCTGCCACACGGTCGAAAAGGTCCATCCAGTCTTCTGCATCTTCGTCCGGTCGTCCATGGAAGGGCGGCTCACGGGGTTGAACGAAAACAACCTGTGCTGTAGGCTGGGCCATTGCCAGCGTCGATACCTTCCGATGTCGAATGGGGTCCGGCAGCAGACCGTGTTCAGGTTGGAGCCCTTGAAGCCGGCGACTGGTTCGGTGGCCTGTTGACTGTTCCTTCAGGGTAACAGGAACAAGGCTGGAGTCTTCGCTTGAAGGATCAAAGGCAGCACTTCCACCAGATGTCACGTAGTGATGTCAAGGCCGTTGACACCAAAAGAAGACACAGGCTTGATGGTACTGAAATTAACTTTTTATTAAGCTGACTTGCGCCCGTAAAAGTACTGAGCAACTTGCCGGCGGCGATAGCAACAAACGCGCTTGTCGATCGTCGAACCAAGAATGCCCGTCACGCTCGTCAACGCTCAATTTAAAGGCTGTCCAGAACAATCTAGACAACGTCGTAAACTGCTACTAGTACACCCTGGAACATTTTGGAAACACGCGCAACGGATCGGAATCTTCGAGACAGATCTCGGCGCATCTTTCGCGACAGAGGAAATGATAACGGGTCGTATCGCGACAACGAGCATGAACAAACACGGGACACAGAATTGATACGCGTGCTAGAATCACAGTGATAAGGTCGTATGCCGGCGGCTGTTAAAAAAATCAACAAATACAGTTTTGAAGGTGTCACGGCACTCTGAAGCTCATGTTTGCTGGTCATACAGTCCTGGCGCCTTTTGCCTTATAAGAGTGCTAATTCTAAGCTGCATCATCATGAACAGTTGTCTCTCAGCCCTTCAGAAGTATTCACTTTGTATCGTTAAAGTTCTGGAATCAAGTGCAACGGCTCGAACCCTAGGGCTACCCTCAGCAACTAATTCTTAGCTTATGTGAAGGCCTTCTTCAGAAGTTAAAAAAACACTGAAAAGAAAGTACGATGCACAGATAGAACTCCTACGTTTGTCATGCCGTATTATCACTGTCTTTCTCATAACATCAAAAAAGGTTGGCAGATATGGAATACGTGTTTGTATTTTCGGAACCTGTGAAGCTGGCAAAAAGTTTGCCCCTTACTTTCAGGAGAAAAGGAGCGAAGAAACACGGAGAATAGCACGTGCAGAATAAACTATCAGAACAATTGTACACCAGGTATGCCTCAGGGGTTATCTTGCGACCGGGTATACATCAGCCAAACAAGCCGGTGCTTCAATTAGCGGGCCCTTGAACACAATAGGTCTATTCGTACCGGCACAGGTAGCAATTTACCTCTACACCAGTGTAAAAGCTGCGGATGCGACCCCTATCTGGATAAAACTACTTTCCTTGGTAGAGCACGGGACAAGACTGAAAGGAAGTTCATCGAGGCCTTCCTGATCGCCAAAAAAAGTGACGACTGCGTCTGTTCGCCGTCAGTATCGCTATCGAGACAGGAGATCTAGAAGGGCATGTTCGGGTTTCGCAGCCGCTTTGATTCTGCCCTAACGTGCTGGTGTAACTGTCGAGTGGTTTCCGCGATAGTGTCTTTATTGGTTTGCTAAGAGGCTTTATAAGCCAGCTGTTTCGTGAATAAACCTAGTTGGAAGTTTGCGCCTTGTTTGTGTCTGTGTGTTTCTTCAGTCCCGTTTTTCGCGCAGCTTTACTCGTTCGCTTCAAAGCAATCACAGGCAATCTAAGGTGGGCTGTGTACAATGTTTGGAGGCAGCAGCTGATAACATGGCCACACCCCTAATTACTCATCTGCACGTGTTCAAAATATGCAGCAAGTAACGAAGGTTATGGGAGGTACGGCATAATTTAGAGGATCGCCCAAGGTGTCAGATACGAATTCCAGACGAGAAAAAACTAACTAGAATGTTTATATAAAGACTGCATAGCTTTCCATTTATTTCCTTCACGATAACAAATGTGGCTCAATATAACCATATACCACAGTGCCATATGCCATTGTACTGAATACGAGTGATTTTGTTGGCTGTGGCATAACTTCATTGCCACGTGAAGTCAGCAAGAGAATGTCTTTAAACCTTGCCTGAGGTTAAAACTGTTTTGGCTGCAACATTTTGGTGCCTATTTAGATGGACATTTTGCATTTATATAGAACTACTAGTACTATATTTGTGAGCACCACAATAAATTAGTACCATTATTCTACGCATTTCAGCATAACTTTTCCAACCATATTTTTTTAGCACTGTAGCATAAAAGAAAAAAAAGTGTGCAAAAAAATCAAATATATGCAAGTATTTATGCCCAAGTATAACCACTACACGTGGCTGCATAGATTTCCGGAAATATGGAAACATATTCGCAAGATACAAAGCTCAAAGCTAAAGCACCCACTACTATACCACTGCATACAAACTTGTTACTAAAATTCGGTGTATTTTAGCACCTCATCAAACATAATAACAATATAAGCTGAAACCATTGTAGACGTGGAGACTGCCATATATGTTTATTCACAAATACAATGCGCATCTGAACTTCGACGCACAAGCACCCTTGTACCTGATAGAAGCAGAACAGAAATCTTAAACTCTGCCTCAACAATTCTGCACATGAAATCTTGATTCCCTTGAAAAAGATAAATAAAGAGAACAACTTCACTTTCATGTTCAGGTGCCACAAAATTCAGACAACTGCTTAGCTGTCTTATAGCCATTTCGAGAAAGAAACACACCTGAAAGTTGAGCAAAAAAAGAAAATCTTACCGGACATCTTAAAACATTTCTTGCTTCTTTCTTCCACATCTGCTTTGTGGCGCCTCCTGATATATTTAAGCCAGCAGTGAAACTCCCTTTCCAGATCATTTTGTAAAATGTCTTTCTGTTTAAGGGCCCATAGACACCTTGTCCGAAAGCATTCCTTTAACAGAGAAATTACGTGTATCGTGCTCTGGAATATTACATCATTGCAGAAATACCTATGTTGTCATTACATCTATTTTACTACAGCGTATAGGCCGGTACAACATTAGTGTTGTGCCTTTGATTGTCAGTACACAACAGCATGCACACTTAAGGGGAGGATGGGAGGAAGGAATATAGCAGCGTCCCCTTTGAAACAGTTGTATCGTGTTCGTTTTTTTCTTACATCTTAATAATTTTCTTAGATCGGGTATACCATCATTCCTTTTATTGATTTTTATTTCTAGCTCATTAACTTTACGTTACTTTTCTGCTTATAAGCCATTAATCTTCAAATCGTTTTTTGCTAGCTTCCACTGCATATTCAGTCACCCGGCCACTGGTTTCTCCAAATCGCAGGGAGTGACTGCGCCTTCATCGACTTCCGAATGGATACCATCACAATCGAGTATAAGATGATTGTTTCTATGGATTTACCACATACTGCAAATTTCGGTTTGTAGTTGCGTGTTCTAATTAAGGCACCCTGATCTAGCTTCAGAAAGTAGGGCACTGCCTCTTGAGTTATCAAAGAGAGCCTCCTTTCTGATCTGCCGTTTCCACTTTCGCTATAGTTATACACTCTGTTTCTTTTCCATAAAATTTATCAAATTTTTACCATCTGTGTTTTTCACCTGTTGCTTAACGCTGTTTGTTTCTTCGTCCTTGGGACCAGCATACTTACTGGTTAGTTTCCTAGTGGTTTTCCTCCATTTTGAGTCAAGGAGTTTTGGGTATAGGTATTTCAATACTTAGCTGCCTTCCTGTTACTGTCCAATTTCCTCAGGCGTTCCTCATATAATATTTTACTCTGAGCTTCCCGTACTTCGAAAGATGCCCAGCCCATATTTCCCTGTACTGCCTCATTTGTGGTTTTACCGTGGGTAGCCAGTGTAAATCGTCCGACAGCTATCTGATTTATTTCTAATGTCGACTGCACCTCTGCTTTCAGGCCCAAAAGCGCATTTCCGAAAGTAAGCCCGGGCACCATAATTCCTTTCCAAATACCCCTTAGCCCCTGATACCTGTTGTATCCAATTCCCTATGCTTCATTATCCCGGCATTTCTTCGCCCTTTTTTTCCATGTGTTTGCTCATGCATCTCAATATAGGCTAATCCTTCGTTTGCACATTCCCCGAGATATTTATATTCTGCCACTCTGGGTATTTCGTGGCCGTGTATTGTAAGAGCCTGATCAATTGAGCCATTGAAAATTATCAGACCCGACTCAACTGCGCTAAAACGGTAGCCTAGAGCGTCCCCTTTGCCTCCGCAATAATTAACTAGATTTGGCTATCTGCTAACATCACAATATCGTATACATACCTTTATTTATTTATTTTATTTCAAAATACTGCAGGCCAGAGTTGGCCCAAGCAGGAGGGGGATAGAAAACGAATGACAACACTACGTGAAAAACAATTTCATGTGACACACAGCAAAAATGAATCTCAAAAGCTGACACAGCAAAGACAAATAAATATACATGCTGAAACATTGAATACAGGGTAGTCACATCCTTTTCAGTGAAACAAAAATGATTTTAGCGCCTGTTTCATGTTACGAGAGTTAAAAAGATTCAGAGAGTGCGTTTCAATCTGCTATTGTTTCAGGAAAGAAACTGCGCTTAAATGCGTTTGTTTTAGCAAACCTTGACTCTAAAGTGTGCTCCCTACTATGGCGGGTCGTTCGAGCAGTGGAGTGCCTGAGAAATGAAGGGGGAGGAACGCTAAGCTTACCTGCGATAATTTTATGAAGGAAAGAAATAAGGTTTAATTCTCTGCGCGTACGAAGCGAGGGAATGTTATTGTCTTTCTTGAGCTGGTGTTGGCGAGTCAGACCTCCTAAAATTGTGAAAGATGAAACGTACCGCCTTTCTCTGGATAAGCTCTAGCTGATAGATATCTTTCTTGGTGTGTGGGTCGCAAATTTCAGAAGCATATTCATGTTTGGACCTGACAAATGCTTTTTAAGCCAAAAGCTTAATATTGCTAGGAGTATGTTTTGATTTGCGCCTCAAAAAACAAAGCATTGAAAAAGCGGCTGAACAGATCTCAGAAATAAGAGTGCTCCAGGGTAATCGGTTGTTAAAAGTAATTCCTAGATATTTATATTGAGACCCTTCATGGATCACTGCCTTGTCGTGGCGGAGGGGCTTGCGAAACTCGATGAAGTCGTGAGCTCTGCTGTGTAAGGCCACCCAAGATAGACATGTCACGGCAAAGAGTTCTGACAAAATGTGATTCACTGGAGGAGGTAATGGCAACCCACTCCAGTATTTCCTGCCAAGAAACCCCTATGGCCAGTCACAATACCATTAATGATACGGCGCCGGAAAATGAACCCCCAGGTCGGAAGGCATCCCACATGTTACTGGGGATGAACAAAGGGCGATTCCTAGTAGCTCCAGGACGAATGAAGCGTCTGGGATAAAGCCAAAAGGACGCTCAGTTGTGGATGTGTCGAGAAGCGACCGGAAAGTCCGATGTTGCAAGGAGATATATCACATAGCAACATGGAATGTAAGATCTATGACGCAAGGTAAACTGGATGTCGTCAAGCGAGAAATGGAAAGATTGAACATTGATATCTTGGGTATTAGCGAGCTCAAGTGGACCGGAATGAGAGAATTTAACTCCGGCGACCATTATGTCTTTTATTGTGGGCACGAATCGAAGAGAAGGAATGGGGTCGCTCTCATAGTATAAAACAGATGAATGGGCAAAGCAGTGCAAGGGTAGAACCCCCAAAACTACCGAATGATTTCACTTCCTATCCAAGGTCACCCTTTCAACATAACGGTTATCCAAGTCTATGCACCGACCACTACTGCTGAAGAAGCTGACGTTGAGAGATTTTATGCGGACCTAATGCCTTTTAGACCGCACCCCATCATCAGACGTCGTTTTTCTCATAGGAGACTGGAATGCTAAGGTCGGGAGTGAAAAAATATCCGCTAAGGTCGGGAGTGAAAAATAGGCAAGTTCGGTCTTGGCGAGCCAAATGAAGCTGGGCAGAGGCTAGTAGAGTTTTGTCAAGAAAACAACCTGACTATAGCGAATACTCATTTTAAACAGCACTAGAGGCGCCTGTACACATGGACTTCACCGGACGGTCTGTACAGGAATCAGATCGATTATATTCTTTGCCGGCAGAGATGGAGAAGCGCTATACAAGCAGTAAAAACAAGGCCTGGGGCCGATTGTGGCGCCGGTCATCAGCTTCTTGTTGCCAAAATTAAGCTTCGATTGAGGAAAACGCAGAAAACTAGAAGGCCTTTCAGGTAGGATCTGGATCAAATTCCATTAGAATATTTCAAGAATTAGATCTAGAAGACAGAGAGCGCGAAGAGATGTGGACTGATGTTCGTGATATCATACAAGAAGTTACTACTAAGGTAATTCCAAAGCAAAAGAAACGCAAGAAAGCAAACTGGTTATCTGAAGAGGCTGTAAAAGTAGCTGAGGAAAGGAGGATGGCAAAAGTTATGGGGGAAAGAGAAAGATACAAGGCTCTCAATGCGGATTTTCAGAAAACAGCAAGGAGAGATGAGAATGCCTTCCTGAACATACAGTGCCAAGCAGTTGAGGACAACAGCCAATTAAGGAACACAAGAGCTCTGTACAAGACAATCAAAGATATCAAAGGAAGCTTCTGTGCTAAGCTCGGCGTGATAAAGGACAAACGAGGCAAGGACCTCACTGAAGTCTCAGAAATAAAGAAGAGGTGGCAGGGATACACAGAAGAACTGTACAAGAAGGACCCGAATGTGCAAATCCAACATAAGACGGTTCTGATTACTGATCTCGAGCCGGGCATCCTGAAGAGGGAAGTTGAATGGGCCTTATCCAGCCCTGCTAAGAATAAAGCTAGCGGAATTGATGGCTTTCCAGCTGAGTTGCTTCAAAACCTCAACCATGATGCTGTTAACATTCTGCCTACATTATGTCAGATGATTTGGACAACCCTGCAATGGCCACAGGATTGGAGGAGGTCAGTTTACATCCCCATTCCAAAGAAAGGCAGTGACAAAGATTGTTCGAACTACCGCGCGATCGCGCTCATTTCGCATGCTAGCAAGGTGATGTTGAAAATCCTCCAATGTGGGCTGCAGCAGTATGTGGATCGGGAGCTTCCGGACGCGAAAGCTGGGTTTCGCAAGGGCAGAGGAACTAGAGACCAAATTGC
This sequence comes from Amblyomma maculatum, assembly GCF_055883805.1. Taxonomy (NCBI): domain Eukaryota; kingdom Metazoa; phylum Arthropoda; class Arachnida; order Ixodida; family Ixodidae; genus Amblyomma; species Amblyomma maculatum. Next base: position 11,843,234 of record NC_139346.1, on the reverse strand, counting down.
CAACCTTCGCTGGATCATGGAAAAAGCAAGAGAGTTCCAGAAACCCATCTACTTATGCTTTATTGATTATACGAAAGCGTTTGACTGCGTAGATCACAGCAGATTGTGGCAAGCTCTCCACGAGATGGGAGTTCCAATCACCTCATCTGTCTCCTCAGGAACCTGTATGAAGGGCAAGAGGCCACAGTCTGAACTGGGCATGGTCTTACTGATTGGTTTCCGATTGAGAAAGGAGTGAGGCAAGGCTGCATACTGTGGCCCTGCCTATTTAACCTATATGCAGAGTGCATCATGAGGAAGGCCGGTCTGGACGAGTCTTCAGCTGGAGTGAAGATTGCTGGAAAACGTATCAACAACCTTAGATATGCGGATGATACCACTGGCAGAAAGTGAAGTGGAACTCAAGAGACTTCTGATGCGCGTACAAGAAGAGAGTGAGAAGTTTGGGCTTAAACTGAACTTTAAAACGATAAAGATCATGGCGTCTTGCGCTATCAAGTCCTGGAGCATCAATGGACAAGAAGTGGAAGCTGTGACAGATTTTCTCTTCTTGGGCTCCAAGATTACCTCTGAAGGAGACTGCAGCCATGAAATAAAGAGACGCCTGCTTCTGGGAAAGAGAGCAATGGTTAGCCTTGACCGCCTAGTAAAGAGCAGAGACATTAGTCTGGCAACCAAGATCCGTATAACTCGTGCTATGGTCTTTCCAGTTGTGATGTATGGATGCGAGAGTTGGACTGTTAAAAAGGCTGACCGCCGAAGAATTGACGCGTTTGAACTGTGGTGCTGGCGAAGACTCTTGAGAGTTCCTTGGATTGCCAGAAGATGAAATCAGTCGATATTGTCGACCATAAACCCTGACTGCTCATTGGAGGGTCAAATTCTAAAGTTAAAACTCAGCTACTTTGGTCATCTGATAAGAAGAGAGGAGTCGCTGGAGAAAGATTTGATGTTGGGAAAGGTTGAGGGTCGCCGGAGAAGGCGTAGGCAGCGAACGCGATGGTTAGATGGCATCCTCGGGGCACTGCAGATGAAGTTATGTGATGTTAGGAAGATAGTGAGAGACCGGAAAGCGTGGCGTGACATGGTCCATAGGGTCACGAAGAGTCGGACACGACTGAACGACTGAACTGAACTGAATGTGATTGTGGTGAAGACGATATCGGTAATTACTAACATTTTTTTTTCTCGCAACTCGAAGTGCACTCATGTCAATGTTTAAATACATGTTCCATTTTTCACACTAGCGACATATTTTGAGCAAAGATTCTTGAAGCTATTGGTGATCTCTATTTGATGCTATTTCATTATATACAACGCAGTAATCTGCGAACGATCTTATTGACACATACGGAGGAATGCTATCTGCTGAATCATTTATATTGTTGCGATCTTCTGCCGATGAACTAATCAATAGTGCAAATCTGGTTCTTTGTGCTCTCCACAAATGGTCCACAGCTAATGGTTTGGTAGTTAACTCTAACAAGACCAAAGCAGTCTTTTTTCGTCCCCTTAGCCAGGATATTACAGTAAACAGTACTCTGCATCTAGAAAATAACATTATTGAAATTGTAGACAAGTTCAAATCACTCGGTGTTGTATTCGACTCTCGCATGAGGTGGTCTGACCATATAATGTATATTGAAAGCAAGCTCACTAGATCTGTTTGTTTCCTCCCGAGACTGCGCAACGAATTTTCCCCAAGGCATAAGTTCCTTATTTATCAAGCTTTAATTCAATCGCACATAAACTACTGTCACCTCGTTTGGGGTACAACATCCAAAAGAAATCTAAACATCATACTCGGTCTCCAAAAGAAGGCAATTAGACTGATCGCTGGTGCATGCTACACTGCCCATACAGAAACATTATTTCCGAAATATAGGATTCATCGTGTGCATGCCATGTTCGTCTACTTCACTGCCTTAAATTGTCACCTCAATGCTTAACTGACTTCTTGAAGAATATATCTGGACTTAAGCCTTATGAGAAACTCTTTCACACCAGAAGTAAACAAGTATGGGACGTTCCTGGAACGAGGACGTTATATGGTAACCAGAGCCTTCGTTTTACTTTACCATGGATATTAAATCAATATAGCATACACAACCCAAACGTCTTTACCGCATCAATTAAGGACTTTAAGCTATATTTTATCAATTCCGCACTGTCTCTCTGTACTTTCCGTTCCTTGCCTTAAACATTATTACAAGAATAGTCACTTCACTTTCATTATGTTTTGCCATATTTCGTGCATACTGTTACACTATTGTGCGTCGTTAATTTACTGTGCTGATTTTTAACTTGCTGTTTCATTTGTATATATGTGCTCTTTCTGTGCTTCATAATTTTCATGTTACATAAGTATATCTTCGCCTTAACGTCACACGTCCTGTTGCTCTGCCATTACTGGGCCTCGGGCATCTCTTAAGCTATCGCTGTAGCTTTTCGCCCGAGGCCCATTTCCTGTATATTACTGGAAATAAATCTTTTTTTTTCAATTTTCAAAAAAAAAGAAGATCGGCACTGGCGCGAGAATAGCCCTCGCACTATGCCAGACACTAAATCATCCTTCAAACTGTCACCATGTTGTGCCGTTTCTTTGGTTGTCACCACGTGATATTTTGGTTGGAGTGCGGCTTATGTCATCCCCATCCTCGCCTTGGAGTACCGACGTCATCTGTAAGCCGGGACCATCGACCGAGGGCCCTGGGACATCGCCGAGCAACTTCGCCCCAGCCCTTCGTGCCCAGACCCGACCAACTACCAACTACCATCGCCCAGCCCCGGCTCGGAGCTAAGACAAGGAGAACAGACAGACCAACCAAAACCGAGAGGAAGGACCCGAAGGACCCAAAGGAACCGGACATGTACACGTAACCCCCGCCGATCCGCTCGTCTCTACCTCGAGTCATCGGTCCCATGGACTCTGTTAGTAGATGGTTGAACAGCTCCAGGGGAGGCGGATCACTCAAGCATCATCATGTTCATCGTCATCGTGATGGCAAGCGCATCATTATCTTCTATCTTTTCTTAAATATCTACACCATCACGTCATCATCGACTTCAACAAACCGATCGGGACGGTCGCTTGGTGGCCCCGGGAAGTGTTGCGAAAGAGATCGGCAGTGGCGCGAGAGGAGCCCTCGCGCTAGGCCAGACATTAAATCATCATAGATCCTGTCACTATGTTGTGCCCTCTCTTTGCTTGTCACCACGTAACAATATATATTAAAAACAGCAGAGGTCCCAAGTTCCCAACACACTACCCTGAGGAACACCGGAAGTAACAGGAAGCGGTTCAGAAAGAGGACCATTCACATCAACACACTGAGGTCTACCGCCTATATATGCTGTGACCCATTGTAAGGGATCGTCAAGGTGCGCGCGGGGGCGTACATTGCCCTGTAGACTGGAAGTCGACACAAAGAGGCGGGGGAGTAAACCGGCGCCTAGCGCGCAGGTGGCGGCGCATTGCTTAGTTAATCCCCTTCGAGTTCCTGAATGGGAAGCGGGAACCGCTCCCTATCTCGTTCGAAGGAATGCACCGCAAAGAGTCGGAAGCGTCTCTTAATCGCTCCTGTGTAGAAGCGAAGGAGACAGGCGTCGTCCGCGGATGGTCAGACAGGTGCGTGCCAGATGCGTGGGAACGAACATCTTCGCGAGTGCTCACAGGGTTAACTCCCCCTAAACTAAAAAAGAAAAAAAGAAAAGAAGCTCCATGGGTCACCTGCCTGTACTGTTTCAGTGTGGGAAGAGCGCTGGAGACAGCGGTGACCGGGCACGGGGCGAGGTTGAATTTTCTTGGCCCAATCACGCCGCTTATGGCCAGTGATTGGATAGCTCGGGCCAAGGGGTGTGAACCCGAGGTGTAAACTGTAGTTGTCGAAGGTTCGTTGGGTGTTTTTGGTTGGATCGGGTCTTAGGTAGGTGCTCTGCACCATCGGCTCTGCCGAATTTGGGAGTCTCTCCCGGGAAGACCGACCAACAGGTTCCAGTTGTTGCCATGTCTTTGCAATCTTGTGAAAGTGTACATATGTAAATAGATGTACTACATAAAGCTCATAATCAAGTTCATCTGTCTAGACCCTTCAGTCTTGTGTTAAGATACCCGTCCCTGACGGAGCAGCACCGCTGGTGGTGCAACGGGTCCTTGCCTAGAGAACGAACCAGTTCGCGCCAACCCCAGGTTGGGGGGAACGACGGTTGTTCAATTTACTCCCATTCAGTAAGATAAAACGGAATACTAAATAACTGCAATTTATAAAGAAGCTTTGAATGTGGCACCTTATCAAAATCTTTCGCCATATCCAAAAAACGTATACAGATCTGCCCCGAGTTATCCAGCACTCTATGAAACTCATCAATAGTCGTAACCATTTGAGTTATGGTAGACATACCCTTCCTGAATCTGTGCTGAAAAGGTGACAGAATATTCCTTTCATTTAAAAAGTCAATAATAAAGCGGGCCACGATGTGCTCTAGAAGCTCACAGGATGTAGATACAATTGATACCGGTCGGTAAGTAGTCACGAGTACCTTGTACCCTTTTTTGTGAATAGGCACGACACGAGCCGTCTTACAATCTTCTGGCTGTTCACTGGTTTGTAGAGATAATGTGAAAAGTTTAGCCAGATCTTTCGAAATCTGGAGCGCGTAACGCTTTAAAAATGCATATGGAATGCCGTCCAGACTATGGCCCTTCCGAATATTTATTTTACGCAGCAAAGAAATAACACCTTCTGTGGAAATAACAGGAACTTCGTTAGGATCGATGGATCGCTTAGGTGCATCAACAAACATATCTGAAAGGCTCCCGAAAATACTTTGAAAGTACCAGTTAAATAGCTGAGCTATTTCCTTCACATCACTGACAAGGCTCCTATCCTCAGTCCTAATTTCTTTTAAGGCTTCCATTTCTTGACCAAGGTATCGCCAAAATTTTCTCGAATCTAATTTTATGAATGAAGGAAGGGTAACCTTAAAGTACGAGATTTTGATGAAGACAGTGCCTGTGCTAGTTCATGTTTTAATTCCTGCAAACACTCAAAAGATAAGGAATGATGATGAATAATATCGCAACACAATCAATCAATCAATCAATCAACCAATCTTTGTTTCAGTTTGTACATGAAAACTGGGGATGGTAAGAAAAAAAGCAGTGAATTATACACCGCTTGACTGGCCTCACCACCCCGACAAGTTAGAAGTAGGCACAAGGCAAAAACAACAACTGGTAAAGAAAAAATGAATACAAGTGCATCTACAGAACAAGGTTGACAGAACATGTCTCATAACTAGCAGCAACAATAGACGTAGAAGACCGTGAGGCTATAACACAGAGTGGCACAGTACGTTCAAACACTTGACGTCACTGTAGCATAGATTGCTAAATAAAGCTTCTCCGAATGGCAGAAAAAGACATAATATTCATTTGGTCAATCAGAGAGGTATTTAGGAACTTTGCTACATTAAATCTCAACATACAAAGCCCATAGTTAGTTCTGCACTTTGGTAATGCAAACCTACTCTGCAATCTGATGTCGTGTGATGAGTGGCGACATGTAATAGGAACAATTTGAGAAAAAAAAAGTGAATCACCCTTTTTATCGTTGATTTATAAAGACATGCAAATCTGTAGTCAAATATTTTGTTGAAAGGTACAATATTATATGTAGGTAAATGTGTATAGTAGGCGAATCATACGTCCCGGTGAAAATTGCGCGAAGCATTTTTTTTTTTTTTTAATGTTTGCAGTTTTATATCATTGGATACCGTTCTATTGCCCCAGGCAAGGAGGCAATAGCTAAGGAGGGAATAAAAAAAATGCATAATATAAAGTAATTTCAGTTTTGATAGGTAGAATATGCTTGTTACGTGAAGTAATTCCGACAATTCTAGAAAGCATGGACACAATATTAAAAATGCGCATCCCATGTCATCCTACTGCTAAACGTTGCACCTAACGATCTGACGGTGTCCATGTACTCGATTACACTAACATTGAGGTAACGAGGGGCGGGAAAGTACTTGTTTCGACGCTTGTTTCTAATTTTTCGCCGAGGTACAAAATTTGCGGTACAATATAAAATGCCCTTTTTGAGACGTTCCCATAAGCTGTGTGTACCACCTATATTTGTACACAGGAACACATCATCCAAATAATCAATAATAGATGTGTCGTCCGAGCAGTCGAAATAATGGACGTAGACAACAAATTTCTATTGCATTTAACGTGATCAGTAGGACAAGAAAAAATAACAATTGGTGATGCGAAATACCAGGTTCAACTCACAAAAAAAAATAAATTCAACAGAACATTTTTATGGGTACAGTCACATACCATTTGGTTAAGGTTTAAGGCCAACATAATGTCCATAATTACATCGTCAGAAACACAGGTCTCGTAAGCTAAACTCTCCCAGTCCAAGGCTGGTAAATTAAAACCTCTCGTCGTAATCACATTATTTTCACGCTTGGCTAGGAAGTGATCATATCAGCTCTCAAGAAATGCGATTTCACTGTAAGGAGCGCGGTAAACTGCACATAATAAAACGTCAAACTCCAACACGACACATTTAAAAATAGACTTTCGTGATCAGGAGTTTGGTCGAGGTCAGTGACGTGCAAAATGACTTTACAATCACCCCCCCCCCCCCCCCCCGCCCCCCTTGAACCACTAGAGATGTGATAGACAGGGGGAACAATCTCTTGATTCCTTATTTTATCATGCAACTATATTTCTGAAAAAAAAAAAACAAAACAAGAACGTGTGGGTCATATGAAAGGAGTTCAAGGGCGTCAGTTTTATTCCTAATACTTCTGGCGTTATGCGCCGGCTATCTTTCAGGAATCTCGCCTCCTCTAATACACATGCATTCGATGTACCGTCCCAGTAGGTGTTATCAATTGGCCAAAGTAATTTACGCCTTTTAACTGAATAAGCACTCGGGACCCTTTTAGCTTTCCTGTTGTTTTGCAAAGTATTCCTGGAAATAATCTGTGAGTGCGAGCCATAAAATTACAAGTTTATCGTAGAAAACTTCGTCGATTGTATTACGGTGCAATATTTCTTCAATCTTGTTTACTTCTTTTTTTAATTACAATCTAATTGTTCCTGCGACTTTTATTCTCTTGGCCAACAAACCTTGCACTTCTGCTAAGCTTTCATGTAGGCCATCAATTTCCTTTGTTTTTGCGGCTATTATTTTCACGTTTTCCTCAAGTTCGTTCACACGCAAGTCCGCGAGCTGTCTGTTCTAGCCTACTGATAACACTGCGAGAGCTTGCTTGCCTTCAACAAGTTGACAGCGGGGTTTTGCTCAACGTCTCCGCGGAGCATCGATGCAATGGTCAAAACCATATGTTGGCTCGGCAAAACGACACTTTCGTCACTTCTGTACGAACAAACACAGCTTAAATAAATAAATTCATTCTCAAACTCAGGCTCTACTATCTCCCTCTAGATAACCATAATGTGCATATGCACTCACTTGACCATTTAAATATTATTACTTCCACACCTTATATCCCCTTCGATGCCCTCTACAGCACTACTCTTGCTTTGAATCAACTTCTTAAGTTCTCAAGTTAAATTTTCTTTATGTCAACAAATAGCTTTGGCTTCTTTGAAATTCAGTTCAGTCGTGTCCGACTCTTCGTGACCCTAGGGACCATATCACGCAACGCTTTCCGGTCTCTCACTATCTTCCTAACATCACTTAACTTCATCTGCAGCGCCTCGAAGATGCCATCTAACCACCGCGTTCGCTGCCTACCTCTTCTCCGGTGACCCTCAACCTTTCCCAACATCAAATTTTTATCCAGCGACTCCTCTCTTCTCATCAGATGACCAAAGTAGCTGAGCTTCAACTTTAGAATTTGACCCTTCAATGAGCAGTCAGGGCTTATGGTCGACAATATCGACTGATTTGATCTTCTGGCAGTCCAAGGAACTCTCGCATCCGTACATCACTAATGGAAAGACCATAGCACGAGTTATACGGATCTTGTTTGACAGTCTAATGTCTCTGCCCTTTACAAACAAAGCAAACAATCTTTACTAAGCGGTCAAGGCTAGCCATGGCTCTCTTTCCCATAATTAGGTAATTATGGGAAACTTGTAATTTTATTGCTCGCTCAGCTCAGCTACTTTGGTCATCTGATGAGAAGAGAGGAGTCGCTGGAGAAAGATTTGATGTTGGGAAAGGTTGAGGGTTGCCGGAGAAGGGGTAGGCAGCGAACGCGATGGTTAGATGGCATCCTCGAGGCACTGCAGATGAAGTTATGTGATGTTAGGAAGATAGAGACCGGAAAGCGTGGCGTGACATGGTCCATAGGGTCACGAAGAGTCGGACACGACTGAACGCCTGAACTGAAATTTATTGCCAGGAGAATCAGGGTTACTTACTATTTAGGGATCGTCTCTGTAATGCAACGAATAGTTAGACGATGGGGACGTTTTAAGGATGTATTATCTGGCGTAAATGGGCATTTACACAATTCCCGATATTCTTTTACCGCAAGAAAATTCAACATCAACCCTTTCAGCCCATGGCACGAAATTAATCTGGTGATTTATCTTGCAGGCTCTGCCATCAGTTGTTTGGCTCTTCTGTCGACTATGGCACATACTTTTCCAAGTTTTTTTCAGGGCAGGAACAGCACTCGAATACTATATCTGACGCCTACCTTCTTTAATCTATGGGACAACTGGTGAACGTATGCGATAACCGCATGCCTCTTCATACCGGGCGGCTGTAATGGAAGGCAATGAAAGACCAGCGAAGAGTCTAGCCATCACCTGATGATACGATTGGAACAGCTCTTGTCGGCCAAGAACCGCTTTTACAGAGACACTGCGGAGACCCCGTGAGGCTATGCTTAAGGTTCTTCAAGATTTGATTACATGCAAGCGTGATTACCTCTTTCAGAAATGGTGCTGATTTTAACCTCGGAACCTGCCGACGAATACTATTTTCCATCCAATGTACACAGTATTTTTAAAATTCTGACCCTAAACTTGTGGCGTCTATTCCACATATGGCTACTTTTGAACGGGCTGAAAATAACCAAAAAAAGGGCTTCTCCGAGTGCTGCCCAACTATATATACGCCAACTTGCTCAATTTTCGGTTCTTCTGAAACAACGCATTTACCCTAGAAATATACTTGTACTTTCGGGGATATATTTCGGCTAACTATCCATGCATACTTATTTTCTTCATCATGGATGCAGACACCTAGCATTTATACAGTAGTTCTTCAATTTACAGCAATGGTTTTCCCAGCTCACTGCATTCATTGAAAGCATTTTCATTGGCATCCACTTTCTCCGTAGGATGCAGTGGTACAACATAATTATTGCAGACACCTATTCAGTAGTTCTTCTTGTGACTCTTCAATTTACAGCAATGGTTTTCCCAGCTCACTGCATTCATTGAAAGCATTTTCATTGGCATCCACTTTCTCCGTAGGATGCAGTGGTACAACATAATTATTGCAGACACCTATTCAGTAGTTCTTCTTGTGACTCTTCAATTTACAGCAATGGTTTTCCCAGCTCACTGCATTCATTGAAAGCATTTTCATTGGCATCCACTTTCTCCGTAGGATGCAGTGGTACAACATAATTATTGCAGACACCTATTCAGTAGTTCTTCTTGTGACTCTTCAATTTACAGCAATGGTTTTCCCAGCTCACTGCATTCATTGAAAGCATTTTCATTGGCATCCACTTTCTCCGTAGGATGCAGTGGTACAACATAATTATTGCAGACACCTATTCAGTAGTTCTTCTTGTGACTCTTCAATTTACAGCAATGGTTTTCCCAGCTCACTGCATTCATTGAAAGCATTTTCATTGGCATCCACTTTCTCCGTAGGATGCAGTGGTACAACATAATTATTGCAGACACCTATTCAGTAGTTCTTCTTGTGACTCTTCAATTTACAGCAATGGTTTTCCCAGCTCACTGCATTCATTGAAAGCATTTTCATTGGCATCCACTTTCTCCGTAGGATGCAGTGGTACAACATAATTATTGCAGACACCTATTCAGTAGTTCTTCTTGTGACTCTTCAATTTACAGCAATGGTTTTCCCAGCTCACTGCATTCATTGAAAGCATTTTCATTGGCATCCAGTTTCTCCGTAGGATGCAGTGGTACAACATAATTATTACAAACTTCCACTCACAAGCTCGATCCAAGTACCAACAAACTGTACTCCTCGCTATCCTTAGCTCTTTAGCTATTTCACTATTATTGTGGGGTTAATGGCCTCTGCACGGTCTAAGACTTTGTGACACTTGATGTCCGTGGTTAACTGTTGTTCCATTCTCTGCTTTCTAATGTTACAAGGTTTAATCCAAAAAGTGATGCCCTTCATTTTTTTCTGGAACACACTTTATATTAACTTGCATGGCTTTGCATCACCGGTGAACAATAGGATGTATGCTTTCTGGTGCATCGGAACTTGTAACAGCAAAGTGCATTAATATAATGAATTCAGTCAGCTGTGAGGGCACCGTTGTCGGCCGTGTTGACACCATAAAGCAAAAAGCAAGGAAAGCAATGCCTTTGAGATCACATCAAAAAGTAAGATACCTATAGCCAAATCTACAGCTGTATTATTTGTGGATTTTGTAAATTTTGAACAATCAGCATTCTAGAAACAACAGAGGGCGTACGTTTATCAAGAATCCGAAATAGTTTTCTCTAATACTGTTGTGCCCCATATTGTACTTGTTAGCTTCTCGATCCTCATTTTCTGTTGGTCTTCTAAATAGTTTAGCAAGTTTTTGCCATCAGGAAATTGTAGACTCCTAAATTTAGCATTTACCATTAATATATCTCATTTTCTGCAATTCTAGTTCTCTCATGTACTCTGTAAGCACTTACTAAATAGCAATGACAAGAAAGTACCTCATGGCCAACGTCGTTTCTAATTTCAGTTCAATCTCTCGCTCTGGAAGGCATATTTGTACGCATAAATATTTTATGTATGCTCATTTACTCTGATTTCATAATGACTGGACCTCTATTTACTTTGGCATGAAAATGACCAAACATTACTTGTTTATAACAAAAATCTAAGCTACTCCCAAAGCACTGTAACAGCAACTGATGCCAATTTCGGCTGCCAGAAACGAACAAACAAATGGTGCCATGAAGCTGACCGGAGTGAATGAAATAAAATTCGAGCTTAAATAAAGTAGCAAGAAACACTCAATTTTATAAATTGTATCAGTCGATTTTGCTCCATGACAAGTGTCATGTTTGGTGATGCCAAAAGGAAGTTCTTACTGCCAATAATTGCGTTGCAGCTTCAGTGCCCCTTTAATTTGAAGCGCGACATTAAATACAACAATACTGTAAGATTGCCGAATCTGGAAGTCATGTGTTGAATCCATGGCAAGCACAAAGTTCATCTCTGTCCAAACCCTTAACACAACCACTGAAAACGAAAACGAATTTAAACAAAAATTACCGTCTTTACACAAAACTAACATGAAAATGATTCAGGACATACCTTTGAATTAAAGAATGAACTGCTCTTTAAGGATAACAATGTTGAAAGACGAATAGGTGGTGACTGTGTAGAATACTGCAATGAAATCTGCTGCCCCCCCAGCATGTCAATAAATGAGGTGTTGATCAGTGGTCCATATATTATCTCCTACGCTTAATAAGAGCTCTAATAATGTAATGATATTCCAAATGGTCCAGTCCAAATGAAACTCAGTTAAGGAATTTTGCACATACTGACTTCGCTCCTGTCTAAACTCTGCATGCTAGTGTCACAAAACATCCTTACATGGCCTGAAGTACTATGATCAGTTTGCACTGAAGAGTTTTCCTCACATATTAGGAGCTTCCATAAAAGCTGATTATTCCTTAGCTTACTCTATTGAAATAGGGTGCACTCATTTTGTAATAATATCATCCTGTGCTTTAATAAAACATCCATTTATCAACTCTCTCAAATAAACAAGCTGAGCATCCTGGTCACACCTTACCAGTAAAACATTGTCTAGCTTGTTTATAGATGACTTTTCATGCAATAGATGTGCATTAAGCAATTGGTCATTCAAGCATGTAGATTGAAAATAGGCCTTGAGTGCTATAATATAAAATAAATAGATGCAACTGAAACGCAAGTGAATGAATACTCCAGTACTTGGATACCAGAACATATTGTAGCGCGTGCAACAGCAGCCGCTAGGCGGCTGCTCATCGAGAGTCTCGTGCGCGTACTTGAAGTGGCCCCGTGGCGTTCGATTAGAAGAAGCTGAAGTTGGCTGCTGTCTCTCGGCGCACCAGGCCTGCTCTCCTGTGCCTGCTAGGTCAACCCCTCATTAAAAACAAAACTTCTGGTTACGGGCCTAAACGCTACGTGACAATGGTGGAGGTGAGACCTTAAACTCCATGTCTCGGGCCTCTCGCAGCCGTCCATCCAGTCACAACAGGCTTCCGCTCGTGTCTACACTCGTTCATCGCTGCAGCCGTCGCCTCCGGGGTCTGGCGCCGGAATTTGCTCCTCTACCTTAACCGACGCCAGCTGGCCAGCAGTTCGAGACTTCTGCAATGCCCCAGGCAAGTCAGCATCAGTTGCTGCTTCAGCAGCCTCGTAATACCCCCCAGTTTCCATGGCGGTACTGGGGAAGATGTCGACGACTAGAGCGGCGAGTTCGAACGAGTGGCGCAATTCAATCAGTGGAGCACTGCTCAGAAGTTGCGCAATGTATATTTAGCGCTTGAGGACATGCGCTAAAACGTGGTATGAGAATGGGTAGGCCAGTCTTCAAAGCTGGGATTCCTTTCGCCAGCAGGTGCGGGAAACCTTTGCCAGCCAGGACCGCCGTGATCGCGCACACCGCCTCCTAGAAGCTCGTGTGCAACTACCTAATGAGACCGTGGTCATGTTCGCCGAGGAAATGACCCGTTTTTGCCGACGGGCTGATCCCGATATGACGGAATCAGTGAAGTTACGCTACCTGATGCAGGGCGTAAAAGAACCCCTCTTCGCTGGTCTGGTTCGCAGTCCACTTCAAACCGTCGCGGACTTCATCAATAAAGCTACCCTCATTGAGCGAGCCCTGCAGCAACGATGTCGGCGCACGAAGTCTGCCTGTGGTCAGCCCTTCAGCAGTGCGGCCACATTGAACGGGTCATATGAAGATCACTCTCTGCGTGAGCTGATATGTGAAGTAGTTCGCGAGGAGCTCCTCAAGTTCAATCTTGGATCGCCTAATCCGACTGCCGCGGCTGTCACCGAAGCCGTGCGTGAAGAAATCCTTCAAACATTTTCACCGCCTGAGTCACTGTCGGAGCTACGTTCTATGAACTACGCAGCGGCTCTTCATCGCCCTGCAGTGCCTCCTGTGCACCAGCTTCGTTTCGAATCACAGCCGCCGCCCACTCTGCAGCCACCGTTCTACCAGCCTTCCAACCAGCCGCCATCCCAGCAGAGCCCCGTCATGCAGCAAACGGTTCGGAAGGTAGACGTCTGGCGCACTCCTCGCCAACGGCCGCTGTGCTACCACTGCGGAGAACCCGGCCACTTGTACCGTCGTTGCCCATACCGTGAACTCGGTCTTCGGGATTTTGCTCGTGATTCCCCGCGTCCCTGGGTCGGCGAACGCCCTCCAGAAATTGAAGAATACCTATCAACACGTGCAACCTCTTCGAGCGACCGGTCTTCACCCGTGCGCTACTCGTCACCCGGCCGCCGTGGTTTTAATGATGTGCCGAGGCGCCGGCCGCTAATCCCACGCTGGGGAAATTGAAGGCGGCGACATCAGGGGGGCAGGTAGCTGACGAACGGAATCAATCGATATCCCGAAGACACCCCCCCCGTGACGACTCAGCCCGATGCTGGGACTACGATGCCGCTGCCGCCGCATGAACCCGAAACTCCTAATCAACCTCAAGCCGATCACGTTGTTAGCGCCAACCTTTCCGTTCTCGTCGACGGAGACCCAGTAACCGCTTTGTTAGACACCGGAGATGGATGGATGGATGGATGGAATATAGGAGCGTCCCCTTTGAAACGGGGGGTGGTAGCAGTAGCTATCCTGCTCATTTTTCTTCCTATTTCTTAATTATTGATTTAGAATGGTTAACTAAACCACCATTCTATTTATTAAATTTCTGTTCCTACATTACTAACATTATGTCACTTCTCTGCTTCTAAGCCACCAATCTTCCAGTCGTTTTTTGCTAGTTTCCACCGCCGGTTTATTCACCCGGCCACTGTTATCTCTAAAGCCCAGAGCTTCAGGAACAGTGATTGCGCCTGCACCAACTTCCGGATGGATACCATTACATTCGACTATAATATGGTCAATTGTTTCACTGGAGTTTCCACATACAGCCCATGCGTCATCTGCACTGTTAAATTTCTTTTTGTAGCTGCGTGTTCTAATGCACCCTGATCTAGCTTCAAAAAGTAGGGCACTGCCTCTTGAGTTAGCAAAGAAATCTTCCTTCCTGATCTGCATTTTCCGCTTTCGGTATAATTCCACACTCTGTTTCTTTTCCATCGAATTTATCCAATTTTTACCTTCTGTGTTTTTCACCTGTTGCTTAATGCTCTTAATTTCTCCGTCCTTGTTACTAACATACTTAATAGTTAGTTTCCTAGTTCTTTTCCTCCATTGTGAGTCAACGCTTTTTAGGTACAGGTATTTAAATACTTTAGCTGCCCATCTGTTACTGTCCAATTTCCTCAGGCGTTCCTCATATAATATTCTACTCTGAGCTTCCCCTACTTCAAAAGATGCCCAGCCCAAATCTCCCTGTACCGCCTAATTTGTAGTTTTGCAGTGGGCGCCTAGTGCTAATCGTCCAATGGATCTCTGATTTGTTTCTAATGTCGACTGTACCTCTGATTTTAGGCACAAAACCGCATTTCCGAAAGTAAGTCCGGGCACCATAATTCCTTTCCAAATACCCCTCAAAACCTCATACCTATTGTATCCCCACAATGCCTTATGCTTCATTATCCCTGCATTCCTTCGCCCTTTGGCCTTAAGTGATTGCTCATGCTTTCCAATGTATGCCAATCCTTCGTTTACCCATACCCCCAGATATTTATATTTATATTCTGCTACTCTAGGTATTTCAAGGCCTTGTATTTTAAGACCCTGATCAGTTGAGCCGTTGAAAATCATCAGACCCGACTTAACGGCGCTGAAACTGAAGCCTAGAGCGTCCCCTTCGTCTCCGCAATACTTAACTAGAGTTTGCAATTCTTCCAGACTCTCAGCTAGAAGCACAATATCGTCTGCATACATCAAACCGGGGAGGCGCTGCTCTACCGCCTTTCCACCTAATCTATATGACAGGTTAAAACCTAGGTTACTATCTTGTATCCTCCGTTCCAGGTTTATCATATAAAGCATGAACAGCACCGGTGATAGAGGACAGCCTTGTTTTAATCCTTTGCATACTTTAACATCCTCCGTACTTCTTATCCCTTCCCACGTAATTTCTACTTTGTTATCCCGGTATATTTCCTGTAGGAACTCTATTATCTCATAACCGATACCTTCTTCTTTTAATATGTTCCACAGGAGTTCCCTGCTTACGTTGTCGTACGCCCCGTTGATGTCCAGGAAGGCCAAATACAAAGGTCTATTTTCCACTTTAGATATTTCGATGCATTGTGTAAGCACGAACAGGCTATCATCTAAGCGCCTACCATTTCTAAAGCCGTTGTGAAGTTCTCCGAGTATCTTGTTACTTTCAACCCATGCTTGCACCTTTAATTTCACCGCCTGCATGGCTAACCTGTACATAACAGATGTTATGGTAATCGGCCTGTAGGATTTTATGTGCATCCTGTCTCCTTTCCCTTTATAAATCAAATTCATTTTACTCTGCCGCCAGCTGTCCGGAATTCGCTTATTCGTTATGACTGTTTCCAGAGCTTTTAACAACGTTTCCTTACTTTTTGGACCGAGTTCATTAATCAGCTTGATCGGAATTCCAACTATTCCTGTAGATGTGTTTTTAGGAATATTTTTTTCTGCCTTTTTCGAGTTTAGATTGGTCAGTTCTAAGCTGCCTTGTATTCTGCTACCTTGTGTTGCTTCCTGATTTGCGGAGATTACCCTATCGTCGCTCTTAAATGACTCGGCTATAACTGATGTAATGTAGTTCACTGCGCTATCTCCCTTTAAACAATTTCCCTCGTTATCTTGAATCCGATCCTGCTTTCTTTGATTCTTCTTCCCTAGCCAGCTTATATGGTTCCAGAATTTTCTTGCTCCGCCTCTAGAGGCATGGTATGTATCAGCCATCCAGCGATCGGTGGACTGTCTTATTTTACTTTGGACGAGGGCCTGCACTTGAAGTTTCTTTGGTCGATATGATTCCCATTTTTGGTCGATTTCCTCCTGAGATACCTGTGCCTTCTTTGCCATTCGGTGTTCCCTTGAAGCAGCCCGTCGTTGTTCAATAGCTTCCCTGATTTCCTTATTCCACCAGCTCCGTGGCTTCCTCTTTCCATTCCAGCGGTTTGCTACTTTAACCTCCTGAATTTTCCTCCTTATGAGTAGTTCTACCTGTTCATAATTCCAGTCTTCCATGGGGCTTTTTTCTATTGCTTCCTCTATGTCTGCTGCTATCTGCGCTATTTGATCGTCGTTTAATTTTGTGATTACGTTTTGTCTAAGTTCCATTTCTCTTTTCATCAAGGGCCCCATCTGCAGACTAATACGTTTATGATCACTTCCTAGACTACACTCCCCTTCTTCGTCTATTTCCATTTTTGTGACCTTGCTATAAATTTCCTGTGACATTAGACAGTAGTCAATGGTCGTCTGCCTGTTGCGGAATTCCCACGTGATTTGGCCTTCACATTTTGTTTCTCTATTTACTATAACTAGATCGTGTCGCTCGCAGAAATCTAGCATTAGCTTCCCGTTACAGTCCGTGTATCCATCCAGATCGTCGATGTGGCCGTTCATGTCCCCCAGCAGAATAATATTGGCCCCGTTTCCAAACTGGCTTATATCGCCAGCCGATCTCTGCTCCCACCCTTCTGTTCAAATGAATGCCATCTCGCTGAAAAGCCCTACCAAAACCTGCTTTATGTACCTCCCTGTTTACCTCAACCACTTCGAAACGCTCCTCCAGGCTTAACTTTCTTATGTCCTGATTAACTGTCACCACGTCCTTTTCCATCTTTCCGTTCAATCCTAGCACCTCTGGTACTGTGCATACATCTATCTGCGTCTGCTATGCTATCTCCCTGATCTCGTCAACTCCCTTAGCTAAACTTTCCACCACTGCTGTAGTGTCACCATTTAGGACATCATTTAGCCCCGCGGCTACTATTACCATACTGCGCTCTGCGGAATTCTTCAACAGCCTATTTTTACTCTCTTTTAGCACTGCCCTCATTGTTCTCCCTGGGAAGGCTCCAACCAACACTCTCTTATCACCCCTTACACGTTCCAAGATATCTCGCTTGCACCTGTTCATGTTAGAATCTCCGGCGATAAGCACCTGGGCCTTCTCTCTCCCTCTCCCAACTGTTGGCTCCTGCTTTCGGTTATCTGTGTCCTTATCTCTGGGATTTTCATTCTGCCTTACTTCTTCCCTTTTTTTTCCGGCGTCTTTGCTGCTTCTAAATAACTCTGACGGTTCGGATCCGCCTGACCTACTTTAGTTATGCCTTCCATGCCAGTGCTGGCCCCAGCCGCGTGGCCCGCACTGGAATGTTCGTCCTCGTTGGTTCCAAGCACAAAGTCGGCCCCTTTTTTTTTTTAATTTGAGTAAGCCGTCCAAGCAGTTTCTGATTTTCTGCTCTTAACAAAAGTACTTCATTTTCTAAATCATCCACACGAGACACTAAACTGCCCCTTTCTTGATCAAATCTATCCAGACGCGCACTCAGTACGCAACACCGACACAAAAAGTCGCTGCCTTCCGCTTCACCTACAGAGTCAAAACGCGTTTCCTTTAGATTAACCTGCGCCTCACACTGAGTACACTTTACCTTCTTTTGATTGCACATCTTAAGCGCTCATCGACTGGACTATATCTATTACGAATTCTCAGCATATACAAATTGCCAAAAGAAGACACAAGAAACGACTAGAAAACACGCATTAAAAACCAATTCTGCGAATGCCAGTAGCCTAGACAAAAATTATTTATCTAAACAAGATAGCTAAATAATGAACGCCAAGAAAACCTAGCTGCCGGCACAAAAAGCCAGGCCGCTAGGACCAAGAGCTAAAATCTATTCTTTAGGCTGCACCTAACCAAACTAGCTGAAAACGAAATAAAGTTAATAAAAGAAAGAACTCCTCTATTTGACGCTTCGCAAGCTCCCGCTGTCGCCAGTCCGTCCGTTTCCGGTAGCCACGTGCAAACTTCTCAGAACGGAGCAGACTTATCAATAATGACACCAATCGGACGATGCAGTAACCCCGAGTAACCCCTTACAAAAATAGATATTGAATTTCTGTTATGCTTGCAATGTGTTTTTGATGAGTCATCAACTACTCAAAGGAGACTCAAGATTAGATGTGTTTTAACATCCGATCCGCAACAGACTCCTTTGAGATCACACAAGTTTTGTGCTTGGAAAACGCAACAGTATTTTTATGTAGGAGCTAACGTGGAAATACATTGACTTTCTCAAATGAGGAAACGTATACATCACTAAGTGAATATATATTCTTTCCTTGTTAACTGCATTCACACTTTCAGAGCCCTATGTTTTCATTTCTGTTTAGCATATGTAGGATGTTGCCTAAGAAACATCTTTTATGTGTTTTAACATGAGATCCACAACAGACTTTCATTTGAGATTACGTAAGAAGTTTTGTGCTAGGAAAACACAACAGTATTTTTGAGCTAATGTGGAAATACATTGACTTTCTCAAATGAGAGAAAGTATACATCACTAAACGAATGTATATTCTTTACTATGTTTTCATTCCTGTTTAGCATACACTGTAAAAACAAAAACAAATTTTTGGACATTTGTTTCATTCAAGACACACTTACACCCTGAGTCTTGGGTGTAATTGTGTCATTGCAAATCACTTCTTGCGTAGCGAAGGGGTGCTATGGTTGGACAATATGCTTTAGGGTGTTACGGGCAAGGATATTGTTGTGTACGCGAACCGACGCACTGCCACACCGCCTCCAAGCAAACGGACGCACGGCCGCTACATTTGCAATGCCTCCTTGCACCTGCGAGCAGGCCGCTTCGGAGAGATAGCGGGGGTACCCCTGCCTGCGCCGACGACGACGCGCGGACGTAACCCGAGCCTTGCGCTGCCTCGGAACTGGACCGTGCTGGGACCATGTGCGCGACGAGGGCATGAGAAGCAATGCCTTCTTTACAGGCGCTCGCGCTTATCTTTCCTTCTCTTCCCTCTCTCCCAAAGCACAATAAAGTAGTATCTACCCAGCAACCGAATCCAGAGGTTCCTCGCTCATGGGGCTCCGACGCCGCGAACTTAACAGATATCACTTAACGTGCTGGGGGTGGGGCTGCATAACTTCGTAGCCTTTCATACACCAGTGGCGCTGCTCATATCACCCAACACCTTAATAAAGCACCACAAATAACGCTAAAATTAAAACTACACACAAATGTTTTCTAAAAATGAAACTGAAACTGAAACAAAATTTCACCGCCAGGAGGCCGCCGGTAGCTACCCACGCTGTTACTTTTCAAATTTCACAATATGGCCGTTAGCATGGTGGGGTCCATTTCGACCACGTTTCGGCGAATGATGAATGTGCTTCTTCGATTGTTTACCATCGGGAAATATGTTGCGTTTCGCGTGCATATCTGCTACAGAAGTGAGTACGCTTGTGAAGTGCCTTCTAGATGGGGTTTTTAGCTCAAACGGGCATACATCGTGTCGGCAAGTGTTTGTGTCACTTTGTGCTTTGCTCAGGCGGGAGGACTGCTGCACCGGGTCATGTTTGAGATGTTCAAAAGAAGAAGGCATGGACGATTTTTTTTCTGCGTGAGTAACAGGTATAAGACTACATTGCACTCGTGCTGAAATCGCACTGGTTGGTTCGGTGCCGGTGATACGGAGGCGGACAGCGCACTGCAGGGCTAACGCGATCGCCTGTAAAGGTAAGCTTATTCTTACGCACATTGCGCTTTGTGGGAACATTGTCCTAACGGATTGCTGCATTCTGTGTCTTTTTGTGTCAGAACGCTTCGGAATGCGCTGAAATAAAAAAGTGGGAAACGCGCTTGTTTTCACCTGGCTGCCAAAATGACATCGCACATGTGGTTAGATGTCGCGGCGAGTTAGGCAGGCTTCGCGCAAGAACTTTAACAGAAATAATCTGTGTGATACGTATTTTTTTGCATTTATTACGCACAGGAGGTTCATGAAACGATTTTAGTTTGATAGTTTTATACTTCGCACAGTTTGCAACCTCTCGGTTTGTTCTACCGTTTCCGTTCGTGCTGCAAGGTCCATATGTTCTCGTACCTTAATTCTCCTCGCACGCTCGGCTCCCTCCTCCTGTCTGATCACATCATGCTCGCTCACCTGAAACCTCCTTCTTCCTTTCTCTTCCTTTCACTCGGCGCGCGCCGCGGACCCCCCCCCCCCTCCCCCTCCTTTTCTTTTTTCTTTCTTTCTTTTTTTTCTTTACTCGGAGCACATGCGCGCCTCCCATCCTCTGTTCGGGAGCGTCCCCTGCAGCCGTTCTGTTTACACTTTTTCTCCGCGGTGTGTGTGTAAAACATTTATTCGGAGGAAGCTTGAGGTAGCCGGATCAACCTCACGAAAACACTAGGTGGGCTCCTCATTACAGGAGCCCATTGGCGACCGCTGCGGCTCGGTGGACTTGCCAGATCGGAGCAGCCGAGCAGGGCCGCCTCCCAGTCCTCCCGGGTGGGGTTGGGTTTGGGGGTGAGGTTCGGGGTTGACATGCCCACACCATGTGGAAGATGTTCGAAGACTTCTCCGTACAGTGCGGGTACTTTCCTGTACAGGCAGGATCAAAGTGTTTTAAAACTGCCGGGCACAGCAGCGTTTTGGTGTAAAGGCGGAGGAGTGTGCGTTCCTCCACCTTTGTAAGGCCCTTACAAGGCTTAGGATAAATTTCATGGCCGAATTGAAATAATTCAATAATTTCTCGAAAAGTGAGAGCCGGATTGGGTTCGAGATCCGTACTATAAGGGTCTGAAGGCGTTGCCCGGAGAGTGAGCGCGCGGGCGGCGGCGTCGGCCAGTCAGCGCGGCATGCCTCTGCGCTCGCTCTCTCGGTCTCGAAGGGCGCGGTCGGTCGGCTTGGTTGCATATTAGTTTATTCCAAAGTGCGTAAACTATATGCCGCTATCATCAACCTGTGACTTTCCCGGCTTCAAGATTTGCGTTTTTAATCACAATGGGAGAATTTTTCATTTTACCGGGCGGTCGGCCGGCTTGGTGGCATTCCAAACTGCGTAAACAATATGCCGCTATCATCAACCTGTGACTTTCCCTGCTTCAAGATTTGCGTTTTTAATCAGAATGGGAGCATTTTTCATTTTACCGGGATCGTATTTCGCGGTTGCATGGAGTGTGAAGTTGCATTTTTATTGTGCTGCGTTTGTTATGGCATTTACTTTTGCTCTCGAGGAATCGTTTAGGTATGCATTTTATATTCAACAAGACTTCCAATAAGGCACTTGTAGACGTGCTGAGGGAGCTGATGTGGTTCAAATCATCCAGTTTTCATTATTTTTGGTCATATTTAACATAACTCGTTGACCGCATTACTTGATTTTTTTAGTGTCTTTAGTAGTGACGACTAAATAAATGGACATTTGCTACTGATGCCTCAGTATTCAAGTAGAGGTCAACAGCTTGAATTCTGTGGCCAAACATTGTACCGGATGTTGCTATTACAGAGTTTGGTTGCGACCAGATGTTTACTTTTTTTCTTTTGCTTAAATGTGCATATTCAGCGGTTATAATATCCTTAGCCGCATCTTTACCTGCTTTAGTCATTACAGTGCGCATATGGCAGGCAAATTTGCGACTTACTGTTAATAAAAATTTCCATTGATTGAATGAAACGCCATACTTGTACAGGTTTGAGTCATCTCATGTGACACTAATTCGGCTAAATATATGTGTGTTACATCGTTTCCTTGGTTGGTTGGCAAATTCCTATGCAGGTCCCTCTCGGTGATGGTGTGCTGGTGGAAACGACCACACTAGGTCGGCTAAGTACGGACTGAAAAGCAACAGCGGCAAAATTTTCAAGGGCATGATGCGGGCAATATTCGCCGAGCAACTGAGAGCAAAGTCCCTCTACGAAAGTGAAGCAACCTGAATAAAGATGCAACGTGCAAGGAAGTTCTGGACCCTGTTCGGATAAATGATATCACCGGTAAGCACGGCACTGTAGCAAACTGAGCATGTGTGAGCAGTAAATGCCATCTATGTGACACTAATTTAATTAAATGTCTCTTCTCTATTTTCAGGTTACACTTGTGGCAATTTTAACACCACTGTAGTGCAAAAAATGAGCAGCCTGTCATCAATGATTGCATGCAAAATTAAATAAAATGTGAAGTTTTGACTTCAGCTCCAAGTGGCGATCTGAAAATCGAATTACTTCAAAGCCTTCTGGGGTAATTCCAGTGTCAGTGGCCATAACAGTTCACTACACTAGGGTGCGCACTGGATTCTTTAGGAACATTAGAAACACATAAAACAATACACATTATGATGACAATAGCCACTCATGCATTAAGAGTTCAAAAAAAATTCATGCACTAAGAGTGCATCAGAAACACGGTGGCCAACTTTCTTATGAAACTCATCAAGAATGCATCAAGAAAATGTATTGAAATGTTAATGTGCATGATGAGAAATGTAATCAACATTTAATCAGAAACTCATTAAGCTTTTTGTAAGGGACCATCGCTGATTCAGCCTTTGTAGCCGTTTTTGTTATCCTGCCGCACTGCTGCAAGGACCTCATACTCGACATGGACTTTTTACGTTAGCATGGGATAATTATTAATGTTCCTCGCTGTACTGTCACGTTTTGGACCCGTGCAACGATGACATTCAAATGTGGCGCCAAGCCATTGGCTAATGAGAGCATTTTTCGCCTTTACTTTTATATTTTTTGCCTCTAAATAATTACCTAATTAACTTATTGGCCCAGTTATTTTTTTGGACACAACATTACGTCGCCCTCTGTCGATTGGCACCACTCATTAACCTCTACCACTTCAAAATTACTCACAAATGCTGCGGACGTGATTTTGCGTTTTGCCTCTAATTAACTACCCAATAAGGTTTTGGCCTATTTACTTTTTCGGACAGAACATTACTTCACCCTCTATCGATTGACACCACTCGTTAACCTCTATGACTCCTCAATTACTAAAAACTGCTGCAGACGTTTCCATTGTGTGCCTCTAATTACCTAATTAACTTATTGGGCTAAGTATTTATCGGCAACAACATGACGTCACCCGCTATCGATTGACACGACTCATTACCGCTACCACTCAATTACTCACAACTGTTGCGGACATCAATTTTCCGCCGCGGCCTGGGGACGCGATCTGCGGACGCTGCCTGCGGACGCGGTCTGCTGTTATTGTGGCTGTAGCAAGAAGGAAAAGAACTTGCACGGGCCTGCTACTGGCTCTGTAGCTGAGCCACCTCCGCTGCTTCGTGCAGACAAGAGAAAATAGAGAAGAAAGAAGAGCAAGAGGGAGAGAAAGACGCCCGTCGAAACAACAACCGCCGTCCATCACTGAAGCGGTGGCAGAGTCTCCTTCGGATCTCCGAGGTCGTACGTTTTCGCTCCCCTTCGATTAGGCGCGTTTCACGCGCGTCAGTCGGAGCTCGGCGGGAGCGGGCGTCTGCGGCGCTCGCTCAGGCTAGCTCGTGCGCTTCCGCTTTCGCCGCGCACTCGTCGGCCTTAATCGTCCCTCCCGTGTTTGCGCATCCTGCTCGCCCCCCTTGGGGGGTTCAGTCCTCCCGGCTCGAGTGTCCTGGGGCGCAGTCCCTGGGGCCCCATCTCGCTGACTTCTATCAGCACTCCTGCCGCTGCGGTGGCCTGGACCCGTCAGAGGAAGAGCGCTATAGCAGACGACAAACCAGGAAGAGACACGTGTCCTCCTCTTCCTGGTCTGTCGTCTGCTATAGCGCTCTTTCTCTGACAATGAATAACCAACTCGCCCAGCAACATATCCTGGACCCGTGCCTTCCTTCACGCACCTCGTAGTAGCAGCGTGCGAGGTGCGCCCCAGTGCTCCAACTGATTTCAGGATCGCTGGACCCTCACAGTGCGCCCCTTCCGCCCTCGAGGCGTCGACCCAGTGCTGTGCCAGTGACCTGGATTTCCCCGTTGCCTCCACGTTTGCGGCGCGCTCCTGTGTTTGGCTCATGGCAACTGCGGCGGCCCACTGCAGCTGCTCCATGGGCGCAGCCCTACTGGCCACCGCCAGTCTCCCTCGCTGTCCGCGGGCCCTGACGCACCCGCGTCCCCTGCCGCTCCTGCGGTCTCCCCGTTGCTTCGGCAGCACTCCCGTGTTCCTGACGCACCCGCGTCCCCTGCCGCTCCTGCGGTCTCCCCGTTGCTTCGGCAGCACTCCCGTGTTCGCGGTCCTCGACGCGCCGCCTTGCCAGCGGCTTCTGCAGCGTCACCCGGCGCACCTCTGCCACGGCAGAGGCACATCGTTCCTCCCTGCTGCCACCCGGATTCTCCAGCGATAGCTTCTCGTGGGCTCCCTGCTCGCGGGCCTCGGTGCGCTGTCTACGAATGGTTCCCTCAGTGCCACCCGCCGCGCTGCTGCCTTGGCAGCAGTCTATCGCGGTCCTCACCTGCTGCTGCGGTTGCCTCAATCGCCGTGGCGTCCTGCTGTCTCCAGCAGTCTTAGCAGCGCTGTGCCTCGCACAGGCGCAGTACCAGGCTTTGCCTGGACATACCCGGGAACGCTGCTGCACCGGAGCCTCCACACCGGACTGCCGACCTGCCGATGTTCACCGGGGTGTTTTGATTGGTGCCGGCCATGATGGAAAGCTGACTTCAAAGATTCAGTGACACGCCGGGAGCACATCCTCCCCGTTCGGCGATCATTTGAGGCTCGCAAGACAACGCCGCGCGGCATCATTAAGTCCGGCTGACCTGCGCTTTTCACCGTTTGCTTTCGTTGCTTCCTCGTTCAGGTCCAGCGTTCGTTTTTTATTGCGAAAGCAATACCACTCGCACTTTCAAGCTTTCGCGTGACCCGGCCGCAGTTACGTTTTACCCACGTGACGCTGTGACGTCACACCCCACGTGACACGGGCTGGCAGGAGCTGTCAACTTGGGTATCTCCTTTCACATAGGAGGGTTATGTCAGAATCAGCCTGATAAAAAAGACCCTGGCATTCACGTTACCACTATCGCCACTAAGAGACGTTCATATGGGTTGGTTAAAACGGGGCTTCATATATGGGCTGAGGAAGAAGAAAAAGACGAAGAAGAACGCTCGGTAATCCGCAGCTAATGCTTTCGCTCAATATTTGGTTCAGCAGCATTTGACCCTTCTAATTTTGTTCCGCGCCTTAGCTACATTTACAGGGCTCGTGTTAGGAAGCAATTTCCTTTAACAAAGCGGCCGCATTTCGATTGAGGCATAATGCCATGTTTTAATGTTAAGTCCGGTGGTCGAACTTGAACAGGAACTTAGCGCTTTTCAAGTGACATATCTTTTTCGTCCCCTCAGTATTTATTCATCAAAATCAAATATGCGTATTGGCCGCTAACTTGGGGGGTGGGTCAAGTCCATATCGATGGTGGGCCAGGTCGGTATTGGGGTGGGCCAACCAAATTCAGAGAGTGGAGGTGAGTTTTTAGGAGGGACCTCAATACACTGTTGTACCATGCATTGCCGTCCATATCCATCAAGGTCACTCTTAAATTTTGCGTTCCTTGCTGCTTTGCCGTTCTTACACATATCCCCCACCGAGTTCAGCTGTAGGCTCATGTTACATTGTCATCCGCGAAATCTCGATAGCTAGATGTGCACGCTGTCCTGCTAAAAAGCAGAAAGTGTGCATAGTAACCGGCAGTAACGAACACAGACTTGGGACTAACGCTTCGCTTTTCAACTTGCTTGAATTCATATATGCCTCACCGGATTTATAAAAACTTTAATTACCGCATATATATACGTTAGAAATTTGTCTTTTTTTCTTCTTCAGATGAAGGCCGGTATATATATATCCATGTTAATTTCCATTCTACTTTTCTATTCCAGGTACATCAGCCCAGTTTACAAAACCTATACGTAGGCATGACAAAATGCAGAACCACATATATTTGTTTTTACCCCCAGAGGGCCCTACAACACGACATTTGCAGACCGTACTAGGCCCGTAAAGGTCATCTGAAGCTACTCCTCATTTCTAATGCTTACATCCTTCCCTTCCTCATACCATTTCGGAGGGGTATTTTACGTTTACGGTGGTGCCAACGTATACTTTCTATGGTATTTTGGGCATAAAAATAACAGTCAATATTTGCAGTCTTTCCGCCTAATCTATATGACAGGTTAAAACCTAGGTTACTTTCTTGTAGCCTCCGTTCCATATTTATCAATATTTATCATATAAAGCATGAACCGCAGGAGTGAGGCAGGACAACCTTGTCTTAGTCCTTTACATACGTTGACAGCGTCCGTATTTTTTATCCCTTCCCATATAATTTCTACTTTGTTATAACGGTATATTTCCTGTAGAAAACCTGTTATCTCATCACCGATACCTTCATTTAATATATTCTACAGGAGCTCCCTATTTACGTTGTCGTACGCCCCGTTTATGTCCAGGAAGGTAAAATGCAAAGGTCTATTTTGCACTCTAGATATTTCAATACATTGGGTAAGCAAGAACAGGCTATCATCTAAGCGCCTACCAATTTCTAAAGCCGGTCTGAAGTTCTCCGAGTATCCTGATACTTTCTACCTATGCTTGCAGCTTTATTTTCACCGCCAGCATGGCCAACCTGTACATAACAGATGTTGTGGTAATCGGCTTGTAGGATTTTATATGCATCCTTTCTCCTTTCCCTTCATAAAACGAATTCATTTTACTCTGCCGCCAGCTGTCCGGAGTTCGCTCATTCGTTATGACTGTTTCCAGAGCTTTTAACAACGTTTTCTTAGTTCTTGGACCAAGTTCGTTAATGAGCTTCATCGGAATTCTATCTTGCCCTGTAGATGTGTTTTTAGGAATATTTTTTTTCTGTCATTTTCCAGTTTAGATTGGTCATTCTAAGCTGCTTTGTGTTCTGCTATCTTGTGTTGCTTCCTGATCTGCGGAGATTACCCTATCGTCGCTCTTAAATGACTCGGCTATAACTGATGTAATGTAGTTCAGTGCGTTGTCTCCTATTAAACAATTTCCATCGTTATCTTGAATCCGGTCCTGTGATTCTTCTTCCCTAGCCAGCTTATATGGTTCCAGAATTTTCTTTCTCCGCCTCTAGAGGCATGGTGTATATCAGCGATCCAGCGATCGGTGGGCTGTCTTATTTTACTTTGTACGAGGGCCTGCACTTGAAGTTTCTTTTGTCGATATGATTCCCATTTTTGGTCGATTTCCTCCTGAGATACCTGTGCTTTCTTTGCCACTCGATGTTCCCTTGAAGTAGCCCGTCGTTGTTCAATAGCTTCCCTGATTTCCTTATTCCACCAGCTCCGTGGCCTCCTCTTTCCATTCCAGCGATTTGCTACTTTAACCTCCTGAATTTTCCTCCTTATGAGTAGTTCTACCTGTTTATAATCCCAGTCTTCCATTGGGCTTTTCTCTGTTGCTTCCTCTATGTCTGCTGCTATCTGCGCTATTTGATTATCGTTTAATTTTGCGTTTACGTTTTGTCTAAGTTCCATTTCTCTTTTCATCAAGGGCCCCATCTGCAGACTAATACATTTATGATCACTTCCCAGAATACACTCCCAGTCTTCATCTATTTCAATTTTTTCGAGCTCGCTATAAATTCCCTGCGACATTAGACAATAGTCAATGGTCCTTTGCCTGTTCCGGAATTTACACGTGATTTGTCCCTGACATTTTGTTTCTTTGTTTACAATAACTAGGTTGTGTCGCTCACAGAAATCTAGCATTAGCTTCCCGTTACAGTCCGTGTATCCATCCAGGTCGTTGATGTGGTCGTTATGTCCCCCAGTGGAATAATAATACCAGCCCCGTCTCCAAACTGGCGTATATCGTCACTGAGACATTCAACGAGATTCTTGTATTCCTGCTTGCATTGACGCCCTGTTCATAAATATACTACCCCTAGTCATGCCCTTATGCCGACAATTGTTCCGGATACCCAGATATGTTCTTT
This sequence comes from Amblyomma maculatum, assembly GCF_055883805.1. Taxonomy (NCBI): domain Eukaryota; kingdom Metazoa; phylum Arthropoda; class Arachnida; order Ixodida; family Ixodidae; genus Amblyomma; species Amblyomma maculatum. Next base: position 11,814,881 of record NC_139346.1, on the reverse strand, counting down.
GCAAGATGAATTTATTATTTGCCAATATGTTCCGTGTATCAGCATACCTACCCCTCCTCCCATTTTCTCCGTTCTAGTTCTGTTGCTGCTTTGCCACATGTACCCTTGTATAAACGGGGGATCGTCTAGATCCCACAGATGAGTCTTGCATTATTAATTCGGCAATTTGAGCGAGCAGGTACATAATTAGGCAAAAAAAAAACAGCGCGACAACGGAGGAAAGAAAGGGGAAAAAAGACGGGACCAGCAACCAGAGCGTACACCTACTTTGACATCCTTCACCTGCTGTTCTATCTCTAGCCATTTCTCTATGTTTCAACCCCCTTGCATGTTTATGTAGTAATCCTAGTTTTAAATTTCGTTTTTGTACTTTTCTTTCTGGACCTCGTCTTTGCCATTTTGTTGGGCTCAGCGAACGGGTAAAACTGAGTGAATAACGTGATTGAAGGAACACACAGCTGCAAAAAAGGCGCAGACTAAGTCCTTGCATGGAGCTTCGGATAAGGAAAGGATCACACCCTGCAAGCTTGTCGAGGTGTTTCCTCAGGAAGGAACCCAGAGCATGTGGCCAGCTCCTTCTCTTCTATTTTAATAGCACGAAAAGGGCCATCTTTCTTGTGTGTCTTGCCAGTAAAAAAACATTTCCAAAGAGCCACTCTGAGCGTTTGAAACGGCCGATGCGACAGCGTCTAGATTCATTCACTTCAGCAACTTGATACTTGCCGTCTTTTAAACTACTTTGTTTCGGACTCAATTGGTTTGAAGTTCTTTAGATCTGCTGCCTGGGATTTTTCAACAGACATTATATGCGGCAGGACTAGGAAGCCGCCCTCTTTAATTTCCCTCCGTTGGCCGTTTCAAAAGCTGAGAGTGGCTCTTTGGAATTGTATTTTACCGGCAAGACGCACAACGATTGCCCTCATCGCGCTATTATATCGAAGACAGGGAGATGGCAACATGCTCTGGGTTCCTTCCTGAAGAACTACCTCAACAAGCTTGTAGGGTGTGATGCTTTCCTCATCCGAAGCTCCAAGGACGTGGCCTTGCGTTCCTTCAGTTGCGCAGTTTTACTAGTTCGCTTAATGTGAACCAACTTAAGAGTTACTTGGGCTCAGCCTCCGTTATTACGCTTTCTTCTGCTTCACTTCCAAGTATAATACGGACTAGTTGGTGACTAGGATTGGAATGATCAGGATACCGCGCATAAAGACAAGGTGCAGGAGGAGGGCGCTTAGGTCCCGTCGCTTTCTCCTCTGTCTTTTTGCGCGGTTTCATGATGCATTCGCTTCCAACTATACCCCTGCGCCCGGAGCCCTCGTCCGCCCCATAAAAAGCTACAACCCTGCCCGCCAGGCGTCAGCCGATCTCGGCTCTCACCCTTCTGGCGAAATGAATGCCATCTCGTTGAAAAGCTCTGCCAAAATGTTTACCTCAGCCACTTTGAAACGCTTCTCCAGGCTTAAAGGGGTCGAGACGCCTCATTTTGCATTTGCGCGTTCTTTGCTCCAAACTTGGCGTATTGCTTCAGGGAGCATAATGAATGATGTAGGAATCATATACGTCCGATGAATAATTTATTATTGCATCTTTATACTGAGCGATTTTGGTGTCTGAGCACCGGGTTACGCCGTGACGTCACAGCTAGGGAAGCGACACACCGGCTTGGCCACATGGGGACAAAGAGTAGCGACCAACTCCGCTATTCACTGTCTGCTCTCGCATACGGGTGCTGCACCGGCGCACCCAGCCAAGCGACAGCTATGTCAGACTCGGATTCCCACGAAAGTGTGTCGTCTTCGCAATTCGAGGATATTTTCGAAAATGTGGGAAATCATTTTCGTGTCGATCCGCTTGCCAGAGATGACGACGGCGAAGCGATGGATGCCGAACAAGTCGAAGCGCAACAAGTTTAGCGCAGAGTTGACTGGTTGGCATTTTCAGGCGGCGCAGTCCATTAGAAGGGATTTCCATCGGAGTAGTATCATGCATTTTGCGCTCTGACATCCATTTTCCTCCTGAATTCCTGGCTTCGCTGGACAGGCTGCCACTGGAAGCGTATAGCTAGTGAAGGTAGTTATATATATATGCATCACTAGCTAGGCATATAAATAAATAAAAGAAATGGGCTGTCATAGGGCTTAGTGAGATTAGGAGGCCGAATGAGACATATGTTGGACTGAAGTGCTATCTGGGCTTATCCGAGAGGCGAGAACTAGGAGTAGATTTCCTTGTCAATAAGTATACAGCTGGTAATATAGACTAATTCTATAGCATTAGTGAGAGGGTGGCAGGCATCGTAATTAGGCTTAATAAGCGTTATAACTGAATATTGTACAGGCCTACGCACCTACATGTAGGGATGTAGTTGAAAGCTTCTACGAAGATGTCGAATCGCCAATGCGGCACCTCAGAGACGCAGTACACTGTACTAATGGGCGACTTCAGTGCCAAGGTAGGGAGAAAACAGCAGGAAAAGCAGAAGGGAGTTGCTAGTTGAGTTTGCAGGGTGCAATAAGTTAAGAATCATGAGTACCTTCTTCAGCAAACGAAAGAAACGGATGCGAAGTCCTGACGGTGAGACTAAAACGTCATGCTGTGTTCAAACCCCGCAATTATGCAGGATGTAGAGGTAACCAGGAAAGTGTGGTGCAGTGTCCACAGGGTGGTAAGGTCCCGAAGTAGTCTAAACCTGAAGAAGGAAAGAAGAAAGTCCTTCTCTATCTTTTCTATATACTTAGCGTTATTCCGAAGAAGGACTCTGTGCAATCTTCTTTCTTAGAGTTCATGCAATATCATCCTCTCAACTGAGAAATGGCTCAATCATCCCTTGTCGATTGCGAGATCCTCCAGAGTTAAACTTCGACATCGTTCGTAAAGACAGGAACGATAACTCACGCGAAGGTGGTATATTAATTGCCACGAATCATCTTCTGCACTGTACACTAGTGCATCCCCATTAGAAATTATTTGGTTATGCTGTAACAAATCGCAACCGCGTACCCTCATTGGAGTCTGTTCTCGCGCACCGAATGCTGACGCACCCTCTGTATCTCCCTTTCATGACGCTTTGAGCATCTTGACGTAACAGCGCGGAACACAGGATGGGAGCTCAAGATTAGAGGACGACACAACGAGCGCTGACTTTCAACAACGTTTATTTTGGAAAACCCTGAACTTCTTGTACCCTAACGCCACAGATCGCGTACAAATGACTTGCACATTTCAGCATAGTTATAATACAAAACACACACACAAAAACCATAATAATAGATAAATAAATACACGTGCCGCATAACCTTATCTTGCACACAGCGTGGTGCACTCTCTGAACACTCATGGAGAAGATCGCACATTCAGCAGTTCGATTTCTTTTGTGTTGACAGCAGGGACGGTTTGCTTACACATCGTTCCTGCAGTCTAGCTATCTCAGCGGCTTCAATTATCTCACGAACCAGCGGCTCATTATGTTTTGCTAGCACTTTACATTGTGTGAATTGCACGGAGCAAGTTTTTTTATTTATTTATTATTTTTATTTACAAGATACTGCTCGCCTCAGTTTGAGGCCTTAGGCAGGAGTGGGCATATCAATAATACATCAAGAAAACGAACATAGAGAAAAACATCGCAAGAATTTAAGTGTGAAGAAGAGACGAAATCCAGCAATAATAATAGTTCAGTTCAGGCGTTCAGTCGTGTCCGACTCTTCGTGACCCTATGGACCATGTCACGCCACGCTTTCCGGTCTCTCACTATCTTCTTAACATCACATAGCTTCATCTGCAATGCCTCGAGATTCGAGAATGCCATCTAACCATCGCGTTCGCTGCCTACCCCTTCTCCGGCGACCCTCAACCTTTCCCAACATCAAATCTTTCTCCAGCGACTCCTCTCTTCTCATCAGATGACCAAAGTAATAATAATAGTAACGAAAAGCAAAGCGCGACAAAAACAACAAGGCGCGTACAAAGCAGCATGACACAACCACGCATGCTCAGTCACTTGAGCAAGAAACGAAATGTACAAAAAATGAAAACAATCATGCATATGAAGCACTCAAGGCATTGCGCACAACGACACGATGGTAATTCTATTTTGCTTCAATACTGTTAAGCATGCCGCAGAATGACTGGACCGTCGGGCATTCCACTGTACTCGAGGTGAGCGCATTCCACTCACGTACTGTCCGTGGAAAAAACGAGTTTTTAAACACGTTAGTCCTGCAAGAAAATTCTTTAATTTTTTTTCGAATGATTAGATCGTGTTGGCGCTTAGAAACTAAATTAATGTACACATCCTTATCTATTCCCAGCATATCATGATATAGTAGGTACATATATTTCAGTCTGTCCCTATAGCGTCTCAATTTTAATGGCTCTAAGTTTGCGTTGTTTAGAAGAACCGTCGGAGATACTTGCCAGCTATAACAGTTGAATATAAATCTAACCGATTTTATTTGAATGCTTTCTAACTGTGTTATGTTTTCCTGGGTATACGGGTCCCATACTACTGAGGCGTACTCAAGAATTGGTCTAATGTACGTTTTGTACGCTAAAAGACGGATTTCTTGTGTTGATTGTCGAAGCGACCTCCTCAAGTAACCAAGCTTGCGCATTGCTTTTTTTGAAATATATGACATATGCTCGTTCCATCTGAGGTCAGATGTAATTACGAGACCCAAGTATTTGTAGCTGCTGACCGTGGAGAGAATATTACCGCCAGTGCTGTAAGAAAATTTTAAAGGGTTTCGTTTTCGCGTGATTGACATAGCGACCGTTTTCTTTACATTCATAGTCATTTGCCATGTGGCGCACCATGCTTCTACACTGGCCAATGATGAATTCAAACAAACCTATTTTCACGTTCACTACTTGTATCATGTCATTGACGAAGATAAGAAAGAAAAGGGGCCCAAGGACGGATCCCTGTGGAATGCCCGACTGTACCGGTGCTGAGTCAGAGCGCACACCATCAATAAACACACTCTGTCGCCGTGATGACAAATATGCAGAAATCCATGCAAGCAGCAGGTCATTTTTAAGTATTGGCTGTAGTTTTAAAAGTAGTTTAGAATGAGACACGCGGTCAAATGCCTTTTCGAAATCTATGAATATCATATCAATTTGACCCTGCTTGTCTAAAATTGCTGCGAATTCGTGAATGGTTTCGAGAAGCTGCGTTGTTGTAGATAATCCCTTTCGAAACCCATGCTGCCTGGAACCAATTATGTTGTTGTCATTCAGAAAGACCGAAATATGTTTGAATATAATATGTTCAAGTGTTTTGGCGCATGTGGGCAGCAATGAAATTGGTCTGTACGAAGTGATAAGCGACCGGTTTCCTGTTTTCGGTATTGGGGTAATCTTTGCGTACTTCCAGTCATTTCGAAGTGCTGCACACGATAAATACTTATTAAACAGAGTACACAAATACTTCGAGCACCACTCGGCGTATCTCATAAGAAATGTAGTAGGTATGCCGTCCATTCCGGGCGATTTCTTGATATTTAGATTTAACAAGAGGTATAAAATGCCTTCTTCAGTCACTGAGATATTATCAATGGGTGGGCACTCAATTGAAGGATTAAAGGTTGGCTTTCGACCGTCATCATTCGTAAACACCGAACAAAAGACCTGATTGAAAGTCTTTGCAATCAAACATTTATCTGTTTCTCCGTCTATGCAGAAACTGGATAGGGGCTGTTTTTTCGAAGAAAAGTGTCGCCATAACGGAGGAAAGCAGATAATTCTTCAAAGATACACTTTATTCCTTTGCATTTTTAATGGCCATTTTTAGTTGGAGGCGTATGTTAGAAAGTTTAATGGTGCTAATCTCTGTTGGACGCTGACGCTGTTGTTTTCTTATTCGTTTAGCTTTCCGCCCTATCCGTACTATTTTCTTCGTCATCCATGGACGTTTGCGCTGCTGTATACTTAGTTTCGTGGCAACAAAGTTCTTAACGCATTTCAGGACTAGGTTCTTAAAGAAAGACCATAGCTCGTTCACGCAGCATGTGCTTGATTCAGAAAGCGAGATAAAATCCGACAGCGACCTATCCATGGCGTCTAAAATATCGACGTCTTCAGCACGCGAAAAGTTTGGAACGAAACTTTTTTTTCTTTCAATGTCAGTGGTACGGCGAAGTTGAACTGTTAAAGATATTTTGTGGTCAGATATTCCATCAAAAATATGTACTTCGGGATTACGGTTGAGTACTGCATTGCTTACAAGAAATAGGTCTAAAATTGAAGCTGTCTCGTTTTGAATTCTGGTGGGCACTTTTACCAACTGAGCCAAGTCATGAAATATTACGAGGTCAACAAGAGGTTCAGCTTTGCTTGTAATGGGTTCGAGAAAATCGCTGCTCCAGTTTATTGACGGCATATTGAAGTCGCCACCCAAGAGGACATTGCAAGAATAGCTTTGAATGGAACAAAGAAATTCGTTTTGCTCGGAAAAAAAGTTTTCTTGTGTAGGTGGACGATAAAGGCCACCCACAATTAAATTGTGCTCATCGAATTGTACTTTAATGATGACGCACTCGATTGCAGGTATATCAGGTAACTTTGAGACAAGTAATGATTGTTGGTAAATAATTGCAACCCCTCCGCCTCGCGAATTTCTATTTTTCCGGTGAATTCCGTAACCCGGTGGTGTTATTTCGTCGTCGGAGATATCAGAGTGAAGCCTAGTTCCTGTAACTATAAGAATATGCGGTTGGTGCGTCATAATAATACTTCCAATGTCATCTGATTTATTAATGATGCTCCGTGCGTTAACGTAGAGGCAACGGAGTGGCTTTTTGACATGGGTTTCGGTTCACTGGGGCGGTGACGGTGGGTTATGTGCGTCTACTGTTGGTCTGCTTGTGGGAATCCTTCCGTTACCTGCACTATCCCAAAGGAACAGTTCGCCGTTAATTCTAATTTTGTCGTACACTAGTGGCACTTTCCCTCCAGCTGCTCTAATTTCCAAAGTACTATCCCAGAGTTTCTTTCTTTTGAGCCTTGTATGTGCTGAAAAATCTTCCGAAACTGAAAATGCTGTATCCTTCAATTTGGAACAATTCTTTAGAATGGCCATTTTTTCGCGGTGGTCGAAGAGCTTAATTATTACCGGGCGTGGTCTAGTTCCTTGTTTGCGCCCAATCCTAGGTATACGCTCTACCGAAGACACTTGCACTCCAAGGGTGTTCTCAAACACGCCCTCAATCACAGCTTCCTTCAAATCGTCTTGAGTTTCTTCATCTTTTTCTTTGACCCCGAAAACTAGAAGGTTGTTCCTCCGGGAACGGTCCTCTAGGTCAATAAATTTGTCTTGCAAGCTGCGGACAGTTTTTTCGAGAGAAGAGACGTTTTTGCTAATTTCCTTAACAGCCGATGCTGACTCCTCAACCACCTTTAGCTTCATTTCAATTTCTTCTAACCTCTTTGGTGGCTGGCTTCTTATATAGGCTCTTGATGATGTCGATGGGCCTGGACGCATTGACGTCCAGCGATCGTCATGGTGCGGCGGCTCGTACGCGCAGACTCCGTAGGTGGCTGGTATTGTGATGACCAAGCACGCTGAATCTTGCAATGCGCTGACCGATGTTGTGCCAAACAGGAAGAACTGCATGTAAAAAAGCAACGGGTTGGACATGCTGTCAGGCGGCCAGCCAACGTGCCCACTGACGCGCAGTCTCTTACATGGATCCCCAAAAGCCTCCTTTTTTGTTCGACGTTGTTTTTGTGTTCTTTCAGCCTGTCATTTGTGCACCTTCCAGTCTGTCCTGCGTATTCCTTCCCACACTTCAAGGGCAAGCAAAAAACAACGCCTTCCGCGCACTCCACAAATCGACTCTGGTGGTTTGTTACGCACCCCCTCTGCCTTTTCGATCCATCAGCGTTTACACGTCGGCAGAGGCTTTTCAATTTTTCAGGAGCAGTAAGCACAACATTAACGCCTGCTCTACGATCGATCTTTTTTAAGCGATGGGAAATGTTGTGCACATATGGTATGGCCACAATCCTGCGCTTGTTTGTTGTCTCCCTGTTCTCGTCACCTAGTTGGGCCTAGGTGTCCTAGTAGATGTCCTGTGGGAGGGTAACATGTATCTCCAGAAAAGCGGCGTGTGCATAGGTCCTTGTATTGCACCAATCCTCAGTGACTTGTACCTCGCCCAGAAAGACAGAATCCTTCTGAACGCCCTCACCGGTACAAACATCCGCAAAGTTTTTGGTTACGTCGATGACTACCTTGTTGTCTGTGATGGCCGCAGCACGAACACCCAAGACGTAGCTCAGGAAGTAGTGGCGTGCTTTAACCACGTTCTTCAGCCGCTAACGATTACCCGCGAAGTCCCAATACAGGGGCTATGAGATTTCTATATCTCAGACTTGATTTCGGGCAGGGGAAGGTCTGCTGGGCCTATGAACCCAGAGGTGACAAGGCGCCACTCCCTTTCTACTCGGCTCATTCCAAACTTGTGAAAAGAGCAGTTGCAAACCATTGTTTGTCAAATGCTCTCAAGAAGTCGTGCACTCACACCATGGAGGCCAGTTTTCATCGCCAGGTTGACCGCCTTACAGGAGCTGGGTGCCCATCACATTTGCTTGTTTCTGTTGCGGAACGTTTGAACAAGAAGTTAAGACTGGAGCGTGTCAGTGCCCAACTAGGTGACGAGGACAGGGAGACAACAAACAAGCGCAGAATTGTGGCCATACCATATGTGCACAACATTTCCCATCGCTTAAAAAAGATCGATCGTAGAGCAGGCGTTAATGTTGTGCTTACTGCTCCTGAAAAATTGAAAAGCCTCTGCCGACGTGTAAACGCTGATGGATCGCAAAGGCAGAGGGGGTGCGTAACAAACCACCAGAGCCGATTTGTGGAGTGCGCGGAAGGCGTTGTTTTTTCCATGCCCTTGAAGTGTGGGAAGGAATACGCAGGACAGACTGGAAGGTGCGCAAATGACAGGCTGGAAGAACACAAAAACAACGTCGAACAAAAAAGCAGGCATTTGGGGATCCATGTAAGAGACTGCGCGTCAAAAACTTGCTCCGTGCAATTCACACAATGTAAAGTGCTAGCAAAACATAATGAGCCGCTGGTTCGTAAGATAATGGAAGCCGCTGAGATAGCTAGACTGCAGGAACGATGTGTAAGCAAAAAATCGAACTGCTGAATGTGCAATCTTCTCCATGAGTGTTCAGAAAGTGCACCACGCTGTGTGCAAGAGAAGGTTATGGGGCACGTGTATTGATTTATCTATTATTATGTTTTTTGTGTGTTTTTTGTATTATAACTATGCTGAAATGTGCAAGTCATTTGTACGCGATCTGTGGCGTTAGGGTACAAGAAGTTGAGGGTTTTCCAAAATAAACGTTGTTGAAAGTCAGCGCTCGTTGTGTCGTCCTCTAATCTTGTGCTCCCGTCCTGTGTTCCACGCTGTTACCTCAAGATGCATAACCAACATGCCCAAGCTGCTATTCTAGCTTTGAGCATGCTTCCGAAGACATATCCAAATAATGCAGTACTACTTTTCGGTGATTTCAATATGACCTCAATGGACTGATCTGACAGTGCTTCTACTTTATCGAAAAATAACAATGCTTCCCAATTTGCTAACACGTGCCTCACTTTTCGATTATCACAACTTGTTACTCATCCAACGCGCGCCAGTGATGACTCTTCTAACATTCGTGACCTTATATTAACTTCTCACTCTGAAAACTTTGCCGCAGTTACACACCTGCAAGGCCTAAGTGGTCACGCAGTAATCCACACTTCATTCACCTGTAATCTGCTCGAAAGCAAAAAAGTCAAAAAGAAACTTACACTTTACGTTCGTGGCGATTTATCCAGCATAACTAACGAATTATCTAAATTTTGCGAGAGCTTCGCTTCCAATTATCAGTTTCGCTCATCCGAATCTAAATGGCTCCTTTTTAAATCGGAGATGCAAAGGCTAATAAGGCTTTACATTCCAACTATTACAGTAACCGAGCGAGTGCAGTACCCCTGGTTTAACACGTATACCTAAAGTGTCTTAATAATAAGACAAAACGCATCGTCCGCTGTGTTAGAATCAATAACTCTCAACTCGCATGGGACAAATATTGCTCTGCTGCTAAGAACTACGATTCAGTTGTATTAAAGGAAAAGCGAAACCTTGCCTTCCATGCTACAAAATAACCCCAAAAGCTTTCTGAAACGTCTTTTTCCCATTTAGCCTAATTCCATATATCTTTGTGACCTCGACGGCTCTCCTATTCCCGACCTTTCTGCTTCTTTGCTGTACAGGGTGGTAATGGTACTTCCTTAGACGCTGAATGTACCAGCAAAGTTTGTACGCTGATCTTCCCTTGCCCACTTGTGTTATAGCTTTAACGATCTGCGAATGCGTGGATGATGTGAAGCTTTCAATGTTATCAGGCGACATAGAGTCAAACCCTGGCCCTGAACTAGGTGAAGCTAACCCTAATGCTGATGTTCTTGCTACTATTGCGGCGCTGTCGTCAAAATCAGATACCCGCCATGCTGAACTGATGGATACTTTAACCCAGCTCAAGGCTAACCGACTTGAATTACCGCGCAAAGTGTGTGTTCTCACTTCGAGGCTTATGGCTGTTGATTCCCACGTGCAGACGTTGGAAGGCGATTGCTCCCACGGACTCACCCGATGCTGTTCATCCTGAGCCATGCTGCAATAAATTCACGGTTAAACCATCTGGAGGACCTATCCCGTCGAGATAACCTTATCTTTTACAGTGTCCTGAACAAGGACTCAAAAACCTGGGCTGAATCCGAAGATCATCATCATCAGCCTGACTATACCGACTGTAGGGCGAAGGCATCTCCCATATTCCTCCACTTAACCCGATTATGTGCTAGCTGCATCCACTTGACCCCTGCGAACTTCTTAACCTCATCCGCCCACCTAAATCTCTGCCGCCCCCTGCTACGCTTTCCTTCCCTTCGAATCCATGCAGTTTGTTACCCTAAGCGACCATCGGTTATCGTCTCTTCACACTACATGTCCTGCCCGTGCCCATTTCTTCTTAATTTCCACTAGAATGTCGGTAACTGAGTTATTTCTCTGACCCACTCTACACGCTTCCTAGCTCTTAATGATACCCCTACCATTTTTCGTTCCATAGCCCTCTGGGTTGTCCTCAACTTAAGTACAACCCTTTTGGTTAGCCTCCACGTTTCAACTCCAAAGGTGAGTACAGGTAAGATTCAACTGTTGTATACTTTCCTCTAGAGCGATACCGGTAAGCTGCTAGTCATAATCTGCGAGTGCTTGCCAAATGCGCTCCATCCCAATCGTATTCTTCTTGTTATTTCCTTTTCGTGGTCCGGGTCTGCGGTTACTACCTGTCCTAAGTAGACGTATTTGCCTACTACTTCTAGTACTTCGCTACCTGTTCCTTTCCGACTACTGTTCCTTCCCGAGGCTGTTGAACATTACCTTTTCCTCTGCATATTGATTTTCAAGCCTACCTTTCTATTTTCCTGTCTAGTTCATTAATCATTACTTGCAGTTCATCCCCCGAGTTGCTTAGCAAGATAATGTCATCAGCAAATCGCAGCTTACTGAGGAGTTTTTCATCTACCCTTTTACCTAACTGCTCCCATTCCAAGTTTCTGAATACTTCCTCTAAGCAAGCTTTGAATAGTACTGGGGAGAGTGTGTGTCCTTGTCTAACACCTTTCTTTATGGGAATTTGTTACTTTCTTTATGGAGAACTATGGTTGCTGTGCAGCCACTATATATATCTTCCAGCACTTTCACGTACGGCTCGTATACCCCCTGATTTCGCAATGCCTGCATCACCGCCGAGGTTTCAACTGAGACAAATGCTTTTTCGTAATCAATGACTGCTACGTATAAGGGCTGGTTGTATTCCGGATATTTTTCTATCACCTGATTGATGGTACGGATATGATCGATAGTAGAGTACCGTTTGGGAAAACCTGCTTAATCCGTTGCTTGATTGCAGTCTGAGGTTGTCCTGATTCTATTAGCGATTACCTTGGTAAATATCTTGTACGTAACAGACAGTCAGCTGATTGGTCTGTAATTTTTAACGTCCTTAGAGCCCCCTTTCCTATGAATGAGGATAATGTTTGCATTCTTCCATTATTCCGGTACCGTCGATGACACCAGGCACTGTGTATAAAGGGTGGCCAGGTTTTCTAGCAAGATATTCCCCTCGTCCTTCAGCAACTCTGTAGTTATCTGATCCTCTCCAGCTGATTTCCCCCTTTTCATATTTTCTAATGCTTTCTTGACCTCGTCCTTCGTCACTGGTGGAACGTCTGTTTTTCCCTACCGCCAATCTCGTTACGGTCCTGACTTCTTTGGCTGCTTAGAGATCTGTATAGAACTCCTCGGCTACTTTGACTATCTTGTCCATATTAGTGATGACGTTGCTCGCCTTGTCCTTTATCGCATACACCTGGTTTTTGCCTATGCCCAATTTCTTCTTTATTGCTTCAAGGCTTCGCCCGTTTTTTACAGCATGTTCAATTTTCTGCATGTTATACTTCCTAATATCGGCCACCTTGCGCTTATTGAATAGCTTTGATATCTCGGCCAGTTCGATCTGGTCAGTTTGATTTGAAGCTTTCATACTCTGGCGTTTCTTAATCAAATCTTTCGTCTCCTTAGCTTACCGGTATCCTCTCTAACTATCCTCTATGCTCTCTACCTATCCTCTCTAACCATCTCTAACCGAAGCCAATATGTCACAGTCAATAGTTATGACTCGCCTCTAATTTGTGCAACCTCAGGAGTACCTCAAGGTTCTGTGTTAGGTACTTTCTTGTTTCTAATTTATATTAATGATGTTCCTAACATTGTTTCGTCCCACATTATACTTTTTGCAGATGACTGTGTTCTTTACCGTATCATTAATAATCCCCTTGATGAAGCATGATTGCAGTTAGACATGGATACAATTTCTTCATAGTGCAGCAACTGGCTTATGAAGCTTGACACTACTAAATGCAAATACATGTGTATTTCTAACCATACTCATAAAACAACTCGCTGTCTTCTTAATACCACTCCGCTATCAGCTGTTTCATCATACAAATATCTCGGCGTTCACGTAACACTAACACTCTTGGAAAATGCACGTGATTTATATACCTAACCTGGCTAACCGCACACTAGGCTTCTTACGCCGCCATTTCAGAGCTGCAGACTGTTCCGTTAGGCTTAATTTGTATAGGACGTTAATAAGACCCGAACTAGAATATGCATGCCCTATTTGGGATCCTAATCAAGTAACTTTAATTAATAATTCAGAGCCCGTTCATAACCGCGCCTCCGGCGTTATTGTTTCTAATTTTTCACGAACTGCAAGCGTATCTGCAATAAAATGAACCCTTGGTCTTCCTGTGCTTTCTCTGCGTCGTAAGTATTTTCGCTTATGTCTTTTTCACCGAATTTATTATACTAATCCTATTCTCAAAGATCAGTTATTTCTTCCTCCTTCTTATATATACTCATGAATTGATCACAGCCTCAAGGTAGGGATCCCGCACTGCCGAACCACACTTTGTTTGAATTCATTGATTCCTCGAACCGCGATTGAATAGAACCTTCGTCACTGCCGTCACCGATGTAGAACATTTTAAGAAGACTACGGCTGATTTTGCATGCCTTGCCTCTCTGTAATGCTTCCGGGCCTGGAGAGTATTAAAAATTAAATAAATAGACTCCGAAGTAGCTAATCTAATAAACAACGTACGTGTTTTGTTCCATATTGCCGCGAACTGTTTAAATCTTTATTTGTTCCGGTTCGACAGCCGCTGGCAGGCGGCCTTATCATTGTTATTCTGGCGCGCGTATCAATTCTGTATCCCTTGTATGTTCATGCTCGTTGCCGCGATACGGCGCGTTATCATTTTCTTCGTCGCGAACGATGCGCCGAGATCTGCCTCGAAGATTCCGATCACTCGCGTATGTTTCTGCAACGTTCCAGGTTGTGCTACTAGCAGTTTGCGACATTATCTAGATTGTTCTCAGCAGCCTTTAAATTGAGCGTTGACGAGGGAGACAAGCATTTTTTGTTCGACGATCGACGAGTACGTTTTTTGCTATCGCCGCACCCGAGTTGCTTAGTTCTTTGGCGGGCGCAAGTCAACCCAATAAAGAGTTTCTTCAGTGCAATCATCGACTCTACATTTTTGTCATCGACCTTGTCACCACCACGTGACATCTGGGCCCGCTTGCACAAAACAATCTTAAGACTGTCTTAGCTAAGTCCAGACTTAACTGGAGTCTAAAGAATAGGCCACTAGCATGGCCGCTTAAGACTGGAGTCAAGACTGGGCTTCAGTCCTGACTTGAATAAGTCGCTTGTATGATTACGACTCTAGTGCTGTCTTGGTTAAGACACAAGGACGCCAGGTGTCTAAGTAGAGAAATTAGGGAAATACAGGGATGCGCTGGCACTGTCCCTGCTGTAAGATGTACACATTCCGTCAATTTTGCTTTGTGTAAAATTCGTGCCATTGCTTTTTGCGGCTTAAGATTGTGTTACGAGGAAAAATGCCCCAAGTGGTTGCTGAGGCCGTTCTGGGAAGCCACTCTGGTGAACATGAACCCGAAGCGTTCGACGTTCGGAACACGAGCCGTCTTAAATAAGCTTGGTCTTTCTAAAGACACCATTTAAGTCTGGACTTAGCTCGGACTTTATCGTGCAAGCCGGCCCTGGTGGAGGTGCTGCCTTTGATCGGTCAAGCGAAGACCCTAGTCTTGTTCCTGTCGCCCTGGGGGACCAGCCAATAGATCATCGAGCCAGCCACCGACTTCAAGGGCTACAACCCGAAGACGGTCTGCTGCCTGACCCCGTTCGACACCGGAAGGCACCACCTTTGAAAATGGTCCAGTCAACAGCACCAGTAGTCTTGGTGCAGTCCCGGGAGCCCCCCATCTTCCAAGAACTTCCCACTGAAGATGCGAAGGACTGGATGGACATCTTCGACCGTGTGGCAGAATTCAACGACTGGAACCAGGAAGCGAAGGTGAGGCAAGTCTATTTTGGTCTTCAGGGATCTGCCCGTATATGGTTGGAAAATCAGGAGGCGGATTTCAAGGATTGGGAGATCTTCAAGAAAGAGTTTTTGACTGCCTTTGCAAGTGCAGTTCGGAAGGGAAGAGCCAAGGTCATGCTTCAATCAAGACTTAACTTTCAAACGAGCCCGTATGGGTCTGCATAAAGGAGATGAAGCGAATGTTTCGCCGCGCCGACCCTAACAAAACCGAAGGTGAGAGAGTGAAATTTTTAATGCGAGGCGTAAAGAGTCACTTTTTGCAGGACTTGTCCGGAAACCACCGAAAATTGTGGACGAATTTGAAAGTGAAGCCTACACCATCGAGAAGACGTTGGACACCCGGATGCACCACTACGAGCGACCACTACAACCAGACTACTCAAGCCACTACCCCAGCGCATCTGCAAGCGGAGAAAGCCTTCGCGACCTCATCCGTGAGATCGTCCGAGAGAAACTTCGTCGCTTACTGCCATCATTCCAACAACCCCAGGTTGCAACGCTCGCGGACGTCGTCCGTGAAGGAGTCCAGAAGGCGCTCGGCTTTCCGCAAGCGACGGCTGCGACAGTTCCAGCACAAGAGGCAACAGCGATGAACTACGCTGCTGCATTACGTTGCCCTGTGCCCTGACGTGAAGCTTTCCAAGCCCTCGCCGCTATCGTCCTGTTCCTGAAAGCCGCCCCTTGGCCCCCGCCCGCCAAGCCTACCGCGACCCCCAAGCCCCAGGAAGTGCGATGCCCGGATGACTGCGAACAACAGGCCATTATGCTTCCACTGCGGTGAGGCCGGCTACATTCTGCGGCACTGCCCGTACCGACGAATCGGTCTCCGCGGATTTGCAGTCGACGCTCCACGACCACGCCCAGGTGAACGACCACAAGAAATCGACAACTATCTGCGTAGCGGTGAGATTGTGCCACCAAGCCGTCGATTCAGGTCTCCATCGCCGTACAGGGCCCGCTTTGCGTCGCCAGGCCGTAACTATGATGAGAGTATGCGCGGAAGGTCCTCAAGCCCGCGCAGGGGAAACTAAACAGAGCAACCTTTGGAGGTGAGGTTGCTCAACGGCGAAAAGACGAACATCCTCCGCCGCCGACGACCACTAACGACGACGTAGCCATTTCACCACCGCTCCACACGACGTCATCGACGGCAACACGACCAGACTGCAAGCAGACACCGCCGCCCAGCGAAGTAACAACGGTATGCCCCGGCCATGACCTGAAGAAACGACGGAGCCGAGATCGGACACTAAGGCCCACGTGCAATGCGAGGACGCGAAAAAGTGACCTTGAAGTTGATATCGAAGGTGGCAGAGTAATTGCCCTAGTAGACACCGGAGCTGACTTTTCAGTCATTAGCGGGCCGTTAGCCTCTCAGCTCAGAAAAGTTACCACCGCTTGGGATGGCCCGCTGATTCGCACCGCAGGTGGCAACCTGATTACTCCATCGGGACGATGCACTGCAAGACTATCCGTAAATGGACGTACTTACCCCATCAGCTTTGTGGTCTTGAAGCAGTGCTAACGCGATGTGATTTTAGGCATGGACTTCCTAAATGAACATAGGGCTATCATCGACCTACGATCCAAGCTCATCAAGCTCTCTGCAGACAAAGCCATTCCTGCTACGACGACGTCGACGCAACACATCGTTCTAAACGTCCTCGATGAAGAATTGACCATGCCGCCCCGATCAAGCGTCGCAGGCAGCGTAGGTAGCGCAGACATCGAAACCGCTGAAGGCATCGTCGAAGGAAATATCCAATTGCTCTTGGAACGAGGTGTCGGCATCGCAAGAGGCATCGCGCAATTCCAGAGAGGACAAGCTCAGGTGCTGGTAACAAACTTCACCGAAGAATACCGGCATCTTAACAAGGGCACGACGATCGCTTTTCTCGACGAATTAGCGGACCTCAAAGATGTATTCACCCTCCACGACCAAACGCTGGAAGACGCACCGCACCAATTCCGTCAGCCCACATTTGACACCAACCCGGCATTGACCCACAGCAGGAGAGATCAGAATCTCAGTCTTCTTCGAAGCTACGGGGAGTGCTTCTCGTGATCATCGAAGGCACGACAAACACCACTGGCCAAGCACCGCATTATAGAAGTGAACACGCCCGACTTCTGCGCCAAAGCCCTTCTCGTGTATCGCCGCGAGAACGCCAGGCCATACGCGATCAAGTTGAGAAAATGCTGCGTGATGACGTAATCCAGCCATCGAAGAGCCCCTGGGCGGCACTAGTCGTTTTGGTGATGAAGAAAGACGGCACACTTTGCTTCTGCGTTGATTACCGTCGCTTGAATAGCATAACGAAGAAGGATGTCTACCCCCTTCCCCGCGTCGATGACACTCTAGACCGGCTCTGCAATGCAAAGTACTTCTCATCGATGGACCTGAAGAGCGCATATTGGCAAATTGAGGTCGATGAAAGAGTCGCCAGAAGAGCGCATTCATCACACCGGACGGCCTTTATGAGTTCAAGGTGATGCCATTTGGCCTCTGCTTCGCACCAGCCACGTTTAAACGAGTAATCGACACAGTCCTGGCAGGCTTGAAGTGGCAAATTTGTTTGGCATATTTGGACGACGTAGTTGTCTTCTCGTCAAACTTTGAAGATCACCTAAAACGACTGCAGACAGTGCTGGAAGCCATCAAGTCATCGGGACTAACGCTAAAAGCAGAGAAGTGTCACTTCGCCTACGAAGAACTGCGGTTCCTAGGTCACATCGTTAGTAACGATGGTGTTCGCCCGGACCCGGAGAAAACAGCTGCAATTCCCACCGCGTGTCGACAAGAAATCTGTGCGCCGATTCCTTGGGTTGTGCGCTTATTATCGACGATTTGTCAGAAACTTTTCGCGCATCGCCGAACCTTTTACGCAGCTTACAAAGCCTGATGTACCTTTTAAATGGGAAGCGGCGCAAGGAGAAGCCTTCGATGAACTTAAGCGCCGCCTGCAGTGCTCTCCTGTACTTAGCCATTTTGATGAAAACGCCGAGACCGAAATTCACACCGACGCGAGCAGTGTGGGCCTAGGAGCCGTTCTTGTCCAAAAGAGTGCCGGACATGAGAAAGTAATCGCCTACGCTAGCAGGTCCCTCACAAAAGCCGAAGTCAATTACTCGACGACCGAGGAGTGCATTGCGATCATATGGGCCACTTCTTTGCTTCGCCCATACCTATACGGCCGACCATTCACGGTGGTAAGCGACCATCACGCGCTCAGCTGGCTGGCTAATTTGAAAGATCCCTCCGGCCGCCTTGCCAGATGGAGCCTACGACTTCAAGAATTTGATATGACTGTAGTCTATAAGTCGGGCCGGAAGCATTCCGACGCAGACTGTTTATCCCGAGCTCCCGTCGACGCTCCCTCGAAGAACGATGACGACGACACCTCTTTAGGACCGGTAAGCGCCAGCAGTTTCGCAGAACAACCAATCTCTTTCTCTATGGAACAACAGCGATCAGACCCTGAGCTGAAAGCGCTAGCCGATTACTTGGAAGGAAAGACCGCTTCCCCTGATGGTGTGGTCAGGCGACATTTATCATCTTTCGCGTTTAGCAATGGCCTCCTCGTGAAGAACTTCGCACCCAGCAGGACCGCGCAGCTTCTCGTAGTGCCTAAAACCCTTCGGCAAGAAATTCTGCAGGCGTTGCACGATGAGCCCACAGCAGGCCACCTCGGATTTGCGCGCACGTTGCGTCGAATTCAGGAGAAGTATTACTGGCCTCGACTGTCTGCCGAAGTTGCCCACTACGTGACGACGTGTCGTGAGTGCCAACGACGCAAGACGCCGCCGATCAGACCAGCAGGACTACTAAACCCGATTCCGCCCCCAATCCTGCCCTTTCAACAAATTGGGATGGATGTCCTCGGCCCTTTTCCAATCTCGTCTATGGGTAACAAGTGGATCATCGTGGCCACTGACTGCCTTACCCGTTGCGCCGAAGCAAGAGCACTACCAAATGGTACGGCAGAAGTCGCCAAATTTTTTGTCGAACAAATTCTCTTGCGACACGGCGCCCCAGAAGTGCTCATCACGGACAGGGGAACGGCGTTTACGGCAGAGTTGACGCAAGCCATCCTGGAATACAGTCACACAAGCCATCGACGAACAACTGCGTACCATCCCCAGACCAATTGCTTTACGGAGCTCCTGAACAAAACGATCGCGGACATGATCGTTATGTACGTCGACGCTGAACACAAGACCTGGGACGCCATCCTGCCGTACGTGATCTTCGCGTATAACACGGGAGTCCAGGAGACGACCAGAGCGACCCCGTTTAAGCTTGTGTACGGCAGGGAGCCCACGACGACGCTCGACGCAATGCTGCCGCACGTAACCAGCGAAGACAACCTTGACGTCGCCGCCTACCTGCAGCGTGCAGAGGAAGCCCGACGACTCGCACGGCTGCGTATTAAAGACCAACAGCGCACCGACAGCCGACGATACAATTTACGACGACGCCACGCAGAGTACAATCCAGGAGACCAAGTGTGGGTTTAGACACCAATTCGTCGTCGCCGGTTAAGTGAAAAGTTGTTGCGTCGATACATTGGGCCATACAAAATCCTTCGCCGCGTCGGACCACTGGACTATGAAGTCATTCCCGACGGAACGTCAGCATCACAACGTCGACCCGCACGCCCAGAAATTGTACATGTTGTACGACTGAAGCCATATTACGCGAGTTAAAGAATCTGTGGTGTTTAAACTTTGCAGTGTTTATGTTTAAATTTCTTTGTTTTGGAACATCGAGGCGATGTTTTTTAAGGGGGGAGTAATGCCGCGAAACCTTCAAAACAGTATTTGTTGTTTTTTAACAGCCGCCAGCATACAGGCTTATCACTATGATTCTGGACCGCGTATCAGTTCCGTAATCTTTGTTTGTTAATGCTCGATGTGGCGAGTCACACCTTTATCAGTTTTGTTGCAGCGCAAGATGCACCGAGATCTGTCTCGAAGGTTCCGGCCACTCTTGTGTCTTTCCACAATGTTCCAGCCCGTGCTGGTAGCTGTTTGCGACGTTATCTAGATTGTTCTGTGCAGCCTTTAAATTGAGCTTTGCCGAGTGTGACGGGCATTCTTTGTTCGACGATCGACGAGCTTGTTTGTTTCTACCGCCGCCGCCGAGTTGCTTAGTTCGTTTGCGGGCGCAAGTCAGCCCAAATAAAGAGTTTCTTTAGTGCAATCATCGACGCTTCATTTGTGTCGTCGACCTCGTCACCACTACGTGACGATATTAACAATGTGACCAATGGCTCATGACGCTAAATGTAAGTCTTTCCAGCTATCATTGCAACGCCGCCGTAACTATGTCGCTCCTACTAATTACATTAACAACAATCCTGTTGTACTTTCTTACTCCTGCAAATACTTAGGAAAATGTTTATTTCAAGTATGTGTACTTAGTTGAGGGGGAGGGCAAAAGGCATGCAAGCCTGATGAGGCCCATCCCCCTTGGTGCACCTGGCGCAGCAACACAGCGTAACATGTGCAACAGTAATAGGACATGTGAAATGAACACACACGAAATACAAAGGCAAATCACCATATGCACATCAAAGATATGTTGACAGAAGTTTAAAAGACACTTTCAATATTTATTAGACACGCTTTCATCAGTATAAGTTTATGAGGGTTCAGCTGAAAGCATGTCTGCTACTTTTTTCCTGAATAAGCGTCGTTTCTCCATTTATGGACGAGATCTTTTATTTCTTTGCTAGAATTAAGAAGAGCTGTTATCTGGTACAATGTAGCTTGAGAGCCATAAGTTATTCTTATTCTGGGCGGCCTGACAGAATAGTTTCTTAGTTCGTAGTTCTGGTGTTCGACAGTGTGCACGATGTGTGCAAGTGCCCCCATGTAAAACAAATGGTGAGCATGACTGGCCAGTCGCAGTGTGATTAGTTTATAGATATTTAATATCTTTAAGCTACCCCAATGTGGAAGTGTGGTATCTAGATATGGAATACCAGAGATGACTCTAATTGTTCTTTTTTGTAACAGAAAGAGTGATTTCAAATTTGTGTCAGATGTGCAACCCCAAACCAGAAGACAGCAATGGAGATCAGATTGTACAAGCGCAAAATAAAGTTGTTTCTTTAACACATTGGGAGAATAGACCTAAATTTATTGATGATACCAATGGAGCGTGCGACTTTCAACCGCACAGAGTTTACGAGGCCATTCCACAACAACTTTTCATTAAATGACTCCGAGGAAACACTTAGATTCAGCAAGTTGGATGACATTATTTCGGAACATAATACTTTGTTCCATGTCTATGACTGTTTTTGGGTTTAAAGGTTCCAAACTTTATTTTGTTTATATTTAATTCTAGTCTATTAACGTTTAACCTGAAGGCTCCGCCTTCTAGAATACGGGTTCGCGAGCGATGGTCTCGCCCGACGAGTGAAAACCAAGTCTTTCTTAAAAGCACCGGTTTATTCCGGATCAACAGAAAAGTGTAAAATAGAAAAGAAACAGCATTGGTCAAAACTGCGCTGGAAACATGCCGTCGAAGTTCGCGACAATGGACTATGAGAATAAAACGGAACAAGGGTCAGGGCTTCCCCGCTACAACACAAAACACACTGCGGCGCGATGGGCGAGTAATAGGGCCAAAGCGTTGATCACGGTACAAAAACATTGCTACTCGCGTGGCAGCACTCACGCTAACACTCCTAAGGCTTCCTTGAAGGCGCCGCTTCCGTCTTCGCCTCGCAGGACTTCGCTCCGTCGTCCGTGTACATCCCGCCGGCTTGGGACGCTGCCATGCCGCCTTCCTGTGGCCGGCCTCCCGGCGAAAAAGCCCCGAGCCTTGCTTCCAACGCGCTTATCTACCCTCTGTCTCGCGCCGATAACATGCCGCCCCCGCTCCGGGCAGCTCGCTCATGCGTACTCGCGCTGCCCGGGCGGACACCAACACAAACAGAAAAAAGCGCGGCGGTTCGAAACGCTAAAAGGGGCTGTGGGGCCCCACACTCCCCCCCTCTCAAGACGGGACACCTCCCGACGTGTAAAATAACAATAACGCGGGATAAGGGCGGAACTGGTACTGCTGCTGACGGGGCGCATGCTTGGAGGTATCAGCCGAGCGTGGGTAGCCGTAGTGCCTGGTAGGTCAAGTGGTTCTATGTGGCTAGTGGACGGCCGTGGTAAGCTCGGAGATCGGCCACGTTGACTGGTCCGGCTTCTCGACCACCCTGCACATGGCGAATAAAGTAAGAAAGTCGAGACGCGCGCTTTGTTATCGTGTAAGGGCCAGTCCATCGTGGAGCGAGAGAAGCAGCAAACCCTTTTGCAGCATCACTTAGTGGGTGCGTGCGGCGAAGGACTTTGTCGCCGACTGTGAATTCCAAAGGTCGCCTTCCCTTGTTGTACTGGTTACAGTGTTCCAGGCGGGCAAGGTCCAGGTTTTCCCTTGCCTCCTTCAGAGTCTCGGCCAAGCGGCTGGAAAGATCATGAGCAAATTTAGAATGGCTAAGACCCGGTAAATCAGAGCCATTCAGAGCATGCTCAATAGGGAACCTGAGCTCACGACCAAGGAGAATGGCCGCTGGCGTAAAACCTGTTGACCGGTTTACCGTGGTTCTTGTGGCGAAGGCCATCTCCTGGATACGAGCGTCCCAGTCCTTGTGTCGCTCCGTGAATGCCACCATCATAGTCTTGAGATTTCGATTCACTCGCTCTGTAATGTTTGCTTGAGTATGGTAGGGCGTAGTCTTTTTGTGCTGCACGCCAAGAACTTTGCAAGTGGCAGTGAATATCCTACCGGTGAAATACGTGGCATTATCAGTGATAAGCTGAGCTGGGAAACCAAAGCGAGTGAATGTTTCTAGTAGCTTATCCCAAATTATTTTCGAGTCTAGCCTACTCAGGGGATACAATTCTACCCATTTCGAGAAATGTTCAGTAATTACTAACAAGTAGCGATTCCCTTTCACTGATCTGGGATAGGGACCCATTATGTCGCAAGCTACAATTTCCCATGGTTATCGGCTCTCTACAGGTTGCATGAGGCCCGGTGGTTTTCCTCCCCTTGGCTTCGCGGTCTGGCAGGTATGACAAGTGCGGACGAATGTCAGGACATCCCTTCTCATGCGGGGCCATGTTGCAACGCGACACAATTTGTCATATGTTTTCTTGCCATCGCTGTGACCTGCGAGGCGTGTATCGTGGAAGTACTCTAGAAAATGCTTACGTAAGCCCTTAGGAACGACCACACGAAATGCGGACTCACCACTGTCGGTGTCCGCAGCAGGTATATACCGCAGGATCAAACCATCTTCTGCTTCCACGTAGCAGTCATAGCTTCCGTTAAGCGCCCGGCTCCCTGCAGGGCTGGCGCTGTTCAGGCTTTGGCGTATCTGGTTGCACTGGTCGTCTGAAAGCTGAGCGTCAAGGAGCTGTTGACGGGACACCAGTGTGCCCCAGGTGTCGGCAGGAGCTGTCACAGCATGGACCGCGGGTGCTCGCTCTCCCTCGCCCGGAAGTGGAGCTCGTGACAGGGCATCGGCCACTTTGTTGAAAGTGCCTCTTCTGTATTCTACCCTGTAATTATACTTTTGGAGAGCGAGTGACCAGCGGGCCAGACGGCCAGCTGGATTTTGCAACCTCGAAAGCCACGATAGGGCCTGGTGGTCGGTCTGAATAGTGAATTCTGCACCATCCAAATACATGTCAAATTTCTTGAGGGCAAACACAATCGCGAGACACTCTTTCTCTGTCACAGTATAGTTCCTTTCCGGTGCCGTCAGTGTATTACTAGTAAATTCCAATGGGCAAAGCTTTCCTTGATGTTCTTGAAGCAATACCGCCCCAATTCCGTACTCACTTGCATCCGTTTGTACCGTGAATGGCCGGTTAAGGTCTGGAAGCCGCAGGCGTGCAGTATCCGCGATGGCTGCAGACAGTGAACGGAATGATCCCTGCTCGGCTTCTGTCCATGACCAGCGGGCACCCTTCCGGAGGAGCTGATGGAGGGGTCGCACCATGTCAGCGCAGTTCGGGATGAAGTGGCGGTAGAATCCCACCATGCCCAAGAAACGCTGGAGGCTCTTTATGTTGTTTGGTGGGGGGAGCTGCAGAATGGCTTGAAGCTTCTCTTCATCCGGGCGAACTGTGCCCTGTTCCACAATGAACCCAAGAAGATTAATTGTGCGTGTCACCAACTGAACCTTGCCGGGGTTAATGGTGATGCCCGCCTTCTGCATTCGTTGAAGGACATTCGTTAGATGACGGAGGTGCTCTTCTAAGCTTTCTGAGAACACTACTACGTCATCCATGTAGGCCATAGCGTAGTTAAATTTAGCGTCTCCGAGCACAATATCCATCACCCGTTGAAAAGTAGCAGGTGAATTGCACAACCCGAAAGGCAAGCGCACAAATTCGAACAGTCCCCGGTGGCAAGTGAAAGCCGTTTTCTCAATGTCGCAGTGGTCAATCGGGATTTGCAGAAATCCCCTACTGCAGTCAAGAGTTGTAAAAAATTTTGCTGACCCAAGTGAGTACATGACAGAGTCAACAGACGGGAAAGGGTAAGAGTCTCGCACTGTCACAGCATTCAGACGTCGATAATCGACACACAACCATGCTGTTCCATCCTTCTTAGGCGCGAGAACAACAGGAAACGCCCAGGGGCTTTTTGATGGTCTCACCGCACTGGTAGCCACCATTTCGTCGAGGGCCCCATCCAGCAGCGCTCGCTTGTGGACACTCAAGGGCCTTGGATTGAATCTGATAGGACGAGCATCGCCGGTGTCAATCCTGTGGGTTAGTACGTTGGCCTTCCCCGGAGCCTCCGTGAACATTGCTGCAAAGGGCCTGAGCATTGTCTCGATTCTGCTTTTTTCCGCTGGTGACCCCGTGAAGGAATTCAAAACGGTTAGAATACCACAGCCTGTGATATTGGTCGAATGGCCGTTCGTGGCAAGCAACTGTGACTGTGGCTCAGCGGCCTTAGTCTTGAACTGAAATGCTTCTGTACCGGTGCCATACCGGTAGGTTCCCTTACTGAGATCTATCACGATTCCTGCCTTCACTATGAAGTTACGGCCTAGTATGACTGGCCAGGATAGTCCGGGGAGGTGTAAGAAACGCTGTCTAATCTTTCGACCATTTATAGCAAATGTTAGGCGGGCTGCTGAGGTTGCGGGTACTATGCGAGTTGACGCCATACGAAGGTTAGTGTTTACACTCCGCAACCGGACACATTTTGTCTCGCAGGAATTTTTCACCTGATCGCCGAAGACTGACACTGTAGACCCTGTGTCTAAAAGGGCTGGAAGCTCCAGTCCGGCCATTTTGACCAAGACCAGCGGGGTCTTGTCTGGTTGGCTTTCCTCAAAAGAAGTTGACGGGACTGCACTCACCGAGTGTTTGTAGGGCTTCTCGGGGTCTGCCTCATGCATAGCAGGTGGTGACAATGGTACCTGTGTCGAAGACACCTGGGTCTGTGGCACCTGGTTCGATTCAGGCAGGAAAGGTAGCGACTGGATCAGCTCTCCCGGTGGTTGGCCACGTCTGTGCGGCCTGGCCGCTGGATGGTGCGATGACCAAAACACCCTCCCCTGTGTTGTCCTGGATCTGCGAATCGGAGGACAAGTTGTGCCCGGGGGCGACGCCCGCTTCTCACCTGATGGTGACACCCACGTTGCACCCGGTGGTGACACCCACGTTGCACCCGTAGGTGACGGCCACGTTGCACCCGTAGGTGACGGCCACGTTGCACCGTAGGTTACGGCCACGTTGCACCCGTAGGTTACGGCCACGTTGCACCCGTAGGTGGCGGCCACGTTGCACCCGGTGGTGACACCCACGTTGCACCCGGTGGTGACACCCACGTTGCACCCGGTGGTGACACCCACGTTGCACCCGGTGGTGACACCCACGTTGCACCCGGCGGTGACGTCCGCGTTGCACTGGTAGGAGACGTCCGCGTTGCACTGGTAGGAGACGTCCGCGTTGCACTGTTAGGAGACGTCCGCGTTGCACTGGTAGGAGACGTCCGCGTTGCACTGGTAGGAGACGTCCGCGTTGCACTGGTAGGAGACGTCCGCGTTGCACTGGTAGGAGACGTCCGCGTTGCACTGGTAGGAGACGTCCGCGTTGCACTAGTAGGAGACGTCCGCGTTGCACTGGTAGGAGACGTCCGCGTTGCACTGGTAGGAGACGTCCGCGTTGCACTGGTAGGAGACGTCCGCGTTGCACTGGTAGGAGACGTCCGCGTTGCACTGGTAGGAGACGTCCGCGTTGCACTGGTAGGAGACGTCCGCGTTGCACTGGTAGGAGACGTCCGCGTTGCACTGGTAGGTGACGTCCGCGCTGCACCCGTAGGTGACGTCCGCGCTGCACCCGTAGGTGACGTCCACGCTGCACCCGATGGTGACGTCCACGCTGCACCCGATGGTGACACCCACGCTGCACCCGTAGGTGAATGGTAGCCGGCAGCCGCTGTAGGAGATCTCCGGGATTTGCGCGCTCTGACGTGGGGTGTCCTAACTACTGCCACACAAGGGGTACCAGCGCCTGCGTATGGCAAGAAGACACGGGGCCCCGTCTGACCTGTCGCCCCATGAAATCGGCTCGTCACCTGAGTAGACGCATCAGGGCTTGTGACTCCGTGCAAGTCGCCAGCCTCCGTACGGCAGCCTGGCGTCTCCAGGCTGCGTGCTGCCGATGATCCAGGCCACGCACAGGACGGCTCAAGGCAAGTCTCTGCAGGGGGAGGTGGTTTGTACTGGAGCTCCGCCAGGAAAGATGCCTCGATGCGGGATGCTTCTCTAGCCATGTCATCGATGTCCGCGAACTGGCGACGCCGGAGATATGGCTGGTACCTTGGATGGCACCGATGTATAGCATGAGCCACCTTCTCTGGTTCCGGAACTGCAGGATCTGCCCACTCATGCAGCTCTTGAAAACTGCGCAAAAACTCTAGCAAACCCTCGCTTTCGCCTTGCGTCCTGGTGCAAAGCTCGTCTTTCATACTGATGTCATAGTCAGGCGGCAAAAACTCTTCTCGAAAACGGTCTATAAAATCCTGCTTTGTTGTGAACGGCCGCTGTCTACGCCTCCAGGTTGCTGCGCAACCTACCAAAGCTACGGGAAGCACACGCGTGACAAGAGCGCTGTCCGAAATTGCCATTGCCATCTGATAATCGTCGATTTCATAGAGAAAATCGCACACAGATTTCTTATCGGCGTATCCTTCAAACCTTGGCACGGCCAAATTCAGCCGCAGCTGATTATCGCGATACAAGGGAGTGGGCGTTAACGAAACTGCCTCGCTTCCTACCATTTCTCTGAAATGTGCCTTTGATTCCAGCAGCTCGTTCAGGAGGCTAAGAATTCCGCTACAAATGTCCGACGGTTTGCTTTTCCTGTCTTCCGAGTGCTCATGCTTGGAACCCGCCCGTGTGGGTGGCCGAACTGTCTCCGTTAACTGGGCGCTTGCACCCGGTAAGTCCGACATCGCTACGCACGAAACTGCATGAACCTCAAATTGCTACACTCGCGGGGCAAGCCAAAGCTCGAGTAGAAATCACGTTGGGCGCCAAATGAAGGCTCCGCCTTCTAGAATACGGGTTCGCGAGCGATGGTCTCGCCCGACGAGTGAAAACCAAGTCTTTCTTAAAAGCACCGGTTTATTCCGGATCAACAGAAAAGTATAAAATAGAAAAGAAACAGCATTGGTCAAAACTGCGCTGGAAACATGCCGTCGAAGTTCGCGACAATGGACTATGAGAATAAAACGGAACAAGGGTCAGGGCTTCCCCGCTACAACACAAAACACACTGCGGCGCGATGGGCGAATAATACTGCCAAAGCGTTGATCACGGTACAAAAACATTGCTACTCGCGTGGCAGCACTCACGCTAACACTCCTAAGGCTTCCTTGAAGGCGCCGCTTCCGTCTTCGCCTCGCAGGACTTCGCTCCGTCGTCCGTGTACATCCCGCCGGCTTGGGACGCTGCCATGCCGCCTTCCTGTGGCCGGCCTCCCGGCGAAAAAGCCCCGAGCCTTGCTTCCAACGCGCTTATCTACCCTCTGTCTCGCGCCGATAACATGCCGCCCCCGCTCCGGGCAGCTCGCTCATGCGTACTCGCGCTGCCCGGGCGGACACCAACACAAACAGAAAAAAGCGCGGCGGTTCGAAACGCTAAAAGGGGCTGTGGAGCCCCACACTCCCCCCCTCTCAAGACGGGACACCTCCCGACGTGTAAAACAACAATAACGCGGGATAAGGGCGGAACTGGTACTGCTGCTGACGGGGCGCATGCTTGGAGGTATCAGCCGAGCGTGGGTAGTCGTAGTGCCTGGTAGGTCAAGTGGTTCTATGTGGCTAGTGGACGGCCGTGGTAAGCTCGGAGATCGGCCACGTTGACTGGTCCGGCTTCTCGACCACCCTGCACATGGCGAATAAAGTAAGAAAGTCGAGACGCGCGCTTTGTTATCGTGTAAGGGCCAGTCCATCGTGGAGCGAGAGAAGCAGCAAACCCTTTTGCAGCATCACTTAGTGGGTGCGTGCGGCGAAGGACTTTGTCGCCGACTGTGAATTCCAAAGGTCGCCTTCCCTTGTTGTACTGGTTACAGTGTTCCAGGCGGGCAAGGTCCAGGTTTTCCCTTGCCTCCTTCAGAGTCTCGGCCAAGCGGCTGGAAAGATCATGAGCAAATTTAGAATGGCTAAGACCCGGTAAATCAGAGCCATTCAGAGCATGCTCAATAGGGAACCTGAGCTCACGACCAAGGAGAATGGCCGCTGGCGTAAAACCTGTTGACCGGTTTACCGTGGTTCTTGTGGCGAAGGCCATCTCCTGGATACGAGCGTCCCAGTCCTTGTGTCGCTCCGTGAATGCCACCATCATAGTCTTGAGATTTCGATTCACTCGCTCTGTAATGTTTGCTTGAGTATGGTAGGGCGTAGTCTTTTTGTGCTTCACGCCAAGAACTTTGCAAGTGGCAGTGAATATCCTACCGGTGAAATACGTGGCATTATCAGTGATAAGCTGAGCTGGGAAACCAAAGCGAGTGAATGTTTCTAGTAGCTTATCCCAAATTATTTTCGAGTCTAGCCTACTCAGGGGATACAATTCTACCCATTTCGAGAAATGATCAGTAATTACAAACAAGTAGCGATTCCCTTTCACTGATCTGGGATAGGGACCCATTATGTCGCAAGCTACAATTTCCCATGGTTATCGGCTCTCTACAGGTTGCATGAGGCCCGGTGGTTTTCCTCCCCTTGGCTTCGCGGTCTGGCAGGTATGACAAGTGCGGACGAATGTCAGGACATCCCTTCTCATGCGGGGCCATGTTGCAACGCGACACAATTTGTCATATGTTTTCTTGCCATCGCTGTGACCTGCGAGGCGTGTATCGTGGAAGTACTGTAGAAAATGCTTACGTAAGCCCTTAGGAACGACCATACGAAATGCGGACTCACCACTGTCGGTGTCCGCAGCAGGTATATACCACAGGATCAAACCATCTTCTGCTTCCACGTAGCAGTCATAGCTTCCGTTAAGCGCCCGGCTCCCTGCAGGGCTGGCGCTGTTCAGGCTTTGGCGTATCTGGTTGCACTGGTCGTCTGAAAGCTGAGCGTCAAGGAGCTGTTGACGGGACACCAGTGTGCCCCAGGTGTCGGCAGGAGCTGTCACAGCATGGACCGCGGGTGCTCGCTCTCCCTCGCCCGGAAGTGGAGCTCGTGACAGGACATCGGCCACTTTGTTGAAAGTGCCTCTTCTGTATTCTACCCTGTAATTATACTTTTGGAGAGCGAGTGACCAGCGGGCCAGACGGCCAGCTGGATTTTGCAACCTCGAAAGCCACGATAGGGCCTGGTGGTCGGTCTGAATAGTGAATTCTGCACCATCC
Organism: Amblyomma maculatum; assembly: GCF_055883805.1. Taxonomy (NCBI): domain Eukaryota; kingdom Metazoa; phylum Arthropoda; class Arachnida; order Ixodida; family Ixodidae; genus Amblyomma; species Amblyomma maculatum. The sequence continues at coordinate 11,784,940 of NC_139346.1, read as the reverse complement.
AAATACATGTCAAATTTCTTGAGGGCAAACACAATCGCGAGACACTCTTTCTCTGTCACAGTATAGTTCCTTTCCGGTGCCGTCAGTGTATGACTAGTAAATTCCAATGAGCAAAGCTTTCCTTGATGTTCTTGAAGCAATACCGCCCCAATTCCGTACTCACTTGCATCCGTTTGTACCGTGAATGGCCGGTTAAGGTCTGGAAGCCGCAGGCGTGCAGTATCCGCGATGGCTGCAGACAGTGAACGGAATGATCCCTGCTCGGCTTCTGTCCATGACCAGCGGGCACCCTTCCGGAGGAGCTGATGGAGGGGTCGCGCCATGTCAGCGCAGTTCGGGATGAAGTGGCGGTAGAATCCCACCATGCCCAAGAAACGCTGGAGGCTCTTTATGTTGTTTGGTGGGGGGAGCTGCAGAATGGCTTGAAGCTTCTCTTCATCCGGGCGAACTGTGCCCTGTTCCACAATGAACCCAAGAAGATTAATTGTGCGTGTCACCAACTGAACCTTGCCGGGGTTAATGGTGATGCCCGCCTTCTGCATTCGTTGAAGGACATTCGTTAGATGACGGAGGTGCTCTTCTAAGCTTTCTGAGAACACTACTACGTCATCCATGTAGGCCATAGCGTAGTTAAATTTAGCGTCTCCGAGCACAATATCCATCACCCGTTGAAAAGTAGCAGGTGAATTGCACAACCCGAAAGGCAAGCGCACAAATTCGAACAGTCCCCGGTGGCAAGTGAAAGCCGTTTTCTCAATGTCGCAGTGGTCAATCGGGATTTGCAGAAATCCCCTACTGCAGTCAAGAGTTGTAAAAAATTTTGCTGACCCAAGTGAGTACATGACAGAGTCAACAGACGGGAAAGGGTAAGAGTCTCGCACTGTCACAGCATTCAGACGTCGATAATCGACACACAACCATGCTGTTCCATCCTTCTTAGGCGCGAGAACAACAGGAAACGCCCAGGGGCTTTTTGATGGTCTCACCGCACTGGTAGCCACCATTTCGTCGAGGGCCCCATCCAGCAGCGCTCGCTTGTGGACACTCAAGGGCCTTGGATTGAATCTGATAGGACGAGCATCGCCGGTGTCAATCCTGTGGGTTAGTACGTTGGCCTTCCCCGGAGCCTCCGTGAACATTGCTGCAAAGGGCCTGAGCATTGTCTCGATTCTGCTTTTTTCCGCTGGTGACCCCGTGAAGGAATTCAAAACGGTTAGAATACCACAGCCTGTGATATTGGTCGAATGGCCGTTCGTGGCAAGCAACTGTGACTGTGGCTCAGCGGCCTTAGTCTTGAACTGAAATGCTTCTGTACCGGTGCCATACCGGTAGGTTCCCTTACTGAGATCTATCACGATTCCTGCCTTCACTATGAAGTTACGGCCTAGTATGACTGGCCAGGATAGTCCGGGGAGGTGTAAGAAACGCTGTCTAATCTTTCGACCATTTATAGCAAATGTTAGGCGGGCTGCTGAGGTTGCGGGTACTATGCGAGTTGACGCCATACGAAGGTTAGTGTTTACACTCCGCAACCGGACACATTTTGTCTCGCAGGAATTTTTCACCTGATCGCCGAAGACTGACACTGTAGACCCTGTGTCTAAAAGGGCTGGAAGCTCCAGTCCGGCCATTTTGACCAAGACCAGCGGGGTCTTGTCTGGTTGGCTTTCCTCAAAAGAAGTTGACGGGACTGCACTCACCGAGTGTTTGTAGGGCTTCTCGGGGTCTGCCTTATGCATAGCAGGTGGTGACAATGGTACCTGTGTCGAAGACACCTGGGTCTGTGGCACCTGGTTCGATTCAGGCAGGAAAGGTAGCGACTGGATCAGCTCTCCCGGTGGTTGGCCACGTCTGTGCGGCCTGGCCGCTGGATGGTGCGATGACCAAAACACCCTCCCCTGTGTTGTCCTGGATCTGCGAATCGGAGGACAAGTTGTGCCCGGGGGCGACGCCCGCTTCTCACCTGATGGTGACACCCACGTTGCACCCGGTGGTGACACCCACGTTGCACCCGTAGGTGACGGCCACGTTGCACCCGTAGGTGACGGCCACGTTGCACCCGTAGGTGACGGCCACGTTGCACCCGTAGGTTACGGCCACGTTGCACCCGTAGGTTACGGCCACGTTGCACCCGTAGGTGGCGGCCACGTTGCACCCGTAGGTGACGGCCACGTTGCACCCGGTGGTGACACCCACGTTGCACCCGGTGGTGACACCCACGTTGCACCCGGTGGTGACACCCACGTTGCACCCGGTGGTGACACCCACGTTGCACCCGGCGGTGACGTCCGCGTTGCACTGGTAGGAGACGTCCGCGTTGCACTGTTAGGAGACGTCCGCGTTGCACTGGTAGGAGACGTCCGCGTTGCACTGGTAGGAGACGTCCGCGTTGCACTGGTAGGAGACGTCCGCGTTGCACTGGTAGGAGACGTCCGCGTTGCACTGGTAGGAGACGTCCGCGTTGCACTGGTAGGAGACGTCCGCGTTGCACTGGTAGGAGACGTCCGCGTTGCACTGGTAGGAGACGTCCGCGTTGCACCCGTAGGAGACGTCCGCGTTGCACCCGTAGGTGACGTCCACGCTGCACCCGATGGTGACGTCCACGCTGCACCCGATGGTGACACCCACGCTGCACCCGTAGGTGAATGGTAGCCGGCAGCCGCTGTAGGAGATCTCCGGGATTTGCGCGCTCTGACGTGGGGTGTCCTAACTACTGCCACACAAGGGGTACCAGCGCCTGCGTATGGCAAGAAGACACGGGGCCCCGTCTGACCTGTCGCCCCATGAAATCGGCTCGTCACCTGAGTAGACGCATCAGGGCTTGTGACTCCGTGCAAGTCGCCAGCCTCCGTACGGCAGCCTGGCGTCTCCAGGCTGCGTGCTGCCGATGATCCAGGCCACGCACAGGACGGCTCAAGGCAAGTCTCTGCAGGGGGAGGTGGTTTGTACCGGAGCTCCGCCAGGAAAGATGCCTCGATGCGGGATGCTTCTCTAGCCATGTCATCGAAGTCCGCGAACTGGCGACGCCGGAGATATGGCTGGTACCTTGGATGGCACCGATGTATAGCATGAGCCACCTTCTCTGGTTCCGGAACTGCAGGATCTGCCCACTCATGCAGCTCTTGAAAACTGCGCAAAAACTCTAGCAAACCCTCGCTTTCGCCTTGCGTCCTGGTGCAAAGCTCGTCTTTCATACTGATGTCATAGTCAGGCGGCAAAAACTCTTCTCGAAAACGGTCTATAAAATCCTGCTTTGTTGTGAACGGCCGCTGTCTACGCCTCCAGGTTGCTGCGGAACCTACCAAAGCTACGGGAAGCACACGCGTGACAAGAGCGCTGTCCGAAATTGCCATTGCCATCTGATAATCGTCGATTTCATAGAGAAAATCGCACACAGATTTCTTATCGGCGTATCCTTCAAACCTTGGCACGGCCAAATTCAGCCGCAGCTGATTATCGCGATACAAGGGAGTGGGCGTTAACGAAACTGCCTCGCTTCCTACCATTTCTCTGAAATGTGCCTTTGATTCCAGCAGCTCGTTCAGGAGGCTAAGAATTCCGCTACAAATGTCCGACGGTTTGCTTTTCCTGTCTTCCGAGTGCTCATGCTTGGAACCCGCCCGTGTGGGTGGCCGAACTGTCTCCGTTAACTGGGCGCTTGCACCCGGTAAGTCCGACATCGCTACGCACGAAACTGCATGAACCTCAAATTGCTACACTCGCGGGGCAAGCCAAAGCTCGAGTAGAAATCACGTTGGGTGCCAAATGAAGGCTCCGCCTTCTAGAATACGGGTTCGCGAGCGATGGTCTCGCCCGACGAGTGAAAACCAAGTCTTTCTTAAAAGCACCGGTTTATTCCGGATCAACAGAAAAGTATAAAATAGAAAAGAAAAGCATTGGTCAAAACTGCGCTGGAAACATGCCGTCGAAGTTCGCGACAATGGACTATGAGAATAAAACGGAACAAGGGTCAGGGCTTCCCCGCTACAATACAAAACACACTGCGGCGCGATGGGCGAGTAATAGGGCCAAAGCGTTGATCACGGTACAAAAACATTGCTACTCGCGTGGCAGCACTCACGCTAACACTCCTAAGGCTTCCTTGAAGGCGCCGCTTCCGTCTTCGCCTCGCAGGACTTCGCTCCGTCGTCCGTGTACATCCCGCCGGCTTGGGACGCTGCCATGCCGCCCTCCTGTGGCCGGCCTCCCGGCGAAAAAGCCCCGAGCCTTGCTTCCAACGCGCTTATCTACCCTCTGTCTCGCGCCGATAACATGCCGCCCCCGCTCCGGGCAGCTCGCTCATGTGTACTCGCGCTGCCTGGGCGGACACCAACACAAACAGAAAAAAGCGCGCGCGGTTCGAAACGCTAAAAGGGGCTGTGGGGCCCCACAAACCAAACAGAGCTCGTCCGGCCAAAGATTGCATTTGTTAACTATAGTTTCAATATGTTCCCCACTAAAAAACACGTTTGTGTCGTCTGCGTATAGTATTATTTCAGGAGTGTTCGGTATGTTAACAACGTCATTTATATGTATCAGAAAGAGGAGTGGCCCAAGAATGGAACCCTGCGGAACGCCAATACGTATAAGGCCATATTCCGAAGGAACATCATTAACAATAGTACATTGCTGTCTTGAGTTTAGATAGCTAATAATTAATTGGAGTGGAGTACCACGTACTCCATAAAACTGATGTTTGCTAAGTCATATGCTGTGATCAACTGAATCAAGTGCTTTCCTGAAGTCTAAGAACAAGCCGAGCGTAACCAATCGATTTTCAGTATTATTCAGTAATGCGTCCTCAATATTTAATAAAGCAGACTCTGTTGATGTTCCTTGAAAACGGTGTTGCACATTTGTAATGACAGAATGTTTGTCAAAACAATTTACCAAGCGGGTGTTAATAACTTCTCCAGCAACTTTCGCAAACACAAACAGGACAGATATTGGGCGATAGTTGTTGAGATAATTTTGAGAACCTGCTTTGTGTATGACTGATATTCTTGCAATTTTCAGCTGTTGTGGAAAAATAACTTTTTTGAGCATTAAGTCACAAATATGTGAAAAAACGGGAGCTATGATTGTGCAAACTGCCTTCACTGTTTGGACTTTAATGCTATCTACTCCAGCAGCTGAGTTATCTTTCAAGTGCATGATACACTGCTCGATTTCCGATGCGGTTGTGGGGCTGAAATAAATTCTACGCTCTTGATAGTTGGTGAGAAAAGTTAACGGGTGCTGAGTGGTGGGTTGTGAATTCGCGCTATCACCTACTGTCAGAAAGTGCTCATTGAACCTGTTCGAAAGTGCAAGACCTTTGTAGCTATGACCGCCGACAAGAATCTCATGGGGCACTGTTGCAGTTTTCCTGCTCAGTAAATTATTGAATGTTCTCCAGATTTGTTCTGAGTTGTGTTTGTTGTAAAAGACCCTTTCGTAATATTCTTGTTTTGCTTTCTTAAGGTCAGAGCTCAGTTTGTTTCGAATTTTTTTAAACGTGTGTAGAACGCTTATGTCCTTGTTTTCTAAAAAGCGGGCAAAGAGCTTATTTTTATATAATATTCGTTTGTACAGTTCTTTGTTTATCCAAGTTTTTTTTGCCTTCTTAAATTTTACGTGTTTGACAAGTGGGAACGCTTTTTGTACAATTGCTACACTTTAGTGATAAAAATATTGTACGATTCATTCGGGTCATTTTCGCTATATGCTTCTGACCAGTTCAGTTCAGTCGTTCAGTCGTGTCCGACTCTTCGTGACCCTATGGACCATGTCACGCCACGCTTTCCGGTCTCTCACTATCTTTCCAACATCACATAACTTCATCTGCAGTGCCTCGAGGATGCCATCTAACCATCGCGTTCGCTGCCTACCCCTTCTCCGGCGACCACCAGCCTTTCATGCTTCTGACTAGTCGGCCTCAAATACAAGAGTGTGAAATATATTGATTGTTTTGAGCATTGATTTTTTCTATACTTGTGGGTGTGATTTACACCGGTAGTTTTTTTTAGGGTGGGGTAAAAGGATAAAAAACGGAAGATGATCACTAAGGGCACAAGCAAATACACCAGAACGCACTTCATGCCGAGCAAAATTGGTGAACCCAAATCAATAGTAGTTTGAGTACTTTGCGTTACACGTGTGGGCACATTAATAACATTTGTGCAACTTTAACTAAGCATCAGTTGGGATAAATTTTTAGCCGCAGTACTGTCCCTTCCAGCATCAATATTGAAATCTCCTAGGACAACAATGAACTTGCTCACCCGCACCAAATCTTCTAGTGTATTTTCAATGTACATCAAGAAGTTTTTTGAGCAGCCTGATGGTGGCCGATACACCAACACAATCGAGATACCACATGAATCCACGACCAGAATTTCATAATCCTCATGAACAACTGAATATTTTTTCAGTAAAGCATGAGGCATCCCTTGGCGAAACTACAAAAACACGCCACCTCCTTTCTTGTTCTTTCTAAAAGGGAGACTTCAGAATAGTCATTATATTAACTGTGTCTAAGCTGTTTGTGAACCAGGTTTCAGTAAAGACTAAAACATCAAATTCGTGTTCAAGAAGATTTATGTAGGCAGAGACATCGTCAACTTTGTTTCTTAGGCTTCGAGAATTAAGGCAAAACATGCAAAAGAGTCAATCTTTTGAAGCAGCCGGTTGTCAAAGGGTTTTGAAATCATCGACCTCAGTGTCCATATCTCTAAAAATTTAACCGGGTCACTTCATGTTAGCAGCATCACTAACTCGGCTAACCGGTTGCTAAGCTCTTTACGTCGCAATGGGGCACTTACACCTTCTTTTCTTAAATTATTTGCCTACAAGACCCTAATCCGTCTGAAACTAGAATATGCAAGCGCTAGAGTTCAGGATTTCGTTACAGAATAGATATTCAGCTCTAACCGAGGATGACGACATTAGCCTAGAAGCCATGAACAATAATTTCAGAGATATCATTACTGAGTGCGCTGGAGAAGTAGGCGGGATAGTTAGAGAGGATACCGGTAAGGAGAAGGCATATTTTATCCAGAAACGCCAGAGGATGAAAGCCAACAACAGACCAGATAGAATTGGCAGAGATATTGAAGCTAATCAATAAGCTCAAAGTGCCGATATAGAGAAGTATACCATGAAGACAATTAATCATGCTGTAAAGAACGGGGGAAGCCTTAAAGCGGTGAAGAAGAAATTGGGCATAGGCAAAAAGCAGATGTATGCGCTAAGGGACAAGACGGGCAACGCCACCATGAATATGGACAAGATAGTCAAAGCAGTAGGCACAGTAGTCAGGACAGTAATGAGATGGGCAGTAGGGAGAAACAGTCAGACGTCCCGCCAGTGACGAAGGACGAGGTTAACAAACCAATAGAAAATATGAAAATGGAAAACAGCTGCTGAGGATCAAGTAACTAAAGACTTGCTGGAGGACGGGGGAGTGCTCTGGCCCCCCTGTATACGCAGTGCCTGGTTTTAACGATGGTACCGGAGCCATATAAAGACGCAAACATTGTCTTAATGCATAAGAAAGGAGACACCAAAGACCTGAAAAATTACAGACCTATCAGTTTACTGTCTGTTATATATACGGTATTTACTTAGGTAGTCGCTAACAAAATCAGAACAGCCTTAGACGGCAACCAAGGAAAAGGTCAAGCAGGTTTTCGGAAATGATACTCTACTATCGATCATATCCATACCATCGCTCAGGTGATAGAAAAATGCTCGAAATATAACCAGCCCTTATACATAGCATTCATTTACGAAACAGCATTTGACTCAGTAGAAACCTCGGTGGTCATGCAGGCATTGCGAAATCTGGGTTACCATGATCTTCTTCTTCCTCTTGTACATACCATCATCATCGTCCCGCGGCGCCGGCTCTGGCACGCGCTTAGGTTTTGTCCATAGGACTAAATGCCAAACACGGCATCCCTTGCCTTGCCGTCTCGACCTGGCCTTCTTCCACAAGTGGTGGAGGTGCGGGGTGTATATATACATATATATATATATATATATATATATATATATATATATATATATATATATATATATATATATATATATATATATATATGTATGTATATAGGGGAAATGTGGGGGTGCTTGTTATAATACATGAAGGAAAGAAGCCAACAGTCGGCGAGGCCAAGGAAAGCGTTGGGGATGGTACTTTCTGTCTTTCTTTTTATTGTTTACTTGGATAATCACAGAAATTAGTAATGTAATCTGTTTAGGGGAAAGATCATTAGACACAAAGTAGAAGAAAAAAACAACGTGCCGATGGTGGGATCCGAACCCACGACCTCCGAATAACGCGTCCGGTGTTCTTCCAACTGAGCTACATCGGCCGCTGTCCCCCCTGCTACTTTCTTGGGTGTTTATGTAGTCTGTATACGAACCTTGAGAGTGTTCACCAGCGCCACCCTCAGCCATAGCGGCGGACGTGTGACGTCCTTTGTTACCGCCAGCGTCACGTAGAACGTGATCAAGAGCGAGGGCGAAAGCTGTGCTAGAACCCTCTTACGCTACCTATGGCTTCAAGACTGCCAGAACCGAGACCCCGTAAGCTACAAGCAGATCAATCAAGGGGAAATGGGGGTGGTCGTTATAATACATGAAGGAAAGAAGCCAACAGTCGGCGAGGCCAAGGAAAGCGTTAGGGATGGTACTTTGTCTTTTTTTATTGTTTACTTGGATAATCACAGAAATTAGTAATGAAATCTGTTTAGGGGAAGATAATTAGACACTTGTAGCTTATAGGGGTCTCGGTTCTGGCAGTCGTGAAGCCATATGTAGCGTAAGAGGGTTCTAGCACAGCTTTCGCCCTCGCTCTTGATCACGTTCTACGTGACGCTGGCGGTAACAAAGGACGTCACACGTCCGCCGCTATGGCTGAGGGTGGCGCTGGTGAACACTCTCAAGGTTCGTATACAGACAACATAAACACCCAAGAAAGTAGCAGGGGGGACGCGGCCGATGTAGCTCAGTTGGAAGAGCACCGGACGCGTTATTCGGAGGTCGTGGGTTCGGATCCCACCATCGGCACGTTGTTTTTTCTTCTACTTTGTGTCTAATTATCTTTCCCCAAAACAGATTACATTACTAATTTCTGTGATTATCCAAGTAAACAATAAAAAAGGATATAAAGTACCATCCCCAACGCTTTCCTTGGCCTCGCCGACTGTTTGCTTCTTTCCTTCATATATATATATATATATATATATATATATATATATATATATATATATATATATATTTGGTGTGGCGTAGCGGTGGCGTAGCGGTAGAACATCCGCCTCGCATGCAAGAGGACCGGGGTTCAAATCCCGGTGCCGCGCAATTCTCCACCGGATGACAAAAAAAAAATCCGCGTGTCGATGGAATTGCATATACAGGTTTGGGGTGCGACCTGATGCCGGTGAACACCTCCGGCGACGCACTCCCTCACCAGAACAGGAGTTGGCCACCCTGGTGCAGTAATTGGCCACAACCTCCTATGATAAGCTCCATAAAACCTCGGCCCTCAGTCACCAGCGGCTGCGGAACAGCTGACCACGGCGGCGGTCAGACCTGTGACGCAGCAGGGGGTGCTAAGAAAGCCTGGCTCCGCTGGACAGGCCGCCATTGGAAACTGACCCTGGCAACGTTTAATGCTAGAACCCTAGCTAGTGAAGCTAGTTTAGCAGTGCTAATAGAGGAACTAGAGGGCATGAAATGGGATGTCATAGGGCTTAGTGAGGTTAGGAGGCCGAATGAGGCATATACTGTACTGAAGGATGGGCATGTACTGTGTTATCGAGGTTTACCAGAGAGGCGACAACTAGGAGTAGGTTTCCTTGTCAATAAGTATATAGCGGGTAATAATGAGAGGGTTGCAGGCATCGTAATTAGGCTTAATAAGCAGTATAAACTGAACGTTGTACAGGCCTATGCACCTACATGTAGTTATGATGACCAGGCAGTTGAAAGCTTCTATGAAGATGTAGAATCGTCAATGCGAAAAGTAAAGACGCAGTATACTGTACTAATGGGCGACTTCAATGCCAAGGTAGGGAAAAAACAGGCAGGAGGCAAGGCAGTAGGTGACTATGGCATTGGTTCTAGGAATAGCAGGGGGGAGTTACTAGTTGAGTTTGCAGAGCGCAATAACTTACGAATCATGAATACCTTCTTTAGCAAACGGAAGAACCGAAAATGGACATGGAAAAGTCCTAACGGAGAGACTAAAAATGAAATCGACTTCATAATGTGTTCAACCCCCGCCATTGTGCAGGATGTAGAGGTAATCGGGAAAGTTCGATGTAGTGACCACAGGATGGTGAGGTCCCGAATTAGCCTAAATCTGAAGAAGGAACGCAATAGATTAGTAAGAAAGAAACCCATCAACGAATTAGCGGTGAGGGGGAGGGCAGAAGAGTTCAGGATCTCGCTACAGAATAGGTATTCAGCTCTAACTGAGGATGGCGACATTACCCTAGAGGCAAGGAACAATAATTTCAGAGATATCATTACTGAGTGCGCGGTAGAAGTAGGCGTAAGGATAGTTAGAGAGGATACCGGTAAGCTGTCTAAGGAGACGAAAGATTTGATTAAGAAACGGCAGAGTATGAAAGCTTCCAATCCAACAGACCAGATCGAATTGGCCGAGATATCAAAGCTAATCAATAAGCGCAAGGTGGCCGATATAAGGAAGTATAACATGGAGAAAATTGAGCATGCTGTAAAGAACGGGGGAAGCCTTAAAACGGTAAAGAAGAAATTGGGCATAGGCAAAAACCAGATGTATGCGATAAGGGACAAGGCGGGCAACGTCATCACTAATATGGACAAGATAGTCAAAGTAGCCGAGGAGTTCTATACAGATCTCTACAGCAGCCAAAGTAGTCAGGACCGTAATGAGATTGGCGGTAGGGAAAAACAGTCAGACGTTCCACCAGTGACGAAGGACGAGGTCAAGAAAGCACTAGAAGCTATGAAAAGGGGGAAATCAGCTGGAGAGGATCAGATAACTACAGATTTTCTGAAGGACGGGGGGGATATCATGCTAGAAAAACTGGCCACCCTGTATACGCAGTGCCTGGTGTCATCGACGGTACCGGAAGCATGGAAGAATGCAAACATTATCCTCATTCACAAGAAAGGGGACTCTAAGGACCTTAAAAATTACAGACCAATCAGCTTACTGTCTGTTACGTATAAGGTATTTACTAAGGTAATCGCTAATAGAATCAAGACAACCTTAGACTGCAATCAAGCAAAGGATCAAGCAGGGTTTCGGAAACGGTACTCTACTATCGATCATATCCATACCATCAATCAGGTGATAGAAAAATGCGTGGAATATAACCAGCCCTTATACATAGCATTCATGGATTACGAAAAAGCATTTGACTCAGTTGAAACCTCGGCGGTGATGCAGGCATTGCGAAATCAGGGGGTAGACGAGCCGTACATGAAAGTGCTGGAATATATATATAGTGGCTGCACAGCAACCATAGTTCTGCATAAAGAAAGTAACAAAATTCCCATAAAGAAAGGTGTTAGGCAAGGAGACACAATCTCCCCAGTACTATTCACAGCTTGTTTAGAGGAAGTATTCAGAGACTTGGAATGGGAGCAGTTAGGGATAAGGCTAGATGGAGAATACCTCAGTAATCTGCGATTTGCTGATGACATTGCCTTGCTAAGCAACTCGAGAGATGAACTGCAAATAATGATTGATGACCTAGACAGGAAAAGTAGAAAGGTAGGCTTGAAAATCAATATGCAGAAGACTAAGGTAATGTTCAACAGCCTCGGGAAGGAACAGGAGTTTACATTAGGTAGCGAAATACTGGAAGTAGTAGGCGAATATATCTACTAAGGACAGGTAGTAACCGCAGATCCGGACCATGAAAAGGAAATAACAAGAAGAATAAGATTGGGATGGAGCGCATTTGGCAAGCACTCGCAGATTATGACTAGCAGCTTACCGGTATCGCTCAAGAGGAAAGTATACAACAGTTGCATCTTGCCTGTACTCACCTATGGGGCTGAAACGTGGAGGCTAACCAACAGAGTTCTGCTTAAGTTGAGGACAACCCAGAGGGCTATGGAACGAAAAATGGTAGGGGTAACAATAAGAGATAGAAAGCGTGCAGAGTGGGTCAGAGAAATAACTCAAGTTAGCGACATTCTAGTAGAAATTAAGAACAAGAAATGGACATGGGCAGGACATGTAGTGCGAAGAGAGGATAACCGATGGTCGCTGAGGGTAGCAAACTGGATTCCAAGGGAAGGAAAGCGTAGCAGGGGGCGGAAGAAAGTTAGGTGGGCGGATGAGATCAAGAAGTTCGCAGGGGTCAAGTGGATGCAGCTAGCACAGAACCGGGTTAAGTGGAGAAATATGGGAGAGGCCTTCGCCCTGCAGTGGGTATAATCAGGCTGATGATGATGATATATATATATATATATATATATATATACTGGCTGCACAGCAACCATAGGTGTGCGTAAAGGAAGTAACAAAATTTTTATAAAGAAAGACGTTAGGCAAGGAGACATGATCTCCCCATTACTATTCACAGCTTGCTTAGAGGAAGTATTCAGAGACTTGGAATGGGAGCAGTTAGGGATAAGGGTAGATGGAGAATACCTCAGTAATCTACGACGTGCTGATAACATTGCCTGGCTAAGTAACTAAGGAGATGAACTGTAAATAATGATTGGTGACCTAGATAGGAAAAGTAGAAAGGTAGGCTTGAAAATCAATATGCAGATGACTAAGGTAATGTTCAACAGCCTCGGGAAGGAGCAGCAGTTTACGGTAGGTAGCGAAGCAACTGGAAGTACTAGAAAAATATGTTTACTGAGGAAAGGTAGTAACCACAGATCACGACCATGAAAAGGAAATAACAAGAAGAATAAGATGGAGCGCGAGAAGGGTTCTACTTAAGTTGAGGACAATGCAAAGGGCTATGGAATGAAACATGGTAGGGGTAAGAGATAGGAAGCGTAGAGAGTGGGTCAGACAAACAATTCAAGTTACTGACATTCTAGTGGAAATCAAGAAGAAATGGACATAAACAGGACATGTAGTGCAAAGAGAGGATAACCGATTGTCGCTTAGGGTAACAAACTGGATTTTAAGGGAAGGAAAGCGTAGCAGTGGGTGGCAGAAAGTTAAGTGAGCGGTTGGTGTTAAGAAGTTCTCAGAGCTCAAGTAGACGCAGCTAGCACAGGACCGAGGATATATGGGAGAGGCCTTCGCCCTGCAGTGGGTATAGTCCGGCTGCAGCTGCTGATGATGAATACGCACTCAGGAACAATCGACCATCGCTGGTAGGTGCACCGGATATCCACACTTAAGCACATGTGTTTATTTACCATTATAAGCATGCGTAGTGTTGACGTGCAGCAGGAGCTATTAAACACATAAGCGATTTTTCCGCGCACCGCAACGATGAAGCATCTTGATTTAGCTCCCTTTCGCGTAATGCAGAACGCCATGGCCACCACCGTTTTTTTTAATATACGTATATATGTGTTCTCTTTCCATCAAACATAGTTCCATTTTACAAGCGTAATTTAACCGATCTTTATAAAGCCATCAATGCATTTCGTTTACTGCCTGAGTTTTTTTAGCAAATCTGAAAATTTCTGTGTGTTTACTGGGCATAAACAGAAAGACTTCATTCATGCATTCTAATTTCCAGTTATGTCATAACGTAGCTGCCTCGCCCAAAAATAGTGTTAGCTGTGAGCAATTGCAAAAACGGATGAGAGAGCTGGTGATACCATGGTGAAAGCTAGTGAGTCCATGGTGATGCCTTGCCAGCCTAATTCCAGATGCTTGCTAATCAGTTCTTTTTCTCTTATAACTAGAAGATACACGTGCACGGCGTACAGACAGTTCACCCGGTGGGTATTGATTGACTGGGCAGCAGAAATCGCCTCGTGCTGCCAACCTGCACAGTAGGCGAAATACGGAATGCATTTCCCTCGGCCCGATATGCAGGACTCAAGTATCGAGAGTGAAAAATAAAATATTTGCTTTGCAAAAAAAAAGAATGCAGAAAAATCAGTGGTTCCTTATTTCATCTTTGCATTCATCAGTCAGAACTCGATTCCAACTCAAAGTACACAATGAACAGCACTAACCTAATAGAAAAAGTGGTTAGAGTGGTAGAGGGAGCAGTTAAGACGCCCAATACATGCGTGATTTGGTGCAACAGTAGTCACAGCTTGAGCAGAGGTGAAGAGAGCATAGGAAGTGCGGTACCGACTCCTTTCTGGTTGCAGTCTTTTGACTTTGTAGGTGCTTGTCAGCAGTCAAAACAATGCATGAATATGTCAAAAGAGAGTGATGTGAGTGAACAGACTGCCAAGCATTGACTCCTGAATTTTATTTTGGCAAAGCTGTTCGTTTCTTGCATGTCCGCTGTGTCTTGGTCACAAAGGCTATGTGATGAGGCTATGAGCAAATGTGATGTGATGAGCAACGAAGAAGTGCTAAGCTTTCTACAAAAGATTCAAGTTTCAGGTTTTTCATAAAGCAGGTACACTTTACCTGCCTCACACACTGAAGGAACTGAAGTAGAGACCACCTACATTTTTTAATTTCAGTTCAGTTCAGTCATTCAGTCGTGTCCGACTCTTCGTGACCCTATGGACGCCTTCCGGTCTCTCACTATCTCTTTAACATCACATAACTTCATCTGCAGCGCCTCGAGGATGCCATCTAACCACCGCGTTCGCTGCCTACCCCTTCTCCGGCGACCCTCAACCTTTCCCAACATCAAATCTTTCTCCAGCGACTCCCCTCTTCTCATCAGATGACCAAAGTAGCTGAGCTTTAACTTTAGAATTTGACGCTCCAATGAACAGTCAGGGTTTATGGTCGACAATATCGACTGCTTTGATCTTCTGGCAGTCCAAGGGACTCTCAAGAAGCTACGCCAGCACCACCATTCAAACGCGTCAATTCTTCGGTGGTCAGCCTTCACAGTCCAACTCTCGCATCCATACATCACAACTGGAAAGACCATAGCACGAGTTATACGGATCTTGGTTTACAGACGCATGTCTCTGCTCTTTACTGTTCGTTTAGGCGGTCAAGGCTAGGTATGGCTCTCTTTCCCAGAAGCAGGCGTCTCCTAATTCCATGGCTGCAGTCTCTTGCCGCAGTAATCTTGGAGCCCAAGAAGAGAAAATCTGTCATAGCTTCCCCTTTTTGTCCCTTGATGCTCCACTACTTGATAGAGCAAGACGCCATGAACTTTGTCTTTTTATTTTTCAGTTTAAGACCAAACTTCTCACTCCCCTCTTGTACGCACATCAGAAGTCTCTTGAGTTCCACTTAACTTTCTGCCAATAAAGTGGTATCATCCGCATATCTGAGGTTGTTGATACGTTTTCCAGCAATCTTCACTCCACCTGAAGACTCGTCCAGACCGGCCTTCTTCATGATGCACTCAGCATACAGGTTAAATAGGCAGGGCGACAGTATGCAGCCTTGCCTCACCCCTTTCTCAATCGGAAACCAATCAGTAAGACCATGCCCAGTTCTGACTGTGGCCTCTTGCCCTTCATAAAGGTTCCTGAGGAGACAGATGAGGTGAATTGGAACTCCCATCTCTTGGAGAGCTTGCCACAATCTGCTGTGATCTGCGCAGTCAAACGCTTTGGCATAATCAATAAAGCAGAAGTAGATGGGTTTCTGGAACTCTCTTGCTTTTTCCATGATCCAGCGAAGGTTGGCAGTCTGATCTCTAGTTCCTCTGCCCTTGCGAAACCCAGCTTGCACGTCCGGAAGCTCCCGATCCACATACTGCTGCAGCCTACCTTGGAGGATTTTCAACATCACCTTGCTAGCATGCGAAATAAGCGCGATCGTGCGGTAGTTGGAACAATCTTTGGCACTGCCTTTCTTTGGAATGGGGATGCAAACTGACCTCCTGCAATCCTGTGGCCACTGCAGGGTTGTCCACATTTGCTGACATAATGTATACAGAACGTTAATAGCGTCATGGTTGAGGTTTTCAAGCAACCCAGCTGGATCAAGGAAGACAGTAGGGGTAGGTGGTGTGTATGACTGCGACATTGCAACTAGCGTGGAAAAAGACAAAGGACAGCGACAAAAGGCACCGGCGGGACAGCACGCTAAACTTCACTTGACGTTTATTGCTCACGTAACAGAATTTATACACTCGCATTAGGCGCATGCTCAGGAGACTGTTCCCCCTCCCCCTTCTCTTTATCAAGAAGCAGGTTGTCATAACAGAGTAAAAATTTAAACCAAATTGTCGCACAAATGTTTTGACAAATAGATTATCTCTTTTTTCGTGAGGGCTATTGAGGGTGTGCTCATGCACTTACCCCTGCCTTATCCATACAAAACGCCTCAAATATCTCCCTATCACCCTGCCTATGAAGCCGCCTTAGCGCTCTCGTGTAGCTAAACATTGGAACACATTTTTCCTCTTTACTGCCTGTTTTCTGCATTTGCGGCAATGTGCTGCCAAATGGCCACCGGCCATTAGAGCTGCGACTGTAGTGGGGTGTTTTTGCAGCCTTTCATTCAGGCACTGGCCTGTTTGCCCAATATAACACTTGCCACAGGTCAGTGGGATTAGATACACCACACCAATGGTGCAGTTCCCAAACCGCGTGGCGTGTAACGTTGCGCAGATTTTTGCCTGGTACGCATTGTTGACCATGCGGAGCATCCTAGACAGCTTTTGTGGGGCTGTCAAGACGACTCGAATGCCGCACTTTCCCCCAGCCTTTTTTGAGGCGATGGGACAAGTTGTGCATGTAGGGCACAGGCACCGGACGACCCCGCAGGCCGTCATTACAGCAGCCTGCTGTCTTGCGTCCCTGTCGGAGCTCTTTAATAAAGCTCTCAACGACGGACGCGAGTATGCTGTCAGGAAAGCCAGCGCTACGCAGACGGAGGACCTGCTGCTGAACACTCATTTTCACTTGGGGCTCACAGGACTTCTGAAGAGTGGCTCTTAGGCAGTTCAGAGCTATCTCTCTTTTTACGGTTCTTGAATGGGCCCAATTATAGCTAAGAACTGGCTTTTTTGAACCAGGGAAGTACGTCCAACATAGTGAACGACTACTAAAACTAATGCTGAGTTCAAGGTAACGCAAGCTACCCTCACTGTCCTCACTCGGTTCCTTGTCACGTCTTTTGTGTTTTTCCACGCTAGTTGCAATGTCGCAGTCATTGACGAAATCAGCTGGAATGCCATCAATTCCGCTAGCTTTGTTCTTAGCAAGGCTGGGTAAGGCCCCCCTTTAACTTCATTCTTCTGGATGCCCGGCTCGAGATCAGTAATCACAACCGTCTTATGTCGGGTTTGCACATCCGGGTCCTTCTTGTACAGTCCTTCTGTGCATTCCTGCCGTCTCTTCTTTATCTCTGAGGCTTCAGTGAGGTCCCTGCCTCGTTTGTCCTTTATCACGCCCAGCTTAGCACAGACGCTTCCTTTGATATCTTTGATTGTCTTAAACAGAGTTCTTGTGTTCCTCAATTGGCTGTTGTCCTCAGCTGCTTGGCACTGTATGTTCAGGGAGGCATTCTTATCTCTACTTGCTATTTTCTGAAAACCCGCATTGAGAACCTTGATCTTTCTTTTTCCCCCATAACGTTTGCCATCCTCCTTTCCACAGCTATTTGCAAAGCCTCTTCGGATAACCAATTTGCTTTCTTGCATTTCTTTTGCTTTGGAACTACTTTAGTAGCAACTTCTTGTATGATATCACGAACATCAGTCCAGGTCTCTTCAGACTCTCTGTCTTTTAGATCTAATTCTTGAAATCGATTCCTCAGTTCCACAGCATATTCTGATGGAATTTGATCCAGATCATACCATTAAGGCCTTCTAGTTTTCTGCGTTTTCTTCAATCGAAGCTTAAATTTGGCAGCAAGAAGCATCTTTTAAAGACAACCATAAATGAAGGGTTATGATGTCCTTAAATGCAAGCATATAATATGCAGCGCTAATGCAATAAGAAGTGCATTCTGCATGATACTCCCAAGTGTGCCCACGTCATCCTCACAAGACCATCTTCTCGGTTCCTAACCAAGAGCCCGATTTTTCTTTACAACTGCTCTAGCTATGACTGCTGCAAGTGCGCACAACACAACCCTCTACTATGGTGTCCCTCATATGCTGAGACGCTTTGGGAAATTAATCTTATAAACCTCGCCGACCTCGCAATAACCAAGCAAACTTCTAGAACTTGCTATTTTATTATAGGCTATGATACATTTGCAAGGAATGGATCCGTGCACTACACCATCGTCTACATTTATATCATAATACCTATAATATTGTTACTTAGCGGTGTTAGCTAGTCGTGCTGATGATGATGAAGTGCAACAGACTCCGACAAGAAGACGCTGAGCGTGGTGAAATCGGTGCTGTCATAAACGCTAGTTGTGCGGACAGCTTTCGGACTGTACATCTTCCCCGTAACATCTCTTGGGGGAGTCGAATCGTATCGATTGACAAATTGGATCTCCGCAGCGGCCGCCGCGTTGGTACCACCGCAATGAGTACGACGCTGCTACCTCTACAGCCGCCACACCTGCTGTCGTCACGGCCCACCCCCGTGACCCCAGAACCTTCTGCGGGACCGACGACGTTGATGTCGATGACTGGCTAGCCCTACACGAACGCGTGAGCAAGCACAACAGGAGGGATCCCATACTCATGCTCGCGAACATAATCTTTTATTTGACTGGCAGCGCGCGGGTGTGGTTTAAAACCCACGAAGATGACCTAACATCTTGGGATATATCCAAACAGAAGCTCCACGACCTCTTCGGAAAGCCCATTAGGCGCCACATCGCCGCCAATTAACTGCTCCCCTCTCGCGCCCAAACGTCTACGAAATCTTATCTCACTTACATCCAAGATGTATCTCTATGCCGCTAAGTCTACCAAGGCATGCCTGAGGAGGATAAAGTCGGTCATATAGCAAAAGGCATTGCCGACGATGCCTTCAACCTCCTGTTGTGCAGGGATTGCCCCACCATGGACTCTGTGCTGCAAACGTGCCGGCGTTTCGAGCAAGCAAAACAGAGGCGCATATATCATCGTTCCGACTGGCTGCCGAACACGGCTGCTAGCTCCTTCTGTGTCGATCTTTCACACTTCTCGAACGCCTGCTAACGACAGTACGTTGACAGGCATTGTCCGGCGAGAGCTTGAGGCAATCACTCCCGCGACCTCACTATCCCATGCGCCTGACAACACCCTGGCTACTACATAATTTATTCAGGATGTTCTTCGCCAAGAGGTTGCGAATATGGGCCTCTCTTCTACCAGCGCCACCGACACCGTTGATTCCGGACCTGCCCCTCCAGTGATTGCTGCTGCCTCATCCTACGCCGGTTTCTGGCACCGATATCGGTACCGCAATCCAAATGAGTGGCGTACCCATGACTATCGCCCCATCTGTTTTACTTGGTCTCGCGTTGGACACATTCATCGTCACTGCCGTAGCCGCTGGTACACTCCGTCTCGTCAGTTTACCTACGTAGATCGCCGCGGAGACTATGCCCCTCGCTATTTCTCACCTCGCCCCGACCAGACCCCTGTTGACCCCGGTTCCACTGTCCGTGCTGCCAACCGTTCACCATCCCCGCAAGCACGACGTTCGCGTTCTCCTCTTCCTCGCCGCAGTTCGCCACTGTCCTATTCTGGCCACTTACCGGAAAACTAGCTAATGCAGCTCCCGGAGGTCACGCTGCATTTATGACCCGGACCGAAAAACCTCTGCTGACCCCTGCCCTACAAAATAACCGTATCGACGTCCTTGTGGACGGAGTTCCCGTTTTCGCTCTCACTGATACAGGCGCCCAACTGTCCGTTCTCAGCTCCTCATTTCGCCGTCGCCTCAAGAAAGTCCTTAATCCAGCTGTTTCGTCCACAGTTATCATCGCCAATGGTAGCCCTGCCGCAGTGGTTGGCATGTGTACGGCGCGAGTTACTACTGCTAGCCGTCATGCCCCAGTTTTGTTCACTGTCCTTCACGAATGCCCCCACGACGTTATCCTTGGCATTGAATTTTAACAGCCACTCTGCCCTTATTGACTTCTCTACCTGCCCACTTCGCTTGGACCTTCTGCGCTGTTCTGAAGACCCCTCCTGCTCACCTCGCCTTCGATCAGCACAGTTCAACCGCCTTCCTCCTGAAACTGCCGTTTACATCCCTATGTCGCTATTCCCACCCGTCCCGGACGGCGACTATCTCGAGCGTCCTATTACTGATGTCATGCTGCAGTGGCATGTCACCCTTCCTCATCTAATTGTGCACATCTCTCAGAACCGCACCACTCTCCCTGTCCTTAACTTCAGCTTGTCAAATCAAGTTCTGCCCAAGAGAATTTCACTCGCTGCGCTGTCCCCGATGACCGACTGTGCCATATCAGCCCTGACTACGGATCATTCAACTGCCGTCCCTGCAACCACTCCCTCGTCCTCCACATCGCGTCCTGATCCTCTTACCAGCATGATTGTAGCTGATCTCTAACATGATTTCGCCGCTGAGTTACACAAGCTTTTTGTCACCTACAGGGACCCATTTGAGGTCGGAACCCACCCATTTGGTCAAACTACAGTTGTCAGCCAACGCAGCGACACCGGAGACGCCATTCCTATTCACAGGCGGCCCTATCGTGTTTCCCTTGCCGAGCGACGCGTCATTCAAACGGAGGTCGAGAATATGTTAGCGAACGACGTAATCGAGCCTTCCAGTAGCCCCTGGGCATCCCCTGTCGTGTTGGTCACGAAAAAGGTAAACAGTCGGAGATTCGGCGTTGACTACCGCCGTTTGAACAAGATAAGCAAAAAAGATGTCTATCCTCTTCCGCGTATCGACGACGCGCTTGATAGTTTGCACGGAGCCAGCTACTTTTCGTCCATCGACCTTCGTTCCGGCTACTGGCAGATCTCCGTCGACGACAGAGACGTGAAAAAACAGCATTCATCGCCACTGACGGCCTCTACAAAATTCAAGTCATGCCTTTTGGCCTTTGCAATGCCCCAGCAACCTTCGAACGCATGATGGACTCTCTGCTCAAAGGCTTCAAGTGGACTACTTGTCTGTGTTATCTTGACGACGTAATTGTTTTCTCCTCTACATTTGAGAGCCATCTCCTTCGCCTTTCTAAAATCCCTGCGCTTTTTCGCCGCGCCGGAGTTCACCTAAACTCCAAGAAGTGTAGCTTCGGTCACAGACAAATCAGTCCTTGGTCACATGGTTAATGCTTCCGGCTTCAGCCTGACCCTGACAAGATTCGTGCCGTCAGAGATTTTCCCACTCCGTGATCACCCAGCGATGTTAGAAGTTTTATGTGTCGCGAACTTCGCAGCCCTTGCTCGTCCCCGCCTCCTCAAGACGTTTCATTCGCTTGGGGGCCTGAACAAGCTGCAGCTTTCTCGGAGCTTATTGCTGCTCTCACAACTCCACCCGTCGTGGCCCATTTCAACCCATCCGCCAATACTGAACTCCACACCGACGCAAGTGGCCATGGCCTAGGAGCTATACTTGCTCAACGAGAACACGGTCGTACAAGGGTGATTGGGTATGCCAGCCGCTTCCTCTCAACGCCCGAACAAAATTATTCTATAACAGAGCGAGAGTGCCTGGCGCTTGTCTGGGCTATTACAAAATTCCGCCCTTTTTTGTTTGGTCGCCCTTTTACTGTTGTAACAGACCATCATGCCTTGTGTTGGCTTTCCTCTCTAAAAGATCCTACTGGTCGTTTGGGGCAATGGGCGCTACCATTACAAGAATATACCTTTTCCGTCGTCTACAAGTCCGGCTGGCTTCACCAAGATGCAGACTGCTTGTCCCGCCATCCCGTCGACTCCCCTAGTCCTACCGACTCTGATGATGACGCATGTGTCTTGTTTGTCTCGGCCTTTTCTAACATTTCTGACGAACAGCACTTAGACCCTTCGCTGCATTTCATTATCCTCCGTCTTAACTCCGACCACCCTGATCCATCTGTCGCCTTATTTGTGCTCCACGAGAACACAATATTGTCACGTAGTGGTGACGAGGTTGGCGACACAAATGGAGGGGTCGATGATTGCACTAAAGAAACTCTTTATTTGGGCTGACTTGCGCCCGCAAAATAACTAAGCAACTCGGCGGCGGCGATAGAAACAAACGTGCTCGTCGATCGTCGAAAAAAGAATGCCCGTCACACTCGGCAACGCTCAATTTAAAGGCTGCACAGAACAATCTAGATAACGTCGCAAACAGCTACCAGCACGGGCTGGAACATTGTGGAAAGACACAAGAGTGGCCGGAACCTTCGAGACAGATCTCGGTGCATCTTGCGCTGCAACAAAACTGATAAAGGTGTGACTCGCGACATCGAGCAGTAACAAACAAAGATTACAGAACTGACACGCGGTCCAGAATCAGAGTGATAAGCCTGTATGCCGGCGGCTGTTAAAAAACAACAAATACTGTTTTGCAGGTTTCGCGGCATTACTCCCCCCTTAAAAAAACATCGCCTCGATGTTTCAAAACAAAGAAACTTAAACATAAACACTGCAAAGTATAAACACCACAGATTCTTTAACGCGCGTAATATGGCTTCAGTCGTACAACATGTACAATTTCTGGGCGTGCGCGTCGCCGTTGTGATGCTGATGTTCCGTCGGGAATGACTTCATAGTCCAGGGGTCCGACGCGGCGAAGGATTTTATATGGCCCAAAGTATCGACGCAACAACTTTTCACTTAATCCGCGACGGCGAATTGGTGTCCAAACCCACACTTGGTCTCCTGGATTGTACTCTGCGTGGCGTCGTCGTAAATTGTATCGTCGGCTGTCGGTGCGCTGTTGGTCTTTAATACGCAGCCGTGCGAGTCGTCGGGCTTCCTCTGCACGCTGCAGGTAGGCGGCGACGTCAAGGTTGTTTTCGCTGGTTACGTGCGGCAGCATTGCGTCGAGCGTCATCGTGGGCTCCCTAGGCCCACACTGCTCGCGTCGGTGTGAATTTCGGTCTCGGCGTTTTCATCAAAGTGGCCAAGTACAGGAGGGCATTGCAGGCGGCGCTTAAGTTCGTCGAAGGCTTCTCCTTGCGGCGCTTCCCAATTAAAAGGTACGTCAGCCTTTGTAAGCTGCGTCAACGGTTCGGCGATCCGCGAAAAGTTTCTGACACATCGTCGATAATAAGCGCACAGCCCAAGGAATCGGCGCACAGCTTTCTTGTCGGCAGGCGGTGGGAATTGTGCGATTCCAGCTGTTTTCTCCGGGTCTGGGCGAATACCGTCCTTGCTAACGATGTGACCTAGGAACCGGAGTTCTTCGTAGGCGAAGTGACACTTCTCTGCTTTTAGCGTTAGTCCCGATGACTTGATGGCTTCCAGCACTGTCTGTAGTCGTTTTAGGTGGTCTTCAAAGTTTGACGAGAAGACAACAACGTCGTCCAAATACACCAAACAAAGTTGCCACTTCAAGCCTGCCAGGACTGTGTCCATTACTCGTTGAAATGTGGCTGGTGCGGAGCAGAGCCCAAATGGCATCACCTTGAACTCATAAAGGCCGTCCGGTGTGATGAATGCGGTCTCTTCGCGATCTCTTTCGTCGACCTCAATTTGCCAATATCCGCTCTTCAGGTCCATCGATGAGAAGTACCTTGCATTGCAGAGCCGGTCGAGAGTGTCGTCGATGCGGGGAAGCGGGTAGACATCCTTCTTCGTTATGCTATTCAAGCGGCGATAATCAACGCAGAAGCGAAGTGTGCTGTCTTTCTTCTTGACCAAAACGACTGGTGCCGCCCAGGGGCTGTTCGATGGCTGGATTACGTCATCACGCAGCATTTCCTCAACTTGATCGCGAATGGCCTGGCGTTCTCGCGGCGATACACGATAAGGGCTTTGGCGCAGAGGTCGGGCGTGTTCGTCCGTTATTATGCGATGCTTGGCCAGTGGTGTTTGTCGTACCTTCGATGACGATGAGAAGCACTCCCCGTAGCTTCGAAGCAGACTGAGAATCTGGTCTTTCCTGTTGTGGGTCAATGCCGGGTTGATGTCAAATGTGGGCTGACGGAATAGGTCCGGTGCGTCTTCCAGCGTTTGGTCGTGGAGGGAGAATACATCTTTGAGGTCGGCTAATTCGTCGAGAAAAGCGATCGTCGTGCCCTTATTGAGATGCCGGTATTCTTCGGTGAAGTTTGTTACCAGCACCTGAGCTTGACCTCTCCGGAATTTCGCGATGCCTCTTGCGATGCCGACACCTCGTTCTAAGAGCAATTGGATATTTCCTTCGACGATGCCTTCAGCGGTTTCAATGTTTGCGCTACCTACGCAGACTGCGATGCTTGATCGGGGCGGGACGGCCAATTCTTCATCGAGGACGTTTAGAGCGATGTGTTACATCGACGTCGTCGTAGCAGGAATGGCTTTGTCTGCAGAGAGCTTGATGAGCTTGGATCGCAGGTCGATGATAGCCCTATGTTCATTTAGGAAGTCTATACCTAAAATCACGTCGCGGGAGCACTGCTGCAAGACCACAAAGCTGGTGTGGTAAGTACGCCCATTTACGGTTATTCTTGCAGTGCATCGTCCCGATGGAGTAATCAGGTTGCCACCTGCGGTGCGAATCAGCGGGCCATTCCAAGCGGTGGTAACTTTTCTGAGCTGAGAGGCTAACGGTCCACTAATGACTGAATAGTCAGCTCCGGTGTCTACTAGGGCAGTGACTCTGCGACCGTCGATATCAACTTCAAGGTCACTTGTTCGCGTCCTCGCATTGCACGTGGGCCTTAGTGTCCGATCTCGGCTTCGTCGTTTCTTCAGGTCATGGCCGGGGCATACCGTTGTTACCTCGCTGGGCGGCGGTGTCTGCTTGCACGCTGGTCGTGTTGTCGGCGATGTCGTCGTGTGGAGCGGCGATGAAATGGTTGCGTCGTCGTTAGTGGTCGTCGGCGGCGGAGGATCTTCTTCTTTTCGCCGTTGAGCAACCTTACCTCCAAAGGATGCTGCCTTTAGTTTCCCCTACGGGGGCTTGGGGACCTTCCGCGCACACTACCATCATAGTTACGTCCTGGCGACGCAAAGCGGGCCCTGTACGGCGATGGAGACCTGAATCGACGGCTTCGTGGCGCTAACTCACCGCTACGCAGATAGTTGTCAATTTCTTGTGGTCGTTCACCTGGGCATGGTCGTGGGGCGTCGACTGCAAATCCGCGGAGACCGATTCGTCGGTACGGGCAGTGACGGAGGATGTGTCCTGCCTCACCACAATGGAAGCAGAGCGGTCGGTTGTTTGCTGTCCTCCAGGCGTCGCACTTTCTGGGGCTAGGGGGTCGTTGGTAGGCTTGGCGGGCGGGGGCCAAGGGGCGGCTTTCGGGAACAGGACGGTTGCGGCGAGGGCTCGGAAAGTGATCACGTCGGGGCGGAGGGCGACGTAATGCACCAGCGTAGTTCATCGCTGTTGCCTCGTGTGCTGAAACAGTCGCAGCCGTCGCTTGAGGAACGCCCAGCGCCTGCTGAACTTCTTCACGGACGACGTCCGCGAGCGTCGCCACCTGGGGTTGTTGCGATGATGGCAACATTCGGCGGAGCTCCTCTCGCACGATCTCCCGGATTAGGTCCCGAAGGTTCTCTCCGCTTGCAGATGTGCTGGGGTAGTGGCATGAGTAGTTTGGTTGAAGTGGTCGCTCGTAGTGGCGCATCCGGGTATCCAACGTCTTCTCGGTGGTCGATGCTTCATTCTCAAATTCTTCCACAGTTTTCGGCGGGTTCCGGACAAGCCCCGCAAAAAGCGGTTCTTTAATGCCTCGCATTAAGAATTTCACTCTGTCATATTCGGTCATGTTAGGGTCGGCGCGGCGAAACAGGCGTTTCATCTCCTCTACGTAGGCCAGGACGGGCTCGTTTGGTAGTTGAAGTCTTGACTGAAGGAGGGCCTGGGCTCTTTCCTTTCGGACGGCGCTTGAATAGGCAGTCAGAAACGCTTCCTTGAAAATCTCCCAATCCTTCATAGCTGCCTCATGATTTTCGAACCAAACTCGGGCATGTCCTTGAAGGACAAAGTAGACTTGCCTGAGTTTCGCGGCGTCGTTCCAGCCATTGAATTCTGCAACACGGTCGAAAAGGTCCATCCAGTCTTCTGCATCTTCGTCCGGTCGTCCATGGAAGCAGAGGGGCTCACGGGGTTGAACGAAAACAACCGGTGCTGTAGGCTGGGCCATTGTCAGCGTCGATGCCTTCCGAGATGGAATGGGGTCAGGAAGCAGACCGTGTTCGGGTTGTAGGCCTTGAAGTCGGCGGCTGGCTCGGTGACCTGTAGGCTGGTCTTCCAGGGCGTCAGGAACACGGCTTGGGTCTTCGCTTGAAGGATCAAAGGCAGCACCTCCACCAGATGTCACGTAGTGGTGACGAGGTTGGCGACACAAATGGAGGGGTCGATGATTGCACTAAAGAAACTCTTTATTTGGGCTGACTTGCGCCCGCAAAATAACTAAGCAACTCGGCGGCGGCGATAGAAACAAACGTGCTCGTCGATCGTCGAACAAAGAATGCCCGTCACACTCGGCAACGCTCAATTTAAAGGCTGCACAGAACAATCTAGATAACGTCGCAAACAGCTACCAGCACGGGCTGGAACATTGTGGAAAGACACCCGAGTGGCCGGAACCTTCCAGACAGATCTCGGTGCGTCCTGCGCCACGACAAAACTGATAAAGGTGTGACTCGCGACATCGAGCAGTAACAAACAAAGATTACAGAACTGACACGCGGTCCAGAATCAGAGTGATAAGCCTGTATGCCGGCGGCTGTTAAAAAACAACAAATACTGTTTTGCAGGTTTCGCGGCAATATACCGACGTAATATGCGACCAGATGGTACAGACCTTTTGCTCGTCGTTCCCCAACACCTGCGTTCCACCATCCTTGAACAGTTTCATTATGCTCCCACGGATGGCCACCTGGGTGTATCTCGCACATATGACAGCCTGCGCCGAAGTTTCTACTGGCCGGGGCTCTACCGCTCTGTCCAGCAGTTCATTGCCGCATGTGAACTGTGTCAACGTCGGAAGAAGCCCATAATTTTGCCTTCAGGTCATCTGCAGCCAATCCCCATACCGACTGACCCGTTTTCTCGTTTAGGCGTTAACCTTCTGGGCCCCTTCCCAGTTTCCGCCTCGGGGAACAAATGGGTCGCCGTCGCCACCGATTACGCTACTCGGTACGCTATTACCCGAGCCATCCCGACCAGCTGTGCCACAGACATCGCTGACGAATTCCTTCAAGAAAACGTAACCTTTCATCATGCTGCCTCTCGTGAACTACTGACCGTGGCTGTTGCTTCCTGTCGCCAGTGGTTGACGAAATTCTCCGTTCGCGCTCCGTCCGCCACAAATTTACCACCGCCTATCACCCCCAGACCAACGACCTCACGGAACGTCTAAACAGTACCCTCACAGACATGTTGGCCATGTGTGTTTCTGACGAACACCGCGATTGGGACGTTAATCTTTCTTTTGTGACGTTCGCCTACAATTCTGTCCATTCTACCGCTGGATACTCTCCATTTTATTATTAATTGGCCGACACCCATTACTGCCCTTCGACACCTCCCTACCCGCGGCAGACGCCACGAGTATTTACGCCAGTGATGCCTTTGCCCGCGCTTATGAGGCCCGCCGGCTAACTCGTGCCAGGCTCTCTGCATCCCAAGATTCTCAAACGTTCCGGTACGACAGTCGCCACCGTGATGTCGACTACACCCCTGGATCTCTCGTCTTGCTGTGGCTCCCGTGCCATTGAGTAGGCTTGTGTGAAAAACATTTGCCCCATTACATAGGCCGTTACCGTGTTTTGCGCCCCGTGACCGACGTCACATACGAAGTTGAATCTGCGCTACCGAAGTCCTCGTCCACAGTACCAACCTCCGAAATAGTGCATGTGTCCCGTCTGAAGCCCTATTATGCACGTTCTATTTCGCCAACGTAGACCGCATCGGGACTCTGCTTTTCCCGAGGGGGTGGCGTTACTTAGCGGTATTAGCTAGTCGTGCTGAGGATGTTGAAGTGCAACAGACTCCGACACAATGACGACGCTGAGTGTGGTGAAATCAGTGTTGTCATCAAAGGTAGTTTTGCGGACAGCTTTCGGACTGTACATCTTCTCCGTAACAATATATGTCCCTCATTTTTTACATGAAGGACAGTGATGCATGATTGCAGTGTTTATAATAGCGAACATTTGCTATAAATACTTAGCTCATGAGTGGATTATGCTCCTGTTAGCTAGCTTAAGCAATTACCTTCTGTTTTCTTTCATTTCGTTGCTGTGCTCACCAAGAAACCAGCAGGTCACAGTCGAAGCACGCAGCACCTGCACCGTCCCTTGTTCACACCATCCG
The DNA here is from genome assembly GCF_055883805.1 of Amblyomma maculatum. Lineage (NCBI taxonomy): Eukaryota > Metazoa > Arthropoda > Arachnida > Ixodida > Ixodidae > Amblyomma > Amblyomma maculatum. The sequence goes on along the minus strand of NC_139346.1, from coordinate 11,756,539 downwards.
CTGGTACAAGGGAAGGCGGGGAGCACACAGTGAGTTCATTGTACCCGTTATGGCGGCAGAGAGAGAAGGTTTCTCAAAGTCTACGAGAAAAGGTTTCACCACTGCCAGAAATTACAAAGGCCTTAGGAAAGAACACATTCTCCTTAGAAAGCGGCGATGGCTATAGCAACTAGCCAAACAGACAACTTTGTTCGGTTGTTGCATAGCATTAAAAAATTGAGGGAGAATCAGAGTGTGACTATGCTGAAAAATAATGTGCAACTAAAATACTGCTGACTATCTGCATGTACCTGATTACCATAGTTTGTCTGTCAAAGTTCTGAATTTGTTTTTTCTATCACATAAATATAAGTCGCACATCGAAAATTCCTTATTTCTTTGCAGCTTCTGCATGAATGAGCAGATTGAACATAGTGTACAGCCATGAAATGACGAACATGGACAAGCTGAACAAGTTGCATCATGATACAAAGACACATTCCTAACAAAATAAACTGTATTTTTCCTTGAGAGCTATGGATAAAGTGGAAAAGGCACAAAAAGGAAGCAGAATGCAGCGAACATATCATGATTCATGTAACACAAATTCGAGGAGAATCAATCCGCAGCTTAGCAAGCAGCAAGTGACACATTGAGAAGATGGGCAGACATGGTGACATCTACCATGAGACATGAAAATGCCGTTTCAGCAATAATAATTCTTTTGGGAGACTGTTGAATGTTACAGTATCAATGCACACATTACTACACTAAGCAAAAGTTCCACCACAAGCGTTTTACAAAAATGAGTGACGTTTGACAGATTACACAACGCAAGTCTCTTCTGATGAACTGAATTATATCTACTACAAGACCAAGCCTTCAATTAACAATTTTTTTATTATAGTCACGTTTGGCTCCAGAAGTGTGCACTGTAAACCAGAATATTTCCTAGCCTTCTGTCCCTTTCCAGGCTTTTGCTGGCCCCAGCTACCTTATTATTGTCTTAAAATTTGCTACAGTAATGTACCATACTCCTCACCTATGTATGGGGCTGAAACGTGGAGGCTAACCAAGAGAGTTCTACTTAAGTTGAGGACAACCCAGAGGGCTATGGAACGAAAAATGGTAGGGGTAACATTAAGAGATATAGAAAGCGTGCAGAGTGGGTCAGAGAAATAACTCAAGTTACCGACATTTTAGTGGAAATTAAGAAGAAGAAATGGACATGGGCAGGACATTTAGTGTGAAGAGAGTATAACCGATGGTCGCTGAGGGTAACAAACTGGATTCCAAGGGAAGGAAAGCGTAGCAGGGGGCGGCAGAAAGTTAGGTGGGAGGATGAGATTAAGAAGTTCGCAGGGGTCAAGTGGATGCAGCTAGCACAGAACCGGCTGAAGTGGAGAAACATGGGAGAGGCCTTCGTCCTGCAGTGGGTATAATCAGGCTGATGATGATGATGTACCATTAATGAGAAGAAAAGACTCAGGCATTGGTACCTTAGGCTCTCTGCCACGAATTATGCGCCCTTGTTACCTACAGGTCTCGTGTAACTATGTGGACGCTGATGCTCAGTCCCACTCTTCAATGCTGCCTGCCGACCCTTCCTCGGCACCTTCCACATCTTATGCCATTCTCTTAGTAATATCTCTGAACAACGTGCTCTCTCAGCAGTGAAAAAGTGCATGGACATTACTCCATCATGGCTTTCATGTTAGCCTCTAAACCTTTCAGCCTCCTTGTGCTGTCCATCGACAAGCTTCGCATTTTGAGGTTTAGGACCAACTTCTACACCGCCGCAACTACTTTTCTAACAGCTGTTTTAAATAGCTGCTTGTAGTTACATAAACCTTACACCGATAAGTCCATGCTTGCGCAATGCAAGACAAGAACACACCCACGCTGGCGTTCTCACAACATACAAATGTTATAGGCTGCAGTTATACTGGCGCTGCATGTTCGCCTTTGTAAAGATGGATAAGTGCTCATGTCTATACTGCCAATTCCGCAACTCCATATCAGTCCTCATTACTACTGCACCTGATCCCCTGCCCACTGAGACGTTTTGAATATATCGGCATTCATTTATGTGTGTTACTTAACTGCATGGATTTAAGTCTCTACCACCCGACCCATTACGCTAGAGGCTTTGGCAACACTGCAGAAGCTGCACTGGAGAAATTCGAACACCTGGCGGCTGAGATGGATCTCCATGAAAACACCCGTGTTCAGTCCACATCGCTAGAGTGATTTGCGGCTGGAGCTTGATGAAGACGAAAATGTTTACTTCACAGCACGAGACTGTGTTGCAGTTTTAAATTAGGTAGAATTGGCTGTAGCAATAATATAGATAATTGTTCATTCTAGCATGGGTATGAGGCCCAGTCGCTGCAGATTTTTCTTTCTTTTTTAAGTGTGAGTTCGTGCGGCCACGCTCATGAATGAAGAGAAACCTGAAAACTGCAGCACTTCTGGCCGCTGCGACCGATGATATGCCTTCATTCTGCATCACCCCGTCGACTCTCATCTCGTGAAGGAAACCTTGAAATGTGGTCCCGCACTAGTGAAACCTTGTCCACTGGTGCAAGCGAGCTTCTGAGTGGTGGTGGCCGACAAGGTAGGACAGTAAGGTGGGCCGCACCAAAGCCACCACTGTAAAGAAGGTCTAAGAGAACTTCTTGTTTGTCTAGTTGGTGTCTATTTATTATAAGTGAAAGGCGCCAAAACAACACACACACACACAAAAGCAGAACGGGACAGAGCGCCACTCACAACTGATTTATTGTGCAGGAAAAAGTACATATATATCACTGCCGGCACATGCGCAAGGAACCCATTCAGCATCATGTCATATAAGATAAGGTATGTTCAAAAAACGCCTATACAACCTATACAATGCAGAGAAAGAGTTTTTGAACATAGCTTATCTTATGTGACATGATGCTGAATGGGTTCCTTGCGCACGTACCGACAGTGATATATATGTACTTTTTCCTGCACAATAAATCAGTTGTGAGTGGCGCTCTGTCCCGTTCTTCTTTCCTTGTGTGTGTGCGTGTTGTTTTGGCGCCTTTCACTTATAGTAAACAAGGTCATCAACAATTCGAAAGAGGTGTCCAACAGAGTCTGCCCGAGATACATGAAAAAAAAAAAACAAACACATAAGACTATTTAGAAAGGAAACACAGGTGTGGGATTTGCCATCTCGTTGCTTTCTTAACGTCCATAAAACAACAGTGCAGGAAACAAGCGTTTTACCTGCTATCTCCCAACTTTCTTAAATGTGCATATTACAGCAGGGAAGGAATCATTATGAAGTCCTGACTGAACGATCGTTACCATGCTTGTGGAAAACGTTTTCTGATTCTGCAGTGAAGGCTAGGCAGGAAACAAAGGAGATGGGTAGGGAGACGTGCCATTAAAGGGACACTATGACACTTTTTCCAAACATCGGGCTTTGAGCAGAAACCCACCGATTTCACGCTTCCAACTCGAATATTAGGTTTAATTCACGCACAAAAACAAGAAAACGCTTTTTTCAGCAGAAATACCCAGCCCGCTCGACAGAGTTCACCACAGGTCGCGCAGCCACCTGTGATTGGCCAAGGCGTCGCGTAACGACATTTTGAAGGCCGGGGAAGCTGCTGATGCACGCTGCGTGCTGATGGCAGCTTTCTGCGGCTTTGTAAATGTCTCTATGGCAGGTCATTTCCACTCGAATGACCATTCACAGCATGTATCCGTACCAGATGCGCCCACCAACGATCAGAACTTTCGTTGTAGGGAGCGTAGATTTTGCACGAAAACTTGCTGTGGTATATTTTGAAAATGTTTGTTTCATGATTAGCAGAAATATTTAGCAGACGTAGAGAACCCTGAGTGGGCGGGGGAACAGCACTGCGGTGAGGCTAAACAATACGCTCTTCTTCCTCACTCAGGTTACGGCATGGGTACACTTCATAGCTGTACCACGATCTTCATTGTAAGCGGCACCAGCAATTTGCCCTGTCACTACAACGACGCAAGGGAATCAGCTTGGCCGCATGGCAACTGCATCTTCACGGCTATCCCTCCCCAATACCTGGGACCCGGATCGACGTCAACATCATTATCTGCTCTGCATATTGCCACCTGTTGCCCCCATGCTCTTGCTGCTCCTGGAAGAAGAGGACACTGAAGTTGACTCGCGTGCTGTGCGCCGAACGTTTCCTGCTGGTACGCAGATTCGTCCCGTCGTTTTAGTCACCTCTAGCCCTGTTGTCCGTGACATATTTTAGTGTCGGCGCAGGGTATCGATCCCAGTATATGTCCCGCACTCCTCCGCATACCCAGGATTCATGTCCTGTGCCAATCGACACTCCTGTTCACCGCGCTAGCCGTAAGAACCTAGGCCTACCACCTGAGCACGGGCCGTTGGAATTCACCACCGCAGCCGCCCCTCGACCTGTCATGCAAACTCCAACGTATTACACTCTACAGACACCACGACTGCCTAAGGTTTTCCACGGCTGTCAGACGGAAGACGTCAAAGACTGGCTTACCCAGTTTAAACGGGTCGCCGCATTCAATCAGTGGGACGACGCCTCAAAACTCAGGAACGTCTTCTTTAGCCTGGAAGATGGCGCTCGTACTTGGTACTAGAATCGCGAAGGCGTCCTAACATCGTGGCGCGAGTTCTGCCGCTGCATCCTGGACACCTATATCAGTCCGGATGGCCGAGAACGAGCGGAAAGGGCTTTACGCTCTCTCGTACAGATGCCGAACGAGACCATAACGATGTACGTGGAGGTCATGACTAGGCTATTCCGACGATCTGACCCGGCCATGCCCGAAGAGAAAAAGGTGCGCCATCTCATGCACGGCGTTAAGGAACAACTGTTCGCTGGGCTTGTGCGCAATCCGCCGAGCACAGTTGCCGAGTTTCTTTCGGAAGCAATCACGATGGAAAGGATGCTCCAGCAGCGGTCTACGACCTATGACAGGCCGGTACTCGCCGCTTCGCTCACGGAGCCGCATTCGGCCTTCGGGGCTAGTCCGGATCTTCTTCGCGACATCATCCGCTCCATTCTGCGTGAAGAGCTCCAGAAGCTTTTCGGTGCTCCCTAGCCGATGGTTGGCTCTGTCGCTAGCATTGTCCGAGAAAAACTCCAGCAAGCACTTCGGCCTTCGGTACCATCTGCTAACCCGCCATCCTTTTCCACCGAGTCCTGTCGGCCAACGTATGCGGACATCTTGCGACGTTCCCCAACTGATTCCACACAATTACTGCCACCCGACCTAGGCTCACTGTATTCAGCCCACCCCGAGCCGGACATCGACAACCGCCGACCACACCAGTGAAAGGCATATGGCGTTCTCCAAATCGGCAGCGCCTGTGCTTCCACTGCGGAGAACCTGGTCACCTGTATACAGTGCCCATATCGACAACTGGGACTGAAGGGTTTCTCCATCGACATGCGTAGCCCTTCTTTAGGCCAACGACCCCGGGATATTGAGGACTACGTAACCCAGCAGCGCATGGCGCCAACTTTTAGACGACGGTCACGATCTCCGTCTCCACGCCGACCATCCTCGCAGCCCAGCTCCTCCGGGATGGCGCAGCGACAGTCGCCTAGTCCGAGCCGGGAAAACTAAAGACAGCGACCTCAGGGGGCGAGGCCGCTTCAAATAGACGCGACGAAGACTCCCCGACAACGCGACCTGTGAGCGACCGCGACTTGACGGTCCCGACGACAGTTCGTACACGTGAAGATAGACTATCGCTGGATATACCCGTGCTCCTCGACGGCTATAAGGTTAGCGCATTGGTCGACACTGATGCTGATTTTTCGATTTTAAGCGGGAAGCTAGCGGCGCTTCTAAAAAATGTGATGACGCCATGGTCTGGTACGCAGATTCGAACCGCTGGTGGACATGTCGTAACTCCGAGCGGTCAGTGCACGGCGAGAGTCCAAATTCGCAACTCTACGTTTGTTGTCAGCTGCCTAGCGATACCTGACTGCTCCCGCGACTGTATCCTTGGTGTCGATTTTCTCCGGGAGTATGGAGCCATTATCGATCTCCGGAAGCGTACCGTGACCTTTTCGACCGAGAAAGCTGATGATACTGATGATAAGCGCTCGTGTGTCTGTCTCTTTCTGTTGTCCGTGTGTTTTTTATGCGCTTTCCAGGTTTAACATGTCTAACCAACTCGCCCGAACGCTGCCATTATTGAAAAAAGATACTGACACCGCAGACCGCCAAAGCCGTGCCCCTCTTCGAATTTCTGCCGAGAGCGTTTCTATTCCGCCACGTTCCAGTGTTTTTGTGACAGTTAACTGGGATGAACTACGTGACGCAACGGCGGTCGCTGAGGGCAACCAGCCCCTTTTGCTCACCCACGGCATCACCTCGGTGCGGAGCCTCATCCGTCTCCGTAACGGCCGATCTGAGCTCCTGGTGACTAACTTCACGAACGAACCCCGCCATCTTTTCCGCGCTACCGCAATTGCATTCGCCGACTCCTTAGCGGACGTTTCTGAATGTTTTACGTTCGGAGAAGTTGAAAATGTGGGCCCATCCCTTGATCGCCTGGATATTAGTACAGATCTCTCGGAAACACAGCAGCACGACCTGGGTTCTCTCCTTCTAAAATACAGCGTTTGTTTCGCGACGTCATCGAAACTTCGGCAAACGCCTCTTGTGAAGCACCGTATAATTACTCCCGACGATGCCCGCCCTATACGCCAGCAGCCGTACCGCCTCTCAACGACGGAACGTGAAGTGATTCAGACACAGCTTCAGGAGATGCTTCGTGATGGTGAAATTCAACCCTCCAACAGTCCGTGGTCGTCCCCTGTCGTGCTGGTGAAAAAAAGATGGCACTCTTCGCTTCTGTGTAGATTATCGAAAGTTTACTTTCGATAATTTATCGAAGGCTACTTTTCAGCGCATGATGGACACCGTTCTAGCTGGCCTCAAATGGCAAATCTGTTTAGTTTATCTCGACGACGTTGTCGTGTTCTCTGAAACCTTTGGAGAACACCTCAAACGCCTTTGCGCAGTATTAGATGCCCTCCCATCAGCTGACTTGACGCTCAAGCCCGAGAAGTGCCACTTTGGCTACAAAGAGTTGAAGTTTCTCGGTCATCTTTTTAGTGCCGCAGGCGTTAGGCCAGACCCCAACAAAACTGCAGCTGTCGCCAAATTTCCCGTTCCTGCCACGAAGAAGAGTTTAAAACGTTTCCTGGGTTTGTGTGCGTACTACCGCCGCTTCATCGCCGACTTTTCCAATATAGCCGCACCCCTCACCCGCCTCACGCGGGTTGATACACAGTTCGTGTGGGCCGCCGAGCGACAGGAGGCTTATGCGGAGCTGCGAGGACGACTGCAAACTACCCCTGTTCTCGCGCATTTTGATGAAGACGCTGCCACCGAGGTCCACACCGACGCCAGCAACATCGGCCTTGGCGCTGTACTCATTCAACACGAAGCTGGCGTGGAAAGGGTCATTGCGTATGCCAGCCGCACTCTCTCCCTCGCTGAAACAAATTATTTCACTACGGAAAAGGAATGCCTCGCGGTTGTGTGGGCAACTATGAAATTTAGGCCTTACCTCTATGGCCGCGCGTTTAAAGTCGTTACTGACCAGCATTCTTTGTGCTGGCTGGCAAATCTCCGTGACCCATCGGGGCGCCTAGCACGATGGAGCCTTCGCCTCCAAGAATTTTATTACTCCATTGTGTACAAATCTGGTCAGAAGCACGAAGATGCTAACGCGCTCTCCCGGGCACCCGTCGGAATTGTCGATAACGTCATGGACGACAGAGGTTTTCTTGGACTAGTGAATGCCTCAGACATAATGACCCGACAGCGAGCTGACCCAGACCTTCGACCTGTCATTGACCACCTAGAGGGACGCGCTGCTGACATCCCCCGCCAGTTTGGAAGGCACCTGTCTATATTCTGTCTTCGGAATGGCGTTTTATTCAAGAAAAACTCCAGCACTGTTGATCGAGTGCACCTCCTTGTCGTGCCGGCCGACCTTGGCGACGATATCCTTTTTGCTTGCCACGATGAGCCCACCTTCGGCCACTTGGGCTTTGCACGCACACTCGCTCGAGTTCGTCAAGCCTACTATTGGCCTAAACTTTCTGACGTCGTCCATCGCTACGTCAGAGGCTGCCGCGAGTCATCATCATCATCATCAGCCTGATTATACCCACTCCAGGGCGAAGGCCTCTCCCATATTTCTCAACTTAACCCGGTTCTGTGCTAACTGCATCCACTTGACCCCTGCGAACTTCTTAATCTCATCCGCCCACCTAACTTTCTGCCGCCCCCTGCTACGCTTTCCTTCCCTTAGAATCCAGTTTGTTACCCTCAGCGACCATCGGTTATCCTCTCTTTGCACTACATGTCCTGCCCATGTCCATTTCTTCTTTTCTAATTTCTACTAGAATGTCGGTAACTTGAGTTATTTCTCTGACCCACTCTGCACGCTTTCTATCTCTTAATGTTACCCCTACCATTTTTCGTTCCATAGCCCTCTGGGTTGTCCAAAACTTAAGTAGAACTCTCTTGGTTAGCCTCCACGTTTCAGCCCCATAGGTGAGTACAGGCAAGATGCAACTGTTGTATACTTTCCTCTTGAGTGATACCGGTAAGCTGCTAGTCATAATCTGCGAGTGGTTGCCAAATCCGCCCCATCCCAATCGTATTCTTCTTGTTATTTCCTTTTCGTGGTCCGGATCTGCGGTTACTGACCTAAGTAGACATATTCGCCTACTACTTCCAATATTTCGCTACCTAATGTAAACTGCTGTTCCTTCCCGAGGGTGTTGAACATTACCTTAGTCTTCTGCATATTGATTTTCAAGCCTACCTTTCTACTTTTCCTGTCTAGGTCATCAATCATTATTTGCAGTTCATCCCCCGAGTTGCTTAGCAAGGCAGTGTCATCAGCAAATCGCAGATTACTGAGGTATTCTCCATCTACCCTTATCCCTAACTGCTCCAATTCCAAGTCTCTGAATACTTCCTCTAAACAAGCTGCGAATAGTACTGAGGAGATTGTGTCTCCTTGCCTAACACCTTCATTTATTGGAATTTTGTTACTTTCTTTATTCAGAACTATGGTTGGTGTGCAGCCACTATATATATCTTCCAGCACTTTCACGTACGGCTCGTCTACCCCCTGATTTCGCAATGCCTGCATCACCGCCGAGGTTTCAACTGAGTCAAATGCTTTTTCGTAATCAATGAATGCTATGTATAAGGGCTGGTTATATTCCTAGCATTTTTCTATCACCTGATTGATGGTATGGATATGATCGATAGTAGAGTACCGTTTCCGAAACCCTGATTGATCCTTTGCTTGATTGCAGCATAAGGTTGTCCTGATTCTATTAGCGATTATCTTAGTAAATACCTTATATGTAACAGACAGTAAGCTGATTGGTCTGTAATTTTTAAGGTCCTTAGAGTCCCCTTTCTTGTGAATGAGGATAATGTTTGCATTCTTCCATGGCTCCGGTACCGTCGATGACACCAGGCACTGCGTATACAGGGTGGCCAGTTTTCCTAGCACGATATCCCCCCCCCCCGTCCTTCAGCAAATCTGTAGTTATCTGATCCTCTCCAGCTGATTTCCCACTTTTCATAGTTTCTAGTGCTTTCTTGACCACGTCCTTCGTCACTGGCGGAACGTCTGACTGTTTTTTTCTACCGCCAATCTCATAACGGTCCTGACTACTTTGGCGACTGTAGAGATCTTTATAGAATTCCTCGGCTACTTTAACTATCTTTTCCATATTAGTGATAACGTTGCCCGCCTTGTCCCTTATCGCATACATCTGGTTTTTGCGTATGCCCAATTTCTTCTTTGCCACTTTAAGGCGCCCCCCATTCTTTACAGCATGCTCAATTTTCTCCTTGTTATACTTCCTTATATCGGTCACCTTGCGCTTATTGATTAGCTTTGATATCTCGGCCAATTCGATCTGGCCTGTTGGATAGGTTTCCTTGTCAATAAGTATATGGCGGGTAATATAGATGAACTCTATAGTATTAATGAGATGGTTGCAGGCATTGTAATTAGGCTTAATAAGCGATATAAACTGAAGGTTGTACAGGCCTATGCACCTACATGTAGTTATGATGACCAGGCAGCTGAAAGCTTATATGAAGATGTAGAATCGGCAATGTGAAATGCAAAAACGCAGTATACTGTACAAATGGGCGATTTCAATGCCAAGTTAGGGAAAAAACAGGCAGGAGACAAGGCAGTATGTGACTATGGCATTGGTTCTAGGAATAGCAGGGGGGAGCTCCTAGTTGAGTTTGCAGAGTGCAATAACTTACGAATCATGAATACCTTCTTCAGCAAACGGAAGAACCGGAAATGGACATGGAAAAGTCCTTACGGAGAGACTAAAAATGAAATCGACTTCATAATGTGTTCAACCCCCGCCATTATGCAAGATGTAGAGGTAATCGGGAAAGTGCGATGCAGTGACCACAGGATGGTGAGGTCCAAAAATAGCCTAAATCTGAAGAAGGAACGCAACAGATTAGTAAGAAAGAAACCCATCAACGAATTAGCGGTGAGGGGGAGGGCAGAAGAGTTCAGGATCTCGCTACAGAATAGGTTTTCAGCTCTAACTGAGGATGGCGACATTACCCTAGAGGCAAGGAACAATAATTTCAGAGATATCATTACTGAGTGCGCAGTAGAAGTAGTCTGTAGGATAGTTAGAGAGGATACCAGCAAGCTGTCTAAGGAGACGAAAGATTTGATTAAGAAACGCCGCGAGTGTCAACGTCGAAAGGTGCCTCCTCTCAAGCCCGCGGGTTTGCTACAACCTATTATTTCACCTCGGACGCCGTTTGACCATGTCGGCATCGACCTACTGGGCCCATTTCCGCTGTCATTGATGGGTAACAAATGGATTATAGTCGCGACCGACTATCTCACACGTTATGCGGAAACCAAGTCAGTGCAGCGGGGCACATCAATTGAGATCGCTCAATTTTTTATGCAGCAAATCGTGTTGCGTCATGGCGCACCGTCGCTAGTCGTAACCGATCGAGGCACCGCGTTTACGGCACAGCTCATGCACGACGTGCTCAAGTTTAGTCACACCAACCACCGAAAAACTACTGCATATCACCCGCAGACGAATGGCCTCACAGAGAGAGTCAACAAAACTATCGCCGACATGATCGCAATTTACATAGACTCGCAGCACAAAAACTGGGATGAAATTCTTACTTACATCACATATGCCTACAACACGGCCACCCATGAGACGACGCGTTTTACACCATTTCGCCTAGTCTACGGACGTGACGTTCAGACGATGTTGTATGCCATGCTTCCGAGCTGAACAGATGATCATCCACTCACGCCAGACGCCGAGCAGTTTGCTCAGCGCGCTGAAGAAGCACGTCAACTTGCCCGCGTTCACATTCAACAACAGCAGGGCACGGATGCACGCCGCTACACTCTCTGTCATCGACACATCGAATACCATCCTGGAGAGAAAGGTTGGGTGCGGACCCCGTGCGTTGGCCCGGCTTGTGTAATAAACTGATTTCCCGTTACTTTGGACCTTACGAAGTTCTGCGCCGAGTCACGGAAGTGACTTACGAAGTTCTTCCAGTGGGTAATGTGCAGCCTTCGCGTCGGCAACCACGCTCCGAGGTCGTGCACGTTGTCCGCATGAAGCCCTATTTCACGCGGTAGTGCGCTATGCGCTTGTTTCGTTGTTGCGTAGGACACCTTACCCCGCCTCCGTTATCTATGCTGTCCATGTGCTGATCTTTCTTTTCGCTTACATTGCCCATCGCTCACGCTCCGTGCACTATTTCTTTCTTTAAGAGGGGGAGTAATGCCACCTGGTGTCTCCATGTTCTTTCTGCGCCGGAAGAAGAGGACACTGAAGTTGACTCGCGTGCTGTGCGTCGAACGTTTCTTGCTTGTACAGCTTCGTCCCGTCGTTTTAGTCACCTCTAGCCCTGTTGTCCGTGACAATATGAAGAGCTGGCTGAACCTCGGCGCTCTTTGTGGGCGTGGGAACGGCACTGCGATGAGACTAAACAATTCGCTCTGCTTCTTCACTCAGGTTACGACATGAATACACTTAAGCGTTGTACCACGATCTTCATTTGTAAGCGGCACCAGCAATTTGCCCTGTCACTACAACGACGCAAGGGAATCAGCACGACAACTGTATAACTCGCGAGTACGTTTTTGCAGGCTAGTTGGTGCCTAAGCATTCTGATTTTTGCGCAACAAACACAATGCTAAGACAATTGTATCTTCACGGCTATCCCTCCACAATACCTGGGACCCGGATCGACGTCAACATCATTATCTTCTTTGCATATGTAGAGCTGGCTGAACCTCGGCGCCCTTAGCAGGCGTGGGAACAGCACTGCGATGAGGCTAAACAATCCGCTCTGCTTTTTCACTCAGGTTAGTTCGGTTGCTTCTCTGTAAGTCGAATAACGTTTGTCTGTTGTTTACTTTGCATGTTCCATGAATGCGTTGATGTTGAACTCCTTATGCTGTCTGGGAGCTTAACCCTGGGCCTAACAAGAAAGCCCAGGCGCCGAACCCTTTGTCTGCCTAAGCAGTTTGATGATATGCTTACAATATTACAAGCTGTACACACGCGAACTGAAAACATGAAAAATGACCAGGTGGATTGAATCAAATCTGTTGATGACCTTAGAAAAAAACAGCCGAAATTTCAGGAGAATCTAGCACAGTTTGACAAAAGATTGACGGAGGTTGAGCACAAAATGGCCGCTTTTGAGGCAGTTAAGAAGGAGGTATAGTGTATTCACCAGTCGATTGACCATCTTAAGGGAGAAAACGTTCAGCTTCGCTCTAAGCGAGTTGAGCTTGAAGACAAGCAGCGGCGAGATAACCATTTATTTTATGGCTTATCTGACACCCAGTCTGAGTCTGGGCTCAAACAGAAGAAAAGCTAGTCGATATGCTTTCGTCCTGCTTGGAAATATCACCCTTTGAAATATTCATCGAGAGAGCACACAGGCTGGGAGTTTGTACGTCAAATAAATGCAGGCCGATAATTGCCAGATCTCATCCTTCAAGCTCAAACAGCATATTCTGTTAAATAGTTGTAAGCTGAAGGAAGAAAATATAAATGTTAGCGAAGACTATTCCTCCGCTACTCGTCTTGCTAGGACTAAACTTGTAGAATTCGGCAAAAAAGAACTCTTAACTTTCAGTCCTCTCTTTAACAAACTGTACATCAATAAAAAATGCTACACCTACAATCCCTCTGATGCCTGCGTGCATGAAATTTCTAACGCCCTTTCACCACCGGTTGAATAACTTTCCAATGGCTCCGCGTAATCCGCCACACAATGGCGAGGGGCCCCAGTTGCTAACAAATTTTCGCTTTTGTTCTCAAATATTCGAATCTTCCAAAATGCGACGACCTTTGCTCTGCTATCGACGCAGACGTATTCTGCCTTAACTGAAACGTGGCTGTCTGCGAAGGTTGATAGCAGCGATTTATTTGATTGTAAAAAAAACAGTACAACATTCATCCTTGCGACACCTCGATGTGGTGGAGGCGTGCTGTTTCTGATAATGTTTTGTCGTTTCCTATTATCTTAACAACGCTTTAGAAACCGTTTTGGTTGAAATGCGAACATGCTCGAAGAAACTGATATTGGGCGCTTGCTATCGTCCGCCGTCCTGTTCACCCACCTTTGCCAACGACCTTCATGATCTAATCCGCATGGTCCCAGTAAGGTATCCGAATAGTCCCTTCCTTTTAAAAGGTGACTTTAATTTCCCTAATATTGTATAGTCTAATGTGCATTTCTATTGTCATCATTTTTCCAGTGAAGGAGACAGTTTTTTAATGTGTGCAATGATTTCAACTTGTCTCAGCTCGTAATGCAGGCCACTACTTCTAACATCCTGGATTTAGTACTCACCACTGCACCTCATCTTTTCAATCGTATATCGTACCTACCCGGGCTAAGTGACAACTTGCTGCTTCATTTTTCCCTGACCTGCTCTGTCCCTCACCAGGGTAACCATAAGGAATATATTCGTGACTATAAACATGCTCATTTTAATGCCATTAACCATAATACCGTAGCAGTCTCGGCGTGTTGGTTATTCATGACGGAAAAATACAGCGCAGAGAAGGACGAGGACAAAATGAAGACACATAGGACACATAGGACACGTGTGTCCTATGTGTCTTCATTTTGTCCTCGTCCTTCTCTGCGCTGTATTTTTCCATCATTCACCATAAGCTCTCTATATTTTAATATGATTATTTACCTAATTTTCGTGATCGCTGTGTGTATACAAACTGGAATCTATTTAGAGAAACCGTCTCATTACTCACTGATCAATACATACCACGCATAGTAATCATGTTCAACAGGCAATCGCCGTGGTTCAATCAGTCATTAAAAAAATTGCGTAACAAGAAAAAGCATGCAAAGCTATCAGGTACTCAAGAACGTTGGGCTGTCTATCAGGCCGTTGCTATAGAATACAAAAAAAGCACTCAAGAATACAAAGGATTCATTTTTCAAGATTACGTTACCATCTCTCTTAATTACTAACCCTAGGCAATTTTGGAGCGTAGTCAACAGAAGAGACAATTCAGCTATTACCCTGAAAGACTCGAGTGACCAATTAATTCAACCTGATGAGTGCGAAAATGTTCTAAATGATGTATTTGTATCTGCTTTCTAAAAATGTGCCCTGTAACCCCGTCCTATCCTTCTAACCACTTCTTGCAAATGGACCCTATTGTTTTTGGTGTTGCGGGCATAGAAAAAATAATAAAAAAACTAAAGGTTTCTTCGTGATGTGGCATTGATAATATAAATTTCAAGTTCTTGCTCAGGACTAAAGTATACAGTGCTATAATACTTTCTAACATAATCCAGCAATCTATACAGACAGCCTACATTCCAGAGGACTGGAAGGTTGGGAAGGTGATCCCATTGCACAAATCTGGGGATAAGCATTCACCTCATAATTATAGACCCATTTCACTAATGAGGATTGAATGTAAGATTATAGAACATGCCGTTTACTCTCACCTTGCATTTTTCCTACAGTCAAATGTCTTTTTCACTGATTATCAGCATGAATTTCGCAAGTCATTTTCCTGTGAAACACAACTTTTATACTTTGCACATGATCTAAATTCCATTCTTGATAGGGGTTCCATTGTTGGCTGCATATTCCTAGACTTCGCAAAAGAGTTTGACGAGGTCTCTCATCAACTGCTTTCTCTGAAACTAAGTAAACTTAAACTTGATGCTAATGTTCTTGCATGGCTGCATTCCTTCCTCACTGATCGTTCGCAATTTGTCATAGCTAATAATACTTCCTCTTTCACGTCTCCAGTCGACTCGGGCGTGCCACAAGGCTGTGTCGGGACCGTTGCTTTTTCTAATCTACATAAACGACTTACCAAATAACTCGTGGTCCTTAATTGACCTTTTTGCAGCTGATTGCATCATATACCGCAAAATTAACCATGACCGTGACGTCAGTATTCTTCAATCAGATATCCACCATGTTCTTGCTTGGGCTAACACATGGAACCTGGAACTAAACACTAATAATTGTAAGTACATGCGTGTTTCCCGCCGTAATACTACATTGCCGTCATATCATCTTAACACTAGCAATCCGGAGTGTGTGCATTATTACAAATATATCTAGGTGTATTTATTTCTTCGAACGTTTCCTGGAAGATACACGTAAACCGCGTAACAAATAAGGCAAATCGCATGCTAGAATACATACGCCGCAATTTTCAGCTTTCTTCTAGTCCTATAAAACTACTGCTTTACAAATTTTTAGTTCGTACTAAACTGGACTATGTTGTATCTATTTGGGACCTAAATCAAGAGACGCTCATCCATCAACCAGGATCTGCACAGAACCGGGCAGCTCGCTTCATCCTCTATAATTATCATCGTAACACAAGTGTCACTGCTATGAAAGCTAGCTTATCAACACCAATGCTATCACAACGTCTAAATATATTCCGTCTTTGCCTGTTTCATAAGATATATCATGACAACCCCATTCTTAAGAATAAATTGATAACCCCATCTTGTTACGTTTCAACTCGCATTGACCATCGTCATAAGGTTTGTGTTCCTTCATGCCACACCAATCATTGCTACAATTTATTCAACCCTAGCACATCAGCAAGTTGGAATTACATTCCCCGATCTATTGTCGAAATATCCGATAATCGTATGTTGAAAGCGGCTATAACTAACCTGCTAGCGCCATAAACGCAAGATAGCGTAGCATTGTCATCGTTTTTTTTACCCCATTTTCTTCACACTGCAGTCTTTCAAAACGGGTGTTGAATTATTCTTTTCGCAGGCGCATAATACTGCGTCGAGTGTATTTTTTCTCTCGTCGTTTCCTTGTTTGAAACAGTTCTGCTTACGTTTTGTATACGTATCTGGTTTCTGTATTTGATTTATAATACAGAATACAGATTTATGCCATTATAAAGGATCCTTTTTGTTACTGATGTAACCTGTTTGCTTTTTCCCCGTGAACCGCGCTTATATTTTGTTATATATGTTTATTTTACTGCTGTTTTTGTTTTTACTTTCATGTTTGTACCCCAAACCCCTCTATAATGCCCTCGGGCTGTAATGAAAAAAATAAACAATAAATAAATAAAAACCTTCCCCCTTTATCGTACTCTCAGAATATAAGTTTAGTGAAAAGCTAAGCTGCAACTGCACTGCACCCATACCTTCATGCGAAAACCATGTTCTGAAATGTGCTTTCTGACACGAGCCTCGTCGGCTATTTGCTGTTTAATTTGCATCCCCAACAAGACTATGTAAAAAATGAGGCAGCAAAAACAGGAGGCCATATGTGCAGAACTTCGATGACTGCTTGCCGGGAGGCATCGAAGGAAACTTCGCTCAGTGCGCTCCGGACCTGAATGAGCCTGTACTCAGCTGAACGGTACACACCTCACCTTCTAATTTAACGCTCCCGCAGGGGTTCCACGAACATATCAGGCATGTTCCGTGCAGAAAAGGATCTCGCAGAGCCATCACAAGCTGGTTGTGACACAACAGCGACCTTCTCTTAATTACCTGTTCGTTCGCAAATGCTCGTCAGCGCGTGATGCTCATGAGTCGTCCAATGTTTAGCACAGAAGCCGTTGCGCGTACCTTTGCGCAAAAAAAAAAAAAGAAAGAGACACGCCGCTCCAACCACGCGCCGATTCTGTCTGTCCGCCCATAACGACATTGAACTATATGAACAGAACGCAATCAACGCTGAACGCGACGGTTCACATCCCAGCGAGACCTGAATAGTCAAAAAGTATTAAAACCACATTCAGAAGTACGAGCCCTACCTCCCTTTCCTTCCTTTAATAAAGGCGGTTCTAGGGAATGGTGACTGGCACTCTTGTGCGAGGAAATAGAAGGAACCGCGTCATGGTTCAGCCATGCCTTTTTGACAAAGCCCTGTAGAAATCGTACTATAGGAACAAACTGCACATAGTCACCGTCGCGAAAATGCTTCGAATAGAATCTATTCTTCGGTCGGCTTTAATTTATCTCTTCTCAGCAGCATCTCATTGCGTCGCGAGCTTTTGACATTGGCAGAAACGATGGAAGGACGACATCGTCGTGACCACAGCTGTTCGTGCATGCATGGCTGTGTTGTATCCGGAGCACAACACTGAGCTCACATGTTTTGTACGTATTCAACGTACGCACGCCGAAAGCTCCCTTCATCATCAGCCTGACTATACCCACTGCAGGGCGAAGGCCTCTCCCATATTTCTCCACTTAACCCGGTTCTGTGCTAACTGCATCCACTTGACCCCTGCGAACTTCTTAACCTCATCCGCCCACCTAACTTTCTGGCGCCACCTGCTACGCTTTCCTTCCCTTGGAATCCAGTTTGTTACCCTAAGCGACCATCGGTTATCCTCTCTTCGCACTACATGTCCTGCCCATGCCCATTTCTTCTTAATTTCCGCTAGAATGTCGGCAACTTGAGTTATTTATCTGACCCACTCTGCACGCTTCCTATCTCTTAACGTTACCCCTACCATTTTTCATTCCCTAGCCCTCTGGGTTGTCCTCAACTTAAGTAGAACTCTCTTGGTTAGCCTCCACGTTTAAGCCCCATAGGTGAGTACAGGCAAGATGCAACTGTTGTATACTTTCCTCTTGAGCGATACCGGTAAGCTGCTAGTCATAATCTGCGAGTGCTTGCCAAATGCGCTCCATCCCAATCGTATTCTTGTTATTTCCTTTTCGTGGTCCGGATCTGCGGTTACTGACCTAAGTAGATATATTCGCCTACTACTTCCACTATTTCTCTACCTAACGTAAACTGCTGTTCCTTCCCGAGGCTGTTGAGCATTACCTTAGTCTTCTGCATATTGATTTTCAAGCCTACCTTTCTACTTTTCCTGTCTAGGTCATCAATCATTATTTGCAGTTCATCCCCCGAGTTGCTTATTAAGGCAATGTCATCAGCAGACCGCAGATTACTGAGGTATTCTCCATCTACCCTTATCCCTAACTGCTCCTATTCCAAGTCTGTGAATACTTCCTCTAAGCAAGCTGTATATTGTACTGGGGAGATGGTGTCTCCTTGCCTAACAGCTTTGTTTATCGGAATTTTGTTACTTTCTTTATGCAGAACTATGGTTGCTGCGCAGCCGCTATATATATATATATATATATATATATATATATATATATATATATATATATATATATATATATATATATATATATATATATATATATTGTCCGCGTTGTCCCTTATCGCATACATGTGGTTTTTGCCTATGCCCAATTTCTTCTTTACTGCTTTAAGGCTTTCCGCGTTCGTTACAGCATGCTCAATTTCCTCCATGTTATACTTTTTTATATCGGCCACCTTGCGCTTATTGATTAGCTTTGATATCTCTGCCAATTCGATCTGGTCTGTTGGATGGGAAGCTTTCATACTCTGCTGTTTCTTAATCAAATTTTTCGTCTTCTTAGGCAGCTTACTGGTATCCTCTCTAACTATCCTACCGCCTACTTCTAAGGCACACTCAGTAATAATATCTTTGAAATTATTGTTCATTGCTTCTAGGGTAATTTCGCCATCCTCGGTTAGAGCTGAATATCATTTCTGTAGCGAGATTCTGAACTCTTCAGCCCTCCCCTCACCGCTAATACGTTGATGGGTTTCTTACTAATCTGTTGCGTTCCTTCTTCAGATTTAGGATAATTCGGGACCTCATCATCCTGTGGTCACTGCATCGCACTTTCCTGTTTACTTACACATCTTGCATAATGGCGTGGGTTGAACACATTATGAAGTCAATTTCAATTTTAATTTCCCTGTTAGTACTTTTGCATGTCCTCTCCGGTTCTTCCGTTTGCTGAAGAAGGTATTCATGATTGTTAAGGTATTGTGCTCTGCAAACTTAACTATAGCTCGCCTCTGCTATTCCTAGAACCAATGCCATAGTCACCTACTGCCCGGTCTCCTGACTACTTTTTCCCTACCTTGGCATTGAAGGCGCCCATTAGTACAGTGTACTGCGTCTTTACTTTTCGCATTGACGATTCTAGATCTTCGTGGAAGCTTTCAACTGCCTGGTCATCATAACTACATGTAGGTGCATAGGCGTGTACAACCTTCAGTTTATACCGCTGAATAAGCCTAATTGCGATTCCTGCCACCCTCTCATTAATACTATAGAATTCATCTATATTACCCGCTATATACTTTTTGACAAGGACACCTACTCCTAGTTGTCGCCTCTCTGGTAAACCTCGGTAACACAGTACGTGCCCATCCTTCAGTACAGTATATGCCTCATTTGGCCTCCTAACCTCACTAAGCTCTATGACATCCCATTTCATACCCTCTAGTTCCTCTAACAGCACTGCTAAACTAGCTTCACTAGCTGGGGTGCTAGCGTTAAACGTTTCCAGGGTCAGTTTGCAATGGCGGCCTGTCCAGTGGAGCCAGGCTCTCTTAGTACCCCCTGCTGCGTCACAGGTCTGACCGCCGCCGTGGTCAGTTGTTCCGCAGCCGCTGGTGACTGAGGGCTGGGGTTTTATGGAACTAATCATGGGAGGTTGCGGCTAATTACTACACCAGCGTGGCCAACTCCTGTTCTGGTGAGGAAGTGCGTTGCCGGAGGCGTTCACCGGCATCAGGTCGCACCCCAAACCTGTTCATGTAATTTCATGGACACGCGGATTTTTTTTTTTTTAATCCGGTGGAGAATTACGCTGCACCGCGTTTTGTACTCCGGTACTCTTGCATGCGAGGCGGATGTTCTACCGCTGCGCCATCGCTGCATGAAAGCTCCCTTAGATGTCTCCGGCTCCTGAAAGCGATGTCACAACGGACGGAGAAGCGAGAATTCTATCTCTGCTCTCGTCCTCTGTCGCAGTCACATGGGGTGCGGGAGATTTGAATTGCGCACTTTCAGTCGGCGATTGTGCGTGTGTTTAATTGCATAATCGAAAAAACTACTTTACAGACGTGATCAACAAATAATCTACTTCAAAAATCTAGATTGTTAGCACATTTGAAACCCGTGTCCCTTTAAAGGCGCGGTTATACTCCGACGTTTTCGGCGCGCAGGCGCACGCCGGCTGAAGTCGGATACGTCAAGTCGGCGACGCCGCGCCGAGCGGAAAACCGGTCCCCTAGAGTGCAACAAACTCCGACGCGGCAGAGCGTCGGCAGCTGTGGCTGCGCATGCGCAAAAAGCTCAAAGCGTCCAGCCTGCCGCCTGTCGGGAAACTTGCGAAGCAACTTCCTTGTTCCCAGAGGTTCCTTTTTCCCGCCACTCCCGCGCAGCCACGCTACTCCTAGCTCTCTCGCGTGGAGTGCAGCTGTTCGAGGTTGTTACCGTATTCCTTTTAAGATGGCCTGGACGTATCCGGTTCGAAGGAATATAATTCTAGCGTTACTGCTCCACCGTCTGCGTCGAAAGAGGAGCAGGGCTCTCTATATAAGAGAGATCTTCGATAGACGTCCCGAGCACGGAGAGTACCACCACCTGGTACAGGAGCTGCGGCAGAGCGATCCAGAGTACCACTTCAAGTATTTCAGGTAAACGATAGCGAAGTATGCTCGTGTTGCTTCCGGGATTATGCAGCTCGAGTACGTGCTGAAATGTTCTGTGCTGGATTTGTTGAACGCAGGATGACAAAGGCATCTTTTGATAAGCTGTTGAGCCTCGTATATGAGCGGCTCATACACGCACCAACACATAGAAGGCCGATTTCTCCGGGAGAAAGGCTTGCGGTGACATTGAGGTAAGGATATATTCCGTTCATATTTTTCTAGAAATTATCCAATGCAGCGATGTGCATGCATAGTGTAGTTTTACTAACATACATTTTTTTTTCTTTCGTATGCTTCAGAACTTGAGTCGCATAATTTCTAATATGGTGTTGGTCAAATATTTAGGGGAAACCCCCAAGGTGGAGATTTCTAATAAGAAAGTAATTACTCATTATCATGGCTACAAAGGAAAGCTGAATAGCTGCGCTCGGGTGGATGACAATGAGTAATTATTCCCTTATTATAATTTTTAATATATTGCGCGATTTTATTTTTATTTGGCGATATCAGCATATCTGTAGCTTGCTGCATCACAAGGCTTCTGGGCTCACAGAAAATCATCCCAGGATGTTTTTCGTCCCACTTTGCATTTAATAATGCTTCTCCCTAAAACCATCACAGGACTATTTCTGGTCAATATCAACTACAAAAAAAAATCCTAAACGTTTACCTTGGACTCAGACTTGGCTTCTTTAATTGTTATCACCTTGTCATGTCTTGAGGCTGAAAAACATTTGTTTATTTCAAGTCCCTGTTTCTCAGAATTTTGAAATTGTATACAGCACCTATATATTTGCTTCCCTACACTTCAAATTCCATGTCTGTTCTGCATGCTATAGCCCTGTAACTGCCCTTATCCTGTTTGTGAAACATGATGCATGTGCTTTTCATTCTTAAGATAATGTTTACAGCAATAAAAGTTGTTAGATTAATACTTGAACATTACTACAAAACAACGGTTCTCTTCATATCTTGTTTTGCATGCTATAGTCCTGTAACTGCCCTTATCCTGTTTGTGAAACATGATGCATGTGCTTTTCATTCTTAAGACAATGTTTACAGCAATAAAAGTTGTTAGATTAATACTTGAACATTACTACAAAACAATGGTTCTCTTCATATCTTGTTTTGCAGATACCTGGCAACAGGGGGTTCAATAGCCGACATCTCAATGAGCTACCGTATGCATGCCTCAACTGTGCTAGGAATCTTGAAAGAGGCCCTACCAGCAATCTGGGATTGTCTAAAACCAGTTGTGCTTGGGCGTCCAAGTGCAAAAAGATGGGAGAAAATTAGAGAAGAGTTCGAAGTACAATGAAATTTTCCAAATGCCGTGGGAAGTATAGACGGCAAGCACTTCGCCATCAAATTCCCAGACAATAGTGGCTCTGAATATTTCAACTATAAAGGGTTCCACTCTGTTGTGCTGCTAGGCATTGCAGATGCCAACTATCGGTTCATAATGGTGGACATCGGTGCTCAAGGACGGCTTTCGGATGGTTCCGTTTTCCGAGATAGCATCTTGAAGACCAATCTTCAACAGGGAGCTTTAGGAATTCCCTCCATAGTTAATAGGTGGCCGGCTTGTTTGCTTGGCGACGCTGCGTTCCCACTACAGACCTATTTAATGCGTCCGTATCCGGGGAGGAAGCTTGACGAAAGAAAGAAAGTTTTCAACTATCGTCTTTCTAGGGTACGCAGGTGTGTTGAAAATGCTTTCGGCATATTAGTTGCAAGGTGGCGGGTGTTCCTCGGAACAGTGGAAGGCGAGCCAGAGCTCCTCACCCACATGATAGAGGCAGCTGTGTGCCTTCATAACTTCCTCATGGATGATGCTGCCTACTGCCCATACGATTATGGTGACCGGCCATGTGAAGAGGTTTTGCAGCACGGAGAGTGGAGGCACACAGTTGCCCAAGTTGGCACACCTGCACCACCATCAAACCACCGACCTAGCTCAGCTGCCACGGCAATGAGGGATGAAATTGCAGATTATTTCATGTCTGCAGAAGGCTCATTACCATGGCAGCTGAGTGTTGTCAGGCGGAGCTAATCAGCTAACACCACATTGCTCATAATTAAACTGCATGAAAAACCACGGACAGAGACAGAAAATCTACTCTGTATGTGTGTACGTGTTTTCTGTCTTTGTCCGTGTTTTTTCACGCAGTTTAATCATGAACGACAAGCACCAACTAGCCCGCCAGAAAACCACATTGCTGTTAATATGCCTTTTTCATAAACTATATTACCACAATTTAAACTTATTCTTTTTGGGTTCAACCACAACCATATATTTCATCTCCCCTAAACCTCCGCCCAAAGTGAATATTCCACGTAGTAAGCTATTCATATTCCTTTCCTCCCCAAACAAGCAAATATTGAAACAACTTACCTGTGTCACTTACTAGCATAACCAACACTGAAAATTTTAAAACGGCCATTCAAGGTTTTATCTTGTATGATATAACAAATGACTTATTGTGTATGATAGCTATGTTTCTTTTACAATGTATTTTGTACTCATAGTTCTGGTCGCGCTACCATGTAACACTCGGGACGATTGATATTTTTGTGTTGGCATTAGTATTCTTGTGGTGTTTTCTATATGTTTAAATTTTTTTGTATCTTTACGTTTTATATTTGCTTTCTTGTGTTTGTTTTCTTGTGCAATTTGCATTGTTATTTACCGCTCCCCTCTATATGTACGATGTACCTTGAGGGTACAACAAATGAATGTATACATGTGAGTGCATTTCTCTCATGATCGTATAGTCTTGTCATTGGGTTTTTTGTCTGACTTAAGGGAACTCATTGCATGCACTGAATAATGATACTTTTGAATAGGGAACCATGAGCCAAAGGGTTCAAGGCAAAGTGCAATACTATAAACACCAGTTGCCGAAAACAGAATCACAACACACTAAATCATAAAAATAACTGATTACTCACGGCTCCTTTTTTGTGTATTATTCAATTCTTTTCATCCTTACCAGGTATTCATTCTGATGTTCAGTGCACTTTTGAAACATGTGAGATCCTGTTCTTATTTACTTATATGCAAATTCCTAATCTATTTCCATGTAGACACATTTTCAGCACTGTATAGTAGTTTCTTTGAATTTAAGCTGCTAATTCTTGCTATCCATTGCACAACATTCTTTACTTTTTGCTCTTATGCTCGATGCTGTATGCTACATGCTGTATCGTGTTGTTTCCCATACAGTTCCTATAAATTATCTGCCTTTGAATAGCAATCTCCAGTCTGGCTGGATGTGGGTTTTCATGCTTTGGCATAACTACATACTTTCATTAAAACAAAGAATTTCAGGAATCTATAACAGTACCCACAATCAGACACCCATCAGTAAGGGTTTAGCTTTTTCAAAGATAACTAGTCCTTTCTCACAATGGAGGACTCTCTTGAATAATGGTAACACTGGTCACAAAAGTTATATGTGTGAAAAAAGTAATCTAGAAAATAAGCCACAATGGAACTTAATGTTGCAACATTTTGGTGTATAACAGTTCGTGAATAAGTCAAACCACAACATTGCACTTCAACAATGGTATGTTTTTCGTCATATTTATGCCCCTAAAAAAGTAACACAAACAAAACATTGCATCACATATATATTGCACATTATACAGGGTCTTGCATATTTAGGGGCTGTGATTTTAAAATTCCTATGCAAAATCTACTACCCCATTCGAGCTGAAATAACGTTCACAAACCAGCAAAATATCGTCTACGTTATCTGATAAGTGATTCAACACCGGTACTTGCCTAGATTTTCCGAAATCAAGAAAAAACTGCTCTCGGCGGTGTGCACAATTTTCGCAGAAGAGAGTCGAAAAGCTATTTTGACATGGTGCGTCATCTGTCGGGCAGCGAAGCAAGCGCGCCAACGGCCGGGATGGAGCTTGTCTCAATGCTCGACAGATGACGTATCATGTCAAAATAGCTTTTCGACTTTCTTCTGCGAAAATTGTGCACGCCACCGAGAGCAGTCTTTTCTCGATTTCAGAAAATCTGGGCAAGAACCGATGCTGAATCACTTATCACATAACGTAGACTATATTTTGCTACTTTGTGAACATTATTTCAGCTCGAATGGGGCAGTAGATTTTGCATAGGAATTTTTTAAATCCCAGCCCCCAATAATCAAGACCCTGTATACGATATGATACTTGAAATACAGTAATCATCTCACACTTGGTTTGGACGAACATTTGTGCCAAGGAGCATTGATCGCTTGGTCTGAGGCCCACTGCATGGAACATTTGTGGCGACCGAGGCAGGTGCCTTGCAACTACCTTGGCTTGGTCTCAGACCCAGCGGCCAACACTCACCAGCGCTGACGCCAGTTCAGGCCACACTATCGAAAAGCTGATTCAAGTTAGCATGTGGCATTAGCACTTTACTGAAATGAGATCCAATATCACAGCACGCATATTTGTCAGTAAGCCAAGATAGTAACACCAAACAAGTGAATGAAATAAATATTGCACATTTTTTAATCTGTCATCATGCTGAAATGGCTATATGTAAAGTAGAAACATAACTATTAACTTCATGCAACAATGAGGTCTGGGACAGTAGTGGTATACACATTACTATCAAGAAGCAAATACCCGTAGTTGCACACTATGTGGTGCATCGGATCACACTGTACAGCTTGTAAATAATCAATGTGTTTGAGGCATTCGCCCTGTTAGATACTGCTGCTCTAGTTGTTGCCCTTGTAATACCAAATGTACGCAAGAAAAAGTGTCTGCTGCATGAGGAATGTAATGCCACAAGATATCGGTTCTTGTTAAAGGACAGTAGTTCAACAAAAACATCTCACCTCCAAGGCAATTCCTTGCTTGGTAGATAATGGATAGACAACTAAAACCATAAGACAGATATTTGTTTCATCCTTCACTATTTTTCTATCAAAATGATGCCTTGCTATTCTTAGTGCCACCTAGAACCACTGGTGGTCAAAATTTCCAGAGCCCTCCACTATAGCATCCCTTGTAGCCTGAGTTGCTTTGGGACTTTAAACCCCATAAATTAAACCAAACCAACACCTGAGTTGCTTTGGGACTTTAAACCCTATAAACTAAACCATCCTGTAGCCTGAGTTGCTTTGGGACTTTAAACCCCATAAATTAAACCAAACCAACACCCGAGTTGCTTTGGGACTTTAAACCCTATAAACTAAACCAAACACCTCAGTTGCTCTGCGACTTTAAACCCTATAAACTAAACCAAACCAACAAAGAAAATGAGCTACATGCATACGGTTTTGTATTTCATCAAAATTAGATTCAATATTGCATTGTTAATATTTGTACTACTTTATCACAGCATAGCTTAACAGCATGTCACGCCCTGAAACACTCAAGCAATTCATGCAGTCTTGTGAGAATAAATGAATTACACTGAAAATTTTGCGTTCTCTGCATTATTCAATAATGCAGAGAATATATATATATATATATATATATATATATATATATATTCAATTTGTATCTAATCTTCTTAAAAAAATTGGGTACTTAATGCCACATTGATTGACTCTGGGGTGTTATTCTATTTCCTCTTCCAGCTCTGCAAGGATCTGCATGATTCTAACCTTACCTTTGGATGCCAATTTACGAGGCATCCTCTCTAAACTCAAGGCTACAGTTAGGCCAAACGCCTCACTTTCTGTCATTTTTTTTTCAAGCTGGCCCAAAAGTTAGTCCTCGAAACTGTCTGTTTTTTTTACCTTTTTTTTGCTTTTGCACGGCCTCAATTTGCCTTTCTGGTGGTGGTGTTGCCAATGGTGGTGGTGTTGCCAATGGTGGCGGCGCTATTGGTGACTGTTGCTCCAGAGAAGCATCCAGGCCTTCCATTGTTGTTGGTGATGGTGGGGCACTCAGCATTCTTCCAAAGATGCCCTCAGCAGTCTCGCCAGAATCGCCAACAGACTGCGAAGGCGCTTCTATGCTGCATGTAGTTCTGCGGAGAAAAGGTTGACATTGTTCAAGGAAAAGCAAATGTGCGTTTGTGAAGCTAAAAAATTGATTTCGGCATATTTTATTTGCATGCATTGCTCCTTGAGAATGCTGGACTTCTTTGGAGCAATAATATCGTATATACAATATTGATATACAGACAAGAAAGTTACAAAAGTCGCTTGCACAATCGTAGGTGTCATGCTGCAAAAGGTCAAGTTAACATCAACGAGACAAACGATTCTGTCGAAATATTAAGTGTTCAATTTATAGTTCTGTGTAAGGACCAAAGGCATATGAGAAAAACAGTACTCTTAAGATTCTGTGTTCAAAAAAAAAATTAAGATGCGGCCAACTAAAATAAACTCATCTATCTTAAATGAATGCACGAAAAACTTATAATGACGCAAACATGAAAATTCAAAACGCAATGCGAATCAGGATCGCTAGGCTTGCTTCTCTGCATGAGAGCAATGTCGTGGTAAAGAAGCTTTACAAAAACAAAGTATGTATGATTATGGAACACAGTTATCAAAAGAGATGAAAGACTAAACAGCAAAAAATGCTTTCTGAAAACTGTGAGAAAGCACAAAAACTCACTTTCTTGGACGGCCGCAATCCCTGTAAAAGGCCATTGATTCAGCGAACTCCCACGTTCGCCGTGAGACATAGCCGCTGCCGCTCCTCTTGGTAGCCTCAATAGCCTTCAATTCGCGCGTGTAGCGGTCTCTCAACCGTTTCCACAGTTTGAGGCACTCTTCAACTGAAACGAGAAAAGCAAGCCAAACCTGCCGATGGTGACTGCGTACCAGATCCGGAGAAGTATCTACACGAGCACTGCCGCTCAATTGAAGCGCACGAGGAGAGACACGAAGCGTTGACGTACCTGTCGCGAGGCCTGAGTGCAGTCGGATACGCTCCCATGCATTGTTTTTTCTGTCGACGTCCCGATAGTCAACTCTTTTCGTGTCGTAGACGCAGGGGTGCTGTTGTACGGCGTCCAAGAACCTCTCGATTACGGACCCGGTGAGGTCCATCATTGACATTGAGTCGTTGGAGGCGGCCATCTTGTGCTGGTAGGGAGCGACGGCGACAGAGGGCGCGCAGTGCGGACGACCTTCGACCTCGGCGCGGCCCGCGCGAAATGCAGACGATTGCATTCGGCGCCGTCGGGCCGCGTCGGAGGCCGCTGAACACGTCGGTGCTGAGCGCCGCTGGAGTGTAGAGGGTCGCGTTTTGGCCGACGTGACGTCGGAGTATAACCGCGCCTTAAGGGTTGGTTGTCTATGTTAGGAGTGTGGGGCTTGAGAAATTATTTGTCTCAGCGATCCCAAATGGTGGAACTTGGACCTGTGCAAAGCAGTATTATAGACTTACATAGTGGTGTTCCTCAGGGATCCATCTTATCACCTCTCTTATTTAATCTTTATGTTAATGACCTTCCCAGTGTTATAACTTCATCACAGATTTATCAATATGCTGATGACACCCTCCTCATCTCAGCTAATGCAGATTTTTCGGGCGCACTCCAACAACTTCAAGAGGATGCCACCAAGCTATATGATTGGTTTCAATGTAACTTGATTGAAATAAATCCCCAAAAAACTCAACTAGTGTGCTTTCACAATGCACACAAACCAATCCCTAAAAACGCAGCGGTTGTTTTGCACAGCTCCAGATGCACTGCATGTTCTTGCTGCCCCATTACATGTGTTCCGACCGTGAAATACCTTGGCATTTACATGGACAGTGATTTATCCTGGAACACACATATGGCGCACCTCAGTAGGAAGCTTAGAGGCGTCGCATGCTTGCTCTATGCTCTAAGGGCCTACCTGCCGTTTGCCATAAGACGTTTAATTGCACAGTCCTTGGGATATTCTTTGCTGAGATATGGCATGTGCTGTTTCTTTAACTGTTCTGAAACATGGAAAAATAGGATAAACCGTATTCTCAAGAATATGGCTAAGAGTGTAATCTATTCAACACCCCATAAACTGCAAAGTGTATTCCTTTCTTCAGGTCTGCCATCCTTTGACACTGTTTTCAAACAAATCACTGTACTTAGATATTTCTGGAACACCGAATTTAGGTTGCCTAATGTTAAACCTATTCCACTACGGAACATTCCTAGATATTTCGTGCCTACAGTGCGAACTCATTTTGGTATGTCTGTGAGGTCATTTTATATCCCATGTATATTCAATGAGCTGCCTGATGACGTTTTCAACTTGAACACTCGCAGGCAGTTACGGGGTGCTATTGCCGAGCTTGAGCAGCTCTAGTTCATGCTGTTTTCGTCCACAAAAAAAAAATAATAATAATTCTGTGATTTGGTAACAGAGGTTGTTGCTGCTGCCGGACGGCGCCCTACAAGCCCAATTGCGGCTTTGGCGCGTCCGCGTCCTGTATTGTTTTTTTTTTGAAGTGAATAAAGTATTATTATTATTATCATTATTATTAAGGAAGATTGGGCGCAGGGTGTGGTAGGCCCCTCCCCATAATTTGAGTTTCAGTTTATTTCCCACAAGTACAGGGGATGTACAAGGTGCGGCGAGGGTGACGGGATAAAAGCTGAATCTATAGCAGCTTGACTGGCCCCGTCACCCCAAATAACATGGCAGCAATCTTGACACTTTGGAAACTCGGAACAAATATATAATGGGAAGAACAACAAGTAGCAACTATTTCATATTAGCAAAAGATATACATACAAGATATACAAGATATACAAATGCGACCAAACAAAAAAGAAGGAAATTATGCATTCGTTCAGAACACAGTAAGATTGTACAGTACCGGTTAGTAATTTCAAATATTTTTTCTTCGTTTGAATACGCAGCTACTTGCCCGGTAGCTTATGTTTGTTCAGTGTACTTGGCAGGCAGTTTTGATTCATCTGGAGAGCATAGTTTGCACATGGTCGCGGAATGTGCCAATGTTCATGACGGTGGGTGGAACGCGATGACATGCTAATCTGTAAGATGACAGCAACCCGTAATGTTGTTCTATATTTATGGATTTCCGATTTCAGGGATGCTAACAACTGATGCTCATAGAGGGTAGGAAGTTTAGCAATCTTCTATTTACGGAATAGATCAGAAGTGTGGGCACTGTATGGAGTGTTTGCAATTGCTTGAACTGCATGCTTTTGTAAAGTAACTAACCGATTAATTCATTTCTTGGTACCGTTATGTCAAACCAAATGACAATATTGCAGATGAGATGTAAAAATTGTGTTATAGAGCATTAGCTTTTGAGGGACGGGTAAAAAGTGCTGCACTTTTCTCAACGTACCTAATGCACGTTTCTCAACATAACATACACAGTTAAGTTGGTATGCTGTCTGCGCGATAATCCCGTAGCATATTTTCATGAAAATTGATTCCTAGGAACAAATTTCGATTTCATTATTGTAGCACTTCAGCTGAATAATGCGAACGTTAGTTTTTTTAGCTTGAAAGAGAACTTCTTTTGATTTGGAACAGATTATTTTCAGACTGTTCGCATTTGACCATATACATTTATTTATTTGAAAATACTGCAGACCATTGCTTGGCCCAAGCAGGAGTGAATTCAAATTGCTACATAATGAAAAGAATAAAACTATACAATATTAGCAGCACACAAATACAAAATATACATAAAACAATATTAGCAGGCAAATAGACGTTGTAATGCATCAGAAAAATTATGTGAGGGTAAAACTTATGCTGGTAACAAATTCCAATTTTCTACTGTTCTAGGGAAAAAACTGAACTTAAAACTGTTAGTTTTGGCAAAAATGGGAGCAAGTGAATACCGATTAACACAGTGAGTCCTTCCCACTACTGGGTGCTTAAGGCATTCTGAAAGCTGGAGTTTATTTTTTCCTGTTAAACTGTTAAAGAGGAATGTCAATCGGGCAATCTTTCTGCAGGTTTCCAGTGTATGAATGCTATTTAAATTCATTCACGGTGTAGGGGAGTCCTCCCTTCTATATTTTCCGAATATAAACCTAACAGCCTTTTTGTTACCTTTTTCAAGACTCGTTATATCTTTTTTCGTGTACAGGTGCCAAACTACCGAAGTGTATTCAAGCGAAGACTGTACGCAAGTTTCATAAGCTAATTTTTGTTATATGTGCCGGGGCAGTTTTTAGCTTTCTTCGTAAAACCATAGCTTTCTTAATACAGCTGTAGAAATATTAGTAATATGTGCTGTCCATTTTAACCTATTGTCAAGAGTTACACCTAAATATTTTTATTTTTCAACTTCCAAAATTGTACTGCCGATGAAGAAAGTAAGGAAGCAAAATGGGGAGATTTTTTTCTGTTATTCGTAAGACAACAGTTGTTTCAGTATTATGTTCCATAGCCCATTTAGGACACCACTTATTAATGGCGAAAATTGCTTTTTGTACACAGCTGTGGTCATTTCCGGATAAAATTTGTTTAAACACAACGCAGTCATCTGCCAATAACTTAACAGATACATCGGTAGGCACAACACTAATTAAATCATTTACATATATTAAGAACAACAACGGTCCAAGCACACTTCCCTGTGGTACTCTTGATTCAACACTGAGGACGCTGGAAGGCGTCTTATTAATTTCTACATATTGACGTCTGCCTCTAAGATAGGCTTCAATCCATCGGATGATAAAAAAAGGCACACCCATACATTCCATCTTATACAGAAGTTTTTCATGTGGCACCTTATCAAACGCCTTGCTGAAGTCAAAGAAAACCACATTTGTTTGCCCGGAGATATCAAGCACACGCGCAAATTCGTGCACAGATAGAACAGTCCGAGCAACTGTGGATAACCCCTGCCTAAATCCGGGCTGATTATCAAACAAGAGATTATGATCACTCAGGAACTTTCGCAGGTAGCCGGCAATAATATGCTCCAACATTTTACAGCAACTGCTTGTTATGGAAACAGGCAGACAATTTGAAACTGATAGTCGATCACCTTTTTTATATACAGGAACCACACGTGCTATTTTCGAATCTGCAGGAATTTCTTCATTTGCTAATGACAGTTTAAAGATGTCTGTGAGAAAACCTATTACTTGTTCAACATATCGCCTCAAAAATGCATTCGGAAGACCATCGTGGGTCCAACTGTTTTTTTAGTGCGCACTTTAAAAAGCATATCCAGGAAACCCTCACGAGTTATTTCAATGCCATTCTCTGGTGCAGGCGTTGCGTTTTTTTTTCGTATTCACCTAATTCTGAAAACACGCCATAAGAATCTGGTTAAAATTCTGAGCTATTTCCGTAGCATCCGTAATAATCTTGTCGCTCACTTTTAATTTAAGTTCATCTTTGGGATTACTCAAGTGCCTCTAAAATTTCTGTGGATCGGTCTTTAAAAACTGTGCTAAAGTGTGCGAAAAATACTTAGTCCTGGCGCTACTCACTTTTGATAATAGGTCTTGTTTGATTTCATTAAACACTGGCGTTGAAACCCCGCCCTTCTTACGACATCTCTTCAGTCTTAATGTGTATAATTTCACGAGTAATCCACGGATGTTTCCGCCTTTTAAATATTTTTCTGTCCGGAACAAAATTTTGAATACAATGCCTAAGCACATAAGCGAACCATTGCCAGGAGCTTTCAACATAATCACTTATAATCCCAAGATTTTAATTAATATAATGAATAATGGCAACATCGTAAGCTCTGCTGTATTCTTTAAGTGTAGCGACATTCAACGCATGTGTTTTTCCGTTTTCAACCTTCCGGAAAAAATAAATAAACTTATGGTAAGATATGCCTGGTTCAATTGTAACAATTCCTTCTCTAAATGCTTCACCAATGAACAGAAGGTCAAGAATTGATCTTTCGCGGGTACATTCAGTACCTATTTG
This sequence comes from Amblyomma maculatum, assembly GCF_055883805.1. NCBI lineage: Eukaryota > Metazoa > Arthropoda > Arachnida > Ixodida > Ixodidae > Amblyomma > Amblyomma maculatum. The sequence goes on along the minus strand of NC_139346.1, from coordinate 11,723,560 downwards.
ATTAAGACCAAGAGCAATCATAATGTCATGCATAATATCACTCGTATGAGATAATCCGAAAGAAAGCTTGCTCCAATTTAATTAAGGCAAATTAAAGTCACCAGTTACAATCACATTTTTGTTTTGTAGCAACAACAATCGATCATACAGTTTAGTCAAGAAGTTTTCATCTGCATCCGGAGCGCGATAGACTGCACACAAATGAAATGTAGCATCCTTCACTTTGATTTTCAAGCAAAGGCTCTCATGTTCAGCAATCTGGCTTTCGACGTCAAGATCGACACAGGATTTAACAACAACAGCAACACCACCCCCTCTAGATCATCTGTCTCGCCGATATAACCGATAACCTGGCGGTACAATGTCATCGTGTTTGATTTATTCGTGTAGTCAGGTTTCATTATGACACACACGTGCGGATCCAAAGAGAGCAAGCATTCCTCGAGCTTATCTGTTTGGTTCACAATGCTTCTTACCCCATTAAGAGAAACTAACAGAACTTCGGATGTTTCTGGCCATTAACTTTCCGATGAAGATGTGGTGCCCCGCTTTATCAATCTTCTAGAGTTTAAAACAGCATCCCATTCATAATACCCCCCATCAATCTTGATCTTATCATAAACCAAGGAAACCTTCCTTCCAGCCTTTTTTTTTAAGTTTTGCACTTTGCCAAAGATGCTGCTGTTTGCACAACGTTTCCGCGCAGCAGTCATTATCGATTCTTATTTTATTTCCCTTTAGTTTAGAAACATTGCTCCAGACTGCTTGATTTTCCCAGTATAGTCGTGAAAGTACGTAATGACAGGGCGATTTGAAGAATTTTTGCCCATGCTATGAATTCGAGCTACAGTTGTGTTTATGATTCGAAGTGCTCTTTTGTATGTTTTGTATACGTTTTTCAAACTGCACGCTGAACGTCATCCGGAGCGGAAGCCTTTGTCAGGCTCTGTAGCCTTTAGCTTTCGCTCCGGCTTTCTGTAATAGAAAGGAACAAATAAAGAAAGAAAGAAAGATGAGCACTGCACTCCCAGTTTAGCAGAAAACAGATCATCAATAACTTTTTTGCGCAAATCTCACTCCGATTCGGTAGGATCATCTTGTATACCAAAAACAATTAAATTTGACCTGCGGCTTCTATCTTCTAAATCTTCAAGCCTCGTTTGATGCCTTGTAATCGCATCCTGCACACCACTTAGGGCTATGCTTATGCTTTCAATTTCATCTGTTTTCATCTGCAGCTCCTGTATATTTGCCTCTATGTTATTTAGGCGATCACCAAAGTTTCCCAGTGCCCTTTCTGTTGCCTGTAGACGAGACCTAATGTCTTTGTACCCCTCAATGAGTGTCTGGAACATTTCTTCAACTGTTGGGCCTGGATTCATCTCTTATCACCACAAATAAGCCGTATACAGGAGCAATAGCAGCTATATGGACAGTTTAAACATGTACATGAGCACGGAAAGAGAACAAGAAAGCTATCGTCAGTTCGTATGGTGCAAACATAACTAACCTGTGCCAGAAAAAGCATTTTGAGCACCTTGCTCGCAGCGCTTTCGCCGTGCCCACTTCCATAGTTTGTCTAAGAATATGTTTGCGGTTTTAACATTATTATTTACATTATTTCTTGTAAAAAACGTATACTGGCGTCGTCGGCATATATAACGCAATTTATGGTGTTATCTAAAGATGCACGGTCGTTAACGTAAGCTTAACGAGATTACAAGCGGTACACCATAGCAATACATCGGATTGATTCGGTCAAACGCCTGTTCAATATCACCTAATCCTTTTGATGAAGTAGATCAGTAGATCGACCTGACCGGAAACGATGATACAATAATATATTTAGCGCCAAAAAAACTAGTGAGTCTTATAGAGACTATTTTCTCTAGACGTTTTAAACATATTGGTAAATTTGAGTTATGCACATAATTTCCTAAGTTATCGTTTTCTCCGCTTTTGTACACTACTGTCACTTTAGCATTCTTCAGTTGCTCAGGAAATACACTGGTATACAAAACTTGTTTGTAAATATGGGCACGGCCGGTCTCGAGGAAGAGCGCGCGCTCTTTCTTACGGCCTTCTCAATCGCCACGGGAACAATGGGAACGTTTCTCCTTTAGTTACGCTCTCCACCGCCGTAAGGCGCGCCACCTGCTCACTGTTCGCTTTGCGTCTGCTTCAGCGGCGGCGGGTGGCTTTTGCCTGGTTTCGCGCTGACGCTCGCGAGTTTCGTGGTGAATGCAGCCCCGAAATTAAAGAACACAGAATGTAGATGCTGCAGCGCCATGTCGTCAACGAACTACACACGTGAAACACTCTCGTTCAGCACACGTTCGACAAGCATGGCATACATTGCGGCATGGTAGCTACTTTTGTCCATTTTATTCCGAAAATTTCCAAAGCCTGTACAAGAATAGGAACAAAAAAAAAAAACTGAATGAGCAGTGATCACATCAAAGCTTCTTCAAGGGTAACATGACAGCAACTCGTCTGCAACAGCAAAACCGTCTTTCAGCGCTAGATGCAAAACCATCCATTAGCACCGAAGATGAAAATAATTTCATAAAAATGTGATATAAATTGCAAAGGGTTGCGTGTTAAATGTTATTACAATTCATATATTACCTAATGTGTGCTATTATAAACATTATTTTAATTTTGCAAATAAACATTGCTTTAATGAAATTTTACATGATAGTAAGCTTATTATGAAAACAATAAAAAATGGTTTGATATTCATGACGCCACTTGTGCTCGAAGTGGTAAAAAGAGGCCAATAAATGACAGTGACCTACAAATGAGTTCGCCTGCTATACCGAAAGTATGCAAGAAACTTCTAAAGCGTTAAAGAAGGACACTCTTACTGAAGACTCAATTCAAGCCCTATATAGCGACCTATTGAGACTCTCTTCGGGAAAGTAAGGTTAATGTGCTGGAGGGAACGACATATGCTAGATGCGAGGGCCGTAACAGCTAGCGGCACATGACTACATTGTCAAGACGGACGTTTCATCAGAGAGCAAAATCTAGGCACTGAAGGAAGTGATGGCATCTCCTACCATCCCATTTCCCACTGTCACATATTCCGGTTTACCTTACGTCGCTGGATATATCGTTTAGTTAATCAACTTCGGGTGTTACGCTTGCGCTAGTCTTCTTGAAACTAGCGAAAGAAGCAGCCCCATGTAGTACACTCTTCTACAGGGACAATATTTTAGTGGACTGCATTATCCGAAACCAGGGTTGTCCTATTAGACAAGATTTTTTTTTTCGAAAAAGCTGCCATGCGCCTACTACGCACAAATGTTCTCGAAGTACTTAAGATCCTGATCAGCCAGCATTTCAGAATTCAACTTTGAGTTGCCCGAAAGGAATTGACAATAACTATGTTATTAGGAGACACAATCTCCCCAGTACTATTCACAGCTTGTTTAGAGGAAGTATTCAGAGACTTGGAATGGGAGCAGTTAGGGATAAGGGTAGATGGAGAACACCTCAGTAATCTGCGATTTGCTGATGACATTGCCTTGCTAAGCAACTCGGGGGATGAACTGCAAATAATGATTGATGACCTAGACAGGAAAAGTAGAAAGGTAGGCTTGAAAATCAATATGCAGAAGACTAAGGTAATGTTTAACAGCCTCGGGAAGGAACAGCAGTTTACATTAGGTAGCGAAATACTGGAAGTAGTAGGCGAATATGTCTACTTAGGACAGGTAGTAACCGCAGATCCGGACCACGAAAAGGAAATAACAAGAAGAATACGATTGGGATGGAGCGCATTTGGCAAGCACTCGCAGATTATGACTAGCAGCTTACCGGTATCGCTCAAGAGGAAAGTATACAACAGTTGCATCTTGCCTGTACTCACCTATGGGGCTGAAACGTTTAGGCTAACCAAGAGAGTTCTACTTAAGTTGAGAACAACCCAAAGGGCTATGGAACGAAAAATGGTAGGGGTAACATTAAGAGATAGAAAGCGTGCAGAGTGGGTCAGAGAAATAACTCAAGTTACCTACATTCTAGTAGAAATTAAGAAAAAGAAATGGACATGGGCAGGACATGTAGTGCGAAGAGAGGATAACGGATGGTCGCTGAGGGTAACAAACTGGATTCCAAGGGAAGGAAAGCGTAGCAGGGGGCGGCAGAAAGATAGGTGGGCGGATGAGATTAAGAAGTTCGCAGGGGTCAAGTGGATGCAGCTAGCACAGAACCGGGTTAAGTGGAGAAATATGGGAGAGGCCTTCGCCCTGCAGTGGGTATAATCAGGCTGATGATGATGATGATGTTATTAGGTCCGCTTCTTTGATATTTGAAACATTTCTCAGAATTTTTCCTCTCAATAATTATACCAGGAAATTGACAGAGAAGACCGGGAGGCAAACTACTTATACAAGCCGTGCAGGAAGATTTTGAGACTGAATTTTCTAGACCCAGGTCGCATTTATTGAATTGATGAATATTGTGGGATTCGGGCTTGCTGCGGCTGCCCTTTGCGCGGCCGCCGCCCGCTTCCCAGTTGTTCTCCCCGTTCCCTTTCTCCCGCCTGAGGCGGCGGAGAGGGGCTCGAACGACTTGTCACTGTCGTTCGGGCCACAGCTCCGCCCTGGCGTCCCAGTGGCTGTTCTCATTGGCGCCTTTTGGCGGGAACACGGCACCGCTTCGACAGCCGCGCTCGCGCGACTGTCCGAGCGGAGCTCAGAGAGAGACTCCTCCGAGACATCGCAAGGTGCGTACGCTACTGTTTTTGTCTGCCGGCCTTTGTCCGCGCAGACCAGTGTGTACTCGAGTTCGTCTGCTCCGGGTCTTACCTGAGAGCGAAGCTCGAGCCTGTCGATGGTGATCCAACGATCCGCGACAGGCGTACCTTGCGGTGGTTGCCCACACTCTCTCAAAGGAACCCTTTGGTCACTGCGAGAGAGATCACAGCACGCCCTTGCGTGCTTGCGGCGCGCACTCCGTGTCACTTCGTGCGCGCAGGGGAGCCTAGCTCCTCGCGCGCTCCCTTGACACGGTGACTGCGTATGTGTGTGTATGTGCGTTTGTAAATATGTGTATATGTGTGCGTATGTGCGTTTGTAAATATGTGTATGTGTGTGCGTGTGTGTGTGTGTGCCACTGGAGGATGGCGTTTCAATAAACGTCTCCTTTGTGAACTTGGAGGTTGGTGTCCTTGCAGCGAAGTGCTCTCCTCCCGGTGGAGGTTGAGTGCGCGCTGCAGTGTTTCAGTGCGCGCGCGGTGACGGCTGATCGGGGCTTCGGCTCGCGCGACGCTCGAACCCGCGGTGGTTGGTGGCCTATGACCACGTAGAAACCACAACTGGCGCCCAACGTGAATTGTCCTGGCTCCATGAGTCGTTGGACAGCACATCGGCCGAGCCGGTCGCCTTGACGATCAAGCTCATGCGCCATGCCTGCCGCCCCCTGCGCGGCACTCGGCAAAGGCACTGAAACACGCTACATGGTTCTTCGGACCACCCTGCGGTGCGACCGTTGACCATATGCCTCCGCTGTTTCAGCTTTACGCCGTTGCGGAAGCAATGTGCGCGACGCCGCCGCACAACAGCACCCGTACCCCGCTTGCAGTCATTTCTGTTCGGGGAACGGCGAGGCGTCGGCCGGGCTCCCTCTGGAAACCGGACCGAAAGCGCGCTCAGTTGGCTGATGCGGCTCCTTGAACTTGCGAGCCGGCTGGCGCGCCATTCTCTCTTGGTACAGCATTTCGACTTTTCGGTGCAGTATCTACAGGGGAGAACGAACGTGGTAGCTGACGCGCTATCCCGTGCCCCACTCGCCCGCGGCGGCGTCTTTACGGACGGCGGGCGAAGGGGGCGAAACAGCGGACGAGCCGCTGAGCGGCACGGAGGGGACGCCCGCAGACGGGTTCCCCATTCCGCTATCCGGGTAAGCAGCGCTTCACAAAGCAGGCGAGGGTGAAAGCTCTTTGTGAGCACATCTGAGACGCCGATGCTAGCGGAAGTTTTGCTGCGAACCTGCGGGGGGACGAAACCAGGCTCTTCTTTGAGATGACTGGGATCGTTTTCGGCCATGAAGAGCTACGACGGTCCAGCAAAATGACCCGTTTTGTCGCGATGTCAGCGACGGTCTCTGGGAGACGAAGCGCCGTTACGCTGCTTGTATTGCAGCGGGCGCAGCGCCGTTACGCTACTTGTATTGAGCGGGCGCAGGGGGGCACGAGCCAGCGTGTGTCGCGGCGTGCCCCGGGGATTCATGTTTGCTGGGTCATGACGGGCTCGCGCTGAAATACATAGCCACGGATGATGAGTCCATGAACCATTTGAAGTGGCTATTCCCCAATGTCTGTGCGGCGCTCTATTGCGTTCTCTCACGACAAACCATTGGCTGGTCATCTGAGTGGCTCCAAGGTTTCAAGAAACCGAGTCAATCGGTGACTGCAGCCGGCATGAAGCGCGACATTTTCCGCTTTTGCCGTTCCTGCCATGTCTGTCAAATGGAGAAGTCAAGGGGTGGCAAGCCACCGGGCATGACGAAACCAACTGACAGTGTGCGTCCGTGGCAGATGGCCACCTGCGATTTCATGGGGAATTTCCCCAGTAACAAGCAGGGGCTCATTGCTGGAGAATCCCCCTATGGGGAAAGCCAGCCGTGCCTACGTTGCAGACCTGGAGGCCTATGCGTAACGGTCTGACGAGCTTGCGCTGGTGCCCATTGTCACCACAGGCAAGTGCCAAGGCACACCCGATGCAGTGGAACGCAGCCGTGCCCCGCACCGGTACAAGGTGAGGCGACGTTCACCTGTGTGATTGATGCCGGACGGCGGGCCTTTTCCGCAACCGAAGGCATACCGCTTCACCGAGCGAGCTTGCTCGTTCAACCCTACCCGGAAGCAAGGTTGGTCTCTACCTTTTCTAGCTCGCTCAGTTCCAGCCTTTGTATTTTATTTTGTTTTTGTGTCTTTTCACATTTTTCGCTTTCTTCTGTTTTTGTTATTGCTTCCTATCTTGTAAATATTGTACAGTGAGTGCCTTCTTTTGTACAGCGCGTCTTCTCTCCTCTTTCTTCTTGAAATCGCGAGGGTTGCTCATTAGCAGTCCCGACGCGCGGCTTTTCGGTGTGTGTGGAAATGAAGTTGGGGCCGTTTGGGGACGGGGAGCATGGACGATGCCCCTTTCACCCAAGGCCGCCGTGGTTGCGAAGGTGCTCGGGACAGGTTCGCCGCGGAAGGTCGGCATCACCCTTTGGTGTGTGAGTGGCTGTGCGTGTGCGTGCCTGGGCGTGGAGGCGACGACGTCGCGCCATGTGTGTTTGCCGGCGTGTGCGGAGCGCGGTGGAAAGGAAGCCCCGCGCGGTCTTCCCATGTGCGCCTTGGATCGCCACGGAGTCACGGACTTTCAACGCCTGGGGCCCCTTCGGCGTGTTCGCTGCTCCTGCACCTAACCTGCACCACCACCGACCGAGATCTTTTGCAGCCAAGGATGAACGTTGGCCACCCAGAAGTCAACGAGCGGTGAGTCACCGCAGGCTCCCAGAGCTGCACCGACGAACTTTGGAACTTATGTACATAGTTGTGTTTGTACATAGTCTGTACATAGTTGTGTTCTGTACATGATTGTGTTCTGTAAATAGTCGTTGTTACTTAGCCTCCGGAACTTTGTACATTATTCTTCATGTCATCTTGTTCATTTTTTGTGTGAGCCTTGCTAATGTTTGTCTTTCTTGAGTGTCTGTCTTTTCGAGATCTTTCTTGCTGGAACTGAAGTGTAGTTGACTTGTTGCGTGAGGATAGCATTCTTTTCCTCATGCTGGGGACCTGCCGCGTGCTTTCACTGATGGGTAGGAGGGCAATTAAGGAGAGGAGGATGTGGGATTCGGGCTTGCTGCGGCTGCCCTTTGCGCGGCCGCCGCCCGCTTCCCAGTTGTTCTCCCCGTTCCCTTTCTCCCGCCTGAGGCGGCGGAGAGGGGCTCGAACGACTTGTCACTGTCGTTCGGGCCACAGCTCCGCCCTGGCGTCCCAGTGGCTGTTCTCATTGGCGCCTTTTGGCGGGAACACGGCACCGCTTCGACAGCCGCGCTCGCGCGACTGTCCGAGCGGAGCTCAGAGAGAGACTCCTCCGAGACATCGCAAGGTGCGTACGCTACTGTTTTTGTCTGCCGGCCTTTGTCCGCGCAGACCAGTGTGTACTCGAGTTCGTCTGCTCCGGGTCTTACCTGAGAGCGAAGCTCGAGCCTGTCGATGGTGATCCAACGATCCGCGACAGGCGTACCTTGCGGTGGTTGCCCACACTCTCTCAAAGGAACCCTTTGGTCACTGCGAGAGAGATCACAGCACGCCCTTGCGTGCTTGCGGCGCGCACTCCGTGTCACTTCGTGCGCGCAGGGGAGCCTAGCTCCTCGCGCGCTCCCTTGACACGGTGACTGCGTATGTGTGTGTATGTGCGTTTGTAAATATGTGTATATGTGTGCGTATGTGCGTTTGTAAATATGTGTATGTGTGTGCGTGTGTGTGTGTGTGTCGCTGGAGGATGGCGTTTCAATAAACGTCTCCTTTGTGAACTTGGAGGTTGGTGTCCTTGCAGCGAAGTGCTCTCCTCCCGGTGGAGGTTGAGTGCGCGCTGCAGTGTTTCAGTGCGCGCGCGGTGACGGCTGATCGGGGCTTCGGCTCGCGCGACGCTCGAACCCGCGGTGGTTGGTGGCCTATGACCACGTAGAAACCACAATATGTAGTGCAATGTGTAACTCTGAAGGACAATTATTTTATTGTTTGCCGCTCTTTTCGATTCTGCTTAACTGTTTATTCCCGCTTCCTTGATTAAAAGTAGTCGCGAGACTACATATACATCTTCGGTCTTTCAACCGACTAATATGTTTTGAACGAAGCTAGAACAGCCCACTCCACTAGACAAGTAATATGTTTACTATATGAGTAAATTTTTGTTTTTTACTCTGAATCTGAGACACGCCATGAATTTTGCCGGTGCCTCTTCTGATCTAAACGAAAAGGGTAGCGGGTGACACAACCTCCACCTTACAGTTAACCATGCACTCACGTCAGGTCGCGCTACACCTGCTTAAGACATTCAAGGTCCATTGCATAGCCTAGTAAATTTATTTTTGTAAAAAACATAGGGGTAAAAAATGTTGAAGTATTCCCGAAGCTTCATTCGACCGTGCACGGCCGCACTGACGAAGGAGCGCGCGCGTGAGCGGATTGTTGACTGTCTTTTATTCCTCGTACACGATAAATGTTCGATGCCGATTACTACCTTTGTATAAACCATAAAGGGCGAAATGTCAGGACCTGCCGGTTGCAACTGACGTGGGCGAAACTAAAAGCGAGCGCGCGTTTCCCTTGCGCGTGAACGGCTGTAGCGGAGGAGCAGCAGTGGGGCGGTGGCGACCCCACCGAGGCGCGGCGGGTGGTGGAAACAGACCCCATTGGAGATGCCCTTAAGATAAAAGAAGCGGACTCTCCCTCGAGACCGGCCATGATATGGGTTAGGTATGGGGCAATAAGATCAATCACAAATCTAACCGGCTGCATTTTTATTCCGTCTATATCGCATTTGCTTTTTTTTTTCAAAGCAGAGAACAATTTAAGATTTCTTACAGGTCGGTAGGTTTTAAAGATACAGAATGTTACATCGGGGCACATAGATACTGCAGGGCATAAGAATATAAGGGCTCAAAATTAATAACAAAAAATAATCATTAAATTTTTCTACAAGATCTTTTTTCTCGTACTCTTGTTCATGTATTTTTAATTGCGAAAATTCCTGTATGATCCTAAAAGGCTGAACTGATCTAAGTTTCTTCCAACCTCCTTTGGAATCCGTAATTCCATCGAATGGATGTGCATTATAATCGCGCTTTGCCTGTTTCAAAGACTTGTTTATTAAATTTCGATATTTTTTAAATCTTTAAGAAATTTTGGGTTCCGACTTGCAAGGAAATTGTGAAACAACCTTGGTTTCCTCTGTATCATTTTTAGCAGTTTCGTTCTCATCCAAGGCTTTGGTTTCTTTACTGCTTTGTATGGAAAATGTTTTTTGTATATTGAACAAAACAGGGAAATAAAATGGTTGGGCCGTAGCAAGTCATCCCAGTGTGTGATGGCTGTTTCGAAACAAATCAAGTGTATTTTCTGTATTATACGTGCGCAAAAAGACGAGACAAAGGGGACTGCGCCGTCGTTGTCCACTTCTCCTCTTTGTCTCGTTTTTGTTGCGCACGTATATTACTGCCCATCATGGTTCACCAACTCGCCCAATCACTGCCGTCCTTCTGTATTATTTTGAACAATAAAGGTTTGCCTGTAATTTTTGTGGGCGTACATTTGGATTGGCAACGAGCAATGTAAGTAAATGGTCACTAATTGGTGCTGTTACAGTATCACTCAATAATTTATTATCTGGAATATTTGTAATAAATAGGTCAATCGCCGTTGCACAATTCGCAATAATACGCGTGGAAGCTTCTACAACGTTCTAGAAGGAATGTGAATCTAGGATCATTAGGAATTCTTTGTTTCGCAGTGAAAGAAATTATGTCAATATTAAGGTCACCACCAAGACCCATTGTGTAGTTACGCTCAGTTACATAGGAAAACACCAAATCTAAGTAAGCGAAGAACTGATGTATGCCACACTCAGGTGGCTTATACATGACACAGAACACAATGTTAACACTCTTTATACAAATACCTTCATAATGATCGGCAGGCAGTGATAAGTCACTCATAATTTCGTAGCTATTTCCACACTTGAAATATAAACAAACACCACCGCCGCGCTTACATCGCCAATTCAGAATTATTGGGCTGTAACCATGAAGATCCCCTTCATGAATCGCTGCCTTGTCGTGGCGGAGGGGCTTGCGAAACTCGATGAAGACGTGAGCTCTGCTGTGTAGGGCCACCCAAGATAGACAGATCACGGCAAAGTTCAGACAAAATGTGATTCACTGGAGAAGGTAATGGCAACCCACTCCAGTATTTCCGGCCAAAAAAACCCTATGGCCAGTCACAATACCATTAATGATATGGCGCCGGAAGATGAGCCCCCCAGGTTGGAAGGCGTCCCACATGTTACTGGGGATGAACAAAGGGCGATTCCTAGAAGCTCCAGGACGAATGAAGCGGCTGGGCTAAAGCCAAAAGGACGCTCAGTTGTGGATGTGTCGGGAAGCGACCGGAAAGTCCGACGTTGCAAGGAGATATATCACATAGCAACATGGAATGTAAGATCTATGACGCAAGGTAAACTGCATGTCGTCAAGCGAGAAATGGACAGATTGAACATTGATATCTTGGGTATCAACGAGCTCAAGTAAATCGGATTGGGAGAATTTAACTCCGGCGAACATTATGTCTTTTATTGTGGGCAGGAATCCAAGAGAAGGAATGGGGTCGTTCTCATAGTAAACAAAAGAATGGGCAAAGCAGTGCTAGGGTAGAGCACCAAAAACGACCGAATGATTTCACTTCGGATCCAAGGTCACCCTTTCAACATAACAGTTATCCAAGTCTATGCACCGACCACTACTGCTGAAGAAGCTGACGTTGGGAGATTTTACGCAGACCTACAATGCCTTTTAGACCGCACCCACCATCAGACGTCGTTTTTCTCATAGGAGACTGGAATGCTAAGGTCAGGAGTGAAGAAATATCCGGAATTATAGGCAAGTTAGGTCTTGGTGAGCCAAATGAAGCTGGGCAGAGGCTAGTAGAGTGTTGTCAAGAAAGCAACCTGACCATAGCGAATACTCATTTTCAACAGCACAAGAGGTGCCTGTACACATGGACTTCACCGGACGGTCTGTACAGGAATGAGATCGATTATATTCTTTGCCGGCAGAGATGGAGAAGCGCTATACAAGCAGTAAAAACAAGGCCTGGGGCCGATTGTGGCACCGATCATCAGCTTCCTGTTGCCAAAATTAAGCTTCGATTGAGGAAAACGCAGAAAACTAGAAGCCCTTTCAGGTATGATCTGGAACAAATTCCATTAGAATATGCTGTGGAAGTAAGGAATCGATTTCAAGAATTAGATCTAGAAGACAGAGAGCCTGAATAGATGTGGACTGATGTTCGTGATATAATATAAGAAGTTGCTACTAAGGTAGTTCCAAAGCAAAAGAAATGCAAGAAAGCAAACTGGTTATTTGAAGAGGCTTTGCAATTAGCTGAGGAAAGGAGGATGGCAAATGTTATGGGGTAAAGAGTTCTACAAGGTTCTCAATGCAGATTTTCAGAAAATAGCAAGGAGAGATGAGAATGCCTTCCTGAACATACAGTGCCAAGCAGTTGAGGACAACAGCCAATTAAGGAACACAAGAGCTCTGTATAAGACAATCAAAGATATCAAAGGAAGCTTCTGTGCTAAGCTGGGCGTGATAAAGGACAAACGAGGCAAGGACCTCACTGAAGCCTCAGAGATAAAGAAGAGGTGGCAGCAATACACAGAAGAACTGTACAAGAAGGACCCGAATGTGCAAACCCAACATAAGACGGTTGTGATTACTGATCTCGAGCCGGGCATCCTGAAGAGGGAAGTTGAATGGGCCTTAGCCAGCTTTGCTAAGAACAAAGCTAGCGGAATTGATGGCATTCCAGCTGAGTTGCTTCAAAACCTCAACCATGATGCTGTTAAAATTCTGCCTACATTATGTCAGAAGATTTGGACAACCCTGCAGTGGCCACAAGATTGGAGGAGGTCAGTGTACGTCCCCATTCCAAAGAAAGGCAGTGCCAAAGATTGTTCGAACTACCGCACGATCGCGCTTATTTCGCATGCTAGCAAGGTGATGTTGAAACTCCTCCAAGGTAGGCTGCAGCAGTATGTGGATCGGGAGCTTCCGGACGTGCAAGCTGGGTTTCGCAAGGGCAGAGGAACTAGAGACCAAATTGCCAAATTCGCTGGATTATGGAAAAAGCAAGATAGTTCCAGAAACCCATCTACTTATGCTTTATTGATTATACGAAAGCGTTTGACTGCGTAGATCACAGCAGATTGTGGCAAGCTCTCCACGAGATGGGAGTTCCAATTCACCTCATCTGCCTCCTCAGGAACCTGTATGAAGGGCAAGAGGCCACAGTCAGAACTGGGCATGGTCTTACTGATTGGTTTCCGATCGAGAAAGGAGTGAGGCAAGGCTGCATACTGTCACCCTGCCTATTTAACCTATATGCAGAGTGCATCATGAGGAAAGCCGGTCTGGACGAGTCTTCAGCTGGAGTGAAGATTGCTGCAAAACGTATCAACAACCTTAGATATGCGGATGATACCACTTTAATAGAGTTTTAGCTGCGCGTTTTTACGGCCAGCGGAGCGGAGCGGACGAGCGGATATGCCACTGCGCGTGCGCACGCCACTGGGCTGGCGAGCGTTTTTACGACGCTCAGCTTACGCCCCGCTGGGGAGCCCTCTCCAGCGGAGCGATCGGCAGCGCTCGAGCGTGCGTAAGAGCGCGCGGGCGTGTATGGGTAATCAAGATGGCAGCCGTCAACACAGCCACCGGCGCTGCTCCGTTGTCGACGGCGACCCCCAGCTCAGGCCCCTTTACAAGTTAAGAAAGCGCGGAGGTGTTTCACGCTGAGGAAGACTTGTGTCTATTGCGTGAGGAGTCAGCGACGAGGCCGTTTGGAGTTGGAGATGACCAAAAATGGATCGAAGTTGTGCGCATCGTCAACCATGTGATGGGCCGCGAACTTACGCTGCGCGGAGTAAAAGACCGCGTGGATTTACTAATATGCTGGCGACAGCAGGACGTCAAGAACCTTAAAAGGTGAGTTTTACTTTTTCACAACTAAAACGTGTAACGCCAGTGCTTAGAAATACAATTGACGCGAAATGAGGGAACGATTATGCAGTCTATAAACCTAGTCGATCACCGTCAGTGCCGCTGCGCGGCCAGACTCAATGAATGATAAAAAATAATTACATTTCTCGATAATACAGCAGCAGGAAAGAAAAGCAGCACTTACGCGTTATAAAGCGTGAAACGCGAATGCTGGCTGCCGTTTACTGTGGTGTGGAAAGTGCCTTCGCTTGCTTTAGAACAAAGCAACTGTCGTCTGAGCTGTTTTATCGGCAAACCCATCGCCTAACATTAGGCGCTGCGCATCTGTTCGGGTTTCGGTCACCGCTCGGAAGAGACATTCGAAACCTCACAGCAACCACTGAATGGGGCGAGAGCTTTGTTTGCGCGCTCGTCGAGCCGCCGTGTCTGTTCCAAGATCGTTTTTCAACACACTTTAGCGCCTTCACCGCAAGGACCGTGAACGCGGCTCCTATACCTACATATGTTTGAAGACGCCTTGCTGATGCAGCCGAGGTCGATTTTCCTTTTTTTAGTCTCTATTGAAAGGCGCTGCGTTCAGCCGCGCACTCGATCAGTTAAATTGTGTTCATTAAAAAAAAAGCTATTCCACTGGCTTCACGGAAATATTACCGCTTCTAGTTTATCTGTCACATTACTCTAACATAACACCGATCACCAAACGTGCGTTTGTCTTTTTCCTGCCTCATTGTGGGCTTGACATGCTTGGTGGATAAAGCAAAAGCAATCGTTATTGTCTCTCACTCGGCCAAGAAACTTCTTTTCCCATCCGCACTTTGCAATCTGGCTTGTATAGGATCCTAAAAGCCCACCGAAAGAAATGATGTCTTCATTAATATTCTGCCAATTAGTACACAGGCTACATATCAAGAGCAACTCTGTTAGACATAACAAAAATGGCGCACAAGCAGAAACACAAGGGTCATAAACTGTTTACTGTCCTCATAACAGTCTATTTTATTTTTGTACAACGTGTACATATTGTGGTACTTGTTCTGTATACAAAGTTCCGGTTATCCGCGAATGTCACATGTCAACTGACTGCGTCTGGTAGAAACATGTATTTGTGACTATTTTGCTCCAGTGGAGAAGCTCAACTGAATTTAAGGTTGATATAAAGCTGTTTGTCTTTTTTTTGCAGGCACACGAGGGTTACAGAGCATCGGGCTTCAGCTGATCACCATGAGGAGAAAGAAACGACTATGAGCTATGCAGAAAAGCGCAAGAAATTGAAAAATAAAAAGTTGAAAATGAAGCGCGGCGTCTCGCTCTAGACGAGAACAGGTTGGACTTCGAGGACAGAAAGCATGAGTTTGAAGTGAGACGTTATAACAGAGAACATGAGAAGCTGCTAGAGAACGTGCAGAGGATGTTCAAAGAACAGTCTCAAACATTTTTTATTTTTTCAGCGCACACGGCGCATGACATGAATACCCAGAAAACTGTCCTGGTAAAATGTTGTACATCTTTTGCGTAAATAAAACACATTTCCGAAAGATTTGTGAGTGGTAAAAGTACCGAGGAGTAAGGTATAAGTTTCAAGATCTGGTGGATCAAGACCGAAGTAATGCGGTACCTGGGCATCATACAAACATGTATGACAGTTCGCCAAAAGCGCACTAGCTTTATAGATATGCGGCACGTTCTGTCGGTACAGCTTCAAGGCATGAAACCGCTTTTGGCCACTAAAGTAAAGTTTCTGATTCCTTGATGGTCGGCATATTGCCCTTGCTGTACCATCGATGAAGCCCCAGTAGTTTCAGTGGGGCACCTTTGGCTCAACAGCCTCAAAATGTAAGTGAAAGTTTAGGTTAAGAATTTTTTTTTTCACAACCTTGATATTGATTCTGCTGTAATTGCAACTTACCTGCGAAAATTTCTCCAGAGTTTCGAGACTGAGCCAAGAATGGCTATTTACATCGTCGAGCAAGTGAAAAGCCGCTCGTCGATATGGCGCATAACTTCGTTCGTCAGTGATTATATCGTTGAACTGTGCCGCCCGAAAAGATCTTCAAGACCACAGCCGGTTCGGATGTGCCAGCCATCGAAGGGTAATGCAGAGGACTTCATCACCGGGAACCGCAATCCTTAGCGCAGTTACGACCTTATCGGGTATGCACATGGCCCGCTGAAGTCTGCGTATATGCTCCTTCTCGAAACGAAAATACGTCCTAAAGACACCATCGTCTATCTTATCAATGTTCAAAAGTCCGCGCACTGAAAGTGGCTCACGTCGTGTCCGCCAAATACCTCCACGCACTGCCCATCTCCAACTTCGGCCCAGGTCAGTTACGACAGCAGCAGCGGGTCCTGTAGTTTGCTCTTCGGCATGATTCAAACAGCAGTAGCAGCCGCCAATTCGCAAATGCGCTAGAAAACAGCTGACTTTTGTTTTGGGCTTGACTTGACTAGAACTGGCGAACATATTCTGTTTAACAAACTGCTCTTTTGTACATCTAAAACACAAAATATACCAAATAATTAACTAAAAACACAGAATCTACCTTTACTCAACGGTTTCGGCGCATTATTAGCAGGCTTAATTGGTATTCTTTTATTTATAACTCGAATTGTGACCGAGAGGTGGAGCAGCAGAGCAAGCGACTCTACCAGTCTACTCCGCTCGAGAAGATGGGCGATCCGCCCGGCTAAAACTCTTTTCTCGCGCGCCTCTCCGCTGGTTTATCCGCTCGACCGCTCCGCTCCGCTGGCCGTAAAAACGCTCAGCTAAAACTCTCTAATGGCAGAAAGTGAAGTGGAATTCAAGATACTTCTGATGCGCGTACAAGAAGAGAGTGAGAAGTTTGGCCTTAAACTTAACATTAAAAAGACAAAGATCATGGCGTCTTGCCCTATCACGGCCTGGAGCATCAGTGGACAAGAAGTGGAAGCTGTGACAGATTTTATCTTCTTGGGCTCCAAGATTACCTCGGAAGGAGACTGCAGCCATGAAATTAGGAGACGCCTGCTTCTGGGAAAGAGAGCAATGGTTAGCCTTGACCGCCTAGTAAAGAGCAGAGACATTAGTCTGCCAACCAAGATCCGTATAACTCGTGCTATGGTCTTTCCAGTTGTGATGTATAGATGCGAGAGTTGGACTGTGAAAATGCTGACCGCCGAAGAATTGACACGTTTGAATTGTGGTGCTGGCGAAGACTCTTCAGAGTTCCTTGGACTGCCAGAAGGTCAAATCAGTCGATATTGTCGACCATAAACCCTGACTGCTCATTGGAGTGTCAAATGCTAAAGGTAAAGCTCAGCTACTTTGATCATCTGATGAGAAGAGAGGTGTCGCTGGAGAAAGATTTGATGTTGGGAAAGGTTGAGGGTCGCCGGAGAAGGGGTAGGCAGCGAACGCGATGGTTATATGGCATCCTCGAGGCACTGCAGATGAAGTTGTGTGATGTTAGGAAGATAGTGAGAGACCCGAAAGCGTGGTGTGACATGTTCCATAGGGTCACGAAGAGTCAGACACGACTTAACGACTGAACTGAACTGAACCATAAAGATGAACAACATCACCGGCGTCACTGTACCACGTTTCGGATATCATGATGACCGTCAAATGAAACTGAAATTGTTCTCGAAAAGCACGAAATTCATCACGCCTATTTCGAGCTAACTGCAAATTCAGGTGCAAGAAATTAAGGACGTATGCATATCTTCCTTCAATGAGCGAAAAGAAGCCATCTGGCTTGAAACATTACTCAAACAAAACGCAGAAATGGTCCTGTAAACGCATTTTGTGAAACACAGGAAAGGCACTACTCTAGCTCTACGAGATCACCCACGTTCCGTACGACCTGTGGGGAAAGACATTCTGCCTTTGGAAGTAAAATCTTGTCATTGCGATACCAGACAAACTTATAGTTGTTGACTTTGGCCCATTGATTCGTCTTTAACAACAGTTCTCTGTTCATCTTTGTCAGATTTTCTGTGATATATACCGAATATTTCCCATTCTTCTGTGTCTTACTCGGTAAGAGCCAATAGTCTCGGTTATTCTGTCGCAGGAAACTAATGATTATTCCAGGTGTTTTACCCTGTTTCTCGGGCAGCCGGGGAAGTTCCCCGACTGATTCGGCAGTAAACTCCGGGACCTTCATTTTTCGGGCGATTTCGTTGACAGTACAGAGTAGAGTTTCGTTTTCTCTCTCGGGAAGCCCATGAATCTAGAGGTTAAGGCGCCTAGTTCTCCACTCTAGCTCAATTATTCGCGCTTCGGGGAAGTTGCTCCTGATCTATGAGGAAGAAGACGGTGAACAGCAGCGGGGTATACCGTCGGCACGGCACCGGGCCTCAGACATTTTTTCACACGGATCCCAAAGCCAGCCGAAGGAATGTTATGGTAGGAGTCCGACAAAAATTGCAATAAGCAAAGAAGGTTCGACTTCCCTGGCGTCCAATAGTTCCGCCCAGTGGTACGAACAAACTCTGTTCAAGCGTTTCTCCGCGCGTCATCCCGAGGGAACTTGTGAAAAGTCGAGCCACCTCCGAATTTGCTCGCACAAAAGTGCACAGCAGTAGTCGGAAGGCATGGTGGCCGCAGCGTCATAATCTGCTACGGAGCGGATGCCTCCAGAAACATCGCAGTCGCCAGAAAGGTAGCGATATTGTCTAATACACTGACAAAACCCAAGTGAACCAGACACTGCACCGATCCCAACCGAGCTGCTAAATCGACTCACTACTGGAACACCGTCGGGCACTTTAGCATTCAGTCGGCCGTCGTTGCTGCTCATCGTAATAACATAATTTTAGTAGTGTAGAAAGAAAAATTCAATAAATAGAATGATGGTATAGTCAACCAATCTAAAATAATAATTAAGATACGGGAAGAAAATGAGCATGATAGCAACTGCTACCACCCTGTTTCAAAGGGGACGCTCCTATATTCCATCCATCGTAAGGCACTTTTTTCTGTCATGACTTCATGTTTCGATTCCCAAGCTCATACGTCACAAAATTTCATGCTAGTGATGGATCTAGATCATGCGAAAGAGAATTTGAGACACTTTGGAGCTGAATTAAAATTATTTAAAAATGTAGCGTCCGATGCTTCGCTGAGAGTATCCTTGCATACAGGAGTAACCACCAGCAGACTTTTCAGTCTCAAAATATGGTGTCCCAGCACCTTTAACTTTCTTACGTTAATTAACCGTCACCACGTCCTTTTCAAGTTTTCCGTTCGTTCTTAGCACTTCCGGTACTGTGCGCACAACAATCTGCGCTTGCTGTGCTATCGCCCTGATATCGTCAACTCCCTGGCTAAACTTTCCACACTCCTGCAGCGTAACCATAGAGGACATCGTTCTGCCCCACTGCTACTATCACCATATCGTGCTCTGCGGATTTTTTCGACACCTTATTCTTGGTCCCTTTCAGCATCGCTTTCATTGTCCTCCTTGGGAAGGTTCAACAATGCTTGCTTATCACTCTTTACACGTTCCATGATAGCTCGACTGCACCTGTTCATGTTGGAATCCGCGGCGATAGGCACCCGGGCACTCTCTGTCCCTCCCAACCGCTGGCTCCTGCTTCTGGTTATCCATGTCTTCGCTAAAGATTTAATTGTTCCTTACTTCTTCCTTCATTCCCGACTTCTCAGTAGCTACTTCTGAATAGCTATGTCAGTTCGGCCCTACCTGACGTACTTGCCGTTCATGCCAGTGCTGGTCCTAGCCACGTGGCCCTTACTGGAATGTCCGTCCTTGTTTCTTCCAAGGACAGTGTCGGCCATTTTTTCTTCCAGTTGAAAAAGCTGTCCCAGCAGTTTCCGATTTTTTTTCGCCCTTAGTGTACCTAGTTCATATTCTTAGGCTTTTCCACTCGCGACACTTGACCGACCTTTTCAAATTCAAACCTGCCTAGGCCCGCGTTCAGCATCCAATACCGGCACCTATGGTGCTGAAACATGGAGGCTAACCAAGAGAGTTCTACTTAAGTTGAGGACAACCCAGAGGGCTATGGAATGAAACATGGTAGGGGTAACATTAAGAGATAGGAAGCGTGCAGAGTGGGTCAGAGAAATAACTCAAGTTACCGACATTATAGTGAAAATTAAAAGGTGAAATGGGCATGGGCAGTGCGAAGAGAGGATAACCGATGGTCGCTTAGGGTAACAAACTGGATTCCAAGGGAAGGAAAGCGTAGCAGGGGGCGGCAGAAAGTTAGGTGGGCGGATGAGGTTAAGAAGTCCGCAGGGGTCAAGTGGAGAATTATGGAGTGGAGAAATATGGGTCAAGTGAAGAAATATGGGAAAGGCCTTCGCCCTGCAGTGGGTATAGTCAGTCTGAGGATGATGATGATGACCGGCGCAAAACGTCAGTGCCTTCCGCTTCCTCTACCGAGTCGAAACGCATTTTTTTCAGGGGGACCTGCGCCTCACTCTGCTTACACTTAACCTTCTTTTGGTTGCTTATTTCATCATCATCATCATCAGCCTGATTATACCCACTGCAGGGCGAAGGCCTCTCCCATATTTCTCCACTTAACTCGGTTTTGTGCTAGCTGCATCCACTTGACCCCTGCGAACTTCTTAATCTCATCCGCCCACCTAACTTTCTACCGCCCCCTGCTACGCTTTCCTTCCCTTGGAACCCAGTTTGTTACCCTCAGCGACCATCGGTTATCCTCTCTTCGCACTACATGTCCTGCCCATGTCCATTTCTTCTTCTTAATTTCTACTAGAATGTCGGTAACTTGAGTTATTTCTCTGACCCACTCTGCACGCTTTCTATCTCCTAATGTTACCCCTACCATTTTTCGTTCCATAGCCCTCTGGGTCGTCCTCAACTTAGGTAGAACTCTCTTGGTTAGCCTCCACGTTTCAGCCAAATAGGTGAGTACAGGCAACATGCAACTGTTGTATACTTTCCTCTTGAGCGATACCGGTAAGCTGCTAGTCATAATCTGCGAGTGCTTGCCAAATGCGCTCCATCTCAATCTTATTCTTCGTGATATTTCCTCTTCATGGTCCGTATCTGCCGTTACAACCTGTCATAAGTAGACATATTATTGAGTTTTTGTTTCTACATTACTATGCTTATGCTACTTTTCTGCTTTGAAGCCACCAATCTTCGAATAGTTTTTTTGCTAGCTTCCACTGCAGGTTCATTCACCTGGCCACTGGTGTATCAGAACTCAGGGGCCTCAAGAAGAGTGACTGCATCTGCATCGACTTCCCGATCGATGCTATCACTTTCGAGTATAAGATGGATTTTCCACATGCTGCACAAGTGTCATCTTCATTGTTAAATTTCTTTTTGTAGCTGCGTGTTTTAAGGCACCCTGATCCAGCTTGAAAAAGTAGGGCACTGCTTCTTGTGTTATCAAAGAAAGATTCCTTCCTTATCTGCCTTTTCTACTTTCGGTATAGTTCTACACCCTGTTTCTTTTCCATAAAAGTTGTCCAATTTTGATCTGTGTTTTTCACCTGTTGCTTAACGATCTTTATTTCTTCATCCTTGTGACCAGCATACTGTTTATATTCCTAGTTCGTTTCCTCATTTTGTGTTATTGTGTTTTAGGTATGGGTATTTAATTACCTGCCCACCTGTTACTGTCCAATTTCCTCAGGCGTTCCTCATAAAATATTTTACTCTGAGCTACCCGTACTTCGAAAGATGTCCAGCCCGTATCTCCCTGTACCGCCTCATTTGTGGTTTTGCCGTGAGCACCCCGTGCTAATCGTGAGACGGCTCTTTGATTTATTTCTAATGTCGACTGTATCGCTGCTTTTAGGCACAAAACCGCGTTTCCGAAAGTAAGCCCGGGCACCATAATTCCTTTCCAAATACCCCTCAAAACCTCATTCCTTTTGTATCCCCACAATGCCCTCTGCTTCATTATCCCGGCATTTCTTTGGCTTTAAGTGATTGTTCATGCTTTCCAATGTATGCCAATCGATCGTTTACCCATACCCCGAGATATTTATATTCTGCTACTCTGGGTATTTCATGGTCGTGTATTTTAAGACCCTGATCAGTTGAGCCATTGAAAATCATCAGACCAAACTTAAGTGCGCAAAAACTGAAGCCTAGAGTGTTCCCTTCGTCTCTCCGCAATACATAACTAAAGTTTGCAATTCTTCCAGACTCTCAGCTAGTAGCACAATATCGTCTGCATACATAAATCCGGGGAGGCGCTGGTCTACCACCTTTCCGCCTAATTTATATGCCATGTTAAAACCTAGGTTACTTTCCTGTATCTTCCGTTTCATATTTATCATATAAAACATGAACAGAGCAGCGGTGATAGAGGACAACCTTGTCTTAATAGTTTGCATACTTTGACAGCTTCCCAATTCTTATCCCTTTCCATGTAATTTCTACTTTGTTATCCCTGTATATTGACTGCAAGAAATCTGTTATCTCATGCACGATACCTCCTTTATTATTGTCACGTAGTTGTGACAAGGCCGTACACGCCAAAAGAAGACACAGGCTTGATGGTACTGAAATTAACTCTTTATTGGGCTGACTTGCGCCTGCAAAAGAACCAAGCAACTCGGCGGCGGCGATAGCAACAAACGCGCTCGTCGATCGTAGAACAAAGAATGCCCGTCACAATCGTCAACGCTCAATTTAAAGGCTGTTCAGAACAATCTAGATAACGTCGCAAAACTGCTGCTAGTACAACCTGGAACATTGTAGAAGCATACGCAAGTGATCGGAATCTTCGAGACAGATCTCGGCGCATCGTTCGCTATAAAGAAAATGATAACGCGTCGTATCGCGACAGCGAGCATAAAAAAATACAGGATACAGAATTGATACGCGTGCCGCATGCCGGCGGCTGTTAACAAACAACAAATACAGTTTTGAAGGTTTCGCGGCATTACTCCCCCTTTCAAAAACATCGCCTCGATGTTCTAAAATAAACAAAGCAACTTAAAAAGAAACATTACAAAGTTTAAACACAACGTATTTTTAGCGCGTAATAATGCTTTAGACGAACAACATGTACAATATCTGGGTTCGCGCGTCGCCGTTGTGATGCTGTCGTAGCGTCGGGAAGGACTTCATAGTCCAGTTGTCCGATGCGGTGAAGGATTTTGTATGGCCGAAAGTATCGATGCAGCAGCTTTTCACTTAGTCCACGGCGGCGAATTGGAGTCCAAACACACACTTGCTGTCCTGGATTGTACTCTGCGTGGCATCGTCGTAAGTTGTATCGTCGGGTGTCGGTGCGCTGTTGGTCTTTACAGGAACAGAACACTGAAATTTAGGTCTCGATTTTTTTTTTCACCACAGTAGAAAGATTGATGTCTGAAATGTTCGATTCCATAACGGTTTTGTTAGAAACGCTGTAGAAAATTTTTACCTGGATTTTTTCGATCAATGCGTGCGCCCGTTTTTATGTAGTCCGATGCTGGAAACCATGAGCAGCGACCGCGATGACGACTAGTGGTCGCAAAAAAGACGCACTGAAAACAAATATAACTTTCACTCGCCAGACAGTAATCAGAGTAAAATGCTTGAGTAAATCAGACATTTTTTGCGTAGAGTAACGTCATTTTGAGGTTCAAACTCAATGCTGTTACGGAACAATAACGCAAGTTTTAGTAGGCACTGTCATTGCTTCATGCACGAAATTGCAAACACTGTGGGGCCATCTGGTAGCGAAACCTGAAAGCATACCTCTCCCGGTGCAAAAGTAGGGGTGGTTTTTATTTAAGGACGCACTGGAGAGAACGCAAAATATAATAAAGTATGGCAAGCACTCCTAGAAGAAAAAAGAACAGTGTGCAATTACGAAAATCAGTGATATTTTGCTGACATGTCACGTGGTGGGCTACACTAAAAGTACTAGGGTTTTTCCGCTAGATAGCGCCGCGGTTGTTTTTATGCGATTTTCAATCGCAAATTAAAATTTTAAAGCCTCTTTTCTTTGATATTGTAGTGCTCATTCTGTACTATATGAGGCAGGATCTTTTCATCACCATAATCTTATGCCATATTTTGGCCAGTGTTCCGTCCCTTTATTCCACAGCCTGCACGCTGCAGGTAGGCGGGGACGTCAAAGTTGCTCTCATTGGTTACGTGCGGCAATATGGCGTCGAGCGTCGTCGTGGGCTTCCTGCCGTACACAAGCTTGAACGGGGTCGCTCTGGTCGTCTCCTGAACTGCGCTATTATACGCGACGATCATGTACGGCAAGATGGCGTCCCAGGTCTTGTGCTCAGCATCGACATACATGGCGATCATGTCCGCGATCGTTTTGTTGAGGCGCTCCGTATGGCCATTGGTCTGGGGATGGTATGCAATTGTTCGCCGATGGCTTGTAGGACTGTATTCCAGAATGGCTAGCGTCAATTCTGCCGTAAGCTTCGTTCCCCTTTCCGTGATGAGCACATCTGGGGCACCGTGTCGTAAGAGAATTTGTTCGACAAAAAATTTGGCGACTTCCGCCGCGGTACCATTGGGCAGTGCTTTTGCTTCGGCATAACGGGTAGGGTAGTCAGTGGCCACGATGATCAACTTGTTACCCATAGACGAAGCTGGAAAGAGGCCGAGGAGATCCATCCTAATTTGTTGAAAGGGCAGGTCTGGGGGCGGAATAGGGTTTAGTAGTCCTGCTGGTCTGGTCGGCGGCGTCTTGCGTCGTTGGCACTCGCGACATGTCTTCACGTAGCGGGCAACTTCGGCAGGCAGTCGCGGCCAGTAGTACTTCTCCTGGATTCGAAGCAACGTGCGTGAAAACCCGAGATGGCCTGCTGTGGGTTCAATCGTGCAACGCCTGCAGATTTCCTGCCGGAGACATTTAGACACTACTAGAAGATGCGCGGTCTTGTTGGGTGCTAAGTTCCTGTTAACGAGGAGGCCATTTCTTAACGCGAACGATGATAAATGTCGTCTAAACACAGCAGGAGGGGAAGCGGTCTTTTCTTCTAACTAATCGGCTAGCGCTTTCAGCTGAGAGTCTGATCGCTGTTGTTCTGCGAAGCTGCTTGCGCTTACCGGTCCCAAAAAGGCGTCTTCGTCGCCATGTTTCGCCGGCGCATCAATGGGTTCTTGTGACAAGCAGTCTGCATCAGAGTGCTTGCGTCCTGACTTTTACACGACTGTGATGTCGAATTATTGAAGATGTAGGCTCCATCGGGCAAGGCGGCAGGAGGGGTCTTTGAAATTAGCCAGCCAGCAGAGCGCGTGGTAGTCGCTTACCACTTTGAATGGTCGCCCGTATAGATATGGGCGAAACTTAGAAGCGGCCCAGATGATCGCGAGGCACTCCTTTTCGGTTGTTGAGATTTCGGCTTCTCTCGTTCGGCTTTTGTGAGGGACCTGCTAGCATAGGCGATTGCTTTTTCCTGTCCGGCACTCTTCTGAACTAGAACAGCTCCTAGGCCCACACTGCTCGCGTCAGTATGAGTTTCGGCCTCGGCGTTTTCATCAAAGTGCCCAAGCACCGGAGGGCACGGCAGACGGCGCTTAAGTTCGCCGAAGGCTTCTTCTTGCAGCTCTTCCCATTTAAAAGGTACATCAGCCTTTGTTAGCTATGTCAACGGTTCGGCGATGCTCGAAAAGTCCCAGATAAATCATCGATAATAAGCGCACAGCCCAAGGAACCTGCGCACTGCTTTCTTGTCAGCAGGCGGTGGAAATCGTGCGATTGTAGCTGCTTTCTCCGGGTCTCGCCGAACACCATCCTTGCTAACGATGTGACCTTGTAACCGCAGTTCCTCGTAGGCGAAGTGGCACTTCTCTGGCTTTAACGTTAGTCCCGATGATTTGAGGGCTTCCAACTCTGTCTACAGCCGTTTCAGGTGGTCTTCGAAGTTTGACGAGAAGACAACGACATCATCCAAGTATACCAGGCAAATCTGCCACTTCAAGCCCGCCAGGACAGTGTCCGTTACCCGTTGAAACGTCGCTGGTGCGGAGCAGAGGCCAAATGGCATCACCTTGAACTCGAAAAGGCCGTCCGTTGTGATAAATGCAGTTTTCTCGCGATCTCTTTCGTCGACCTCAATTTGTCAATATCCGCTCTTCATGTCCATCGATGAGAAGTACCTTGCATTGCAGAGCCGGTGCAGTGTGTCGTCGATGCGGGGAAGTGGGTAGACATCCATCTTAGTTATTTTATTCAAGCGGCGGTAATCGACGAAGAAGGTAAGTGTGCCGTCTTTCTTCACCAAAACGACTAGTGCCGCCCAGGGGCTGTTGGATGGCTGGATCACGTCATCACGCAGCATTTCCTCAACTTGATCGCGTATGGCCTGGCGTTCTCGTGGCGATACACGGTAGGGGCTTTGACGTAGCGGTCGAGTGTTTTCGTCCGTGATGATCCGGTGCTTTGCCTACGGAGGTTGCCGCACCTACGACGCTGAAAAAAAGCACTCGATGTAGTTTTCAAGAAGGGTGCGAATCCGGTCTTGTCTGTCTTGAGGGAGCGCTGGGTTAATGTCGAAATTGGGCTGCTTGGCTCGGTTGGGTGCACGGTACTGAAGTTGGCTAGGGAGGGCGAAGACTTCTCGGGTTTCCGCTAGCTCGTCAAGGAAAGCAATCGTCATGCCCTTGTTCAGGTGCCGGTATTCGTCAGTGAAGTTCGTGACAAGCACATCAGGAGTATAGAAACCTGGGCGAGTTGGATTTGCGCTTGTGTTGTCTCCTGTTCTTTTGTCCTGTGTTTTGCGCTGCTTTAAGATGAAGACACATCAGCTTGTCCAGTACGGAAACCGACGATGCCTCTTGTGATGCCAAGTCCAGTAAGACTGAGTGTTTCCTTCGACAACCCCTTCCGTGATTCCGACGTCTGTTGTAACCACAGGGACGATGACGCTTGATCGGGGCGGTACGATAAATTCTCCGTCGAGGACGCTGAGAGCGACGGGATGCGCCGAAGTTCTCGTAGCAGGTACAGCTTTGTCGGTCGAGACCTTGATTTGTTTGTATCGGGGGTCGATGATCGCTCGATTTTCGTTCAAACAATTCATGCCCAGAATCACATCGCGGGAACAGTGCTCTAGGGCGACGAAGCTGGTAGGGTAGGTACCGTCTGTTGTAGAAGTTTGTAGCCCAACGCGCCGGGCGGAGGAGCAGTATCGCTCCCGAGAGGTGGCGCTGCGCCCGCCGGCGCTGTCTGGTGACGTAGCTTTAAAGAGTGAGGAGACTTGTTCTCTTCCCCTCATCCAGCGGTTGATATCGCACACCTTTTCTCTCAGCCGCATGATGAGGGGAAGAGAACAAGCCTCCTCTCTCTTTATAGCTGCGAAACCAGGCAGCGCCGGCGGGCGCAGCTCCGCCTCACGGGAGCGATACTGCTCCTCTGCCCGGCACGTTGGGCTGCAAACTTCTGCAACAGACGGTACATCCATTTACTGTAACCCTTGCGGTGCATCGCCCCGACGGCGTAATAAGGTTACCACCCGCGGCGCGGATTAGCGGGCCGTCCCAAGTGGTCGTCACTTGTTTGAGGTGGGCGTCGAAAGCTCCACTGGTGACAGAGTAGTCGGCGCCGGTGTCCACTAAGGCAATAACCGTGCGTCCGTCGACAGCAATTGCAAAGTCGCTTGTTCGCGTCCTAGTATTGCACGCTGGCTTCGGTGTTCGATCTCTGCTTCGCCTTGTGCTGAGGTCGCGGACTGGGCACACCGTCGTAACGTCGATGGGAGGCGATGTCGACTTGAAGTCTGGTCGTGATCTCGTCGGCGTTGTCGTCTAGTGGATTGGCGATTTAATGACTATGTCGTCGTCACTCATCGTCGGTGATGGAGGATCTTCGCGTTTTCGCCGTGCAGCAACCTTGCGCGGGCTTGGGGATCTTCCGCGCACACTCTCATAGTAGTTACGGCCTGGCGACGCAAAGCGTGCCCTGTACCGCGATGGGGACCTGAACTGACGGCTTTGTGGCGCAATCTCATCGCTTAGCAGATAGTTGTCGATTTCTTGCGGTCGTTCACCTAGGCGTGGTCGTGGAGTGTCGACTGTAAATCCGCGGAGACCGATTCGTTGGTACGGGCAGGGACCGGCCGGCCTCACCTCATAATGTGGCCGGCCTCACCGCAGTAGAAGCGTAATGGCCGGTTGTTCGCTGTTTTCCAGACATCGCACTTCCTGGGGCTTGGGGGTCGTTGGCAGGCGTAGCGATCTGGGGCCAAGGGGCGGCTTTCAGGAACAGGTAGGTAGTGGCAATGGCTAGGAACGTCATCACGTCGGGGCGCAGGGCGACTTAATGCAGCAGCGTGGTTCATCGCTGCTACCACTTGTGCTGGAACTGCCGCAGCCGTCGCTTTAGGAACGCCCAGTGCCCGCTGGACTTCTTCACGGTCGACGTCCGCCACCGTGGCCACCTGAGGTTGTTGCAATGATGGCAGCAATCGGCGGAGGCCTTGTCGCACGATCTCCCGGATGAGGTCCCGAAAGTTCTCTCCGCTTGCAGATGCACTGGGATAGTGGCTTGAGTAGTCCGGCTGAAATCGTCGCTCGATGGTCGATGCTTCCCTTTCAAATTCGTCCACAGTTTTCGGCGGGCTCCGGACAAGTCCTGCTAAAAACGACTCTTTAACGCCTCGCAATAATAATTTCACTCTCTCACCTTCGGTCATGTTATGGTCGGCGCGGCGTAACAGGCGCTTCATCTCCTCTACGTATGAGGATGGGCTCGTTTGGGAGTGGAAGTCTTGATTGTAGGAGGGCCTGAGCTCTTTCCTTTCGGAGCTGTTTCATTGCAAAGGCGATGAAAACCTCTGCTTTGCATACCTCCCAGTCCTCTAAAGAAGTCTCGTAATTTTCGAACCAAACTGCTACTAGTACAACCTGGAACATTTAGAAGCATACGCAAGTGATCGGAATCTTCGAGACAGATGTCAGCGCATTGTTCGCTACAGCAAGCGTGAACAAACACGGGATACAGAATTGATGCGCGTGCCAGAATCCCAGTGATAAGGCCGCATGCCGGCGGCTCTTATAAAACAACAGTTTTAAAGGTTTCGCGGTAATATGTTCCACAGGAGTTCCCTGTCGTACGCCCCGTTTATGTCCAGGAAGGCCAAAAACAAAGGTCTATTTTGCATTTAACAAGCTTTGAAGTGGCGGCTAGGGGGTAATACTTTTTGGAATAACAGCGCGAAGGACGAAGATCAGAAGGATACAAACACAGCGCTGACTGACAACTGATTTTATTTCCAGAATTTGGCAAGTATATATACATGGCTTGAAGCGCGTGACAGAAAAAAAACAGATAAAAGAGATGCAATGCGCATGCCTAAACCAAAGCCAATTATCTCTTGGCTTTGCCATTGCCACGCATTGCCAAGAACGCAAGCTCTTTGTCCGATAACGCAAGGGAAGGAGTGCTAATGCATCAGTCCCCAAGCTCCAAAATTCTTTCGGCTTCCATAATTTCTCTTGTGGTGTGGTCTTTATTTTTCTGGTAAGATTTGCATTTATCGAAAAGGGGTTTGTATTCTGTTTTACGTTCCTTAGTGCATGTGAGGCATTGAAGAGGAAGGCTACGGTCCTTGGAATTTTTCACATCCTTTTTATGTCCTCTTAATCTTTCATTAAGGCATCGCCCCGTTTGCCCTACATAAACTTTCCCACATGACAGAGGAATCTCGTAGACCAGTTCCTCAGTACAGTCAACAAATCTCTTCTTATGTTTAGTTTTGCAAGCACCAGTCGGCTCAGTCTCCGGATGACTGACGCGACTAAGCATCGACAGCTTACACGGAGCTGGGAAGGCTACTCGTACCTGAGAACATTGTGCGATCTTCTTTAGATTATGCGACAGGGTATCAACGTACGGGATTTCAACTGTCTTTTTCTGCTTGTTCGAGTTATCAGGTTGTTGGTTGTTTTTGTTTTTCCGTTCCTGCCTTAGCAAGCCTTCAGCAACGGAAACCAGCATATGGATCGGGTAGCCAACTGCCGCTAATCTAGATGATTGCTGGGCGAAACTAAAGCCAGTCAGGTGCTCACAGGATTTTTTTAGGGCATTCTAAAACAAGAGGTAACCATGGCTCTTTACCAGCTTAGAATGCGCCGAATGAACCTGCCGTAGTGGCTTCTTGGAACGAGGTTCATAGGCCCAACACGCGTGATTATCAGAAAATATAATTTTGAAGTCTAAAAACCGAATTGCCCCACCTTCTGGAAGTTCGTGAGTCAAAGGTAAGGGATTAAGACACTCACGAAAAATGGTGAGTGTATTAAAAAGATCATGCTCGTAAAATCCAGAGCTGATGTCTAAAACCAGCAAAAACTCGTCTACGAATCTAAAAACTTAAAAAAACGCTAGATCTCTCTAGACTGTCTTGCAGTGTGAAATAAAACAGCGCAAGGAACGGGACGAAACACGAAGGAAAGGAAACAAAGACATGGGCGCCCGTCTTTGTTTCCTTTCCTTCGTGTTTCGTCCCGTTCCTTGCGCTGTTTTATTTCATTATGCAGTACCAACTGGCCCGGCATCTTGCACTTCTGTCTTGCAGTAGCCGGTCATATTTAGGTGAATGTGAGTCGCTAAGAATTGGAGCTATGCATGAGCCAATACATATGCCGTCTATTTGAAGGTAAAAATTGTCTTTCCATTTAGCAAAACTTCTATTAAGATAGGGCTATCAGACGCAACCCGGCTCTGGCGAACTTTTCTTTCTTACTTCAAGGAAGAAGGACCAGGCCATTACTTCGCGGAGCCGACCTCGGGACGACCCTACCTCGAGGAAGAAGTGGACACCGGTCCCTCATATCTATCCCAACCTTCACTCCCACCCCCACCCATACCCTCACCCCCACCCTTAACCGCTCCCCCACCCCTACATCCATGAAGCAACTTAGTTCTGCCGCAAGGTAAACGCCTACCGTAAGCAGAAATAAAGACGTAATAAAAAAAAAGTTAAATGTTCTAAAAATCCACTAGCGTTTATTCCTGCGTAATTTTGAAAGGCCACCACTCCAAGTTCATCGATACATTCCTCGACACATTCTAACAGCCTATCTTGAGGCATAGAGTAGTACAAATCCTTGATGTCGATTGGCATTGCACTGAGACGGTTGACAGGCGTTCAGAAAGTTAACACCTTTGGACTTCTTCACCAGAAAAGGGTCATTTATCCGCAAAAGGGCCGGTTTAGCTTGCAAGAAATGGGCTATTGATTTCTGCCCGGATCCATTTTCTGAGATGATAACACGCAAGGCTTGTGAGTTTTTGCGGAGAACACATCTAAATGGCTTTTGCTGCTATTGTCAATAGACTTTACCGGGTGTTGCAGGTTCAATCTGTCACATAGTTTCTTTGCTTTGGACAAGTTAATATCATCATGCAGTTGAAAAACTTTCGAAATGGCGTCATCCGCTTTGGAGTTAAACAAATCAAAAGATAAAACAGTGAACCCACTCTCTTTGCCACCGGGCATAACACATAAGGAATGTTCTTTGAAAAAGTCCACGACACGTCCAACAGGGGGTCGTGACATACCAGGCTTACACTTGGCCACAAAGTCGAAGCCTTGAGATATGCACCGCTCCTTCTTGTCTTCCGGAACTTTACTCGAAACCTGTCCGACAAGTGACAGGAGCTCAGGCGCTGTTTTCTTAGTCTGAACAGCGAATTTCGGACCCAGGGCCAAAATCTCGGCGACGTCCTTAGGAAGCAGCAGAGTAAAACGTCAAAGGTTCTTCTCGTTCTTCTTTAAATCTTCGACACCTCTCCTAGGTGCTCTTCGATTCGGCAGGCGACGTGCAGTTAACACACAAACACACAGACGAAGGCCGACGAACTTGCCGTAGCAAAACGAAAATTAACTTTATATAACAAGAACACGAAGCACAGGGTACAGAAAACTTATTCACACCAGACAGAGAGGCGACACACTTTACAAAAGAGACTGAGCGAATAACCAACGGCAAAACGAGCACATAGCTCTTTTTACAACTTCTCAGTCGGGGCCTGCCTGCTACGTTGTCTTCGTCGATGACTAGCCTCAGCACAAGAACCAGAACCGTCGGTGACTTCGCGGCGCGCTCTTAAATAGCCAGCGCCGAACCTTCTAGGCGCGGAGGAGGAACGGAAAACAGCTTAGCGCTGCCAAAGCTATGTCTTCCCCCTTTGCCTTCTGGAGAGGCCTCGAATTTTCTCGAACATGGTCAGCACGCGCGGCCCTCCCGCGCGAAGCGAGGAGGAGGGCCGGGACCGTGCGGGGGAATGCATGCTTGACTCCGCGCATGGCGACGAGGGCGAGGAGGTTCAGCGCTGTGGCCGAGATGACGTAATCGGTCGCGTCGCTTTCTCGTAGCTTGGAGAACATTCCATCGCCGTTTTCTGCGGCGCACGCGCCGAAACAAAAGGGCCACCGCGGTCTTACACAGCAGGTTGTTGACCTGCCCACTCGCAGTAGGAGCCTATTGGGGTTGGCGTGTCCTCAGGTACGTCAAGGTATGTTGCCACAAGAATTACGCTGTGCGGTCCGCTGTGAGCATGAACTCTCGTAGTCGACGCTTTGCGGTTGCTGGTTCCAGGTAACTGTGTAACTGGACAGAGAGCGACGTTCTGTGCAGGCGAGCCATTCTTTCCCATTCTGATCTCAAGATCCTGAAGATCCGAGCACCATCACCCACAGAAGGTTGGAAACCGCCGAACAAGGCTATGACGTCTTCTGGGAGCGTCTTGGTTCTGATGCAGAACGAGTACCACTATTGCCCTTACGCGTCGCCAATGAGACTGTGACATTACCTCCGAGATCATGTTCTCTTGTTGAAGTGAAATGCGACGTGGCGCATACAGGCGATGGCGTCGCCGAACGGGCAGTTACCCTGGTACTCAGCCGAGGTGTTTCTATAGCTCGAGGGCTGGTCAACTTGACCAATGGGCATACCGAACTGCTGCTGACAAACTTCAGCGACGAGCGTCAGCAAATTCCGAAAGGCACAACTGTGGCCTTTTTCGACAGCCTCCCAAATGCGCAGCACTGTTGCTTACTGCAACAGAGAAGATCAGTGTGCAAGACACCCGTAACCATCGTTGATGTGAGCCCAAATCTGTCTTCTTCAGAGCGGGACCGCCTTTTGGATCTCATAGATCAATTTCGAGACTGTTTTGCTTCAGAATCGCGGATCGGCCAAACGCCTTTGACAAAACATCGAATTATCACGGATGACTCGATTCGCCCGATTCGACAAAATCCTTACCGTGTGGCTCCGAAAGAACGTGAAGCCATTCAGCGCCAGGTGGCCGAAATGCTTAGAGACGACGTTATCCAGCCGTCACAGAGTCCCTGGGCTTCCCCCGTGGTACTTGTTAAAAAGAAAGATGGCAGCTTACGATTTTGCATAGACTATCGCAAGCTCAACCAAGTGACCAAAAAAGACGTGTACCCTCTCCCTCGCATCGACGACTCCTTGGATCGCCTACGAAATGCACGTTACTTCTCGTCGATGGACTTGAAAAGTGGATATTGGCAAATCGAAGTGGATGAGAGGGATCGGGAGAAGACAGCATTCATCACTCCCGACGGATTGTATGAGTTTAAAGTCCTTGCGTTCGGTTTATACTCGGCGCCAGCAACATTTCAGAGACTGATGGACACTGTGCTTTTGGGACTTAAGTGGCAAACATGCTTGGTGTATCTTGACGACGTGATAGTGTTTTCGGCTACATTTGAAGAGTATCTACTCCATTTGCTAGCTGTGTTTCAGGCCATACAATCTGCGGGCCTCACATTAAAACCCGAGAAGTGCCACTTCGGTTACGAGGAGCTGCAGTTCTTAGGCCACGTCGTCAGCCAAGAAGGTGTTCGGCCGGATCCTGAAAAGCTCTCCGCAGTCGCCAAGTTCCCAACACCTACGGACAAAAAGACATTGCGGCGCTTCTTGGGTCTTTGCGCCTATTACCGTCGGTTTATTGCTGGCTTCTCACGAATAGCCTGGCCATTAACTTCACTGACTCGTGACAACGCTGTCTTTCGCTGGGGTGAAGAACAGCAACAAGCTTTCAATGAGCTGAGGAGGCGTCTACAGACACCACCTGTCCTGGCGCACTTTGATGACGGCGCCCCTACACTGCTTCATACGGATGCCAGCAACGTGGGCTTAGGTGCTGTGTTAGTGCAGCGCCAGGATGGTGTGGAAAAGGTAATTGCTTACGCCAGCAGGACCCTATCTAAAGCAGAAGCGAACTACTCGGCAACCGAAAAAGAATGTCTTGCAGTGGTATGGGCGGTTATGAAATTCCGCCCTTATTTGTACGCTCGCCCCTTTCAAGTCGTCAGCGACCATCACTCTCTCTGTTGGCTGACGAACTTAAAGGACCCTTCAGGGAGACTCGCGCGTTGGAGCCTTCGATTGCAAGAATTTGACATGGCAGTTATTTACAAATCTGGAAAGAAGCACACAGATGCAGATTGCCTTTCGCGAGCGCCGCTCGAACCTTCCACTATGACCGATGAAGACACTGCGTTTTTAGGTGTCATAGATGACGCAACGCTTTCCCAACAGCAGCGAGAGGATCAGGAATTGCTCCCTCTTATTGATTTCTTGGAGAAGCGAACTACGGTTGTTCCGAAGATTTTCGCCCGAGTAATCTCTTCATTTTTTATTCGCAACAACGTCCTTTACAAGAAGAACTTCCGTCCTGGGGGAAACAGTCTTCTGCTCGTCGTCCCATCGGTTCTCCGCACTGAAGTTTTGCAAGCGTGCCACGACGAGCCAACCGCCGGTCACCTAGGCTACACCCGCACGTTGGCTAGAGTACAGCACGGATACTACTGGCCAAAACTGCCGGCGACAGTGAAACGCTATGTACGTACGTGCATTGACTGCCAGCGCCGTAAATCACCCCCTGTAAAACCAGCTGGCCTACTCCACCCTCTTCAAGTGCCAGCGACACCTTTTAAGCAAATTGGCACGGACCTCCTGGGACCATTTCCGACGTCTACAGCCGGGAATAAATGGATAATTGTCGCCACTGATTATCTGACCCGCTACGCGGAGACCAAGGCTCTGCCAAGGGGTACCGCCGCCGAAACAGCTAGGTTCTTCGTTGAGAACATTGTCCTGACGCATGGCGCTCCGGCACTTATTATAACTGACCGAGGAACTACATTTACGGCCGAACTTTTCGAAATCGTTCTTCGCCTCAGTGGTACCAGTCACCGTAAAACTACTGCCTATCACCCTCAAACCAATGGGTTGACGGAACGCCTCAATAAGACCCTCGCAGACATGCTTTGCATGTACGTCGACGTAAACCACAAGAATTGGGACGAAATACTTCCCTACGTTACGTTCGCCTACAATACGGCCCGCCAAGACACCACTCGCATGACACCATTCAGCCTCCTTCACGGGCGACCAGTAACAACTATGCTGGATGCAATGTTGCTCCCGAATGCCGACACCGATGATCTCGATCAGGACGCCGAGGAATTCGCTCAGCGTGCAGAGGAAGCTCGCCAACTAGCTCGTGTGCGGATTCAAAATCAGCAGGAGCACGATGCACAACGCTACAATCAGAGACACCGGCATGTAATGTACGAACCTGGCGACAAAGTGTGGGTCTGGACACCTATTCGCCGCCGTGGACTCTCCGAAAAACTATTGCGACGATACTTTGGACCCTATGTTGTTCAGCGACGTTTAACCGACGTCACTTATGAGGTCATGCCAGACGGGGTGTCGACATCAAAGCGACGCCAGCACCAAGCTGACGTCGTCCACGTCGTGCGTATGAAGCCATACCACTCAGTCTGAACTTAATCTCCTACTTCCTTCTGTTCTCATCGGGACGATGCTTCCTAAGGAGGGGGGCAAATGCCGCATAGAAGACGACGCAAAAGAGGACGACTATGGCA
Organism: Amblyomma maculatum; assembly: GCF_055883805.1. NCBI lineage: Eukaryota > Metazoa > Arthropoda > Arachnida > Ixodida > Ixodidae > Amblyomma > Amblyomma maculatum. The sequence goes on along the minus strand of NC_139346.1, from coordinate 11,687,952 downwards.
ACACAAGCGCGAGCTGAAAGAAGAAGGAGGAAGCTTGATCGCAAGACTCGTTCTAGGCCAATAATCAAACCGTCTTATATTTCGACCCTCCTTGGCGTTCTGTCGAGACGTGACAATATATATATAGTATATATTGTGGAAGAAGGCCAGGTCGAGACGCCAAGGTCGAAACGACAAGGCAAGGGATGCCGTGTCTGGCGTTTTACTCCGATGACAAAACCCAGGCGCGCGCCGGAGCCGGCGCCGCGGGACGATGATGATGGTATGTACAAATGAAAGGGGAAGATCATGGCATGTACAAATTAAAGAACGTTCACAGAAGGCTCACACAATCTGCCCGGGGGGTCGGAAGCGGCCAGCCTGGCCGCTCCTAACTAACCGATGCATCGCGGCGCACAAATGGTTTCAAGCGAGACACATGAACAATTTCAGTTCCACGGTGGCGTCGATCAGCTGGGGGATTAACAGGCGTCACTTTGTAGTTCCCTGAGGAAGTTTGGCTTATGACCTCATAGGGACCTACGTAGCGGTGGTGGAATTTGTCACTAAGGCCAGGGGTGCGCAATGGTGTATAGCAGTACTTCGTAACCAGTACGAAAAGAGACCACTCAATGTGTAGAATCATAGCGAGTCTTGCGGTCTTCCTGGCACGCTGCCGTGTTGAGGCGGGCAAGATGACGGCATCTGGCCAAACAAGATAAAAAATGGGCAGGTACTGACGTGGAGTAGTCGGGGCGTAGAGAAGAAGGAAGCGTCGAGAATTGTAGTGGGAGGACGGCCATAAACAAGGAAAAATGAAGAGTAACCGGTAGTTCGCTGTACTGCTGTATTATAGGCGAATGTGACGAATGGTAGAACAGTATCCCAATTTCGGTGATCTGGTGTGATGTACATGGATATCATGTCCGACAAGGTGCGATGAAATCGTTCAGTGAGACCGTTAGTCCGGGAGTGGTAGCTTGAGGTTGTCCTAAGAAGGGTGGATGACGCGTGAAGAACTTCGGCCACGATTTTCAATAGGAACGCTGTACCGCGGTCACTTAGGAGCACCCGAGGAGCGCCATGACGCAATACAATTGATTGCAAAAATAAATTTGCTACCTCTTCAGCAGAACCAGTCGGTACAGGTGCTGTCTCAGCGTAGCGTGTGAGGTGGTCGACAGCCGTTATAATGCAAGGGTTACCCCCATCGGAGAGAGGCAGGGAACCATATAAGTCGATGCCGACTACGTCGAATGGCGTGGCGGGACAAGGAAGAGGTTGTAGAAGGCCAGCGGGCCAAGAGGTCGGCCGTTTGCGACGTTGGCACAGAGGACAGGATGCGACGTATTTGGCAACGGTGGAAGATAAGCCAGGCCAAAAGAATCGTTTTCTCACGCGGTCGTGGGTTTTGGCAAAACCAAGGTGACCTGCAGTAGCGTCATCGTGGAGAGCCGCCAGTATACGTGGGCGAAGCACACGCGGCACGACTGGGATCCAGCGAGTTCCATCAGGGCAATACACATAGCGGAGTAGGATGCCATCTTCGAGCTTGAAATTGCGAAGCTGTCGGCGAAGCCTAGCATTGGGTGGGTCCGAAACGCCGATAAGGCGGTCGATAATAGGACGGCAGTAGGCATCGGCTAATTGCTGTGAGCGGAGAGCGTGCTTGTTCTCAGAGTCGTCAAAACAAACGGTTGTGATATACGTCGGGCAAAGAGACGGTCGTCTCTGGTCAGAGGTTGGGAAGAAAAACACCAAGTTGATTCCGAAAGGGGACAGCGAGAGAGAGCGTCGGCGTCTTGGTGTTGGCGACCAGATTTATAAGCGACGTCGAAATGGTATTCTTGCAGGCGTAGAATCCAGCGGCCAAGTGGGCCTGTCAAATTTTTGAGTGAAGACAACCAGCAAAAACCATAGTGGTCGGTCACAACTGTGAAATGCCGACCGTATAGGTAAGGGCGAAATTTTTGGACAGCCCAGACGACGGCAAGACACTCCTGCTCGGTAATAGTGTAGTTTTTCTCTGCTGGAGTCAAGGTCCGACTGGCAAAGGCAATCACTTTCTCACGCGATGTTGCATCACGCTGCAGAAGTACAGCGCCAAGACCGTGACCACTGGCATCGGTGTGCAGGATGGTTGGAACGCTGTCACTGAGGTGGCCAAGAACAGGATCTGATGTAAGGGCCTGCTTTAGGTCATTAAAAGCAGTTTCGCACTGTTCAGGCCACACGAAAGGGCTGCGTGCTTTAAGTAGCTCATGAAGTGGTGCAGCAATAGTTGCAAAATGCCTTATAAAACGACGGAAATAAGACGCGAGGCCGAGGAAACTGCGCAAATCTGTAGTCCGTTGTGGACGAGCAAAGTTCAAAACCGCGATGATTTTTTCAGGATCTGGGCAAATGCCGTCATGGCTGACCAGATGTCCCAATATTCTAATTTCCTTCTGTGCAAAGTGGCACTTCTTGGTGTTTAGCTGAAGGCCTGCCGAAGCGAGACAGGTGAGGACTTCATTCAGGCGCGTGAGATTGTCATTAAGGGTTGCCGAAAAGACAACAATGTCGTCCAAGTAACACAAACACCTTCTCCATTTTAGGCCACGAAGCACAGTATCGATCATTCTTTCAAATGTCGCTGGTGCGTTACAAAGTCCGAAAGGCATAACATTAAATTCGTAAAGGCCATCGGGTGTTGCGAAAGCGGTTTTTTCTTTGTCGTCCTCGTGCATAGGTATTTGCCAAAAACCTGAGCGGAGGTCCAAGGTCAAGAAATATTCGGAGCCTTGGAGAGAGTCAAGGGCGTCATCAATTCGCGGCATCGGATATACATCTTTGCGGGTAATTTTGTTGAATGCGCGGTAATCAACACAAAAGCGTACCGAGCCGTCCTTTTTTTTTTAACTAGCACTACTGGGGAGGACCATGGGCTTGTTAAGGGACGAATTATATTGCGATGGAGCATGTCATTTACATTTTCTTCAATTACTTTTCGTTCAGAGAGGGAAACCCGATAAGGCCGTCGGCGAACGATAGAGTTACCTTCAGTAATGATGCGATGGTGCGCAACACTAGTCTGTTCCAGTGGTGTGGAAGTGGCATCAAAAATGGCTTGGTGGTGTCGAAGCAATGTCAGCAGTTCTTGGCGTTGGTTCGCCGTGAGTTTAGGATTAATAGTCTTTGCGAGAACAGAAAGAGAGACGTCTGACGAAACACGTTGCTGAGGCGGAGGGGCGGTGAGCACCATCAGGGAAAAAGGTTGAACAGCCACCATGCAATCCAGAGAAGTTCCTTTTGGGAGCACGAGGGATTCACGTGAAGTGTTAGTGGCCACTATTGTCGCTGAGCCGTTGTGGAACCGGACAAGACTTGACGGGAAGGCGATGTCGCGTGCAAGATGACTATATGATGGCGCTATGTGTACGTCCACGTCAGTTATATGGTCAGAAACAACAGTAAGCAGTTTTTCGCACTGAGGAGGCAAAACAGTATCAGCGGCGGCAACGAGGGGATGATGTCGTTCAGAAAAGTCAGATGAAAAATCGCTTTATGGATAACACGCTCACCACAAGAAATTAGCGCTGAAGCGGTTGACAAAAAATCCCATCCAAAAATCATCAGATGCGCACAAGGTGAGAGCACAGCAAACTGCCCATGATGGCGGATGCCGTCGATAACAACTCGTACGGTGCACTTCGCTGAAGGGCGCAAAGGGACGTCATTGGCTACACGGCTACATATTGGCCCATCATATGGTGTTGTCACTTTTCGCAAACGGTAGCACAAATCAGCGTGAATGACAGAAATTGCAGCCCCTGTATCAATCAAAGCTTCAACCGGTAAACCTTCAGCGATAACAGCAGTCACGTTATACGGGTGATCAGGAGGACTTTTAGTAAGTTCGCAGAGTGCAGTTTGACCTCCGGAAACTGCAACACTTAGTTTTCCGGATGGCGGACAGGGAGAGTGGTTGCGGGGCGGAGAGGGTAAACTGAGCGGCGGTATGGGGAAAGGGACCGGCGTCGAGATACATGGGCGCCATTTGGTTCAGACGAAGATACCGGCGGTGGAGAGGATCGACGAGGTGGGCTGGGAATAGGTCGCCGCTGATAATATGAGGGTACGTCACTTTCGAAGGCGTCGTAACCACGACGCTCGTTTTGAATGCGGCGACGACAGAAGCGAGATATATGCCCTCGGCGTGAATTTTCGTCGTTCTTCTCGAAATTAGGTTCTTTTCGGTTACTTGAAGACGTGGCAAATTGCACCACAGGTGCGACCCGTCCAAGGCGGTGATCAGAGACGACGAAATATGGATAATGACACTTCAGAGTTACAAAGAGATTAACTGAAGTTTATATACAAAACTTTACAATATTTACAGCAAGTTTAGGCAAAATATACATGGATCTGGCTAGCTCGGCCTAGCCGAAGATGTACACATCAAGCCATAGCTCAGAACATCAGACTGGTCTCTCGGGCTTGGTTTTAAGCCCTCCGTGTCCAGCCCACATTTCAGTTGCGTCCAATCGCCACGAACTTCAACATGATTGGTTCGTGGCCACGTGCAACTTCAGCAGTGTGAGTGAAACCCTTTCCCCACAACGAAAGAAAGAAAAACACAAAACACAAAATGTCACATGCTGTCCACATTCCACTGTACACCTTGCCGCGTTCTCGCGTCAAGATCATCACAGCAAATGAGCAGGGTCGTTAGCGGACCGCCGCCGTCTCTCGCCCCCGCTCTTCCTAGAACTTGTAAAGTCCGTGACCTCCGGCTTAGCGGCGGCGCGACGAAAAGACGCCCGGTCAATCGGTCCTCCCGCGGATGTCTTCCCCTTTGTTCAACGTTCCCCATCACTCTTCCCCCGGCGCCGAATGTCACCTTTCTGTCTGGACGCGGCGGGTCTATGAACGGACGTTTCAACCGCGACGGCGGTGTCGTGTCGGCTCGTATGAAAAGCATACTGCAGGTAGGCACAAAGCAGCTTAACTTCCCCCTCTTGGGGACTCGATCGCCTGTCAGCCGCCCGGTGACACTCGTCACTCTAATGGCTTTCCCTGCTTTATCCGGTGATTCGCGGCGCCTTCTCGTCTGCATGCAGCTAGCACCAATTCATGCTACAAGCAAACCTACCACGAGGTACTGAGTACATAGCCGCTAATTCGGGGGTGCCTAGCGATACCTTACACTCGGATTCCACAGTATTAGCACACTGGGCGAGAGGGGCGCCAAGGTGCGTAATAGGGTGTCGTAGGCTGAGCCGGCGTAACGGCGTTGATATGGTTGTAGGGCGGTGCCAGTTGGGGCGGCGGAACAAAAGAAGGGGGTGATGCTGCGACGTGTGCGTAAGTCGATGCTGGGCGGGGTGCAGGAGGGTCGGACACCATAGGCCGAGTGATTGTTGCCAGCTCATCTTTAATGATGTTGCGGAGACCGGCGCCATTAGAAGGTACCGAAGAATGATCGAAACCGTGTTGACAGACAGGCTTGAGGGCTTGGAGTTCCTCCCGGATGATGGCTCGAATCAGTGCCCGCAGATCTAGGTCAGCAGAGGTCGGGCCAGTAGCAATGCCGGGCTGCAATCAGGAGGACTGCAGCTGGTCGATACGTTGGCAGGTCGCAATAATGGCGTCAACAGTAGAAGGATCTGGGCAATCAGGGTGTTATATGCCACTGAAATAATTCCTTTCAAGATGTGGTGTACGCTTTCAGGTTCCGGCATGGTGGGACTAATACGCCGGCAAAGTGCAAGTATGGCCTCTATGTAAGACGCGTACGACTCATCGGGACCTTGGAGGCGAGAGGCGAGCTTATTCTTCGCGACCTCAGTCCGAACTGCTGGGTCCGCAAAATATTGGCGGAACTGCTGCTTGAACGTCGTCCAGTTAGTGGTGGGGGGTTCGCGGTTAATAAACCAGGTTCTGGCGACCTCAATGAGGTAGAAAGAAACATTCAGAAATTTTAGAGCATCGTCCCACCGGTTGTAGTTACTGCAGCGTTCATAGGTGTCCAGCCAGTCATCGACGTCTTCATCGCGACGACCAGCGAACAGCGGCGGGTCGCGTTGTCGTGTGGGCACAGTCGGCGGGGGTGGTGCAGCCGAGGTAGAGGGTGCTGCCGATTTGTGGGTACTCTCGATAGTCATAACGATGGTGGCAGGCGGTAAACAGCGACCGGAACGTAGCTCCAGCGAGAGCAAGGCACAAAACAGCAAGGGGATCAAGTCCTACCTCCACCACTTGCAGATGAAGGCCAGGTCGAGACGGCAAGGTCGAGACGGCAAGGCAAGGGATGCCGTGTCTGGCGTTTTACTCCGATGACCAAACCCAGGCGCGCGCCGGAGCCGGCGCCGCGGGACGATGATGATGGTATGTAGAAATGAAAGAGGAAGATCATGGCATGTACAAATTAAAGAACGTTCACAGAAGGCTCACAATATATATAGCATATACATAGTATATATTGTCAGTCAGCGCTGTGTTTGTGTCCTTGTGAAAACCTGCCGCCTGAAAAAGGGACTGATATTCAAGTGGAAATCAAAAGGAAGAAATGGGCATGGGCAGGGCACGTAGTGCGAAGAGAGGATAACCGTTGGTCGCTTTGGGTAACAAACTATATAGATTCCAAGGGAAGGAAAGCGTAGCAGGGGTAGCAGAATGTTAGGTGGGCGGAGGAGGTTAAGAAGTCCGCAGGGGCCAAGGGAAAGCAGTTAGTACAGAGCCGGGGTAATTGGAGGAATATGGGAGAGGCCTTCGTTCTGCAGTGAGTATAGTCAGGCTGATGATGATGACGTTAAACTATCCGGTAGCCGGTGCCCCTTCGTAGTGGCACCGGTTGGTCGCCGCTTGTGTGCTGGGCAGGTAACGGTGACGGCATGGAGAAACGTACTTACGTAAAGAGCGGACACTCGAGCGTTTTCGCGGCCGAGCAAATAATGGTCTGACCACCCGCGAGGCTGCGTAGCGATGTTCGCTTCCACTCCACCTCAAAGGTAGGTAGCTTATTATACGTACACCGACTTGCATCAAAGCGTATGCTCTTTCCAAGTAAACGTTGATGCTGCGCCGGTCATGTGCCGCCGGGTACGCCCACCTCACCGTGCTTTTCAAAACGTCACCCATTTTGGCCGGTAACTTGTTTCCTTTTGTCCGCAGAAATAATTTTGCTCTTTTTTGAGCTAATAACGCTTTTAGCAAATCGTTCGTTGCGCAACGTGAACATATTTTGCACGTGTAACATAAAATAGGAGCCGTGAAACACTGTTAGTGTGCAGTTGTTGTATGTTTTTGGGTCGTGTTTTTGTGAAGAACATGTGCATTCCTTCGATTGCTTATTTTTCTCAGACAGCTTTAAGACAAATGTAGACAGATGTATCTTAACACAAACTTTTATTCGGCAGTACAAGAAGTGTGTGTTGTGCATTTAGGATCGTTTTGTGAATGGTGTTTACTTCGCTGTGTTTGCCAAATGAATGGGCTTTTGCCGCTTCGTAAGCACCATGTTTACATGCCGAATTTCTTGTCATGGCTAAAGCATTCTCGCTGGGGCCTAAAAAGCGCTGCTGCCTGTTCGGGGCCCGCATTTTGACGACATATACTGCTATTAGTCGCTAACAGTGGATTCCCTGTAATACCTTTGCCATACAGGCAGAGGGCAATTTTGTCCGCGATCATGAGTATAAGCATAGCATTGGGTTACTATTATGTATTCAGCGTGGTGTTTTTAAATTTCTGAACTGCCTACTGATCGAGGCTGATTTATAGAAATTCCGCGCGGGTTGTGCCTTCATTTTTTCCAGCTACTTGTGTCTACCAGTTCACAACCCCTTTTCTGTTGTTCTAGCGGGTGACGTTTTAGAGCAAAAACACACAGCCGGTATGCAAAATTTCTTCATCGCGACACTGTTCCGCGTGCTTCACCACACCTTACCTCTTGTTGCTCTTTGTAATACGATGCATTTTACGAAGTCCAGTATTCTTTATGTGCCATTCAATGTGTAAACAAGATAAATAAACTTTTTTGTATGGAACCACTGCCTCCTTGTGTGCCACTGAAAAAAACGGCTCAATAACGGCAAAAAATTACAATAACAACAGCTCTGATCGCATTATTCTAACCTACATGAAATAAGTCAGCCACGCTTATTTTCTGCGAGAACCTTGCCGGTATTTCCAGTAAAGAGGTTGCGATCGGCGACTTTAATACGTCCGTATGCATGGCATCGTTAAAGCAACTCTAGACGATGTAGTTGAATATTTTAACAGCCAAAGGTTATCGAAAGCGAAACCGAAACAGAGCAAATCGCCGAAAATCTCGGAGGACGAAATTAGCGGTCTGACCAGCCGCTCGGGGCGCTGGCGCTGCTCGGCCGCAGGGCCCTGTGGAAGTGTGCGCTCTTTACGTAAGTATGTTTCTATATGGTTACGGAGTTGACACAAATGAAGCCCTATGTCTGATGCATGCGGCAATTCCACCTCGGGAACTGATCTTGCAATCGATGTGGTGCAGTGTCGTCGCAGGTCTTCAGCGTGCACATCCGCACTTTATTTCTCACACACACCAAATACGTTGTCGGAGATTTCAGTCACGTAATTTGTCCACGCCACCACTTCACCATTTCATCACGCACCGAGTGAACCCGCACACGATCACCAACAGCAAACAACCTCTGCACACGTCTGCGTTTATCAGCAGATGTTTTTACTTTGTCAACCTTTGCATTATAGTGCTCTAAGTCAGTAACGAAAAACGAGTCCGCAGTTTCCTTTGCAGAAATAATTCGGCGGGTGTTTTTCTGTGAAGTAGCGGCGTAGTCCTATGAGAGAAAATGAAAATTGTCAATCCTGTGCTGCAGCAATCTAGAAATGCTTCTTCCTGAATCTTCCAGCAGCTGCTTAAGCAGCCTTCTTACCGCACGCTACATTAGATTGTGGGTGGTGATGTGAGTGTGCTTTACTCCGTTTTCTTTAAGAAACTCTGAATTCAGCTGCTCGAAACTGCGGACCGTTATCGGTTACTAATTCTACAGAGAAGCAAACCCAATTGTTTCAAACGTGCTCGTACTGCATTGATGTACCTTTGGCGCCTCCTACTTATTGGTGGTGACGTTGAACCCAACCCTGGGCCCATGAATAAAGCACAAGAGGAAAAGTTGGACAGCGTTGCCCTTGCGATCCAACGTATGGAAGCTAGCCATACTACCATCTTGGAATCTTTGAATAAGGTCCTTAACATTCACATCAGCCTGAAGAATGACTTGGATGCACTAACAAAGCGTGTGGTTGAATTGGAATCCAAAATCGAATTGGCACCATCTGCACAGTTCTCATTAGCCCCTAACCTACAATTATCTAGAATGCAAGAAAAAATTGATGACTTAGAAAACCGATCTAGGCGGTCAAATGTTCTTCTTTACGGAATCAAAGATACAGACGATGAAACGTGGGCTACTTCGGAGCAAATTATAGGTGAATTTTGTTCGGTTAGGCTTGGTGCGGTGCCAACTTCGATCGTCAGAGCACATCGTTTGGGTCGTTGTTCGGCACTAAAGACGCGACCTATCATTGCTAACTTGTATAATGATAAAGACGTAGATTTGGTGCTGAGCAACGGTTCCAAGCTGAAGGACACAGACTACAGCATCTCTCGTGATTACTCTGAGGCCGTCAGACAAAAGCGCCGTAATCTCTGGCAGTACGCGAAATCTGTAAGAAAGGAAGGTGACCGCATTCGTCTCGCTTTTAATAAGCTGCATATAATAATGACGTCTATGTGTGGGACACTCAGGCTGCCCGCGTAGTCTGCGTTTTTCACCATTCCACAGAAGAGTGACGTTTTTCTTTTATCCCAGCTAAAGCACCAGCTTCCGATTCTTCAGAAAGATCATCATGTAATACCAACAAAACCATTGCTTTTCTTTACACTAACATCAGAAGTGTTGTATCAAGGGTTTTTGAAATATCTTCGCTGATCGACTCATGCTCCGCATCAGTAATAGCGCTAACTGAAACATGGCTCACTGACTTAGTTCACGATAACACCATTTTTGTCACCGAAACACGTTTTAGTATTTTTCGAAATGACAGACAAAACCGTAGAGGAGGTGGTGTACTCTTGGCGGTAAAAGACGATTTGTTGGCTGTACCTGTGACGGTTAGTTCTTTTCTTGAATGTGTATGGGTTTCTTTAAAGTGCTTTTCAATTGATGTAATTATTGGTGTTATCTACCGTCCTCCTAACATGACTGTTTGCTTTTCTGCTGAATTTAATCGAATCCTGTGTGAAATTTGTACGCGTTTCCCTAACTCTACACTGCTCATATTTGGAGACTTCAACTTCCCTAGCATAAACTGGTTTACACAATCCGTCACAGCGAGTGAAACCGAAGCTCATATGTTTCTTCAATCATGTCTTGCTTTTTCGCTGTCGCAACTTATCACCAATCCCACACGTCGCACATCGGGCACCGCAAACATTCTTGATTTATTACTAACAAATAATCCTGATATTTAAATAAGGGAGTAATTACTCATTGCATCCACCCAAGCGCAGCCATACGGCTACAAAGGAAAGCAATGAGTAATTACTCCCTTATTACAAATCTACTCCACCTTGGGGGATTCCCCTAAATATTTGACCAATCCTGATATTTGTTCACTCATTTAGACGGCATTTCTGATCACGACGTAATAACAGGACGCATTACCGGTTCCTTTAACGAAAACTACTGTTAAACAAATCAGATGTTACAATAGAGCTAATTATGAAAGAATTAACACTGAATTAGATTATTTCGCTGTCCAGTTCAAAAATCAATATTTATTGCGCACTGTTGAGCAAAACTGGGATTTATTCAAAACTACCCTTACTAACCTTATCGACAACTTTGTGCCTCTTACGTCCATTAGATGTAGCAGCAATACACCATGGTTTAATCACAAGCTACGGCCTATGAATAACAAAAAAAAGCGACTTTATCGGCAGGCCAAAAAAGATGGTAGTTTAGGCACGTGGGAAAGGTATAAGAAATGCGACAGAGAATACCAGTTATTATTAAAATCCACTCGACGTCAGTTTTTCAATCATGACTTGTCCTCTCTGTTAACCAACAACCCTCGTAAATTTTGGTGCATCATAAATCCTAGCTTTCACCCTGACATTTTCCTTTCCGACAGTAACGGCGTCATAATCAATGAATCCGATTGTGCTCAGGTTCTTAAAGTTACCTACTCATCAGTTTTTACCAAAGAAGACATTAGCTCATCTCCTATCTTAATTACATTCCATCACATCTGCATGCCTGACATAGTTATTAACGAAGCAGGTATTTCAGTTTTATTAAACAATCTCAAAATTACAAGTAGCTCGGATCACCTTGCCTTTAAAAATAAGATACTAAAAAATACACCCAGAAGCATCTCCGCTATCTTGTCCTGTTTATTCTCGCAGTCGTTATCGAACGGACTAATTCCTAATGACTGGCGTGTAGCAAAGGTAATACCTATATTCAAATCAGATGATCGTTCCTCCCCACTTAACTATCGACCCATCTCGTTAACCAGCAACTTTTGCAAACTTCTAGAGCATATCATTCATAGCCAAGTCATTAACTACCTCGAAGATCATAACATTATTTTCAAATATCAGCACGGTTTTCGCAAGGGTTTTTCATGTGACACACTCAACTAGCTGGTTTTGTAAATGACTTACAAACATCACTTAACGCAGTTTTTCTGGATCACAGACTTTTACTAAAACTAGCACAGCTTAACATCCACCCTAATGTGCTCGCCTGGATTAAGGACTTTCTTTCTTCTAGATCTCAGTATACCTCAGTTAATAATTCTAACTCTTCTTCGACTTATGTGACATCTGGTGTACCCCAAGGAAGCGTGCTTGGTCCTTTGCTTTTTCTAATCTATATTAATGATTTACCTGCCTGTGTAACATCTAGAGTTCGTCTTTTCGCAGATGACTGCGTAATTTACCGCAACATTATTGATGACAGTGACCGCCAATTCCTACAATCGGACCTGAACGCAGTAAGCTCATGGTGCTCATCCTGGTTAATGACTTTAAACATTTCTAAAATTAAACTTATATCTTTCACCCGTCGTACCACTCGCATTTCAACCACTTACATGCTCAATGACAATGCTGTTAAACTAACAAACACTTACAAATACCTTGGCGTGCACCTTCAGTTTGATCTAACATGGCATCACCATATCGACCTCACCCTAGCTGCTGCTAACCGTTCACTTGGTCTTCTTAAACGTGAAGAAGACATCTCGAGCTAGTTGGTGTATCAGTCAGGACATGCCAGAACAGAATGAACGTTTATTGATAGAAGGTGTTCGCTTTTATAGTGGCTGATCGATGCCGGCACGTGCTGGTATCACCGGCAGTGGTCAGTGCATGACGTTGCCGGTAGGCACTGCGCATGCGTATCTTGCACGATACATCTTCCCCTGTTTATTAGTTCTTTGAAAGGTCAGCGAGTTGTTATTTGGTTGAAGTTACCATCGTAGTGTAGCCAGGTTGGCTGGCGCCTGATTCTGGAGGACCGCCTTACTGTTGGCGTCGACTGCCCGTCCGTAGTTGGCGCCGCTACAAGTCTCGGGCTGGGCACGTGCTCGTCTACGGGCTCGCACTCACTGTCGGACTCTTCACTTTCGGCTATGCCGCTCTCGAAGGGTTCCAGCGTCGAGTTTAGGTGCCTTCTGTTGCGGCGAAGCAGCTTGTTATCTTCCGTAATGACCCGGTATGACCGCGGGGCAGCCGGTCCCACTACTCGCGCTTTGCGGGTCCACTGTTTGTCACGAATCCTAACCACCTCTCCTTTCTTGAGGCACGGTAGAGATTTAGCATTAGCATCCAGTGGCTTGCGCTTGAAGACAGTTGTCTTTGGCTGGCGGCTGAAGTCAGGGAGCAGCGTGCGCAGTCTTCTGCCTTGCAGGAGCTCACCCGGTGAACGACCGTCCTCCAATGGAGTCGACCGGTAGGACAGCAGTCCCAACCAGAAGTCCTGACGTGTCTCCTGCGTCTTTTTCATGATTCTTTTCACAATTTGAACGCCTTTTTCGGCAAGTCCATTAGATTGTGGAAATCCAGGGCTCGAAGTCACGTGCTGGAACTCGTACCTGGATGCAAAAACAGCAAATTCGTGGGAGGAGAATTGGGGACCGTTGTCACTGCAAACTTCTACTGGTATCCCGTAGCGGGCAAAGATGGCGCTTAATTTGTCAATAACAGTGCGAGCTGTGGTGTCGCTGAGTTGTTCAACTTCCGGGAAGTTGGAGAGGGCATCGTACACGCACAGGTAAGAACTACAGCCGTGCTGGAAGATGTCCACGCCGACTCTGTACCAAGGGTAATGAGGTGTTGGCCGCATCAAAAAAGGCTCGCGTTGTCGTTGGTACGCGTATTTCTGGCAGACAGTACAACCGTTTAACATCCTCTCGATATCGGAGCAGAGTCCGGGCCAGAACATTAGCTGTCGAGCTCTTGCTTTACATTTATTCAAGCCCAAATGACCCTCATGTAGACGTCGAAGCATTTCTGCCCTCATAGACTTTGGAATGACTACTTTCGTCCCTTTTAACACGATTCCTTCTATGAAGGACAACTCTGCAGCGAATGGCTTCAGTCTGCCGAACAGATCACTGTTGTCTCTAATGTAACCTATAACAGACTGTAGATCAGGATCCTTTGCAGTAGCCTCCACAAGTCTAGTCATTGTTCTGCTGCTCACCAGATCCGTGACCACTCCAACGGCATGAACCTCTACGTCGTCTGGGAAGCCGGTGGTGTCCGCTGATTCCTTGGGCGATGACCTCGACAGCATGTCGGCCAGCAGCAACTGTTTCCCTGGTACAAAATGAAGGGAATAATCGTACTTCATCAAGCGTAAAAAAAAACGTTGAAGCCTTGGCGGCATATCGCCAATATCTTTCGATGCAATTGCTAGGAGTGGGTGGTGATCCGTTTCAATGACAATTTTTCTTCCATAAACAAAGTGGTGAAATTTTTCGCAGCCAAAGGTAATTCCCAGTGCTTCTTTCTCAATTTGCGAGTACCTTTGTTCCGTTTCAGTCCTGACACGCGATGCGTAGGCGACAGGTCGCCAGCTATCCCCGTGACGTTGCAAAAGCCCAGCTCCTAGACCGTTTTTTGATGCGTCCGAGCTGACCTTTGTTTCCTTAGCTGGATCAAAAATTGCCAGCACAGGTGTACTGCTTAAAACAGAGCAAAGAGCAGCCCATTCAGCGGCGTGTTTCTCTGTCCACTGAAAGATTGTGTCCTTTTTGATAAGATCTCGCAACAGCTTGGTCTTATCAGCCATACGCGGAATATACTTCCCAAAGTAGTTGGCCACCCCCAGCATTCGCTGAACAGCCGTCTTATCAGCCGGGGTTGTCATTTCGGCAAATGATGCTGTAAACGTAGGATTAGGCTTTATCCCGTCTTGGCTGATAATGTCGCCCAAGAATTCAACCTCTGTGCAAGCGAACTTGCATTTGTTGGCATTGAACGTTAAGCCAGCGTGCTTTGCAAGTTCCAATACCCCACGGAGGCGCTCATCGTGTTCTTCACGTGTCGCACCCCATACCAGAATGTCATCGACATACACGCGCACGCCTGGGGCTTGGTCAAATACCTCGCTCAATGTTTTTTGGAACACCTCTGGTGCTGAAGCAATCCCGAACGGCAGTCTCAAGAAGCGGTAACGCCCGAACGGTGTAGCGAATGTGCAAATTGTTGATGTGTCCTTATCCAATGGAATCTGATGAAACCCAGAATTTGCATCGAGACGAGAGAAGTATTTAGCGCCAGCGAGCTCCGCCTCAATATCATCACGCTTTGGCATCTGGTAGTGTTCCCGCTTCAGGTACTGGTTAATGTTTCTAGGATCCATGCAGACCCGCAGTTTGCCATCTTTCTTCCTAACAATAACTAGTGGGCTCACCCAGTCTGTTGGCTCGTTGACCCTTTGAATGATGTGGGCCTTTTCCATGCGTTGCAGCTCCTCCCGCAGTGGTTCTTGCAATGCCAACGGAACACGTCGCGCTGGCTGTATCACTGGTATGGCATCTTCGCGCAGAACCATCCGGTATGGACGGGCAACACAGCCGGTACCTTGAAAGAGCTGCGGGAATTCTTGCAGTACTTTTTCAGAACACTCCGTGTCCACGGCTTCCACCGAACGCACCACCAGTCCCAGCGACTCAGTTGCGTGTAGTCCAAGTATTGACTGCTTGCTTTTCTTCACGATAAAGAAAGTGAAAGTTCCGGACTTGTCGTTCATCACCACTGGTAAGGTCGCCGTGCCGAAGTGTTTAATCTCGTCCCCGCTGTAGGACCGAAGAATGGAGCTGCTTGGCTGCAGGACTGTCTCTGCTTTGCATTTACGAAAGACCGAATAGGGCAGCAAGTTTGCCTGAGACCCAGTGTCTACTTTGAAAAGAACATTTTGATTGGCTACTTTAGCTGCAACCATCCAATCAGGTGTTCTTTCGACAGTGCAGACCCTGACATTGAGGATTTCCAAGCTTTCCTCGTGAACTACTGCACCGACTGCAGGCTCATTCTGGCAGCAGACAGCGAAATGATTGGCCCCTTTGCACGCAAAACATGTCTTCCCGAACGCTGGACACTTTTTTCGCTCGTGTGTTCGATTGCACTTGCCACAACGGAAACGCTGACGTTGTTTCACTGAAGCCACTTGCCTTTCTAACTGGCCCCAGGCCTCATTTTGCTGCGATGACACTTCCGCAGCTTTGCAGATCTGTTCCGCCTTAAACAGCGTAAGGTCTTTCACTTTAAGCATCCTCTCCCGGACCTTCGGACTACTTGTGCCGAATACTATTTGATCCCGTATCATTGAGTCACTCAATGCTGCAAAATTGCAACTCTGGGCTAGCTTCCGCAGGTCACGAAAAAAATGTTCAAAGGTTTCACCTTCCGCCTGGATTCTTGAACGAAACGTGTATCTCTCGTACACTTCATTCTGCTGCTCTTGACAGTAAACTTCAAACTTCTTCACGACCGTTGCATAGTCGTCCTTGCTTTCCTCCTCCGAAAAGGTAAAGTTATTAAATACCTCAAGGGCCTCGTCCCCAGCAACACTCAGCAGCAGAGCCGTCTTAGCCGCTTCCGTCCTTGGTTCTTTGGTGGACACTGTAGCCTGCAGGAAGAGCTCGAACTTCTGTCTAAACAACGCCCACTTCTTTGCGATGTTCCCAGACAGAAGTAGTTGGTCAGGCGGCTTGAGTAGCTCCATTATCTGGCGGCTAGCACGGACGTTCCCTGCTTCCTTCAAGACACTGTTCGAAAGGCCAACAGCCATCCCACTTCTGACACCATGTATCAGTCAGGACATGCCAGAACAGAATGAACGTTTATTGATAGAAGGTGTTCGCTTTTATAGTGGCTGATCGATGCCGGCACGTGCTGGTATCACCGGCAGTGGTCAGTGCATGACGTTGCCGGTAGGCACTGCGCATGCGTATCTTGCACGATACAGTTGGTTCATCACAGAGCAAAAACAGCGCAAACTTCACAATGGACAGAAAAGGGCAGACGAGACACAGGCGCTGACTAACAACTGAAGGTTTATTGTTCTGACACCTCGGTATATATACAGCAAGCATCAGAAACAAGAACAACAACAAAGCCTGATAGACACTCATCTCAGCCAGACATCAAGCAGGAGCACCATGATCATCCAACACCCGATAGGAAAAGCAACTCCTTATCTAGAAGGGCTATGGAGGGAATGCTTACACAGCTGTCTTTTAGGTTTGCAATTTTTTCGGCCTCGATTATTTCTCGCGTGGTCTTGTCACCGCACCTGCGCAGCACGCTCGTGTTACGCAAATCAGGTGTGCATTTACAATCTCGGCAGTGCACACCCAGATGGCCCGAGATCCGCTCTGTCACATTGTAGTTGTGCTCCAATAATCTTTTATTAAGACATCTGCCGGTTTGGCCTATGTACGCATGGCCACAAGTCAAAGGGATCGAATAAACGACGCCTTCCGCACACGAGACGAATCGGTCGCGATGGTTTGTGGTGCAGCCGATGTGTTTTCGACCCATCCCATTCACTCGCTTGCAAAGACTTGACAAGCGGTCCGGAGCCGCAAAAACAACATCTACTCCAACCCTTCTTCCTATCTTTCTCAAGTTTTGTGAAATCCCGTGCGCGTAGGGAATGACTGCGATCTTCTTATCCCTGTCTCTACTGACTGTTTCTTTAGTTTTTAACATAGCCTCCGCTACTGAGGATAAAAGCGCCGGTGGATAACCAGCCTGAACTAGTCGGCGCGTCTGGTTTAAAAAGCTATCTTCCAGCTTGTGGTTGCACGATTTCATGACAGAATTGTAGAAGCAAGAATTGATGATGCTGCGCTTAACCAACTTCGAGTGCGCAGAAGTAAATGGCAGAAGGGGTTTGTTGGCGCGAGGCTCAAAGGCCCAGCACACATGATTGGGGCTGAAATATAGTCCTAGTTCTAAAAACCGTATGAATCCATTAGTAGGCAGTTCGTGCGTGACAATTAAAGGGCTCAGAATGCTTGAAAAACTACGAACAACATTGGCACCTTCGGTCGGGAGGGCGTCCTGTTCGCACTCTAGAAACACAAGGTAATCGTCGACAAATCGAAATATCTGCTTCACATTGCTGCAATCAAAGAACCTGCGTAACGCCCGGTCTTGCATGGCTAAGTATAGATCACTGAGGACCGGTGCAATGGACGAGCCTATACAGATACCATTTTTTTGAATGAAAACCGAACCGTTCCATTCCGCGTAGGTCCACGGTTCCGAGAGCAGTCTACGACGTGCTGGCTCGTGGTCCCAAGTTTGCTGTTGAGCGTAAGAGATCGGCTCCTGAACTTCTAAGCTTGGTCCGGCAGGTCTCCAGACTCGCTTCTGCGGCTGAGGTAGATCGTTGCGTCTCCGAAGGCGTGGACGTGTTGACTCGCTGCAACTCGACTAGCAAGAGACTGCCTCTAGGGAAAACGGTGACATACCTCAAGGAACATGAACTTTGCCTTCTCCCTGCGGACAAGGAGGGCGGTTTCGCAGTTTTACCGAAAGGCGACTACATGGCTAAAGCCCTTGAAGCCATAGGTTCGTCCTTTGATGTATGCAGCAACGTGTCCTTGAAAAAGGTAAAAAGCAGGGCCATGAAACTGTGTAAACGCCTGAATCTCGAGAAGTTATGTAGTGCAGTGAACAGCAACAAGTATTTGTGCTTAGAAATGTTTTTCTCGGTTAAAACCCATAAGGTCGATCATCCATTCCGTGTCATTGTTTCTGAAGCTGGGACTTGGCAGAAATCTGTTGCATCATTCTTACAAAGGCAACTTAAGCTACTAACTATTGACGACCCTTTTTTGGTAAAGAATGCAGAACCTGTGGTCACGTTTTTAAAAGGAAACTCTGAAAGAGCGTTATTAGGTTTTTCCATTGACATAAAAGACCTATACTATGCCATACCTCATGACGACTTGATCAATTGCATCAAGGACTGCACTGACCAGCATGGAGCTGTTAAATTCCAGAACGCGACTAGCATTTCTACTGACGGCTTTCTCGAGCTACTGTCCACTTATTTGAGATCGACCTACGCGGAATGGAACGGTTCGGTTTTCATTCAAAAAAATGGTATCTGTATAGGCTCGTCCATTGCACCGGTCCTCAGTGATCTATACTTAGCCATGCAAGACCGGGCGTTACAAAGGTTCTTTGATTGCTGCAATGTGAAGCAGATATTTCGATTTGTCGACGATTACCTTGTGTTTCTAGAGTGCGAACAGGACGCCCTCCCGTCCGAAGCTGCCAATGTTATTCGTAGTTTTTCAAGCATTCTGAGCCCTTTAATTGTCACGCACGAACTGCCTACTAATGGATTCATACGGTTTTTAGAACTAGGACTATATTTCAACCCCAATCATGTGTGCTGGGCCTTTGAGCCTCGCGCCAACAAACCCCTTCTGCCATTTACTTCAGCGCACTCGAAGCTGGTTAAGCGCAGCATCATCAATTCTTGCTTCTACAATTCTGTCATGAAATCGTGCAACCACAAGCTGGAAGATAGCTTTTTAAACCAGACGCGCCGACTAGTTAAGGCTGGTTATCCACCGGCGCTTTTATCCTCAGTAGCGGAGGCTATGTTAAAAACTAAAGAAACAGTCAGTAGAGACAGGGATAAGAAGATCGCAGTCATTCCCTACGCGCACGGGATTTCACACAACTTGAGAAAGATAGGAAGAAGGGTTGGAGTAGATGTTGTTTTTTCGGCTCCGGATCGCTTGTCAAGTCTTTGCAAGCGAGTGAATGGGATGGGTCGAAAACACATCGGCTGCACCACAAACCATCGCGACCGATTCGTCTCGTGTGCGGAAGGCGTCGTTTATTCGATCCCTTTGACTTGTGGCCATGCGTACATAGGCCAAACCGGCAGATGTCTTAATAAAAGATTATTGGAGCACAACTACAATGTGACAGAGCGGATCTCGGGCCATCTGGGTGTGCACTGCCGAGATTGTAACTGCACACCTGATTTGCGTAACACGAGCGTGCTGCGCAGGTGCGGTGACAAGACCACGCGAGAAATAATCGAGGCCGAAAAAATTGCAAACCTAAAAGACAGCTGTGTAAGCATTCCCTCCATAGCCCTTCTAGATAAAGAGTTGCTTTTCCTATCGGGTGTTGGATGATCATGGTGCTCCTGCTCGATGTCTGGCTGAGATGAGTGTCTATCAGGCTTTGTTGTTGTTCTTGTTTCTGATGCTTGCTGTATATATACCGAGGTGTCAGAACAATAAACCTTCAGTTGTTAGTCAGCGCCTGTGTCTCGTCTGCCCTTCTCTGTCCATTGTGAAGTTTGCGCTGTTTTTGCTCTGTTCTTAAACGTACTCTCAAACACGCTCCTATTAAAGTTAAAAAACGTGCTTATATCACTCTAATACGCCCTAAAATTGAATATGCCGAGGCTATTTGGGACCCTGACCAAGCCTATGTTATCACCAACATCGAATCCTTGCAGAACCGTGCTGTGCGTTTTATTTTTTCAGACTACTCACCTTTCACTAGCGTCACAACAATAAAACAACGTGCTGAACTGAAAGACTTCGTAAACACGCTTGGTTAACATTTTGCCATAAGCTTTATCACCATCCACTACTGCGCAGTGATTTGTTCCAATCACCTGACGTCATTTTTCCACGACTTGATCATGCCTTCAAAGTTAAACGTGCAAAGTGTCATTTATCATCTTATGCAAATTCATTCATACCTCACACTATCACTGAATGGAATAACTTGCCATCGCACATCGCTGCCGAAACTAACATAAAAAATTCCAAGAGCTACTTCGCTGTGACGGAAATGTGTAGAATATTTGGTGTTGTTTTTCTTTCCTCTTTTGATGTTATATAACGGTTCTTATTGTATTTGTTGCTAATTGCATCGTTTTTTTTTACAATTGTATCCCCCCCCCCCTATGTAATACCCTCCTTTGGAGGGCCTTTAGGGATACCCTGAATAAATAAATAAATAAAACATGCGACCGTTTTGGAAGCGGTTGCCAGTGTCATAACTTTGATTTCTAACCATTCGGAGTGAGCATCAATCGCGACAAGCAACAATATACCTTTTTCTTCCTGAAATCTTCCCACGGGTTTTGGCACAATTTCCAGGGGGCCAAAGTAAGGCTGTGTGATGGAGTACACAGACTGGCAATTCCGTACACGTTGCTCGGAACCTTGCTGCTGCTTTTATTCTGCTTATGCTCAGATGTTGTTCATGCAACATATCCAGAACCAGATCCTGGAGCGACTCGGGAATGACCACTCTGCCCATACCAGGCATCCATTGCCTATACTGAACTCAAGTCGCTTCATGAAAAATGGCTTTAACTGATCGGATGCAGTTCTTGGCCGGTTACGCCATATCATGTCCCGAACCACACTTAGCAGTTTATCCCGCTCAGTGTCACGTTCCAGATCCTTTGCCGTCACAGACAACCCGTTCAGAGACGAAAAATAAAAGATTTTCTCACACTGGTCTCCCGTGTCCGGTAGCGGCAAGCGATACAATCCATCCTAGACGAGAGCGAATACTGACTGGTTGGTACATGATCGCGAATGGAACAAAAAAGCGCTACACACTAAGCTGTGTACAAGGCATCAGTAAAAAGGACAACACACTAACACTCATAACAGCGCTTCAAGACAACATAAACACATACGACACCCGTAACCCGGAGCATTGGCACGTTACAGCGTGCCGGACGAAATATGGCAGGCAGATGCTTCGCTTCAGGCTTCCTACCATATTAAATCAATATTTTGCTAATAGTGGTCAAGATTTCTCTCTTCCTTCCATTCAATTAATCCGCGAAATGTTTCTATAAATACATATATTTAAGTTAGGTGTTCTGTCTTGCGGTATTTCTGTTTTATTTTCATGTATTTTTCCTGATTTACCTAGTGCTTTTTTGTGGTCTAATTATTTCTCCATTGACTGTTTATTCACTGTGTGGGCGTGACTTTCTCTGCTGTGAAATGCCGTCATATGCAGGGGCAGCCGCCCCGTCAAGCTGCTCTTCGAAGCAGCTTTTTAGCGGCTGCTCCTTTCCTTTCCTTGTAGTAAAGGAAAAATAATGTTGTTGTTGTTGTTGTTTGTGGGGTTTAACGTCCCAAAGCAACTCAGGCTATGAGAGACGCCGTAGTGGAGGACTCCGGAAATTTCGACCACCTGGGGTTCTTTAACGTGCACTGACATCGCACAGCACACGGGCGCCTTGCTTTTCGCCTCCATCGAAAAGCGGCCGCCGAGGCCGGGATTCGATCCCGCGTCCTTGGGAACAGTAGTCGAGCGCCGTAACCACTGCGCCACCCCGGCGGGGCTAAAGGAAAAATAAAGTAATATTATTATTATTATTATTATTATTATTATTATTATTATTATTATTATTATTATTATTATTATTATTATTATTATTATTATTATTATTATTATTATTATTATTATTATTAATAAAGAGTTGGTAGTTAGCGCTTGTCAAACGTCTTATGTGTTCTTCTTTGTCCTTTGTGTTCTATTTTGGCGCTAAATTTTACTTACTAAACAGGAATTCCCCTAAACCGGAGTGAATAGCTTGTCCTCTAACGTCCTCCCTAAATGAGGTTCGATTAGAACGCTGGATTAGAGTACAATTTAACCCCAAGAAAAGGGAGCACATATGTGTGGCCATGGGAGCTCATTTGGAGTAGATTTTCACTCTCCAAGAACGCAGCAGTTACGGCATGCAGCGGGAGGTGATATGGGCTAGATTTTCATCCCCAAATATGCGGAGCTCTAACGGTTGGTCTAAGACGCAGATGCTCACTGCGAAAAATACGTTCATTTGCGGCTAGTATTACAATACCATTTGTGGGGGAGTTGGTATGCACGGTGATCCATAACAACAGCGCGACAGACGGGACGGAAAACCACTGAAAACCTCCCTCCGCCAACGAGGCCCCGCCATCTTCAGCGGCACTGACGACCATGACGTCGAGGACTGGCTCACATCCTATGAGCGAGTGAGCGCTTATAACAAGTGGGACGCGGAAACGAAGTTAAACAACGTGATATTCTATCTTACCGGCGTAGCAAATCTATGGTTTCGCAACCATGAAGTGGATATTCCATCATGGTCCGTGTTCAAAGCTAGATTCGCTGAAGTTTTCGGCCGTCCGGCCGTGAGAAAACTCCGCGCTGAACAGCGCTTGCGTGCGCGGTCTCAGCAGGTTGGTGAGAATTTCACAAGTTATATCGAGGACGTCGTCGACTTGTGCAAGCGCGTGAACGCATAGATGTCAGAGGCCGACAAGATTAAGTACATTCTGCAAGGCATTGATGACGACGCCTTCGAGATGCTGAATGCTCGAGATATCCGCACCGTCGCAGAAGTGGTCACACTGTGCCAACGTTATGATGAACTGCGCAAACAAAGGGCCATAACTCGCGCGAACACCATGCACTCTGATTCGCTTTGCTGACCTGACAGATGCAGCTGAACATTCTGCGCTGCTGCCACAAATCAAGAGCTTCATTCGGGAAGAAGTTGCTCGACAGTTCTCCCTTATGTCCTGACATGAAGAGCCTTCCTCACACCTAGCTCCCAGTTTGCGCCAGATTATTCAGGAACAAGTAGCTGAATCTCTTTCTCAAGCCACTCAATCTATGCCTGTCGCAGCCCCCTTGGCATATGCGGCTGTTGCGGCCCGACCACCGCCTACGTATGCTCCGCCGCAACCTGCCTAGGTTCAGCCGCCTCCTTGTCCTGCTCGAGGACCTGCGCAGTTTATTCGACCGGCCCCAAGACCGCGCAATCCCTGGCGCATGACAGATAA
This sequence comes from Amblyomma maculatum, assembly GCF_055883805.1. Lineage (NCBI taxonomy): Eukaryota > Metazoa > Arthropoda > Arachnida > Ixodida > Ixodidae > Amblyomma > Amblyomma maculatum. The sequence goes on along the minus strand of NC_139346.1, from coordinate 11,664,558 downwards.
CCGCCCAATTTGTTATACTTGCGGACTGGCCGGACATATTTCTCGTTGTTGTCGAAACCGTCTCCCAGTGTCGGCACCACCTACTCATGGTTCTGGGTACTGGTCTTCGACGCCTCAGTATTCCACGCCTACTGGGCCTCCAGCCAGCCGTCATTTCTCCCCAGATCTCTCAGCCACGACCGACCGCCGTTCACCGTCGCCGCAACGCCGCTCTAGCTCTCCGATGCGACGCCGACAAAACGCTTCATGTGAGGAAAACTAGAGGCCGCAGTTCCTGAGGCGAGAACTGCGACCCCGTCGAACTTTCAAAGTTCTCATCGGTCGCCGGCCAACCTTATTGAAGTTTTCGTCGAGGGCGTTGCTGTCATGGCTCTAATTGACACTGGTGCTGCGATTTCGGTTATGGACGCAAAACTATGTAGCTCTTTAAAGTAAGTGAATACGCCAACTGCGGGACTTTCGCTGCGAATTGCCAGCGCTCAGCATATCAAGCCCTTAGCAGCGTGCACCGCTCGAGTAGTTATCCAGAATTGCCTTTATACCACTGAGTTCGCCGTGCTGCCAAGTTGCTCACACGCTGTTATTTTAGGCTGGGATTTCCTGTCGCGTCGCTCTGCTATTATCGATTGTGCTCGAGCTGAAATGGAATTCTCCACTTTGCGCGATGCCTTACCAGACGCTGATCCACGAAATTCCTGTGCTAAAACCCTCGTCGCCGAAGATATTGACCTTCCTCCCTACTCTCCTGTGCTTGTTCGTGTCGCTTGTACCTCTGTTAGCGATGAGACCGTTCTCTTCACACCAGCCCATACTTTCCTGCGCCGCAAGTGTCTTCCATTGCCCTACGCTGTGCTCGCTATTTACGCTGGCCTTTCCATGTTATGGGTCTCTAACCCATTTAACTCCCCTACTGCTTTGCGCCATGGTGAATGCCTCGGCAGTATCCAGCCAATGGCATCTCTTCTGATCTCTGAGGAACCTGACGACGCGTCGCACTCTGCCGTGAATGCGCTCAGTCCCCCTTCACCTGCGCCCGCTCCTCGCTCTACAGACTTCTTCCTCCGCTCCATCGACGCCGATCTTCCAAGAGCGCAGCGCACTCAGCTTTTGAACCTACTACATCACTTTCGCTCCTCCTTCAACTCTCATCAAAGTTGTTTGAGTCAAACTGCTACAGTCACTCATTGCATCGACACCGGCACCCACGCACCACTGCGACAGCGCCCCTATCGTGTGTCTGCAGCCGAACGCCAGGATATCGAAGAGCAAGTCGACCTAATGATTCAGAATGGTGTGATTAAACCCTCAAGCAGCCCTTGGGCGTCACCTGCTGTCCTCGTAAAAAAAGAAAGATGGTTCTATCCGCTTCTATGTCAATTATCGCCGCCTGAATAAGATTACGCGAAATGACGTCTACCCTCTCCTACGCATCGACGACGCTCTCGATTGTTTGCAAGGCGCCGAGCTCTTTTCTTCCCTAGATTTACGTTCCGGCTACTGGCAAGTTCCCCTGGAAGCGGCTGATCGTCCCAAAACTGCCTTTGTAGCTAACGACGGCTTGTACGAATTTACAGTTATGCCGTTTGGCCTTTGTAATGCTCCGGCAACATTTGAGCGGATGATGGATACTATTTTGTGTGGCCTAAAGTGGAAGACGTGCCTCTGCTACCTCGACGACATTGTCGTCTTTTCTCCTGACTTTGATACACACCTCTACCGTCTGAAGCACGTTTTGAACTGCCTATCTGATGCCGGACTGCAGAAGAATTTGAAAAAATGTCGTTTTGCCACCCGCCAGCTCCCCATTCTTGGCCACGTTGGCTCTAAAGAAGGTGTATCTCCAGATACTGCCAAACTTCGTGCCGTAGCAGCCTTTCCCAAATCTACATCCATCAAAGATCTACGTAGCTTCATCGGGCTGTGCTCTTAATTTCGCCGCTTTATTGGAAATTTTGCTTCAATTGCCGCTTCCTTGACAGACCTTCTGTCCGGCAGTTCCGACTTTTCGTCGTGGTCGCCAACGTGCGACGATGCCTTCAATACTTTATGCCGGATCCTCTTGGCACCGCCTGTCCTACGTCACTTCGATCCCACAGCGCCTACTGAGGTCCACACGGACGCCAGTGGTATTGGTATCGGCGCTGTGCTCGCTCACCGCAAATCAGGTTATACTGAATACGTGGTCGCCTATGCTAGCCGAACACTCACGAAGGCTGAATCCAATTACTCTGTCACAGAAAAATAGTGCTTAGCGATTATTTGGGCTCTTACTAAATTCCGCCCTTACATCTATGGCTGCCCTTTTGACATAGTGACGCACCACCATGCGCTTTGCTGGCTTTCCTCACTGAAAGACCCGTCCGGCAGACTAGCAAGATGGACTCTTCGCCGTCAGGAATATGATGTCCGCGTTGTTTACCGCTCCGGCCGCAAGCATCACGACGCCGAAGCCCTTTCCCGCTGCCCCCTCACAGCTGAGGTCGCGAGCCTTTCCTCATCCGACGTTTCCCCGCCATCGCTTCACATCAATGACATGCCGTCAGCGCAGCGGCAAGATCCTTGGATATTTTCTCTTCTAGATTTTATCTCCAATCCCACAGCTGCTTCTCCATCGCGTGCTCTCCGCCGCCATGCTTCCCACTTCGCCATTCGTGATAACCTCCTCTACCGCCGCAACTACTGCGCAGATAGCCGCAAGTGGTTGCTACTTATTCCCCGCAAATCTGTGACTATTTCCACGCTGACCCACAATCCGGTCACGCGGGTGTCTTCAAGACATACACTCGTCTCCGGCTGCGGTACTACTGGCGGGGCATGTACACCTTCGTACTCAAGTACGTTCGCTCATGCCTCACCTGTCAACGTCGCAAGCCATCTCCTCAACGTTCCGCTGGAGAGTTAATTGCTACCGTTACCCAACCCACCACGCCCTTTCGACCGCGTCGGCATTGATTTGTATTGGCCGCTTCCCTACACTGCAGCCGGCAACCGCTGGGCAACCGGCAGCCGTTGATCATCTGAAGAGGTATGCAGAAACCGCCGCACTTCCATCTGCCACAGCGTCAGAAGTAGCTTCCTTCATTTTGCAGCGATTTGTTCTCCGCCTCGGCGCACCTCGAGAGCTGCTCAGCGACAGAGGACGCGTTGTGACGTTGTGAAAGCCTTGCTCACCCAGTGCAACATTATTCATAGAACAACCTCCACCTATCATCCCCAGACTAATGGCCTCACTGAGCGTTTCAATCGTACCCTTGGCGAAATGCTCTCTAGGTACGTCTCCTCCAACCACTCAAATTGGGACCTCGTCCTTCGATATGTCACTTACGCTTACAATACCGCAACTTAGTCTACTACTGGCTTCTCTCCTTTTTTTCTCCTCTACGGCCGTCACCCCTCTGCTACAATCAACACCATACTCCCGTATCAGTTAGACATATTAGAGTATACTCCTGCGTCTCAAGCAGCCCAACATGCGCAAGACTGTCGACAAATTGCCCCCGCATTCCCGGCTAACACCCAATACCGCCATAAATCCATCCATGACAACCAACACTCGACACCGGACTTCTCGTATGGCGCTCTTATGTGGCTGTGGATACCTACCAATGCTCCTGGACTGTCTTCAAAATTTCTTGCTAAATACCATGGCCCATACCGAGTTCTGGAGCGCACCTCTCCGGTTAATTATGTGGTGGAACCTCTTACGCCATCTTATGATCTACGCCGGCGCGGACGCGAGATTGTTCAAGTCCAGTGCCTTAAACCCTAATACGACCCTGCCGTCTTGCTCACGCCATAAGTCGCCAGGATGTCTCCTCTTCGTCCCGCGGGTAATTGTGAAGAGGAAGAAGTACACGAGGAACATTCTAAGCAGTGGCATTGTGATCGCTGCGCGTGTTGGGCCTGACGGTGTTCGCTATTGCTGTGTTCGCCGCTGATCTGCCCAGTCCTGCTGTTCGAGTCCTGCTGATCTGATCAATAAACCCCCATCTTACAATATTGATATTCACACCTACCTTTCTACTTTTCCTGTCTGGGTCATCAATCATTATTTGCAGTTCATCCCCCGAGTTGCTTAGCAAGGCAATGTCATCAGCAAATCGAAGATTACTGAGGTATTCTCCATCTACCCTTATCCCTAACTGCTCCCATTCCAAGTCTTAATACTTCCTTTAAGCAAGCTGTGAATAGTACTGGGGAGATTGTGTCGCCTTGCCAAACCCCTTTCTTTATGGGAATTTTGTTACTTTCTTTATGCAGAACAATGGTTGTTGTGCAGCCACTATATATATCTTCCAGCACTTTCACGTACGGCTCGTCTACCCCCTGATTTCGCAATGTCTGCATCACCGCCGAGGTTTCAACTGAGTCAAAAGCTTTTTCGTAATCAATGAATGCTATGTATAAGGGCTGGTTATATTCCGAGCATTTTTCTATCACCTGATTGATGGTATGGATATGATCGATAGTAGTAGAGTACCGTTTCTGAAAACCTGCTTGATCCTTTGCTTGATTGCAGTCTAAGGTTGTCCTGATTTTATTAGCGATTACCTCAGTGAATACCTGTAATATTTAAGGTCCTTAGAGTCCCCTTTCTTATGAATAAGGATAATGTTTGCATTCTTCCATGGTTGCGGTACCGTCGATGACACCAGGCACTGCGTATACAGGAAGGACAGTTTTCTAGCATGATATCCCTCCCGTCTTTCAGCAAATCTGTAGTTATCTGATTCTATACAGATGATTTCCCCCTTTTCATAGTTTCTAATGCTTTCTTGACCTCGTCCTTCGTCACTGGTAGAAAGTCTGTTTTTTCCTACCGCCAATCTCGTTACGGTCCTGACTACTTTGGCTACTGTAGAGATCTGTATAGAACTCCTCGGCTACTTCGACTATCTTGTCCATATTCATGATGACGTTGCCCGCCTTGTTCCTTATCGCATACATCTGCTTTTTGCCTATGCCCGATTGTTTACCGCTTTAAGGCTTCCCCCGTTCTTTACAGCATGCTCAATTTTCTCCATGTTATACTTCCTTATATCGGCCACCTTGTGCTTATTGATTAGCTTTGATAAATCGGTTAATTCTATCTGGTCTGTTGGATTGAAAGCTTGCACAGTCTGGCGTTTCTTAACCAAACTTTTCGTCTCCTTAGACAGCTTACCGGTGTCCTCTCTAACTATCCTACAGCCCACTTCTATCGCACACTCAGTAATGACATCTCTGAAATTATTGTTATTGCTTCTAGGGTAATGTCGCTGTCCTTGATTAGAGCTGAATATCTATTCTGTAGCAAGATCCTGAACTCTTCTGCCCTCCCCCTCACCGCTAATTCTTTGATGGGTTTCTTTCTTACTAATCTGTTGCGTTCCTTCTTGAGATTTAGGCTGATTCGGGACCTCACCATCCTGTAGTCACTGCATCACACTTTCCCGATTACCTCTACATCTTGCATAATGTCGGGGGTTGAGCACATTGTGAAGTCAATTTCATTTTTAGTCTCTCCGTTAGGACTTTTTCAAGTTCATTTTCGGTTCTTCCCTTTGCTGAAAAAGGTATTCATGATTCTTCAGTTATTGCGCTCTGCAAACACAACTAGTAACTCCCCCCTGCTATTCCTAGAACCAATGCCATAGTCACCTACTGCCTGGTCTCCTGCCTGCTTTTTGCCTACCTTGGCATTCAAGTCGCCCATTAGTACAGTATACTGCGTCTTTACTTTTCGCCTTGCCGATTCTACATCTTCGTAGAAGCTTTCCAATGCCTGACATCATAACTACATGTGGGTGCATAGGCCTGTACAACCTTCAGTTTATACCGCTTATTAAGCTTAAATGCGATACCTGCCACCCACTCATTTATGCTATAGAATTCATCTATATTACCCGCTATATACTTATTGACTACGAAACCTACTCCTAGTTGTCGCCTCTCTGGTAAACCTCGATAACACAGTACATGCCCATCCTTCAGTACAGTATATGCCTCATTCGGCATCCTAACCTCACTAAGCCCTATGACATCCCATTTCATACCGTCTAGTTCCTCTAACAGCACTGCTAAACTAGCTTCACTAGCTAGGGTGCTAGCGTTAAACGTTGCCAGGGTCAGTTTCCAATGGCGGCCTGTCCAGCGGAGCCAGAAGTTCTTAGCAAACCCTGCTTCGTCACAGGTCTGACCGCCGCCGTGGTCAGTTGTTCCGCAGGCGCTTGTGAGTGAGTGCCGGGGTTTTATGGAGCTTATCATGAAAGGTTGTGGCCAATTACTGCACCAGGGTGGCCAACTCCTGTTCTGGTGAGGGAGTGCGTTTCCGGATGTGTTCACCGGCATCAGGTTGCCCCCCAAACCTGTTTATGCAATTCCATCGACACGCGGATTTTTTTTTTTTTTTTTTTTTCATCCGGTGGAAAATTGCTTTGCACCGGGATTTGAACACCGGTCCTCCTGCATGCGAGGCGGATGTTCTAGCGCTACGCCACCGCTGCACCGCTCGAATTCGAACCCATCAACGAATTACCGGTGAGGGGGAGGGCAGAAGAGTTCAGGATCTCGCTACAGAATAGGTTTTCAGCTCTAACTGAGGATGGCGACATTACCCTAGAGGCAAGGAACAATAATTTCAAAGATAAAGGTAGAGAATTGCGGGGCAATGGTATTTGAACCCGAGGCGGATGTTGTACTGCTACGCCACCACCACCGCAATGACAATGACCGAGACCCAAATGCTATGGGCTTTTAATTGCCATTTTCGACGCGCGACAATGCTGCGCAGATTCCGCACTCTGCGGCATCCCATGTGATCTGAATTTATTTATTTATTTATTGATTTATATTTTTACAGGATACCTACAGCGCTACCACTGGAGCATTGTTGGGGAGGGGGGGGGGGAACAGCATAAAAACAAACAGACATAGAATACAATAAATTTGACAGATGATGCAGTGAGAGAAAGGGAAGAAAGAAGGAAAAAAAACGTTGCTGAAAATTAAACATGCGTACGACACACTGGAGAAAATAAAAATTTCAAAACGCAGCACTCCTTGACAATACAATAAATTGGAAAAATAATTCAATTTACGAAGACAAATAATAACAAATCAAAAGCAGAAATAGAAAGAAACATTGCATAAAAACAAGCCCGCGCACGACATACGCGGAGAAAATAACAAACAGAAAAGAATACGGAAGGATAACTAATAATGCTACACTGATAGTCATGTGAAGAATTATGTTAGCAGTAATAATAACACTCAGAATAATCTATGATCACAATCATATTAGCAAATGATTTTGTAAGGTGGTGAAAACTGTGTGGGAGGGGAAGCTATAATTTGCACTGGCAAGCAATTCCAATCGTGTACTGTTCGTGGGAAACAAAAAACTATTTTTTAATGTGTTGATTCCAGCATTGTACTCACGCACATTTAGTATACGGTCAGTGCGGGCTGAAATGTAAGTTGGTTCAGATACTGATTTTTGTTTTGGAATGACAGTTTTACCATTAATAACATTACAAAAGAAAGAAAATCTCAGATATTTACGCCTCTTTTCGAGTAAAGACCACGCCAATTTGTCTCGCAAATCTGAAGACCTTTTTTTGGAAATTTAAATTGCCAGAGACAAAGCGGGCAGCCCGTTTTTGGACGCGCTCCAGTTCGTCAGTATTCTGTTTTGTATGTGGGTCCCAAGCGGCGCAAGCGTATTCGAGGTCAGTAATGAATCTGTTCTCTTTGAGTGAAGCATCCCTAAAATTTTCTCCGAAGGTGTGCGACCGGCTTAGCTGATATATAATTTATGTGTTTATTATGTGTCACTAGAAAAAAAAGACTCCCAGGTCACTCGAAAACAAGACTCCCAAGTTGAAGCAGCTGATATATGTCCGCGCTATCAAGAAAATAATCTGTTTGAAGGAATTGTTTCTTTTTAGTAAAGCGGACGAGGTTGCATTTGGAGAGATTTAGTTACATATTCCATTCTTCACGCCAAGAAAACACGGTGTTGAGGTAATGTTGAAAAATAGCTGCATCTGCTTCCGAAGAAAAGTTGCGGCAGATACAGCAGTCGTCTGCATAAAGTCTGATTTTTCTTGAATTGTTGCTAGTGAGTTCCTTTATAAACACGAAAAAAGAACAGTACCTAAGACAGCCCTGCGGAACACCATGATGTCACACCCACAGTTGCTGAACTGATTCCGTCATAGACTACACACTGTTTCCTTCCCACAACATACGATTCTATCCAGGTCTGAAGTGGAGCAGGGATATTTAAGCTTTTGTAGCAATAGCTCTCCACCTGGCCAGCGGATTTTAGGAAAGCGCAAATGTCATGAGTGAATTCTGCAAGCTGTGTTTCACACGAGACCATGTTGTGTCGAACAGAAAACGTCTTGTAGATGGAGCAATGCTCGAGTGTTTTGCAAGGCGTTTTATCACCATTCTTATATGTGTGGGAACGACATTGGCAGTGAAGATGGAAATCGCAATCTTTTAACGACCTAACCAACTAGGAGCACACTTTTTTAAAACGTAATTGGAAAAGGCCCCAGTGCGGATGTAACTTTAATTTTCTGTAATAAAAGCATGATTCCCCATTCAGAAATTTCAATTTAATTGATTCTGGTTTGAATGCTTGGAGACTAAAGGCAGTCTGTGTATTAACAGGATCGGAAAACACCGACTGGAAATAAAGAATGAAAGTGTTAGCTTTGCTTTCAGAATATTAGCCAAAATCATTTCCATCGAGTATATCAGTCAGAGTGTCACAGGCGTTTTTCTCACTTCTAACATATTTCCACACTTCCTTTGGGTTATTTTTTAGTCTTCGCCAAAGTGTGTTTAAGTATGCTCTTTTAACCTGGCGTATTTCTTTGCATAAGCTCTTAGTTTGTTTTTTCATTTCGGAATACAGCACAAACGCAGGCATATCGCAGTAACCACGGAACAGGCGTCTGTTAACCATAGCTCGCAGCAGACCATTCATCCAATGCTTATCGTCACCACACTTGGCTGAAATGAAGCGGGACGGGGAGAAACTGTGCGTCAGTGATAATATTTTAGTTTTAAATAAGTTCCAGAAGGAATCTATATTCAGAAACAGTGCGTGCAAAAGAAATTCAGGAAGGAACGCATCGAGCTCCTGTGATAATGAAGCCCTTTTCCATAAAAAACACTGGGCTGGCGCTTGATTGTATCACGAGATAAGCTTGCGAGAACTACATCACGGTCACTTATATCTGGCAACGTTATGGCAGAGGAGGTAAAAAGCATGTCTAGTACATTGGCACAGCCGATTCTCTTGCGCTTTTGAACAAACTGCAACAACTGGTGGGCATCCCGGAAATCTATGCAGTAAAGATGTAGCGGTAATTACTGGTTGGAAAGAAGACCATTATACCCAAGGCATATTAATGTCCCCGGCATAAAGTTGAAAAAATTCATCGGGACTGGTAGAGCCGACTGCTAATGAAGTACCACCGCCCAGTAGAAGTTTGCACTTGACAGCCTCATACTTCTCAAACTGCTATGCACAAGTATGAATACACCATCACCGCGTGTGTTGCGATCTTTCCTATACGTGGTATAGGACATATTCACTCATGGTTCTGTCCAGCCATGACTCCGTTCCAATTACCACGTCTACGGTCGTTACTTCCAGGAGTGAAGGAATTAATCAGCTTTTATTTTTTAGACTACGGCAGTTAACGAAAATGCGGACAAGTTCCCTTTTGAACAGCGATTTGTTAGCTACGTGAGGGGCGCAGTGATGGCTACTGGTCTACAGAAGTAATAGTGTCTGTTTCAGTGTTGCACATGAAAGTTTTATTGTAGAAGTTTAGGGTATTAAACAGCAGTTTCATTTTTCCTCCACCTTCTTTAGCAAGCTGTACAAGCTTTTTTCTTTGCTGCTGAACTTTTGCAGAATAGTTTTCACTCATTCAAGCATTTGAAAGGACACCAATCCTGCCTTTATAAGACAACACAGTGAAACGTCTCGCCTTATCTGGCACATACTGCCCTAGTCTCTGCGCCCTTTCAATAGCCGCTGCATCCACAGAGATTTTCAGAGCAAAAAGAGATGACGTTACACTGCTCCCGCGATTCATTTTCATTGCCATGCAAACAATAGAAAATTAAATTGTTCCTTCAGGATTGGTTCTCCAAATCATCATGGGATGGCTGCAGCGCCAGGCACTTGGCACCAAGTTTTTTCAACATTCTGCGATAAACGCTCTACTTTAGACTTTAGTGAAAAAACCAGCGACTCATTATCTTCAGTGAGCTTGACTTTATCGGCAAGTTCGGTTATTTTTTGCCGAAAATAGTTTTTTTTAGTATCTCGGACTGTTTGTGCTGTATCACCGGAATAGTCATGACAGTCTTGAACATCTCCGTTTCCTGCTCGGAAGACAAAGTTTTGATCTGCGTCTTCCGCAAGCAGTAGGATTGTCTGAACCAAGCGTGTGTATTCTTAACAGATCGCGGTAACATCGTACAGAAGGCGTAAATGCATGCACACAGCCGTTTTGGTATCCAGCGCCGACTTTGTAAACGATTTTTCATTAACGGAATGGTAAGAATATTTACCTTCCTGTTAATCGTTGAGAAAAACGTAGCACAAAACCTTTACCTTCCGAGCAGGAAAAGCAGACTCTATCATGACCGGTGATGCATCACAAACAGTCCAAGATACTGAAAAAACTACTTTCCCGAGAAAGAGCGTCTGGCTGCCATGTCGGCGCAAGATGCCGGTGAGGCTGAGGGCAACAGCTGCTTATGCAGGTGACGTTCGTGCAGGCGTTTCCAGGCTTGCCAGTCGACCATCCAGCGCCGGTAGCACTTTAAGGTCCAGCACGTTGAAGAACGGCTGACTGGGCGAGTTGGTGAACTAAGAGACGTTGGTCCGGAACTCGGTAGCGGCGTCATCCTTCAACAGCAGGAACGTAGAAAATCGCTCTCATCGGTAGGACCTGAGGGAGAACATGATGAGCCAGATTCCTTTTTTACGCCGTAAAGCTGCGAGACGTGTGCTGTGCGATCTCAGTTCATGTTAAAGAACCCCACGTGGTAGCAATTTCCGGAGTCCTACACTACGGCGTCTCTCCTAGCCTGAGTCGCTTTGGGACCCCACAAACCATTTTTATGAGACATGTTTTTGGCTAATGTGAAAGCCTCGTGAAACTGCCGCGACCATTTGCTTTTTTTTGCGGACCAAGTCGTCAAGTGGTTCAAGGACCGCTTTCAAATTTGGCAAAAATTTGGCAGAAATTTATTTTCACCGAAAATGCCTTCAACTGGGCCACGTTGGTCGGCCGAGGTGCTTTTGTAAAGGCCACCACCTTTTCCGGCCATCCTTATCAATTTCATGTCCTAAGTACGTTATTCGCTGCTAAAACAACGCGTTTTTTTCATTCACACGCACACCGCCTTAGAGAATGTTTACAGAATCACATGCAAAAAAATGCACCTTGTTTGTGTCAATATAGCCCTCTACGTGATGTTAAACTTGTGAAGTAAATATTTTACCTTCTGGCCTACTTTTATGTCTGCTTTCCCTGCGTACCAAACATCTTTTGTAGTTCATCTCCTGAATTGCTTAACAAGGCAACGTCATCAGCGAATTGTAGATCACTTCGGTATGTCCCATCAACTGTTCGTGCCTGACGCGCTCCCGTTGACCAGCTGAGCTCCCGGCCGTATCGTCTTGTTGTTCAGCGCTCCGACGTCTTACCCCATCGTAACAATATATATATATATATATATATATATATATATATATATATATATATATATATATATATATATATATATATATATATAATTTTAATAATATTATTATTATACACGGTGACTCCAAAAGAGATCAATGCGTTCGCGCCTACAAACACCACATGTGATCGCCTGACTTTTGCCGCAGGAACTCTAGCGTGTACGCTATTCCGGTCGAAGTGCGGCGCCGCGTCGGCATCGCGGCCAGCATGACTCACTTTCAGTCAAGTCCGAAAGACAACCGCTCCTGTCAGTCCCCTTGCTAGGCATTTGATCTGGCGCCACTCAGTGCGTCGCCTCGCTCAGAGCTAACCGGCGCACTATCAAGCTCCTTCGACAGCTGGGGCGCTTCGGATTGTGTGAGGGCCATGTGTGCCACGTCCGCGTTCGCACTGGGGTTGCTTTTCTCGTGAATAACCCCTAGCGTGGTATCGGGGCACGAACAATTCTGAGTCTGCCCTGATCGTTCGCTGTCGGCTTCGCAAGTGTTGCTCTCTACAGCGGACGCGCACTCCTCGTCGGTGTGCCCTGGCTGATCACAACTCGCGGGCTGCGCAGTTTCCCTGATTGGCACTCCGTTTTTCTGCGTGCCCTGCTCTACGACACAGCTGATTTCGGAAACCGAAATTTTCTCATCTCCTAGCTCGTTTCCATCTCCGTCGCGCTCTATACAAGCTTCTGCTTTCGACTTGAGAGGCGGTTCAGTTATTGCCAGTTCCTCACTCTCATTTGATGGAACTGTATCTTCTACAGCTACTTGGGTCGGCGTACAGTTCACCTCGCTGGACAGCGTCCCTGCGGATTTCCCGTCGTTGGAGCTGGCGCTAACCTTCTCAGCTAGTGGCTCGACCAAGGTCACAGGATACTCTTCTGTTCGAGGCTCGGTCGGCTCGCTACTGCGGTCACATTGCTCAGCCGTTTCCCCAAGCTGTGTCTCACACTCCGGTGCAAGTTAGATTAATTTGCTCCGAAACGTCCGTGCTGTCTAGCCATTCGCTTACAGCGGCTTTCAGCTGATACGCCAAATCAAAGTACGTCGTGTCACAATGGTTCTCGTTCTCATATCTTTTCCGAAGATCATGAGGCGTTATCTGATATCGTATCACCAATGACTCTTTTAATGCATCGTAATTTTTCAAGTGGTCGCCAACCAAGCCCTTGATTTTTTCCGACGCTTCAGCGGAGAGAAGAGCTACTAACTTCTGCGCCCAACTATCTCGCTCGAAGCGTTTACTTCTACAAGCATTCTCAAAGTCTGCCAAATACTCAGCCATATCCTCGGCGATGAGGAACGGTGGCGGACCATCTCGCGGTATTGAATCGTTACACTGAATGGCATTGAAAGCTTTAATCTTTTCCACGCTCATTCCATGTGCTGAAATCTTCAGCTGCATCAGTTTCCTTACGCGGGCGTCCTCTTTCTCGTGACGTTCCCTACGTTCACGATCCTCTTTCTCGTGACGTTCGTCAATGATCTCAAGGCATTCCAAAAGCTCGTCATCTTCAGCTTCCAACGTAAGAATAGCCTTCAACACTTCTGGTTTTCTGAGTTTGTCTGACAAATCCAGACCCAACAACTTCGCAAGCTCCAGCAATTCGGGTTTGCGCAACGACTTCAAATCCAAATCCATGGCTGTTTCGAGTTCTGCCTTCTCTACTGCCCACTATTGCCTTGCTGCAATTAACCCAGCAACGACGAGAACACAATTACCAGCTCTGTTCTCTACTTAACAAAAGCCTAGCAAAACTCAGTAGAAGAAAGTCCCGCACTCACCAAATCTCGCAGCCAAAAATCCAACGCAGTCGTTCCGCTGCAGGCAACCAGTCATCACACAGGGCTCGTTGCACTGTTCCCGGTTTTCCGCTGAGGTGCTTGTTGCACGGGTCACGCCTGGGACATCTCAGCTCTTCCCACTAGATTTTGCACCTCGGACAGGCCTGGCTCGTTTCAACGATCACGGTCACGGCTTGATCGTTCTCGTTCCTTCGCTGTTCACCAGTTGTTGGACGACGGTATCGCCTGGCTCGTCTTTACGACCACGTTTACGGCTTGGTCGTCCCACCGCTGCCTACCAGTTATTACGTTTGGGGTTCGCGTGGCTCACCCCACCGCTGACGCCAGTGGTTAGGTGTGGCTCGCACGACTGGGTATCGCACCGCTGCCAGCAGTTATTACATGCGGCTCGCGGCCCCTTGGTACCGTTGGCCTGGCGGCTCCGTGGCTCGGCGGACGGCATCAACGGTCCCAGCAAAGACGAGGCGTCTTCTAACGAAACAGCCTTTATTACAACATCATGAAGAAACGGGCAGAGAAGCTGACCCGGAGAGAATACAGACACTCTCCCACAGCTGGTGTCCAGCGTCGTCACAGCGTCGCCGCCCAAATTAGTCCTGGTCGCAGCGAAGTCTGCCGCTGCTTTTTATAGACCTTTTTAGTTTCGATGCCTGGGTGCGGCCATCTTAGTTTGATGGTGGCGCCCCGTATGAGCCCAACTGGAACGTGCGCTTCAGCCCCTCTTGACGCCATCTTGGGCTGTGCTGTGCGCGTTGATGCTGCGGTGCGGCATTGTAAAACTGCTGTTTCACGGTGCTCGTGAAAGCTATTCGACACCTTGATGCTATTTCTGCTTTGTTTGAGCGCACCAGGAAACCGTATACCATCCGTTTGACATAGCGGCAGCTGTTGGAAACAGCACAAGCGGCCGGGGTGACTGCTATGAACTGCGCTCCACTTCGGCAGTGAGGATGCATCTGTTCTATCTTTCACGATGCAAGCAATTTCATTTATATTTTATAGTCGCAATGGCAATCGTACACAAAACCACTAGGCGATTGAACCGTACGGCCAACTACTGAACGCGGAATGCAGATACTGCGAAAGATGCTTTCCAGTTATCGCCGCATTGATTTAACATGAAGTGCGACCCATTTCGATATAGGATCGAGCTGTCCTGCTTCAACAATGTATACTTTCAACTTAAACCACGGTTGAAAACCAGCACATAAAAGAAGTAGAATCTAAAGTACCGTCCGTCGACGTTTTTATAAAGGTGTTCGTCCTGCGGCACAACAACATCGTATACCTCCGTCCCTACCAGCATCTCTTGCACGACCTATTGTTGAGCAAAACGTCGAAAAACGTACGCTCTCAGCTGCACCATCAAAGAAGACGACAAATTCGCAGCACATACAGCAGCGCTTACGAAAGCGGCGCGGCGGTCTATATGTGGCACTCTCGTCGAGTGCTACTCCCTAGTCGTAGCTAGGCCTAAATTGTTTTGCATCGAAGGCACATCCGGCGACGCTTTGTAATTGCTCAGCGCTAGAGTAAATGGTCTCTCATGGAACTGCCTTGCTGCCGACCCCATAGTATCAGTAAAAGAAAGATTATATTTCGGTGACGCCTTAGCAGCGGAGCCGCGCGCCGCACCAGCGGCAATGTGTTGCGTATCTTATTTGTACTGCAATTATCAATAACACGGTATGGGTCAGAAATCCACCAGATATATATATATATATATATATATATATATATATATATATATTTGCTGTCGGCTTATTGTTTTAGTGAAGAATAGATTTCAGCACGCTCTTGCGTTGGCGGAAGAGATCCACCGTATCGTTGGCGAGGAGGGCTTGCGGGAGGCACGGCCTGCCTACCGTGCGTGGCTACTACGGCGGAAGAAGTGAAATAGGCATCATATTTATGAGTTTGTCATTGGTACTAAGTCTATCTGGCTTACATAAAACGTTCATAGGCGAATTAACTAAGGATAGACTGGAAAGCGGTGGAGCAGAAACATATCACAGCCAAACTCGGACTGTCGATGCATGCTTCCCGCATACGCGTTTGGCAGTCATATTGCGATTTCTTTTATTGTTTGTGCAGTCCACGATCACGCATTGCTGTCCGAATGACATTACCATTAAAGGGGGTGCTAATAAAGACATTTTTATGTCTTTAAAAAGACAATTACCGAGGTGCAAGGCGGCTCTACTATGCCTGAAGCGTGCGAATGCACAGCCCACTCGCTACTAGCAACAATGGGCCGGCGCAAGGGATCTGGTTAGAGAGTATTTTCTTCCTCTCCTGCTTGCTCTCGGTAAAGCGGTAAAGCTTGCTCTCGGCTTGCCAGTTCCCGCGGAAAGGGAGAGCCCTCACAGGAAAGGGAGAGCCCTGCATGTACAGACACGAGAAGATGACTCAATCGCAGGTGGCGCGACCACATCTCCTCTACCTCCTGCAGACGGGCGAGGACGACGCACTCTCCCTCGAGCTCCGGTCTTGGCCAGCGTTTGCACACACACACGCACGCACACACATTTGGCGCGTGGCAAGATCACGTGGAGACTTGCCCGTGGGAGGAAGCGTTGGGCGGCTGATGGACGGCGCCGAAATGGCCGATCCGCTCGCTTTTCTGCCTGTTGCTATGCGGTGGCCGCGTCAGCTGACCCACTTGTTGGTGGCGAAACGTAACAGAAGGAAGGAAGGTTGGAGTGAAAGTGGAAAGCACACATTTTAAGGAGCAGGGGGAAAAAAGTATAAATGTGTTTTGCCCGGCATAAACTTCAGTTCTAAGTCTAGCGTTTGTCCTGTCCGCCTATCCGCCGTGTGTGTCCTCCTTGTGCGCTAGCAATATGCCTGTTTTCGGCACAGATAGAAGTTGATGCAGATGACGGCTTGCAACGAACAGTGCGAGAGTATGTTACACTCTGCACGCGGAGTGATCGGCTGCGGGGATAGCTACCGGACTTCGTATCCGCTTCCCAAGAGAAATTACTGGATTCGAATCCGCTCATTTCTGACAGCTCTTTCTCGGTGCTTGGCAGAGGCTTCACGCGATATTCGCGGTTGGATTTGACTCCACCATCGATGTTCGCGCTGCGTTACGATCTTCAGTGATGGGCAGAGACAATGTTTGTGCAGATACTTTCGCTGACATAGTCAAAGATAATTTACTTTTTTCTCTTAACAGAAAGAGCAGATAGGAGACATGAACAATTCCTATTACCATGATCTTGTCATTTTTCCTCTTTTCGTTTGTCAGCCAATGAAAATGCGCCGAGAGCTCTGCATTTATACTCTTAAAATTTGTTAACATTTGTTTGTGGCATGTCCATTTCGCTTAATAAAATCACTCATTTCACAGCTCAATCAATACCGCATGGTCACAAAATCTGCTATCGACTTCATATAAAAGTCGAACAAGAAAATGTAATTTGTGGAAACGAGCATAAACGTATCTTTTTTTTTAATTTCGAAGGCCGTGTAGCAGTTGTTTTTCGCATTCACTTTGCACCTGACATGGCTTTAGGTATTTTCTCAGCAGCGTCCATTTCCTGGCCCGCCTAAATACATGTGTTTCTCATCGGCGTTTTAGTGAACGTGAGATTTCCTGATTGTGGCGTAGTATGACAAGACCATTTTACCTCTCTCAGAAATTGCTTGTATGGCCAATGTAAACAGATTTAGCAGAAGTCCGGCAGCTGCAGTGACAAAGTTGTAAAAGGAATGGCTTTCAGTTATCCGGATTCCTTTACGTGCAAATAGAAAACTCACACTCATCAGGTCCCCTCACACTCATCAGGTATCGAGGTCAGTTAGGTATCGGTCCCGAAAGCTTGTGGTACGCTTAGCGAACGACCACCTTAGCGAACCAGCCATCAGAGGGATTCATTTAACAATAGAACGCTCTCTTAGTTGTCAGTGGCTTATCTTACAACCCTTCACACTGTGTGTTTTTTTTTTCGATTGCATTTAACAGTTTGACAGTATTGGACTATTGCCTTCAGATGTTCAAGGCAGGTGCGGTCAATCGCATTGAACTTCTTGCGCTGAGAGAACGCTAGCAGGAAATTTAATTTTTTTCTTTTCACAACCTCCGCAGATGTCGGGAGAAATGCATGTATAGTATAGTATTTTCTAAGTCAATTATATGCAGCAGCTCCGACGTATTCAACAAGAGCATTGTCGTATATGTAAAAATTATACTGACGTGGTATTACTAATTTGGCTTATATTATGAAGTTTGATAGTCTTAAGGCCGGGTTCAGTGAGCTATTGTAGCGTAATTGTGCAGGAAGTCCTGGAAGTATATGTGCGTTTGCTATTCCATCCATAAATAGGATCCTACTTTTGTCTTGCTTGTTTATTTTTCTCCTTTTACTGCTCTCGTTGCAAGGTTGAAACTGGAATGT
The DNA here is from genome assembly GCF_055883805.1 of Amblyomma maculatum. Taxonomy (NCBI): domain Eukaryota; kingdom Metazoa; phylum Arthropoda; class Arachnida; order Ixodida; family Ixodidae; genus Amblyomma; species Amblyomma maculatum. The sequence goes on along the minus strand of NC_139346.1, from coordinate 11,646,594 downwards.
CAATTGCTATTATTCTACTCTGAATCGTTTGAGCCTAGCTATTACCAAAAAAGACAGGTGCAGCATCTTTTTCATTTTACATGAACGCTGACCATTACAACTACCACTACTACACGGCTACACGGCTCGACGGTATTTGATCTTCAAGCAGGTTTCGACTAGACCTAATATAAGATGGACGCGCAGTGCCGGCCCAATTCCCGTCTTCGAAGTCGCCTTAACAAGTGCCTAACGAAGGTGTTCCTAGCGAATGGTTAAATCACGCGCGCGGCATTTTCGAGTATATAAGAGAAATACCATGTGCCGGGCGGTTTAAAAAAAAAAAACAAGACAAAAAAACACGCACGCTCTGCCGAGAACGGTCCTTGTCTTTTTTAAGATTTCCGGGTCAACAAATACTCCTTGCGATTACTTAAAGCAGCTCAAAGCTCTCAGAGCCACACCGCAAAACGATGGGTAGGGACAGGCTCAAAAAGGCCTCGCAGAACGGAAACGACTGCGCCGCTCAGCTTCCTCGGCATTCCGCTGTTTCGGCACTACGCCGAGGGCGGCGCTGTTCCACCGAGGCGACGGTGCAACGCATTAGTCTGCAGATGGGGCCCTTGATGAAAAGAGAAATGGAACTTAGACAAAACGTAAACGCAAAATTAAACGACGAGCAAATAGCGCACATAGCAGCAGACATAGAGGAAGCAATAGAGAAAAGCGTCATGGAAGACTGGGATTATGAACAGATAGAACTACTCATAAGGAGGAAAATTCAGGAGGTTAAAGTAGCAAACCGCTGGAATGGAAAGAGGAAGCCACGGAGCTGGTGGAATAAGAAAATCAGGGAAGCTGTTGAACAACGACGGGCTGCTTCAAGGGAACACCGAATGGCAAAGAAAGCACAGGTATCTCAGGAGGAAATCGACCAAAAAGGGGAATCATATCGACAAAAGAAACTTGAGGTACAGGCCCTCGTCCAAAGTAAAATAAGACAGTCCACCGATCGCTGGATGGCTGATATACACCATGCCTCTAGAGGCGGAGAAAGAAAATTCTGGAACCATATAAGCTGGCTAGGGAAGAAGAATCAAAGAAAGCAGGATCGGATTCAAGATAACGAGGGAAATTGTTCAAAGGGAGATAACGCAGTGAAATACATTACATCAGTTATAGCCGAGTCATTTAAGAGCGACGATAGGGTAATCTCCGCAAATCAGGAAGCAACACAAGATAGCAGAATACAAACCACCTTAGAACTGACCAATCTAAACTGGAAAAAGGCAGAAAAAAATATTCCTAAAAACACATCTACAGGAATAGATGGAATTCTGATCAAGCTGATTAATGAACTCGGTCCAAAAAGTAAGGAAACGTTGTTAAAAGCTCTGGAACCAGTCATAACGAATAAGCAAATTCCGGACAGCTGGCGGCAGAGTAAAATGAAGTTGATTTATAAAGGGAATGGAGAAAGGATACACATAAAATCCTACAGGCCGATTGCCATAACATCTGTAATGTACAGGTTAGCCATTTAGGCGGTGGAATTAAAGGTCCAAGCATGGGTAGAAAGTAACAAGATACTCGGAGAACTTCAGAACGGCTATAGAAATGGTAGGCGCTTAGATGATAGCCTGTTCGTGCTTACCCAATGCATCGAAATATCGAGAGTGGAAAATAGACCTTTGTATTTGGCCTTCCTGGACATAAACGGGGCGTACGACAACGTAAGCAGGGAACTCCTGTGGAACATATTAAAAGAAGAAGGTATCGGTTATGAGATAATAGAGTTTCTACAGGAAATATACCGGGATAACAAAGTAGAAATTACGTGGGAAGGGATAAGAAGTACGGAGGATGTCAAAGTATGCAAAGGATTAAGACAAGCTGTCCTCTATAACCGGTGCTGTTCATACTTTATATGATAAACCTGGAACGGAGGATACAAGACAGTAACCTCGGTTTTAAACTGTCATATAGATTAGGTGGAAAGGCGGTAGAGCAGCGCCTCCCCGGTTTGATGTATGCAGACGATATTGTGCTGCTAGCTGAGAGACTGGAAGAATTGCAAACTCTAGTTAAGTATTGCAGAGACGAAGGGGACGCACTAGGCTTCAGTTTCAGCGCAGTTAAGTCGGGGCTGATGATTTTCAACGGCTCAACTGATCAGGGTCTTAAAATACAAGGCCATGAAATACCTAGAGTAGCTCAATATAAATACCTGGGGGTATGGGTAAACGAAGGATTGGCATACATTGGAAAGCATGAGCAATCACTTAGGGCCAAAGGGAGAAGGAATGCCGGGATAATGAAGCATAAGGCATTGTGGGTATAAAATAGGTATGAGGTTTTGAGAGGTATTTGGAAAGCAATTATGGTGCCCGGACTTACTTTCGGAAATACGGTTTTGTGCCTAAAATAAGAGGTACAGTCGACATTAAAAATAAATCAGAGAACCGTTGGACGATTAGCACTAGCTGCCCACGACAAAACTACAAATGAGGCGGTACAGGGAGATATGGGCTGGGCCTCTTTCGAAGTACGGCAAGCTCAGAGTAAAATATTATATGAGGAACGCCTGAGGAAATTGGACAGTAACAGATGGGCAGTTAAAGTATTTAAATGCCTGTACGTAAAAAGCGTGGACTCACAATGGAGAAAAAGAACTAGGAAACTAACTAGTAAGTATGCTAGTAACAAGGACGGAGAAATAAAGAGCATTAAGGAACAGGTGAAAAACACAGAAGGTGAAAATTGGATAAATTCGATGGAACAGGAACAGAGTGTGGAATTATACCGTAAGTGGAAAATGCATATTAGGAAGCAAGATTTCTTTGATAACTCAAGAGGCAGTGCCCTACTCTTTGAAGCCAGATCAGGGTGCCTTAGAACAGTTCAGTCAGTTCAGTCGTTCAGTCGTGTCCGACTCTTTGTGACCCTATGGACCATGTCACGCCACGCTTTCCGGTCTCTCACTATCTTCCTAACATCACATAACTTCATCTGCAGTGCCTCGAGGATGCCATCTAACCATCGCGTTCGCTGCCTACCCCTTCTCCGGCGACCCTCAACCTTTCCCAACATCAAATCTTTCTCCAGCGACTCCTCTCTTCTCATCAGATGACCAAAGTAGCTGAGCTTTAACCTTAGAATTTGACCCTCCAATGAGCAGTCAGGGTTTATGGTCGACAATGTCGACTGATTTGATCTTCTGGCAGTCCAAGGAACTCTCGAGAGCCTTCGCCAGCACCACAATTCAAACACGTCAATTCTTTGGCGGTCAGCCTTTTTCACAGTCCAACTCTCGCTTCCATACATCACAACTGGAAAGACCATAGCACGAGTTATACGGATCTTGGTTGGCAGACTAACGTCTCTGCTCTTTACTAGGCGGTCAAGGCTAACCATTGCTCTCTTTCCCAGAAGCAGGCGTCTCCTAATTTCATGGTTGCAGTCTCCTTCCGAGGTAATCTTAGAGCCCAAGAAGAGAAAATCTGTCACTGCTTCCACTTCTTGTCCATTGATTCTCCAGGGCTTGATAGGGCAAGACGCCATGATCTTTGTCTTTTTAATGTTCAGTTTAAGCCCAAATTTCTCACTCTCTTGTATGCGCATCAGAAGTCTCTTGAGTTCCACTTCACTTTCTGCCATTAAAGTGGTATCATCCGCATATCTAAGGTTGTTGATACGTTTTCCAGCAATCTTCACTCCAGCTGAAGACTCGTCCAGACCGGCCTTCCTCATGATGCACTCTGCATATAGGTTAAATAGGCAGGGCGACGGTATGCAGCCTTGCCTCACTCCTTTCTCAATCGGAAACCAATCAGTAAGACCATGCCCAGTTCTGACTGTGGCCTCTTGTCCTTCATACAGGTTCCTGAGGAGACAGATGAGGTGAATTGGAACTCCCATCTCTTGGAGAGCTTGCCACAATCTGCTGTGACCTACGCAGTCAAAAGCTTTCGCATAATCAATAAAGCAGAAGTAGATGGGTTTCTGGAACTCTCTTGCTTTTTCCATGATCCAGCGAAGGTTGGCAATTTGGTCTCTAGTTCCTTTGCCCTTGCGAAACCCAGCTTGCACGTCCGGAAGCTCCCGATCCACATACTGCTGCAGCCTTCCATGGAGGATTTTCAACATCACCTTGCTAGCATGCGAAATAAGCGCGATCGTGCGGTAGTTGGAACAATGGGCACGGAAGCTCAAACAGGATGAAGGACTCACGGTTCATCGTTTTTGTCATGCAGATGCTCGGCTTCCTATCAAGCGGTTACCAGTATCTTGGAACGCCTTCTTCAGTGGAAATGCTCTGCTGCTGTTTTACTTCAAAGAGCCCAGTTTTTAACTGCATCGACACTGCATTTTCGCGTGCGTCAGAGAGCGAAGCGCCCGGCTGCCCCAACAGCGTCATTCCCTACTTCGACATCGAGCAGCGCTGCCCAGCGTCAGTGACATCGACACGTGTGATAGCGGATGGTTTAAAAGCTTGTACCGCTTGTTACCACGCCAGTGGGCACGGAAGCTCAAACAGGATGAAGGACTCACGGTTCATCGTTTTTGTCATGCAGGTTGGTCATCCCCTTCTTTTGCCTAGCAAATGTTACAAGTCAGATGATGCGTTTTTGGTTGTGCTTCCGTGCCCAGAAGCACTGCTTGTACCTTTTTCTTCTTTGCTGCTATTGCTTTGCGGTGATATTGAAGAAAATCCAGGGCCTGATAAAGCCATGGCGGAATTGCTTCAGATGGTCAAAGATACAAACGAACGTTGTATCCGAATTGAAGATAACCAATCCAATATGTCACAGACAATAGCGAAACTTAAGGTTTCCCACGAGACAGTTTCTGCCGCTGTCACCGACATCAACGTGCGGTTGCAGATTGCAGAAAATAATATTGGCACTCTTCACAATTTACAGCAAGAAGTAGCTAACGCACGCGAGTCGCTAAGTCACGTAGAACACGAAGCAGCTGAGTTGCGTGCCCGTCTTGACGAAGCCGAAGACAGGTCCCGAAGGAACAACCTGTTATTTTACGGTATATCGGACGCAGAAACTGAGAATTCTCGTCAGTCCGAACAAAAAGTTATCGCTATGGCTTGTGACAAACTGGGCATTAGCTTAACATCTGAAGACATAGTTCGTGCGCACAGAATAGGTAAATATGTACCGGGCAAAGATAGACCACTCATTGCCAAATTTTCCAGCTACAAGTCAAAAGAACTTCTCTTATCTAAACGATCCGAACTGAAGGATAGTGGCACAAGCATGACCGAAGATTTTTCTGCATCAACTCGCTACGCTTGTAAAAAGTTAGTGGAATTCGGCCTTAGCTTAAACACAACCTTCAAACTGCGGTACAAAAGGCTGTATGCAAATAATAAGTGATGCATGTTCAATGCTTCCGAGAATTCTGTTTACCAAACTTTCTTGCAACCCCCAACTCTCTCACCAAATGCGGGTGCTGCTTCCTCGAGGACGACCAGATCAGGCCGCATCTACTCTTCCGCGAACTAGGATCACGCGAGGGGTGGCGGCATACCGTCAGAACTATCTATTCTGTTCACCAACATTCGCAGTCTCGTTCCAAAAAGAGACAGTCTGAGCGCTTTAATCAATGGCACAAATGCTGATATAATCTTATTAACTGAAACTTGGTTATCTAATAAAATTGCAAACAGTGAACTTTTTCAGTGCCAGAAACAATTCAGTGTGTATCGTTGTGACCGAAATGAGAGAATAGGTGGTGGTGTCCTCATTGCTGTGAATGATTGCGTTGACTGTGCTCTTTTGAATATATCAAACAATTTAGAGATGGTGTGGTGCTGCTTAACCATTATATTTAGGAAGGTCGTTTTTGGAATTTGTTACCGCCCGCCTGACTCAAACAGCTGTTTTTGCGAAGATCTTCATGACAGCTTAAACCAAGTACTGGTACGATTACCCGGCACACCAGTTTTCCTTCTGGGCGATTTCAACTTCCCTTCAATTCAATGGACTCATTTTTGTCCACTTGCAAAGCCGGCTTCCGCTGAAACTACTAGCTTTCTTAACACTTGCTTAGACTTCAATCTATCTCAACTGGTTCATCATCCTACACGTGTTTCTTCTACCACATCTTCTTTACTTGATTTGATACTAACGTCATCACCTGGTATTACATCCCCAGTGATCCACTTGCCCGGACTCAGTGATCACGACGTGTTGCATTTTTCTGTTTCCGTACCAGCCTTTTAAAGGAACAAGCGCCTGAAACTTATCAGAGATTATAATAGAGCTGACTTTGCCGCTATCAATGCCATTCTTTCTTCTTTTCTCGACAGCATCTTATTAAATCCTAATGCATCAGTCCATGACCTATGGGCATCTTTTAAAAGTAAAGCGTTACACCTAATAAAAGCATACATTCCCCTAAGGAAAGTCTATCAATCATCTAACGCGCCATGGTACACAAGACACCTTAACCGTTTATCAAACACCAAAGGTAGGCGTTTCCGAGCAGCGAAAAAATCGCCGACTGCTGACAAATGGTCCGCTTACGCCATAGCAGCAAAAAAATACACCAGAGCTTTGAAGGAAGCAAAATTTATTTTCTTTAGCACCACCCTCCCATCGTTACTTAAAACAAACCCAAAGCGCTTTTGGAATGTCGTGAAAAGCCACGATAATCAAACTATAACCCTCATTAACGAATCAGGTGATGTAATACCAAGCAGTCATTGTGCTTCTGTACTTAACCTTGCTTTCACCCATTCATTTAGCTCCGCATCCTCTAGCAGCTTTCCCCCATTCGATTCCCCTAATTTATTTCCAATGGACCCGTTCATATTTGATTCATCTGGTATACACTCGATTATTAACAATCTAAAAAGATCTTCTTCGTGCGGCATGGATGGCATTACGTCCAAATTCTTGCAGGGCACTGCAGAATATAGTTCCACTATCCTAAGCATAATTTTCACGAACTTCCTTAACAATAGCTTTTTACCGAAGGACTGGAAAACAGGCAAGGTGGTTCCTCTTCACAAGTCCGGTGACAAACATAACCCCTCCAACTATAGACCTATTTCATTGACATCAGTTCCATGTAAAATCTTTGAACACGTCATTTTCTCACATCTCGCTAACTTCTTGGAATCAAATAATTTTTTTCATAGCAGTCAGCATGGGTTCCGAAAGTCCTTTTCTTGCGAAACTCAATTATTAACATTCTGCAATGATCTTAATACATTTCTGGACACTGGCTTTATTACCGACTGTATATTTCTGGATTTTTCGAAAGCATTTGACAGAATTGACCACCACCTACTCCTATTAAAACTCGGCAGACTAAGAATTTATCCTTTGGTTTTAAACTGGATTCTAGAGTTTCTTTCTAACCACAAGCAGTATGTTACCACTAATGACAGTGACTCTACCTCTAGGATCTGTTTTAGCACCGTTGCTTTTCTTAATTTACATCAATGACCTTCCTAATCAAATCTCAAGTTCCATCTGTTCATTTGCTGACGATTGTGTCATATACCACAAGATCGAAAGCAGTAACAATACAATAACACTCCAATGTGATCTGAATAACATTGGAAACTGGTGCGCTAATGGAACTAAACACTTCAAAATGTAAAACAATTAGAATCTCTCGAAATCAGTCAACTTGCTCCACTTAAGTACTTAATAATACTCCACTTGACCAGGTTAATTCATACAAATATCTTGGCGTGCATATTACTAACAATCTCACATGGAATCAACACATTGAATACATTACATCGAAAGCTAACCGCGTTCTTGGCTATCTCAAACGTAACTTTTCTCTAGCCCCAGCACCTCTAAAAAAACAACTCTACATCACAAATGTCAGGCCTATCCTCGAATATGCATGTTCAATATGGGACCCAGGATATGCCACTCTAATAAAAATCCTTGAAAGCGTACAAAATCGTTCTGTCCGTTTTACACTTAACAATTATAATCGTTCTGCTAGCGTTACTGATATGAAGATTGCGCTTAACCTTCCCCTTCTTTCTTCCCGTAGAAAACTATCACGTCTTTCCCTTTTTCACAAAATCTACTATCATAACCAGATACTTAAGTCACGTTTCATTACACCAGCGTCCTATATCTCCCCACGTGTGGATCATCGTTTCAAAGTTCATGTACCTTCGCAGCGCACAGTCACCTACTCATATTCATTCCTGCCAAGGACCTGTCACGACTGGAACCACCTGCCTGCGTCTTTAGTTGCTATCACCGACACCGATCATTTTCGCAAAGCACTAACAAATATTTCAGAGAGTGAGTTTATTCCTATATGAAAACTTTTTTTTTTGTTAGGTTTTGTTCCTTACTTCCTTTTCTTTCGCATACTGTAAGCTATCTGTTTTTGTTTATCTATTTTGTTCAGTTGCCATATTACTCATTTGTCTCTATTTTGCCGATGCAATTATGTTCTTCATCTTGTTTGTATTTCGTTTATATAATGATGCGCAAAAGCCCCTCCCCTCTATAAAGCTTCTTGTAAGCCCTGAGGGTACAAATAAATAAATAAATCTTTGGCACTGCCTTTCTTTGGAATGGGGATGTAAACTGACCTCCTCCAATCCTGTGGCGACTGCTGGGTTATCCAAATCTTCTGACATAATGTATGCAGAATGTTAACAGCGTCATAGTTGAGGGTTTGAAGCAACTCAGCTGAAATGCCATCAATTCCGCTAGCTTTGTTCTTAGCAAGGATGGCTAAGGCCCATTCAACTTCACTCTTCAGGATGCCCGGCTCTAGATCAGTAATCACAACCGTCTTATGTTGGGTTTGCACATTCGGCTCCTTCTTGTACAGTTCTTCTGTGTATTCCTGCCACCTCTTCTTTATCTTTGAGGCTTCAGTAAGGTCCTTGCCTCGTTTATCCTTTATCACGCCCAGCTTAGCACAGAAGCTTCCTTTGATATTTTTGATTGTCTTATACAGAGCTCTTGTGTTCCTTAATTGGCTGTTGTCCTCAACTGCTTGGCACTGTATGTTCAGGAAGGCATTCTCATCTCTCCTTGCTATTTTCTGAAAATCCGCATTGAGAGCCTTGTATCTTTCTCTTTCCCACATAACTTTTGCCATCCTCCTTTCCTGAGCTATTTGCAAAGCCTCTTCAGATAACCAGTTTGCTTTCTTGCATTTCTTTTGCTTTGGAACTACCTTAGTAGTAACTTCTTGTATTATATCACGAACATCAGTCCACATCTCTTCGGGCTCTCTGTCTTCTAGATTTAATTCTTGAAATCGATTCCTCACTTCCACAGCATATTCTAATGGAATTTGATCCAGATCATACCTGAAGGCCTTCTAGTTTTCTGCGTTTTCCTCAATCGAAGCTTAATTTTGGCAACAAGAAGCTGATGATCGGTGCCACAATCGGCCCCAGGCCTTGTTTTTACTGCTTGTATAGCGCTTCTCCATCTGTGCCGGCAAAGAATATAATCGATTTGATTCCTGTTCAGACCGTCCGGTGAAGTCCATGTGTACAGGCGCCTCTTGTGCTGTTGAAAATGAGTATTCGTTATGGTCAGGTTGTTTTGTTGACAAAACTCTACTAGCCTCTGCCCAGCTTCATTTGGCTTGCCATGACCGAACTTGCCTATAATTCCGGATATTTCTTCACTCCCGACCTTAGCATTTCAGTCTGCTATGAGAAAAACTACGTCTGATGATGGGGTGCGGTCTAAAAGGCATTGTAGGTCCGCATAAAACCTCTCAACGTCAGCTTCTTCAGCAGTAGTGGTCGGTGCATAGACTTGGATGACTGTTATGTTGGATGGGTGACCTTGGATCCGAAGTGAAATCATTCGGTCGTTTTTGGGGTTGTACCCTAGCACTGCTTTGCCCATTCTTCTGTTTACCATGAGAGCGACCCCATTCCTTCTCTTGGATTCGTGCCCACAATAAAAGACATAATGGTCGCCGGAGTTAAATTCTCCCATTCCGGTCCACTTGAGCTCGCTAATACCCAAGATATCAATGTTTAATCTTTCCATTTCTCACTTGACGACATCCAGTTTGCCTTGCGACATAGATCTTACATTCCATGTTGCTATGTGGTATATCTCCTTGCAACATCGGACTTTCCGGTCGCTTCCCGACACATCCACAACTGAGCGTCCTTTTGGCTTTAGCCCAGCCGCTTCATTCGTCCTGGAGCTACTAGGAATCGCCCTTTGTTCATCCCCAGTAACATGTGGGACGCCTTCCAATCTGGGGGGCTCATCTTCCGGCGCCATATCCTTATTGGTATTGTGAGTGGCCATAGGGTTTTCTTGGCAGGAAATACTGGAGTGGGTTGCCATTACCTTCTCCAGTGAATCCCATTTTGTCGGAACTCTCTGCCGTGACCTGTCTATCTTGGGTGGCCCTACACAGTAGAGCTCACGACTTCGAGTTTCCCAAGCCCCTCCGCCACGACAAGGCAGTGATCCATGAAGGGGTTCGGAACACACAGCTACAAAAAGAAATTTAACAATGGAGATGACGCATGTGCTATATGTGGAAACTCCAGTGAAACAATTGACCATATTATAATCGAATGTAAAGGTATCCGTCCGGAAGTCGATGCAGACGCAATCGCTGTTCATGAAGCTGTGGGTTTTAGAGATACCAGTGGCCGGGTGAATAAACCGGCGGGGGAAACTAGCAAAAAACGACTGGAAGACTGGTGGCTTAAAAGCAGAGAAGTGACATAATGTTAGTTATGTAGGAACAAAAATTTAATAAATAGAATGATGGTTTAGTTAACCATTCTAAATCAATAAATAAGATACATGGAGAAAAATGAGCATGATAGCTCCTCTTACCACCCCGTTTAAAAGGGGACGCTCCTATATTCAATCCATCCATCGAACCATCGACGGTGGCGTCATACAACGGGCGCCCGGTCCCTATAGGTAAAATCTGGTTCTGCAGCAGTCTGCCCCGCGTGCCGTTGTTTCTGAAATCGGTATAGAGTCGCGATCGAATGGCAACGAACTATAGCATGTACAACAAACGTATTTGTGTAGTGTATCCGAGTTGGAAAGAACGTGGCCACAGCCTGATGTCCAGAACAAGAAGAGCGTACGTTTATTGAAGCGTGCCGATTATATAGCCCGCAAGTGATAACAGGCAGCTCGCACCGCGCATGTCAGCGGCCGACACGCACCGTCATATACGTGCCTGATACATCTTTTCGCGGGAACAAACAAAAACAGTTGCAGCAACAGGGATTAGTTAAGCGCACTGGTTAAATTCCTCGTCATAGCACAGGCGTTGCGGGGCCCGCCTGTTCCGGGACGACATCCTTAATACTGGTGGCTGCAAGGCACCCGGAAGCTCGCTTCCCGCTGTACTGGCCGCGCACGGTGGTTCCCCAGCAGTCCTTTGTGGTCCTCCCGAGGCCTGCGATGCGAGGCAGGTACCAGGTGACGAAGGCGAGGCAGGTACCCGGGGGTTGTCGATTGGCCTACTTGTGTCGCCACCGTCGTCACTGCCCGTCTCGGGATACCGCTATCGCGTCTCTACGAGATGTCGCCGGTTACGTCACAGAACTCGTCCATCTTCCGTTAGAAGCTGGTACGACCTTGGAGCAGGAGCGCCTACGACCCTCGCCTTCCGGTCCCACATTGTAGTTCCTCGCAGCCTTACCACGTCGCCTCGCGAAAGCTTCGGCAGCGGTTTGCCCTGCGTTTTCTGGCGATGCTTCTCTACCTTGCTGCGCGGCACTTCTTCAAAGTCGGGAAGGTTGGCTCGCAGGCGTCTTCCTTGCAAAAGTTCCCCGGGGATCGGCCGTCTTCGAGTGGTGTTGACCGATAGGCCAGCAGGCCTTGCCAGAAATCGTCCCCGGAATCCTGGGTTTTCTTCAAGATGCGTTTGACAACCTGCACACCTTTTTCAGCCAGCCCATTTGACTGAGGATAATGGGGACTCGAAGTCACATGCGTAAAGTCATAGTTTTTTGCAAATACAGCAAACTCGTGGCTCGAAAATTGAGGACCATTGTCCGTGCACACTTCTAGTGGCACGCCATATCTTGCGAAGATAGCGCTGAGTGCAGCAATTGTAGCCCTTGCACTAGTGTCCTGAAGTTGCTGCACCTCTGGAAAGTTAGAAAATGCATCGTAAGCAACCATGTACGAGTCTGCAGCAAAGAAAAAGATGTCCACTCCCACCCGATACCATGCACATCGGGGAGTTGGCCGCATAAGGAGTGGTTCTTTTGCGTGCGCGTAAGCGAATTTCCTGCAGGTTGGACAGCTAGCTGCCAGAGAAACAATCTCACTGTTAAGGCCCGGCCAGAAAACAAGACGACGTGCCCTCTCCTTACATTTTTGCGTGCCAAGGTGTCCCGCATGAATTCTAGACAGAATTGTCTTTCGCATGCTCTTTGGTACGACCACTTTGGAGCCTTCAAAAAGTATTCCATTAACCATAGAAAGGTCTTGTGTAAAAGGCTTGAGTTCACCTTCCACTGGTTGTCCCCTTGACAGACTTTGCACCACGGCTTGCAGATAGACGTCGCACGCAGTTTCTCTCTGCAGTTCGCGCTGCGTCGTTGGCGTCACCCTATAACCCAGGGATTCGACTGCGTGAATTTCCACTTCATCCATGCCAGTGTCTTGGCGGCTGCTGCTGCTGCCGCCATCAGCCGTTGATCGTGATAACATATCAGCTAGAACCAAGTTCTTGCCGGGAATGTACTGCAAAGAGAAGTCATACATAAACAAGCGCAAAAAAAATCTTTGCAGTCGAGGTGGCATGTCATCGATTGCCTTTTCCGCAATTGATAAGAGTGGCTTATGGTCAGTTTCTATTAGCAGTTGTCACCCGTAGACAAACTGATGGAACTTTTCGCAACCAAAGTAAATGCCAAGGGCCTCCTTTTCAATTTTAGCATACCTCTGCTCTGCTTGTGTTAGAACACGGGATGCGTATGCCACGGGTCGCCATTCATCATAATGACTTTGCAGAAGGGCTGCCCTTACCCCGTTCCGCGAAGCGTCGCATGTAATCTTTGTGTCCCTTCGAGCGTCAAAGATTGCGAGCACGGGAGCGGTAGTCAAAACTTGTGCTACGTTTTTCCACTCTTTAGCGTGGTTTTCAGTCCACTGAAAATCGGAGCGACATTTGATAAGATCACTTAATAACGCCGTTCTTTCCGACAGCCGCGGCACGAACTTCCCAAAATAGTTGAAGACACCCAGCACACGTTGAACATCCGCTTTGCTTGTTGGTTCTGGCATGTCAATCACTGTTTTAACGAGCTGTGCGTTAGGAGATATGCCATTTCCGGTTATTATGTCACCGAGGAACTTTACTTCGGTCACATTGAACTTGCACTTCTGTGCATTGAAAGTCAACCCCGCTTTTTCGACAGCTTTCAGGACAGCTACTAGTCGGTCGTCGTGCTCTTGTCTCGTCGAGCCCCACACCAGAATGTCATCAATATATACTAGCACGCCTAGCAGCCTCTCCAGAACTTTTGTTTGGTGAAACACTTCCGGTGCAGATGATATTCCAAACGGCAACCGCAAAAATCGGTACCTCCCTAAGGGTGACGAGAAAATACATATCCTTGACGTTTCTTCGTCTATGGTATCTGGTGGTACCCCGAGTTAGCATCCAAGCAACTGAAGTATTTCGCACCCGCCAACTTAGCTTCCAAGTCTTCGCGTCTCGGGAGGGGAAAATGCTGCCTCTTAACGTGCCGATTGATCTGCCTGGGATCCAAACAAACTCGCAAACCGCCATCTTTTTTCTTGACGACAACCAGTGGACTTACTCCGTCAGTAGGCTCCTTCACTTTCACAACGATGCCAGCTCGTTCCATTCTTTCGAGTTCCTTTTTGAGAGGCTCCTCCAGCGCCAAAGGAACCCGGCGGGCTGGCTGCACGACCGGTACTGCTCCAGGTTCCAGGACCATGTGATATGGCTGCTTCAAGCAACCAAGTCCTTCGAAAATATGCCTGAAATTCTTGACAGAACCTTCTGTAGGAGACGTATTTATAACATTCACGGTACGCTGAACCAGTCCAAAGGCTTCACTGGCGTCCAGTCCAAGTATAGGCTGACGACCGTTTTTCACAATGAAAAGTTTCACTACCATGTGGGAATTTCCAACGCGAACAGTTTCCGACACTGTCCCAAAGCACGTAATAACGCCGCCGTTATATGCCCGTAGTACTGTGCTCGTCGGAGTTAGTGCTCCAGCTGATGGCAGTTTTCGATAGACTGAAAACGGTAAGAGGCTCGCTTGCGCCCCTGTGTATATTTTGAAGGCAATCTCCTGACCGCCGACTTCAGCATTTACAGTCCACTCATTCGTGCCACATTCAATTCCTACGTCCAATACGTCAAAGTCGTTCTCCGGAAGTCTGTCGACTCCGCCCACTTCTTTTGACTTCCTACAGCAGATAGCAAAGTGATGAAACCTACCACACACGTAGCACTTTTTACCAAATGCTGGGCATTGCTTCGGTTTGTGCTTGCGATTACACTTTCTACACTGCCATTGCTCCCCGTGGCACTTGGGCTCTTTCTGTGCATGCTGCAAGTCTGTGCGCCTTGAAACAAAATCCACACAACCCTCTTCTTTACGCCACACCTCTTTTTGTTGTGCTACTGATTCTGCAATTTTGCACATCTCCTCCGCTTTTTCCAACGTCAATCTTTTTTCTTGAAGCATCTTCTCTCGTAATCTAGGACTGTTGGTACCAAAGACGATCTGGTCTCTAAAAATGAGTCGTGTAACGTCCCAAAGTTACATTGTGAAGCTTGCTTCTTCAAGTCCCGTAAACATTTTTCGAATGGCTCTCCTTCCGCTTGGTTCCTCGTGCGAAAAATGTACCGCTCATGCACTTCGTTGCTCACCTCTGTGCAGTAGGCGTCGAACTTTCGCATCAAGGTGCTGTAGTCATCCTTGTTCTCGCCCGACTCGAACTTGAAATTGTTGAACACATCGAGTGCCTCGTCACCGGCGATGCTCAGCAGGAGCGCAGCTTTCGAAGCCTCACTTCTCGGTTGGTCCTTGACTGCCGACGCTTGCAGGAAAATCTCAAATTTCTGCTTGAAATGCTTCCATGATGCCGAGACGTTCCCTGCCAGACGCAGCGGTCCCGGTGCGACAAGCAGTTCCATGCTTCGTCCGCCGTCGGTGTAGCTACATCGTCTCAGCCACTTCTGACACCATGTATCCGAGTTGGAAAGAACGTGGCCACAGCGTGATGTCCAGAACAAGAAGAGCGTACGTTTATTGAAGCGTGCCGATTATATAGCCCGCAAGTGATAACAGGCAGCTCGCACCGCGCATGTCAGCGGCCGACACGCACCGTCATATACGTGCCTGATCTAGAGCGAGGCAGAAATTCTGAACGATTTTTTTCCTAGAAAGTTTTAAATAATATATTTCATCGGCCGCAGCGCCTGCAGACGGCTAGCTCAAACCATCCTGCTCACTACGTGCTGCGAGCGCCGCCAAATGAATGGACTGTATATGTCCTCCCCGGGCATCGCAACAGCAGTGGGCACTGCGGCACAGCTAAAACGATGTGCACTAATCCGTTCGTCTTTACTGTACAGCTCGCACTTAGACTGGTTCTACATGGCGTGGCCGGCCCCACCGAACCCACCAGAATAGCCTGGATGGCATCATCAGGCAACGGAACGTGTTTCCATGCATGGAATTCCCTGACGGCAGCAGAATTTCATTGGCCGCAGCGACTACGGACGGCTACGTGCGCAAACCTTGCCACCATCCTGCGCACGACGTGCTGCGAGCGCCGCCACAAGAATGTACTGTATATGTCCTCTCCGGGCATCGCAGCAGCAGTGGGCACGGCGGCAGAGCTAGAACAATGTGCACTAATTCGTTCGTCTTCATTGTACAGGTGAGAAAACGTTTCGGAAAATGTATCCGCTCTAGTGATCGTTTTTTGGTGGTGCTGCAGTGCCCGCAGCTGTGACATGAAGTGTATAATATTGGAGTGTTTCTGTCGAAACTACTGCTGTTATCAGCGGACATGGAAACAAATCCTGGTCCCGAGCTGACGCAAATTGCTAAACAGAATTGCTGAATGAGACTGCTAGTGACATTAGGGAAATAATTAGAAAACAAGTTAGATGCTATAACAATTTTTTAAACTAAAGTGCAGTCTTGCCAAAGTAACATCGCTCGCATGAGTCGCGTAATTGAAGAAGATCCAACTTAATAGTGTATGGCCTACCAGAGGATGTAGCGGAAACGGGCGACACCCTCGAGCAGGTAATTAAAAAATATCATCCTCATCATCAGCCTGACAATACCCACTACAGGGTGAAATACATGAAATAAATGTTTATTCTCTCTCTCTCCGAAAAATAGCGAAATTATAAACTCTAGAACAGTGCTAAGCAAAATCGCGATAAGCATGAAAAAGTATCTCTTGCTTTCGACAGTGTTCATCAATAGTCGTTTGGGATGACGAAGCCAATGACACAGTACCCGATCGCGTTCAGAGCGAGACGTTGCTGCTGAAGCACCCGCATTAAAGGACTTGCCATCGTGAAAAAACGAAAGCAGCCCTCCAATGACGAGGGATTAAGGAACAATTATGAACATAAATGAAGTCTGGATAGAACTCCGGTAGCTTCCCGACAGTGGTGGTCATTCTGATTCTCGTCGCCACTGGTTGTATCCAGGTGAGGGAAGCTTTATTATGAGGCTAGCAGCCTCAAACCAACAACACCCGTACATGGAATCTGCACGCCGTTTCATACACTTCGTGAGCTGCCCAGACATCTTTATCGCGATACAACACGACGCGAATATGAAACGAAGGTCACTTTTACTATCTGGTATAGACTAGGCGGAAATGTCGTAGAGCAGCACTTCCTTAGTTTAGTATATGCGGTCGATATCGTACTGTTAGCAGACAGTGAGAAAGCCTTGCAAATTCTAG
This sequence comes from Amblyomma maculatum, assembly GCF_055883805.1. Lineage (NCBI taxonomy): Eukaryota > Metazoa > Arthropoda > Arachnida > Ixodida > Ixodidae > Amblyomma > Amblyomma maculatum. Next base: position 11,629,663 of record NC_139346.1, on the reverse strand, counting down.
TTAATTCTTGTGGAGACGAATGGGACAATCTAGGCTACTGGTTTAGTGCAAATACGTCGGGCAATATTGTTTTAAATGCCTCAGCCAATGAGGTGCTGAAATTATGAGGGCATGAAATACCCACAGTGGTAAAATATGCATATATTGTGGTCGGGATAAGCACTGGAATAAAAAAAAAGCACGAACGGTCCTCTGTGACATTCCGCAAGTAAGCATTCTCGGACAGTTATTATTTAACACATGCATTAATGACATAATTAACACTGACACATCTGCCCACTTCATAATTTACGCTGATGACACTAGTTTACTTTTCAGGGGCCCGAACTTACTTGATCTCTAAGTCAAAGCTAGTAAGGTGCTCGATTTGATAAACAGCTGGAATATTTATAATTTTCATTATTTTAACCACATCCAAGACCCAAGTCGTACTATGTATTTCGCCCCCGTAACAAGATTGCAGATGCTAATATAAGTCTTTTATTGGTTTCTCTAACATAGAGATAACACCACATTTTAGTTTCCATGAGAATATGCATTGTCAAAAAATGAAAGAATGATTGATGACCTGGCAGGAAACGTAGAAAGGTGAGCTTGAGAATCAATTAGGAGAAGACTAAGGTAATGTTCAACATCCTCGGGAAGGGACAGCAGGTTACGTTAGGTAGCGATCCGCTGGTAGGCGATTATGTATACTTAGGAGAGGTAGATCCGGGCCATGAAAGGGAGATAACAAGGAGAATAAGATTGGGAAAGAGCGCATTTGGCAAGAAATCGCAGATTGTAACTACCAGCTTACTGGTATCGCCCAAGAGGAAAGTATACAACAATTGCATCCTACCTCACCAGTAGGGCTGAAACGTGAAGGCTAACAAAGAGGGTTCTACTTAAGTAGAGAAAAACGCAGAGGCCTATGGAACACAAAATGGTAGGGGTAGCATTTAGAGATATAAAACGTGCAGAGCGGGTCAGAGAAATAACTAAAGCTATTGACATGATAGTGGAAATGAAGAAGAAGAAATGGGCATGGGCCGGACATGTAGTGCGAAGAGAGGATAACCGATGGTCGCTTAGGGTAACAAACTGGATTCTAAGGGAAGGAAAGCGTAGCAGGGGGCGGCAGAAAGTTAGGTGGGCGGATGAAATTACGAAGTTCGCAGGGGTCAAGGGGATACAGCTAGCTCAGGGCCGGGTTAATTAGAGGAATATGAGAGAAGTCTTCGCCCTGCAGTGGGTATAGTCAGGCTCATGATGATGATGTAATGGAATCCTCATACGGCCACATTCGTTTGAAATTCGCTCAGAACATTGCCGTGATGTCACGGGTACGGTTTCTTTCCCCCGAAACATTAACATGGTACTTTATAATTCGTTGTTCTTTTCCACTTTGAGCTAGTATTTCCTAATTTGGGGCACTGCCACTCAAACTGACAATAACGTTCTTTCTAGATTACATAGAAAAGCAGAACGAATCATTACAAATGCTAAATTTTGCGACCAAACAAAACCAATCTCTGAATAACTAACCATATTACCTATTTTCACAATGCACATTCCCATCCTTACCGCACACTACCGCACCGACATAGCGAAAAATGACACCTACCTTAAAGACCTAACCCCAATAATACTACGAACCAAAGGATTCAACACACATAGCTCTGACAGCTGGATGCAACCGAGCATATTACGGACGACAAATGCTGTTTACCAATTACTCCTAACTCGGAATATTCCAGCTTTTTGTGACAACAGATTGTACAAATTATGTATGTTTTTTTTTCCTGTTTTACCTCTCTCGCGAATTTTTTCAATGTTTTGCATTCTTGGCTATACAAATGTGATCATCGCTGCTGCTTCTGCCAGTTGTCTCTCTGCAGGGTGTTGATAATCCTCCTAAAGGCATGTTGTCTACACCCGCAGGATGGCGTATACGATGCTGACATAAAATTTTGATTGTGATCGTACAAAAAGGCGAAAATATGCCCCGATAATTAAACATAAGATCACTGAGGGTGAATGTGTGACCTGCGTGCCTATGCTTTTGTTTGGTCCTGAAAAATGAAAAAAACAAAAAACAGATTTGTTTTACGGTTGTTTATGGCGAGCGGGGTAGCGATACTCCAAGAATATAGTTTTTGTAGCAAAAGATTAGTGCTTGAAATAAAATGTTCGTTATCAGACCCTATTAAATGTATGCTAGTATCCACACGGTAAAGGATAATTTTCCTTTTTTATCCATATTGTTACGTGGAAACTCGATGTATTTACAGTGTATTTTCAGCAGCCTCAACTGTCATAGCAGCAAGCAGCAACACCAAACCAATCCCACTTCTTCGTCATCCTTTCCAAGAGGCAACAGAAGGAAACACTTCGTCATTGCGTAACATGACCCCCCAATTATAGCGTTGTCCCGGCGCTAATCTGACAAAGCAGGCATGAGTAGTTCGTATGGGGTCAGGCGCGAAACATGGACAATATCAGAGTGGGGCGAGAGGAGGAGGACGCGGGCCCAAGAGGGGCAAGTTCACATGTCAGATTAGTGACTTGGCGCAGGGGGACAAAAGTTTCTCCAAGAGACCAATGCGGCGTGCAGGAGACCATAAAATAACCAAGGACCCAGGGTCATAGGTTACGTGGCGATGTCGTCTATCGTAGGCAGACTTCTGTCCTTGTCTTCTTTGCGCTACATTTCCTGAAATGCAAATGCACCAACTCGCTCAATTCAGCATTCTTGGACTTCTGAGAAGTCTGAGAGGCGAGGAGCCGACTACGAGCTACTTGGCACGCTTCAGTGGCTTGCGCAATGGCGTCACGTGAGTAGGTAGGTATGGGGCGGCCAGCAGGAGGAACCAGTGTGTCCGAAGGTAAAGCGGGGCGACTGCCAAAGCGCAGGAAGAAGGGTGAATAGCCCGTCGTGTCGTGCTTGGAAGAATTGTAAGCAAAGGTCACATGTGGCAGAGCGAGGTCCCAATGTTGGTGATCAGGTGATACATACATGGATAACATGTCCGTAAGTGTGCGGTTGAAGCGCTTGGTAAGGCCGTTGGTTTGGGGATGCTACGCGGTCGCGAGCTTATGCTTCTTAGAACATGATCGCAGGATGTCTTCGACAACTCGGGGCAAAAAGTAACGACCGCGGTCGGTGATTAATTGACGAGGAGCGCCGTGATGGAGAATGACGTTGTGTAGAAGAAAATCAGCGACATCCGTAGTGCAGCTCGTGGGTAAAGCTCGTGTGATGGCATAACGTGTTGCATAATCGGTTGCCACTGCGATCCATTTGTGACCCGACCGTGAAGTCGGGAAGGGGCCAAGAAGGTCAAGCCCAACACGATAAAATGGTGCAAGGGGCACGTGAATAGGTTGGAGAAGGACAGCTTATGGCCGCGATGGCTTTTTCCTACGCTGACCTGTGTCGCAGGCTGCGTTGTAGCGTCAGATCCTGCGGTATAGTCCCAGCCAAAAAAAAAAATGACGCCGTACCCGGTCGTAAGTGCGAGACACACCGAGATGACCAGCTGTGGGCAGGTCGTGGAGTTCTTCATTCACAGAGCAGGGGAGCTTTTTGAAAATCAACAAGAGGAGGGAAGAAGCGTCGTTATGAAAGTCACAGCGGTAGAGGACTCCATCCTGTACAACGAAACGTTGCAGAGAAGAATCTGTTCTTTCAGATGTCAGGCCTTCAATAATGAATCTTAAAGATGGATCGTTGCGCTGTTCGCCTGCTATGTTCGCTAGATTGGAGATGGCGAAGACACAGCGAATCGCCTCTGTATCGCTGATATCAGAGGGCTCTACAGGATAGCGAGACAATCAGCATCTTGATGAAGGCGCCCCGACTTGTAGACGACATTGTAGGAGTATTCTTGACGGCGCAAAGCCCAGCGACCAAGACGGTCGGTCATCTCTCAGGGATGACAAACAACAAACCGCATGATGGTCGGTTACAACCGAGAATGGACGGCCGAATAAGTAAGGTCGGAATTTAGCGACAGCCCATACAAGGGCGAGATACTCGCGTTCACTATTCGAATAATTGCGTTCGGCGTTGGAGAGAAGGCGGCTAGCATATGCGATGACGCGTTCATTGTCATGTTGGCGTTGAGCCAGCACTGCACCTATCCCATATCCGCAGGCGTCTGTGCGAACTTCAGTGGAAGCTGAGGGATCGAAATGAGTCAAGACGGGGGGAGATGTCAGTAAGCTCATAAGCGTTAAAAACCCACCTTACTGGTCTGGGCCCCACGTGAGAGCGGTGTCTTTCTTAAGTAGGTCGGTGAGAGGACGAGCGATATGGGCGAAACCTTTGATAAAGCGACGAAAGTAAGTGCAGAGGCCGACAAAGCTGCGCACATCCTTCGAAGACTGGGGTCGCGGAAAGTTTTTGACGGCGAGGATTTTTGCCGGATCAGGTCGTACTCCGGAGGCGTCAACCATGTGTCCAAGAAGGATGAGTTGGCTTCGACCAAACTGGCATTTCGATGAATTGAGCTGGAGGCCGGCTGTACGGAATACATTGAGAATACTGGTGAGGCGTTCAAGGTGCGAAGAAAAGGTCGGCGAGAAAACGACGACGTCGTCGAGGTAGCGCAGGCAGGTTGTCCACTTAAATCCGCATAGAAGGGTGTCCATCATCTCGTTCAAAGGTCGCCGGTGGATTGCAGAGACCAAACGGCATGACTTTAAAGTGGTACAGGCCGTCTGGTGGGGCGGTTTTTTAACGGTCATGCTCGTCAACAGCGATCTTCCAATATCCACCCCGTAAATCGATGGAAGAAAAGTGTTTAGCTCCACGGAGGAAATATAAGGGAAGAGGGTAAACGTCTTTTTTAGTGATACTGTTGAGATGGCGATAATCGACGCAAAAGCGCCTCCTGCCGTCTTTCTTTTTAACCAGAACGACTGGGGACGCCCATGGGCTCGTCGAAGGTTCGATAATGTCTTGAGCAAGCATCTTGTCAACCTCCTTTTGGATTACTTCGCGATCTGCACCGGATACGCAATAAGGACGGCGATGAATAGGAGCAGCACCGCCGGTGTTTAGGGGCTGTTGCACAAGGGCAGTTCGAGACAAATGTCTCTGAAAGATACCAGCAGACAACAGAGTGCATGAGCTTTGTGGAGGAGAAAGGTCTGGATTGATCATCTTGGCGTAGTCTTGGAGACTGGAAACTTCAGATAAAGAGCAGTCAGTGGAGGGTGTTCAACCGGTGGCCACAACAAAGACACCACATTCATTTACATGACACAGAGTGGCGAGCGAGATGCCTTGCGGGAGGGGCTGGATCAAAGTGTAGAACAGGGAGGCATGTTTGGTTCGCGGTTATTGTGACGACGGTATGAGCAACGCTTCGGGTTAAGGGAGCATCAACGGTTGGGGTAACGATATAGTGTCCGTCGGGAATAGAGGGTACAAAGCAGAATGTAACATAAGTTGCGGGTTCAGGTTGTAGGCGGACAAAGTCGACACTACAAAGGTTGTGCAGAACAGGAGAGAGCGGGTCAAAAGGAGAGGGCAGCTAGTTCAAGTTCAACGAGGCTTGTAGCACAGTCTATGATGGCTGCATGGTCGGAAAAAAGTCGAGGCCAAGAATGATGTCGTGAGGACAATGCTGCAGAACTGTGAAGAGGACGGTAGTATGGCGGCCAGAAATTGTTACGCGGGCAGAGCACAAGCCTTTGACGTTGCTCCATCTGCAGCACGCACAACCTGTATAGGGACAGGGGTCAGCACTCTTCGCAAGGGAGAATGGAGTTCTGGCTCATGACAGAAACTTGCGCACCACAATCAATGAGGGCCTGAACGGCTATGCCATCCACGAGCACGGTGAGCAAATTACGGCGCGTACGAAGAGCTAGACGAGGATTTGAGATCGTGGTCCCTACTGCAGCATCACCTCTACACGCTGCAGCGCCTAGTTTTTCATCGGGGAGTGGCCATACGGACTGGGAGATGATGACGGCGGTGGGGGGAGGATGATCGGTTGAGGCGTGAATTCTCGGTATCAGCGGCTGTGTTTGAAGCGTCGTTCCCTGGTGAGTAGGGACGAGAGTGGTCATCGTAGATAGAGGAGGGCGGAAGGCTGGATGTTTGTGGCTGGAACCAACAATTTTGTCAATGACGGGCGATATGGCCGACGCAGGAGCAAGCAAAACAAATAAGTCGGTTATTGGATGTGCGCCATTCGTATAGATTACGTCGACGCGAGGCAGCATAGGCAGATCGACCAGAATAAACGTTGGGAATGTCGGGGTTATAAGCAAGCCGGCGAGGATAAACTGTGAGAACGTCGGTGTCATAAGGAGGTCGACCATGATAAACTGCGCGAACGTGGGCGACTAGGGGTGGGCTGACGGCAGCAACGGAGGTGAGTCCCAAGGTGGCGAGGTCTTGGTGGACAACGGCCTGAATTAGGGGAACGTCCGGGTGGTGACCGTCGGTCAAATGTGGCGGCAAGGCAGCGGGAGCGATGGCCTCGAATTCGCGGCGGACGATTCGGGTTACATTTTCGGTCGACCTTGGCTGGTCTTGGGACGGCAAATCTTGACATGAAGAAGTCGGAGCAGTATTTGGAAGGCAGGCAAATGAGTGGGCTATGCGACGACTTTTAGCGTCTTCAAAACAGCGGGACGTTTTAATTATGGCATCAACTGTGTTGTAGTCTTTGCACACAAGCAGATTGAATACATCGTCTGCGATACCCTTCACGACATGAGCAACTTTGGCGGACTTCGACATGTTGGGATCTACTTTGTGGCAAAGGGCGAGGACGTCCTGAATGTAGGCCACGTATGACTCGGTATCTCTCTGAAGGCGGGTCTCGAGGGTTCGCTGTGCGGTAACCTCTCGACCAAGGGGTTCTGCAAAGAGTTCGCGCAGCTTCTCTTTCCAAGTATCCCAACTGGTCAGCTGGTCTTCATGAGTCTCATACCAGGCTAGCGCAGTGCCCTTGAGATAAAAACAACATTCGCTAGCATGAGGGTCGGGTCCCAGCGATAATAGGTGCTCACACGTTCGTACTTGCGTATCCATTCGTCCAAGTCCGTATTGCCGGTACCAGCGAAACTGCCAGGATCGCGCGGGTGGATGAGGATGACCGATGGCAAGGCCCCCGTTGGTGTGGGGACGATATATCTTGAGGCATCGTAGGGCAGGAAAGCAGACGGCCGCTGCGGAGTTCTGTCGTTCGCAGGCTGACGCCGGGATCAACGGCCGCACCTCCGCCAAAATTTTGCGTGAAAACGATGTATTTACAGTGTATTTTCAACAGCCTCAACCGGCATAGCACCAATCAGCAACACGAAACTAGTACCACTTACGGAAGGGACAAGGTGATGACGAATAAGTCGGACTGCTTTCGTGTTGCTGCTTGCTGCTAGGCCAGTTGATGCTGTTGAAAATACACTGTAAATACATCGAGTTTGCACGTAACAATAATAACCGGATAGTTGGTGTGAAAAGAAATTAGCAGAAGCTCCAAATCTTCTTTGAGGTTCGCCTGGGGGTACTGCTCTCACGTCAGACAAATGGTTATCGAGAACTACTTGCGGGCAGGAACATTAAACAAGGAATATTAACGACTGAAGAAAACGTCGAGGAAACCAAAATGATATAACATTATAGCGGGGATAATACTACTATATTCATTTTTTCACATTCCCTGACGACCCACAAAAAGGGCATTAGGGAGGAGGTGGGCGATAGAAATGTTTACACCCATGAACAATGCGAGAAATTAATTTAACCTAATATATTAACGCCAGTAAAAATATATTCTGCAGCATTATTATACATGATTAGTAGGTGTAAGCAAAATGAAGATTACATAATACCTAAAAATATCGATGGTGCATTAAACTTAGGGGAACAAAAGGCCAGGGCATGCAGGGCATTGGAGACAAAATTACGAGTAAGAATTCCAACAGCAGCTGCAATAATAATTAGTAACAAATATTGAGATAACATTATATTAGGAGGTTTAAAATAGGAAGACTGGTAGAAGAAATCGGTGTCATTGACCTGCGTCTTCAAAATGGGAAGAAATTCTTATCTACTCTAAGTGTTCCCGTACCCGATTTTTGAATTCTTCGGTGTTGTTAGTGGTACGCAAAGCAGCTGGTTCCACACCGATTAAGCCCTGGAGAATTAAAATGTCAAGCAAGCAGTAGTGCGGTAAAGCCGACTTCGTGCGGGTGATAAATGCGGGATGAGATCGGGTGGAATGAACAGGACTTTTTTAAGTAATCGTTCTTATGATAAATTTTGAAGGAAGGGTTAAGTCGAGCCACCATTCTTCACATGCGTTAGTCATATATTCTTTATTAGCGTTACACGATCTATCCAATTGCAACAAATAAAATGGGTTCCGCAATTTCATACCGCTTCAATAGCGGTCATTAGTGATCTAGGGCCCATGTGTATATGTCATGTTACTGCGCTCCAGAGATTCATACAGCACAATATTTACTGGATTTAATTAGTTTAACTCAAAAGAAGCTTGAAAAAAGTTTCGCTTATCCTAGCCTGCGATTAGCTTTCAAAATAAGGCACTGTCGTGATCAATCCAAGTGATATGCGGGGTTATAAAAAGGACAAAATATGTATAAAGACCGGATTTTTACTAAGGACGTCTTGTTAATTAAAGAGAGTCGATGATTTGTGTTTTGTAAACAGCGAACCACTTTCATTTAGTTGGATTTAGGGTACAAGCTAGAGATTTCGTAGACGTTATCTTGACATTATTCAACGCCATTAATATCCTTAATTATACAATAAACAGCAGAAAATGGTTTATAAAAGACAGAATATTGGTGTGCAGGTCATTATTATAGACAAGAAAATTTAAAGGAACAAGAAATATCCCTGCGGCCCATCAGATGTTACTGGAATTAAGGAGTTACTGCCATTGGCATGCACGTATTGTGAACGAATTGTTCTGAAACATGCAGTCCATGTTAATACGGGAGAGTGTCGAGGGTGTTAGAATATGTCAAGAGGGCCATCTCGGTGGACAGTCATTTCATAGGCCGAAAATGAGCTATTGATTAGCCCTCTTAAAGAAAAAGACTAAAATATAAATCGGCCTATATTTAGAGAATAGTGTTTCTGTCACCGCCTTTGTGCTAAACCATTACCCTTCCAAATTGTAACTGTTTTGGATAAATTACGTGTAAGAAAACAATGTCAAAAATATGTTCGAGCACAGGAGAGATCAGGTCTTACACATGCTTGGTCTGTCGTGCTTGAAGCCCAGTATTGTCACAGCAGAAGTTAGTTTAACTGTAATTAATCATTTTTTAAAACTGCATGAATAAAACAAGGACAGAGCGAGAGGCCCAGTAACAGACACAAAGCGCAGACTTCCAATTTTAATTCGAAAAGATTGTGACACTCGTTTTCTACCCTCTGCAGATACCAGCAACAAAACAAACCAAATGATTCAAAACATGGGCGCGTTATTTGCTTTGAATGTCCCAGTCAGTCCGCGATAATGGACCAGCACACAAGTAACTTAGAACCGCGAGAATTTAACCTCATCAAGACGAAGATCGCTGAATGTGCGTGAGCTGGTATCACAGGGATGTTCATATTGCCGCGAAACCTTCCAAACAGTATTTGTTGTTTTTCAACAGCCGCCGGCATGCAGACCGCATATCAGTTCCGTAATCTTTGTTTGCTAATGCTCGATGTCGCGGGTCACACCTTTATCAGTTTTGTTGTAGCACAAGATGCACCGAGATCTGTCTCGAAGGTTCCGGCCACTCGGGTGTCTTTCCACAATGTTCCAGCCCGTGCTGGTAGCTGTTTGCGACGTTATCTAGATTGTTCAGTGCAGCCTTTAAATTGAGCGTTGACGAATGTGACAAGCATTCTTTGTTCGACGATCGACCAACACGTTTGTTTCTATCGCCGCCGCCGAGTTGCTTAGTTCTTTTGCGGGCGCAAGTCAGCCCAAATAAAGAGTTTCTTTAGTGCAATCATCGACCCTTCATTTGTGTCGTCGACCTCGTCACCACTACGGGACAATAATGCCAGTGGGGTCTTTCTCACATATACTCCTCTCAGCGACAAATGAATTAGGCGCGAGTAAAATAACGGAATCGCGAACAGGGCAAAATATTACGGGAACAGAAAACTGGGTGAGTTGGAATGGATTCATCGTAAAACAGGGCGAAACACAAGACAAAGAAGAACAGGAGACGACGACACAAGTTCTGCTGTTTTTCCTCGTCTTGTGTTTCGCGCTGCTTTAAGGCGAAATTTTGGTTGTAGGGAGCGAAGCGGTCGCGAAGTTATTTTCACTTCTTAGACAACTTTTAAATAGTAACAATATCCATTTCAATTCCTTACGTATAAGCTCTTATAGCTGGGTATTCTAACGCTACAGTTAAAGTCATCCAGTTAATTTTTCTTCGTTCTTTGACACTGATATGTACTTTGCTTGTCCGCAAAATATCTCACCATTTTATGCTTCACCGCGTCTGGTTTGGAGACCTGTGCTCAGGTCATTTTATTATCACGAGGATTTCATGAAGACCATGACAGGCGAACGAACGGCGGTCGCTTTCCTGCAGTTCAAGATTTGCACTGAAGTGACGCGCCTGTGTGCGTAATCGTGAATAAAGACTGGCATTCGATGCAGCAAAGCTTCACTCTTTTATGCCCTTAGTGAACTCCCTAAAGCCATGTAATTGTTATCCATTCTGCTTGCCGAATTCCCTTGAAGGCCCTCTATGTTCAGAAACGTGCCCGAAGAAACGAGCCACAGAATGCGTTTACATAACGAGCGGCGAAAGACTAGGCTAGCGACTACGGAGCCAGAAGGATGCTATGATAAGTTGGTTGAATATTCCGTAACATTTCAGTTGACGTAAAACGTGATAGTAGAAATCGATGTCAAGTAAAGTTGGCTGATCAGTTACGGTGTCCATTTTTCCGCCTTATCCGAGCATCGTTCTGCCTCCGCCGTCGTTGGCCTTGTTTTTCTTCCAAAAGAAAAAAAATCAAACCAATTACAAATGCCTAACATGAATGGCCTAATTAAGAAATGAAAAATAAAGAGCACTGCAGAATCTGCATTGTAGTAAAGCAAAAGCACGGATGCTTCTCCTTGGTTCATTCACTTCTTGTTTACCGAGTGTAGTATTCATTACTTTCAAATTGCGCGCCAATGTCATCCTTTTTCCGCTCTACTTAAAGGGCCACTGTCCAGGGAAGGCCCTTTTAAACAAAGGAGCCCAGTGTTTCGATCAGGTACCGGAGATAGTCTGTGAAAAATGCTACAGTGACACGCGCGCCGCAAAGCATCGAAAATACAATTCAAAGCTCTCTCATGCTCTCCTTTGGGAAGCCAGCCTCCCCGCTTCCTGCGCTGGCCCGACGGGCCACAATAATGACGTACGTATCGGGAACGATGTCCATTGGTCCGTCTCGCTGACTGACGGGAGAAGGATGGGTGTCTACCGCTCGCAGCGCGCTTTTCCCTCGCCACGGCCAGACTGAATCCAGCGGCGCGCGCTCCCTCAACCGTTTCTTTTTTTCGCGCTCGCGGAGAACCACGCCCCACCTCCCGCCAAACGCGGAGGAGGAAGGGGAATTTGTATTGCGGAGGCTAGACGACCTCAGGCAGGAGAGTGAAAAACCTTTGCGAGGGAACGGAAGGAGAGAGGCATGACAGAATCGGGTGATTGCGGTGGCTGTAACTGCGTTATTAGTTACTCTTTTCAAAAACATTTTGCGGCCTTGCGTTCTAGGGGCGAAGTCCCACAGTCACCGGGGAAGAAAATATTTTCGACCGGAGGGTGGACAGTGGGCCTTTAAGGTGGCATGACGTCACCTCCTTGATGTCACCCTAAGATACAGGCCAGTGAACGAAAGGCGTTTATGTCAGGATGCACAGCGCTTTTTATAGCCGAGGGAGGCAAACGAAGTCGCTCAGGGGTAGTTAGAAGTGAAGCAGAAGAAAGCCTAATAACAGAGGCTGAGAGAGAGAGAGAAGGCAGAGAGGTTAACCAAGAAAGCTTCCGGTTTGCTACCCTGCACTGGGGAAGGGGAATGAGGAGTTTAAAGGAGAAAGATGGGAGAGAATGATAGGAAAGGTAAGGCGGCGAGGAGCACAGTCACAGTTTCTCAATCAAGTTTGTGTCTCTCATAAAACACATAAGTGCTTTGAAGGCTTTGCCGTTAGACGCCTTCTGTGGCCATGGGCCGAGGATTTTCTCCTCTGTGAAAGGACGGCTGTCAAGATGGTCCAGAGACGAACGCAGCGGATATCTTTCGCTTGAAAAAGCAGGGCACTCGCAAAGGAGATGCTGTGTGGTCTCTTCGCAGCCGCATCTTTCACAGTTGGGGCTATCCACCATTCTCATCACATAAGCGTATATTTTGGTGAATGCAACACCGAGCCACATACGGCACATCAGTGTTGTTTCGCGCCGCCCTTTGTTAGGGGGAACACGGAGGCGCAGCCCAGGGTCTAGTTCCCTGAGGTGTCGATTGGAAAATTCTCCTTTGTTCCAGGCTGAAAGCGTTAGCTCCGTCGCTAAGGAACGAAGTCGACAAGCTGCGTCAACTCTAGATATAGGAATGTTCACTGTAGTTCCGTCGTTGTGTGCAGAACGGGCAACTTGGTCTGCCTGGTGGTTTCCCTCAATACCGCAATGTCCAGGTAGCCACTGGAAAATTATATCATGACCTTTTGATGTAGCGTCGTGGTATAGCACGTGGATCTCTGCAGTTAATTGTTCATGTGATCCACGACGTAGCGCAGCTTTAACGCCTTGAAGCGCTGCTTTCGAGTCCGTAAAAATGGACCAGACACCTGGAAGTTCCTGGCCGATGTATTCAATAGCGGCACGTAAGGCAGCCAGTTCCGCACCAGTTGAAGAGACGTCTTGATCGTCGGCACGATGGACCTCGACGGTATCACTACGGACCCCGCGGAGCTTGTTGAAGCAACTGAACCATCGGTGTAGACGTGTTCATGATTATTGTGCATAGAATACAGGTGACCCAACGTCATTTGCTTCAAGGCATGGTAGACCCGTTTTCTTTTTTACTCCCGGAATAGATAGGTAAACTTTCGGTCCATGTAGGCTCCATATGGGTAAACTCGGTCTTGAAGCTGGAGTGAACTGTGAAGGAAGGTAGGTGAGATGAGCTGCTATGGTTTTGGCAAATGTAGTATGTGGTCTAATTATTGGGACCGTTGCCAGGTGGTGACGGGAAACCCGGATGAGGTGTCGTATATGTGTCCTCATGGTTTCAACAGTAATATATGTAGCTATGGGATGCTCGCGGGAGAGAAGAACCGTTGCTGCCGTTGAGGTGCATTTTGGCAGTCCAAGGCAGATGCGGAGAGCTTGAGCTTGCACGCTTTGGAGGATCTCGATGTTCGTCTTCCTAATGTTATTGAATATTGGAAAGCTGTACCGCATGTAACCCAGGAAAAGTGAACGGTATATTTGCAGCATAGAGTGCACTGACGCTCCCCAGGACTTGCCTCCTAGAAAGGAGAGAACATGGGCAATCGCCGTCAGTCTTTTCTTCATACCACTGATATGTGGACTCCACGAGAGATTCCTATCAATGACGATTCCAAGGAAGCGATGACTCTTTTCATAAGGAATAGCTTTGCCATTTATGTATACTGCGTATTGTGACATTGATTTTCGTGTGAAGGCCACCACAGAACACTTCTCTGTTGAGATAGTAAGACCCTGCACACGAAGATATGACGTCACAATCGATGCCGCTTTTTGTAGTCTTGCACGAACCTGGGGTCGAGTCACGCTTGAGGCCCAAATGCAAATATCATCCGCATATATGGAGATCTGAGCTGACTGAGGCAGCAGGTCGACTAGGCCGATGAGCACAAGATTGAATAGAGTGGGGCTCAGTACCCCACCCTGCGGAACTCCGCGAGAGGTTCTATGTGAGGATGTTCGTCCGTCCTCTGTCTGGATGAACAGTGACCTGTCTGACAAATAACTGCGTATCCAGCTATAAGTTGGTCCTCCGATATCAGCAGTTTCCAGTGCATCTAGGATGGCTTCATGCGTTACATTGTCGTAGGCACCTTTAATGTCTAAAAACAATGCCGCAGTCAATCTCTTCAGATTCTTTTGGACATTGACTGACGTAACCAGGTCTACAACATTATTTATAGAGGAGCGGCCGCGTCGAAACCCAGACATGAAATCTGGATATTTTTCTTGTCGTTCCAAGTACCACTCAGCGTGTTAAAAGCATCCTTTCCATTACTTTACCGACGCAGCTGGAGAGCGCAATGGGGTGGTATGAATTATTTTTTATCGAGCGGTGATTTTCCTGGTTTTAGAAGTGGAATGATACGACTTGTCTTCCATTCACTAGGAACTTTGCCGTCGCTCCATGACCTGTTGTATGTCTGCAAGAGAGCCTGTCGAGCCTCTTGGCCTAGATTGGCAAGTGCAGAGTACGTCACACCATCTGGCCCTGGCGAAGATGACCCTTTACAACAAGCGAGAGCAGCGTCAAGTTCTTCCAGTGTGAACAGTAGATCCATCCGTGAATCCCTCGATGGCGGAACATCACTACACTGCTGTGGCGCGAGTGTGTTTGAAGGTCCTGTTATTCTTGCGCAGAATTCTTCGGCTACGTCGACCTCACTGCATCTCTGGTGAAGCGCGATTGATTTGAAAGGGTGTCGTTGTTGAGGTGATGTACGAAGGCCGCGAATGACAGTCCAGATACGTGACAATGACTTCCGTGGGTCGAAAGTTTCACAAAATGTCCTCCAGCGGTTCGACTCCAGGGATTAAATTTTGCGCTGGATCTTTTTATGTATGCGCCTTGCGTATGTGAGGTCTAGGCGAGACTTTGTGCGCCGGTATCTACGTTCCGCCCTGCGCCTAAGCGATCGTAGTCGCTGTAGTTCAAAGTCAAAATCTGTGTAGTTTGCAACAGGGTTTAAGGTACAGGTTGCACTCTCCATAGCGTCGTTAATTTTTTGTTCGAGACTTGTGGACAAGTCTTGGGTGCAAGTATCTTCCATAATAGTTTTAAAAAGTGTCCAATCAATACGCCGCATACGCGTCGCTGTGAGAGATGTCGAATGGCCGGTAATGTTGAGGTAGGTTGGGATATGGTCGCTGCCATGAGTTTCTATATCTGTAAACCACCGGACATGTTTTGTAAGGCAATGTGAAACGAAAGTCAAGTCCAAGCAGCTGCTGCAATTAACACCTCTAATATAGGGCGGCGTTCCATCGTTAAGGCAGAGTAGACCATTGTCAGAGGCGAAGGACACAAGCTTTCTGCCTTTAGAGTTCATTCGAACGCCTCCCCAAACGGGGTGGTGAGCATTAAAGTCACCTGTGATTATCCATGGTCCAGAAGTGATGGCTATAAGATTCCTTAATCTGTCATCGTCGAAGTGACTTGATAGTGCCAGGTATGCAGCCACTAGCGTAAATGTCAGGGCGCGACACTTCACGGTCAAACGCACATACTGGTTGTCATTGTTCGGGGGAACAGAGTGGAGCACATATGTTAGTTCACGTCGTACGTAGACGACGACTTTGCTGGGTCTGTTGAGTGTTGGCGAAGGAAATGCCTCGTAACCGAAAATTCGCAAAGTATTTGGTAGATTCGGCTCGCAAATAACGAGAACAGGGAACTTATTTTCGTAAACATAGCGTCGAATATCTGAAATCTTGGACTGTTGTCCACGGGCATTCCACTGAAAAATTTTTGTGAAAAGGTAATCCCAAGAAAGCCATGGTGCTGTCTACTGTAAAGCTGCAAGAACCGGTTGCAATGCGTCCAGTACTTGCAAGGCGCTGTTCGCTGCTGGCGTGTGCATGTTCGAAAGCAGGATTCGCATAGCATTCATCAAAGACTTAAGCATGACAATCACTTGCTTATCTTGGCCGCAGTCTGAAACTTGCCCTTGGGATGGCTCAGTTGGACGGTTGGAGTGTAACAAGGTGTCTGGACGAGTGGGCTTAGCTGGATTCGGCAGCGGTGGCCAAGACGTTTCTGGGGCTCCAAGTATCACGTTACCAGGGTGAGGGATGTGGGTGGCTGTGGTTGTTGGTGGGCAAGCCACAGTAGCGCTGGAGACCTGCTCTTCAGAGGTGGTTACCTTCTTTGACAATCTTTTTCGATGTGAGCGATGTCGTCGCACCTTAGCAGTGGCTTCCTTGTGTTTAGAATTGTCTCGAACCATCTGTCGGAGTACTGCCCGCTCAGCCTTTAGCCGAGGGCAGTCCTTCGAAGAAGCGTCGTGGGGGCCATGGGAGTTGGCGCGCTTAAAGGAAATCTCGGAGCATCTTGGGCACACAATGGAGTACTTGCAGGCGCTGCTGACATGACCGATCCTCATGCATTTCCTGCATTGCAGCGGTTTTGGTACGAAGGGTTGGACTGGGTGTCGGAAGTGCCCGACCTTGACATGTGATGGAATGCAGTCACCCTGGAATGTGAGTTTAATGCAGGGAGACTTTCCAAGGCGCTGAATTCAAATTATTGCAGTGCAGTTAGTCGTGGGCCTGATTAGCATGGGTAAATCAGCGTCACTGATTTCGACGTCCACGTTGTAGATTACGCCAGCCCTTGTCCCGCTCTCTTGCACATCAAGAGGACAGACGTTAATGCTGCCGAGTTTGTTCATTTTACCCAAACTGTCGAGTGCGCTTCGGTCCGTAACATCAATTGCAATGATGTTTTTGTTGGGGTTTATCCTCGCGTCCTTAACTCGCCCTGGTACGAGACTGTCAAGATATATTTATGTGACTTGCCTGTTAAGGAGGTTCAGGTTGTCCGTAGGTTGTTGTGGCACAAACAAGGCAGTATGCACCACTGCACGACACTCCGTGATGACCGTTGCCGAGCATGACGATGACGACTCGGAAGACTGTCTTCGCAATTTGCGCTTAGCATTACTGCTGACAACTTGCACGAATCCGTCGTCGTCGGCCAAGGATTCATCGCTTGTTGCCGAGAACTCATCACTTGCTGCCGAGGAGACATGTTTATCCAGGCTGCTCGAGTCGCTCATCTGGTACACTGCCGACGCACTGGGATTCAAAGGAGGCCCAGTGGTCTCCACATTCATCGCTGTGGCACAAAAGGGCGAAATCTGAATTGTTATGGCACAAATATCAGAAAAAAATGCAGAGCTGTGAAGCTAGCGTCCTGGTGCAGAACAACTTCTTCCTCTCAAACAGAGGCTGAGCCCCAAAAAATCGCAAGGAGGAGGTCTAGAAAGAAAGGTACAAAAAAGAGATTTAACACTAGGATGAGCAACATAAACATCAAAGGAGGTAGAAAAACACCGAAATGGCTAGGCATAGAACAGCAGTTGAAGGATGACAAAATAGGTGTGTACGCTCTATGCGAGACTCATCTCAGGGATCTAGAAGATCCGCCGTTTATAGAAGGCTACGTCTGGGAAGGGTGCAACAGAACGGGAACGAAAAAAAAGGGGGTAAGGGGAGATATGTTGATACACCAGGGAACAAATTGGCAAAGAATAAAATCATCTTGTAAAGACCATATCTGGGTATCAGGAACAATTGCCGGCATAAGGACATGGCTAGGGGCAGTTTATTTAGGAACAGGACACAAGTGCAGGCAAGAAAGCAAGGATCTCGTTGAATGTCAAGTGATGGTATAAACCAGTTTGGAGACGGGGCCGATATTATTCTCCTGGGGGACATCATCGGCCTCATCGACGATCTGGAAAGAAACACGGATTGTAACTGGAAGCTAATGCTAGATTTCTGTAAGCGAAACCACCTAGTTATATTAAATAGAGAAACAAAATGCGAAGGACAAATCACGTGGAAATTTTGTAACAGGCAGATGACTATTGACTACTGCCTAATGTAGCAGGGAATTTATAGAAAGGTCGCAAAAATGGAATTAGACGAAGAAGGGGAGTGTAGTCTGGGAAGTGATCACAAACGTATTAGTCTGCAGATGGAGCCCTTGATGAAAAGAGAAATGGAACTTAGACAAAACATAAACGCTAAATTAAACAGCGATCGAATAGTGCAGATAGCAGCAGACATAGAGGAAGCAATAGAGAAAAGCCCCATTGAATACTGGGATTATGAACAGGTACATCTACTAAGGAAAATTAAGGAGGTTAAAGTAGCAAACCGCTGGAATGGAAAGAGGAAGCCACGGCGCTGGTGGAATAAGGAAATCAGGGAAGCCATTGAACAACGACGGGCTGCTTCAAGGGAACACCGAGAGGCAAAGAAAGCCCAGGTATCTCTGGAGGAAATCGACCAAAAATGGGAATCATATCAACAAAAGAAACTTGACATACAAGCCCTCGTACAAACTAAAATAAAGCAGTCCACCGATCGCTGAATGGCTGACATGCACGATGCCACTAGAGGCGGACCAAGAAAATTCTGGAACCATATAAGCTGGCTAGGTAAAAACAATCAAAGAAAGCAGGACCGGATTCAAGATAACGAGGAAAATTGTTTAAAGGGAGACAACGCAGTGAGCTACATTGCATGAGTTATAGCCGAGTCATTTAAGAGCGACGATAGGGTAATCTCCGCAAATCAGGAAGCTACACAAGATAGCAGAATACAAAGCAGCTCAGAAGTAACTAATCTAAACTGGAAAAAGGCAGACAAAATACTCCTAATAACACATCTACAGGAAAACATGGAATTCCAATCAAGCTGATTAATGAACTTGGTCCAAGAAGTAAGGAATTGTTGTTAAAAGCTTTGGAAACAGTTACAACGAATAAGCAATTTGCGGACACCTGGTGGCAGAGTAAAATGAATTCGATTTATAAAGGGAAAGGAGAAAGGATGCACATAAAATCCTACAGGCCGATTACCATAACACCTATTATGTACAGGTTGGCCATGCAGGCGGTGAAATTAAACGTGCAAGCATAAGTAGAAAATATCAGGATACTCGGAGAACTTCAGAACGGCTTTAGAAATGGTAGGCGCTTAGATGATAGCCTGTTCGTGCTTACCCAATGATTCGAAATATCTAAAGTGAAAAATAGACCTTTGTAATTGCCCTTCCTGGACATAAACGGGGCGTACGACAACGTAAGCAGGGAACTCCTGTGGAACATATTAAAAGAAGAAGGTATCGGTTATGAGATAATAGAGTTCCTACAGGAAATATACCGGGATAGCAAAGTAGAAATTACGTGGGAAGGGATAAGAAGTACGGAGGATGTTAAAATATACAAAGGATTAAGACAAGGCTGTCCTCTATCACCGGTGCTGTTCATGCTTTATATGATAAACCTGGAACGGAGGATACAAGAAAGTCACCTAGGTTTTACCCTGTCATATAGATTAGGTAGAAAGACGGCAGAGCAGCGCCTCCCCGGTTTGATGTAGGCAGATGATATTGTGCTGCTAGCTGAGAGTCAGGAAGAATTGCAAACTCCAGTTAAGTATTGCGGAGACGAAGGGGACGCTCTAGGCTTCAGTTTCAGCGCACTAAGGTCGGGTTTGATGATTTTCAACGGCTCAGCTGATCAGGGTCTTAAAATGCAAGGCCTTGAAATAACCAGAGTAGCAGAATATAAATATATGGGGGCATGGGTAAACGAAGGATTGACCTACATTGAAAAGCATGAGCAATCACTTAAAGCAAAAGGGCGACGAAATGCCGGGATAATGAAGCATATGGGATTGTTGGGATACAATAGGTATGCGGTTTTGAGGGATATTTAGAAAGAATTTATGGTGCCCGGGCATACGTTCGGAAATGCGGTTTTGTGCCTAATATCAGAGGTACAGTCGAGATTAGAAATAAATCAGGGAGCCGTCGGACGATTAGCACTAGGTGCCCATGGCAAAACCACAAATAATGCGGTACAGGGCGATATGGGCTGGGCATCTTTTGAAGTACAGGAAGCTCAGAGTAAAATATTATATGAGGAACGCCGGAAGAAATTGGACATAACAGAGGGGCAGCTAAAGTATTTAAATACCTATACCTAAACAGCGTTGACTCACAATGGAGGAAAAGAACTACGAAACTAACTAGTAAGTATGCTAGTCACAACGACGAAGAAATAAAGAGCGTTAAGCAACAGGTGAAAAACAGAGACGGTAAAAATCGGATAAATTCGATAGAAAAGAAACAGAGTGTAGAATTATACCGAAAGGGAAAAAGGCAGATCAGGAAGGAAGCTTTCTTTGATAACTCAAGAGGCAGTGCCCTAATTTTTGAAGCTAGATCAGGGTGCCTTAGAACACGCAGCTACAAAAAGAAATTTAACATTGGAGATGACGCATGTGCTGTATGTGGAAACTCCAGTGAAACAATTGACCATATTATACTCGAATGTAATGGTATCCGTCCGGAAGTTGATGCAGACGCAATCACTGTTCCTGAAGCTCTGGGGTTTAGAGATACCAGTGGCCGGGTGAATAAACCAGCGGTGGAAACTAGCAAAAAACGACTGAAAGATTGCTGGCTTAAAAGCAGAAAAGTGACATAATGTTTGTAATGTAGAAACAAAAATTCAATAAATAGAACGATGGTATAGTTAACCAATCTAAAACAATAATTAAGATATAGGAGATAAAATGAGCATGATAGCAACTGCTATCACAGCGTATCAACGGGGACGGTCCTATATTCCTTCCATCAATCCATCCATCCACTCATCTCATCTAGAACTTGGCAATGATGACGCATGGTCTGGCTTGGCACATGCGTCTTTCACGATACATCTTCCCTTCTGCGAGGAATAGATTCAGAGCACTCGGGTAAAATTCTGATCGTAGCGCAAGCGTTGCCGTGGTATCTCTATGTGATCGCCGCAATGGAGGAGCCTGCAGAGGCTTTGAGCTCACAGCCTGCCCCGTTGTAGTCACGGGTAGCTGTGCCTGTGGGGAGGGTCCAGAGCTCACCGACGCCTGTATTGTTGCGGCAGCGGTTGTTGCGGGTTGTACAGCACTTGCTTGTTCGCCGTCTGTGTCATCACGTTCGGTGGATTCTTGCTGGAACAGCTCACGAGTCGAAGTAAATGCTTTTTGTTGCGTTGCAGCACTTGGCGATCTTCTGTAATTACTCGATAAGTCCTAGCTACCAGCCCCGGTGCCTTCAGCTCGACGATTCCATGTCAGTTCTCTCACCCTCACAACATATCCGGTTTTGAGAGGGGGTAGAAGTCTCCCTCGAGTGTCTGCCGGGCTCGTTTGAACGCTGGTCATAATCATCGTCATCATCAAAATCATCATCAGCCTGACTTTACCCACTGCAGGGCGAAGGCCTCTCCCATATCTCTGCAATTAACCTGGTCCTGTGCGAGCGGCATCTACTTGAATCCTGCGAAATTCTTAATCTCATTGCCCACCTAATTTTCTGCTGCCCCCTGCTCCGCTTTCCTTCACTTAGAATCCAGTTTGTTGTGCTAAGCGACCATCGGTTATCCTTTCTTCGCGCTACATGTCCTGCCCATGCCTATTTCTTCTTGATTTCCATTAGAATGTCAGTGACGAGTTATTTCTCTGACCCACTCTGCACGTGTTCTATCTCTTAACGTTATCCCTACCATTTTTCGTTCCATAGCCCTCAGCGTTGTCCTCAACTGATGTAGAATCATCTTTGTTAGCTCTCACGTTTCAGTCGCATAGGTAAGTACAGGTAAGATGCAACTGTTGCATACTTTCCTCTTGAGCGATACCTGTAAGCTGCTAGTCATAATCTGCGAGTGCTTGCCAAATTTGCTCCATCCCAATCTTATTCTTCTTGTTATTTCCATGCAACGCCCCCCCACCCACCCTCTACCATTACTTATGTGAATGCCCACACCCCATGCGCGTTCCTCCCGCGAAACACCCCACCCCTCCTCCTGGGCGGCTGCCCTTCTAGCCACGCAACTGCAGATCAGTTGCGGCTGGTCGAGCGGGCTAAGCTAGAAGGAACAGCCAGAGGACTCCTGGACTAAGAGGTCCTCCTGGGAGTGTTTATATTGTGGGACAGCACTTGCACAAACGTCTGTTCTTTTCCAGAACCAGCTAGCACACAGCGCGCGACGCTCCGAACAGCAGTCAGCGATGATAATGATGATGATGATGATGGATCTACACAGATGAAAGAGGTGAAAGTTCACGCGCGGCGCTCACACAAATCCCCCCCACAAGAGAGCGGCCACCCTGGTCGCTGATTACAGGAATGAGGGACGACGGGCATAAGGCTTCATGCGCGAGACATGGAGATCTCTTCGGAGCGACGACGTCTATCTTCGACGTTGTGCGAGGGAATACCGGAGACGTTTGTTGGAGTACTGTATAAGGGCCAATGTAACGATGGAGGAACTTCTCACACAGGCCAGGAATGCGGATTGGTGCCCACAGGAGAACTTCATCACCGGGGTAAAAGGAGGGAGTTCGAGGGCGTTGACCATACAAGGCTTAGCGTTCTTGTTGAGCATCTTCAGTGTTCAAACGGGCAAGTTGGCGACGCTGGGCCATACGAGTGGCAAACTCTTCGCCCAGAGATTCAGACATAGAGGGAGCAGAGAAGAAAGTAGTGTCGAATACTGTCGATGGTTGACGGCCATAAACTAAAAAGAAAGGGCTATAACCAGTAGTGCGCTGAACAGCGGAATTGTAGGCGTAGGTGACGAAAGGTAAAACGTTGTCCCAGTTTCGGTGATCAGGAGCGATATACATAGATATCATGTCGGACAAAGTGCGATGAAACCGCTCGATGAGTCCGTTGGTCTGAGGGTGGTAGCTAGAAGAAGTCTTATGGACGGTGTTGGCTGCGCGCTGTACTTCCTCAAGGACTTGAGAAAGAAATGTCTTTCCATGGTCGCTAATGAGAATACGAGGAGCCCCATGACGCAAAACTATCGCATGCAGGAAAAAATCGGCGACTTCAGAGGCGGCACCGGATCGAAGAGGTGCGGTTTCAGCGTACCGCGTTAGATGGTCAATTGCAGTGACAACAAAACGGTTGCCGTCTGACGTCAAAGGGAGAGGACCAAACAAGTCAATGGCAACCGTGTCAAAAGGCACAGATGGGCAAGGTAGATGTTGCAGTACGCCAGTAGGAGGGGATGTTGAACGCTTGCGATGCTGGCAAGACGGACATGATGAAATGCATTTGGCGACGCTGGCAGAAAGCCCAGGCCAGAAGTAGCGGCTCTTGATACGGTCGTAAGTTTTAAAGTGGCCTAAATGTCCAGCAGTGGGATCGTCGTGGTAAGCCTCCAGTCGTGGTACAACGGGTACCCAGCGTTGACACGTAGGGTGATAAACGTCGCGGTGAAGTGTTCCATGGTGAAATCGGAACCGACGAAGCTGACGGCGCAAGCGACTGTTTGGGACAACTGATTCTTCACGAAGGCGAGCGATGAATGTGCGGCAGTAAAGGGTCAGTCAGCTGCAAGGACGAGAAATCAGCATTGTTCTCGAGTGGAGCTATTGCGATGGGTGCAACCTTCAGGTGGCCAGCAGAAGGCTGACTCGGATGGCAGGAGAGAGAGGAGACCGTATATGGGGCCGCGTCAGTAGGTATCAATGGGCAGCGAGAGAGGGCCCAGCGTCGAGGTGTTTTCGCCCAGATTTATAAGTGACGGTGAAGGTGCATTCTTGAAGACGTAGCTCCCAGCGACCCAGTCGGCACGATAAGTTCTTCAGCGATGACAGCCAACAGAGTGCGTGATGGTCTGTGACAATGGTGAAGTGGCGGCCATACAAATAAGGTCGAAATGGTTGAACCGACCAAACAACGGCGAGGCACTCTTGCTCGGTAATAGTATAGTTACGCTCAGCTGCAGTAAGCGTACGACTGGCGTATGAGACGACTTGCTCTTCAGACACTGCGTTGCGTTGCAAGAGAACTGCGCCAATACTATGGCCACAGGCGTCTGTGTGAAGTATCGTGGGCGCGTCAGCGTCAAAATGGCGAAGCACATTAGTGGAAGTGAGTGCCTGCGTGAGAGCTTTGAAGGCGTCTTCACATTCAGTGTACCAGGTGTAAAACACTTGGGAAGACACGAGCTTGTGTAACGGGGCCGCAATTGTTGCAAAGCTCCGAATAAAACGGCGGAAGTAGGAGGCTAAGCCAAGGAAGCTGCGAAGATCTTTCTGACGTTGGGGTCGAGAAAAATTAACGACAGCCGCAATTTTTTCGGGATCAGGCTGGATTCCTGCCTTACTGACGACATGGCCGAGTACTTTGATGGTCTTACTGGCAAAGTGGCATTTCTTGGTATTCAGCTGAAGCCCTGCCCGGCCAAGGGACGTGAGGACTTCAGTGAGACGCTGTAAGTGCTGAGCGAAGTTTGACGAGAAGACAACGATGTCGTCGAGATAGCATAGGCATGTTTTCCATTTCATGCCACGAAGCACGGTATCAATCATGCGCTCAAAGGTGGCCGGCCATTGCAGAGTCCGAAAGGCATCACGGTAAATTCGTAGAGACCGTTAGGGGTAGAAAAGGCAGTCTTGTCCTTGTCTGCATCGTGCCAGTATCCCGAGCGGAGGTCGAGACTGGAGAAATGCTCAGCGCCTTGGAGACAGTCTAATGCGTCATAAATACGAGGCAAAGGGTTCTCGTTTTTTCCAACGAGATCCACAGGTGAGGACCAAGAGCTCTTGGATGGCCGGATAACATCTCGAGCAAGCATGTCAGCAACTTGCTTCTCAATGACATTGCGTTCTGCTGCTGAAACGCGACACAGCCGTCGTCGAACAATAGCAGAGCCGTCCGTCTCTATGCGATGAGAGGTGACGGAGGTCTTTCCCAATGCTGAGGCGCACACATGAAAAGACTCTTGGTGTGGCAAGATGACGTCTAGCAGAGCTGTGGACTTCTCGGATGTAAGGTCAGGGCTGATGGCGGCTGCGAGCGCAGAGGATGTCTGAAATGGAGGCTTGGCAGCAGGCGGTGGTGCGCTGGAAAGTGTGTTGAGGGGAACGGCATCGCAGTCAAAAATAAATCCAGCTGTGGCTCTTCTGGGCAGTAAGAACGGCTGGAGAGTTGTATTGAGGGCCGCAACCACCGCGCAACCACGGGTGAAGAAGGTGAAGCACGAGGCAAGAGCTAGGCCGTCGGAGGTCCACCGAGGAGCGGGCAAAACGAAGGCCTCGCCATCGAGAGGGTAGTCCAATGCCACGATGATCAGCTGCTCGCGTCCTGGGGCAAAGCGAAATCAACTGCTGCGAACACGTGTGGTGGTGAACAATCATAAGTCGGTAATCTATCGTGGTCCGCAAGACGAATAAGGCGCTCACGGCAAGAGATGAGGGCGGATGCCGACGATAAGAAATCCCAACCCAAGATTATGAGATGAACGCACGTGGGGAGCACAATAAATCGCTGCGTTCACAATATATATATATATATATATATATATATATATATATATATATATATATATATATATATATATATATATATATATATATATATATATATATATGTAATAAATAAAGTTTTTCCTCCTTCTCATCCTCCAAATGCGGTCCACCCCAGTCTTATTCTCCTTGTTGTTGATATATCCACCTACAATTGCCAGTGCTTCGCTACATATTGTAAACTGGTGTTCCTCCCCTGGGCTATTGGACATTACCTTAGTTTTCTGCATTTTGATTTCCAAGCCTGCTTTTTTACTTTTCCTATCTAGTTCATAAATCATTCTTTGCAATTGCTCCCCTGAGTTACTTAGCAAGGCAATGTTCTCAGCAAATTGAGATTACTGAGGTATTCTCCATCTACTCTTATCCCTAACTTCTCCCATTCCAAGTCTCTGAATGCTTCTTCTAAGCAAGCTGTGAATAGTACTGGGGAGATGATGTCTACTTGCCTAACACCTTTTTTATAGGAATTGTGTTACTTTCTTTATGTAGTACTATGGTTTCTGTGCACCCTCTATATATATCTTCCAGCACTTTCACGTACTGCTCGTCTACACCCTGATTTCGCAATGCCTGTATGACTTCCAAGGTTTCTACTGAGTCAAATGCTTTTTCGTAATCAATAAATGCTATGTGTAAGGGCTGGTTATATTACGAGCATTTTGATATCACCTGGTTGATGGTATGGATTTTATCGATAGTAGGGTATCCTCTCCGAAAGCCTGCTTGATCTTTTGCTTGGTTGCTGTCTTAAGTTGCCCTGATTTTATTAGCGATTATTTTGGTAAATAACTAATACGTAACAGATAGTAAGCTAATTGGTCTGTAATTTTTCAAGTCCTTATCATCCCCTTTCTAATGAATTAGGAAAATGTTTGCGTTCTTCCATGGTTCCAGCATCGTGGATGACACCAGACATTACGTGTACACCGGTCTGTAACCTGAAGCATGGAAGCAGAGTGCGAAGTAGTCTGCCCTGTAGCAGATCGAACGGAGTGGATCTGTAGCAGAGCAGCCCGAGCCAGAAGTCTCTTCCATTTTGTTTAGGATCCTTTTCACGATGTGGACTCCTTTTGCAGCGAGTCTGTTTGGTCGCGCGAACTGCGGGCTTGACGTGACATGTTTGAAATCGTACCTGGATGCAAAGAGTAAAAATTCATATGACGAAAACAGGGGCCCATTGTCAGTGCACACTTCGATTGGAATGCCGTATCTTCTCAATTATTGCACTGGAAGTTGTGCCAGTCAGCTCTCCCACTTCCGGGAAGTTGGAATCGGCATTAAAAACAGGCAGGTACGAGCTTCCTTCATGATAAAACATATCAACGCCTACACGGTACCATGGAAGGCCTGGTGTAGACCTGATCATAAAGGGCTCCCTTAGCTGTTTGTAAGCATATTTTCGGCAAACTGCGCAGCTCCCTAACATTTTTTAAATATTTGCGTGCAGCCCCGGCGAGAACACTATGCCTTTGGCTCTTGCTTGGCACTTATTCACGCCCATGTGTCCCTCATGATTGCGTTGAAGAACTTCTGCGCGCATTGACTTGGGGACAACTTTGCTGCCTTTAAGAACAATTCGTCTAATCAAGGACGGCTCGGACGACAATGGCTTCATTATGCCCAGAATGTCACGTTATTAATGTGCCGTATCACTGACTATAAATCCGGAGCCTATGCCGCTGCGTCGGCCAGACGGCCGATTGTTTTTTAGCTTACCGTGTCGGCTAAGCAATTCGGCGGATGAACTGCAAATAATGATTGATGACCTAGACAGGAAAAGTAGAAAGGTACGCTTGAAAATCAATATGCATAAGACTAAGGTAATGTTCAACAGCCTCAGGAAGGAACAGCAGTTTACATTAAGTAGCGAAGTACTGGAAGTAGTAGGCGAATGTGTCTACTTAGGACAGGTAGTAACCGCAGATCCGCACCATGAAAAGAAAATAACAAGAAGAATAAGATTGGGATGGAGCGCATTTGGCAAGCACTCGCAGATTATGACTAGCAGCTTACCGGTATCACTCGAGAGGAAAGTATACAACAGTTGCATCTTACCTGTACTCACCTATGAGGCTGACACCTGGAGGCTAACCAAGAGGGTTCTACCTAAGTTGAGGACAACTCTGAGGGCTATGGAACGAAAATTGGTAGGGGTAACATTAAGGGATAGGAGGCGTGCAGAGTGGGTCAGAGAAATAACTCAAGTTACCGACATTCTAGTGGAAATTAAGAAGAGGAAATGTACATGGGTAGGACGTGTAGTGCGAAGAGAGGATAACCGATGGTCGCTTAGCCTAATGAACTGGATTCCAAGGGAAGGAAAGCGTAGCCGGGGGCGGCAGATAGTTAGCTGGGCGGATGAGGTTAAGACGTTCGCAGGGGTCAAGTGGATGCAGCTAGCACAGAAACGGGTTAAGTAGAGAAATATGGGAGGAGGCCTTCGCCCTGCAGTGGGTATAGTCAGGCTCATGATGATGATGATGATGATGATGTCGGACATGACCGCAACCGCGTGGGCTTCAACGTCTTCTGTGCCATCCGTGTTGTCCTTGGTCTCTGCCATGGGAGCCCTTAAGAGCATGTCTGCGAGGAAGAATTTCTTTTCTGGTACATCTTGCAGGTTAAAGTCATGTGCCAGTAGCCTAAAAGAAAAGCGTTGAAGCCTGGGTGGCATATCACTGATTCCCTTTGTTGCAACACCAATCAAGGGGCGGTGGTCTGTCTCGACAACAATCCTACGTTCGTACACGAAAGGGTGGATTTTTTCAGAGCCGAACGGTATTCCCTTCGCTTCCTTTTCGATATACGACTATCTTTGTTCAGGGCTGGTCATTACACATGACGCTTAGGTAACTGGACGCCAGTTATCACCGTGACGCTGTTGATGCATCTGCAACGATCTTTATTTATTTTGCTGGGTTCAAGATAGCTAACAGAGGGGCACTGCTAAGCATGTTGCAGATGGTCCTCCATTCACCAGCGTGATTTTCAGTCCATTCGAAGACGGCGTCGTTTTAAAGCGAAATGCTTCACTGCGAGGTTCGGAGCCGAGCTTCGCGTAGCCCTGACGCCAAAGCCAAGGCCAGCTGCGCAGCCCCCTCGCCAAGCCCTGCCGGCGTTGCCTAGCAACGATTACGAGGTGTGCGACTCCTCCTCGCTAAAAAAAATTCAGTCGCCATCCAGTCAGTCGTCAGCTATGAACGCTTGAGTGGCCGAGAGTATAAATTTGTTCGCTTTTCCTTCAATAAAGAGTTGGTAGTTTGCGCTCGTCCCGTGCTACGTGTCCCTCTTACTTTTGTGTCGTGTTTTTTGCGCAATTTCACCATGACTACAGTAGACATTCACCAACTATCCCGCCAACAGCTCCTGTTAAAGGAATCGAACCTCCATCCCCAGTCGAGCGCTTCACTGCTTTGCCACATCCCGGGTTGTGAAATGCTCTTCATAATTTCGCTTGCATACCATGAAGATGATAGCGGGGATGATAATGACAGATACTGCGAATGGCGAGGCAATTTGAAAGCACCAAAGTCTAAAATAGGTAAGTCACTCAATAGACCGATTCCACCAGCCGGTTTCTCGACGGCACCGCTGTTGCGGTGCATGCTGGTACATGTAGTCAACCGGCCGCTCCAGCAGCCCGGAGAGCCTGCGCGCCGTGTTTCCGACCGATGTTTAGCTCGTGTGTACGCCGGAGTGCATTGCGAAAATTCCCCTGTCTCGTTCCTGGGCGCTATTGGCCTCGAGATTGAGCAGAGTCGCCACCTAGCGGCATAGCGGTGAACCCTATCCAGTGTGGATGCGTGGTAACGTCGCGTGTCCGCCTGTAGTGATTTACGTACCCGCGTGCGGCGTGTATGAGTGCTTTTTGTTTGTTTCGCGGTTCCTGTGCGCTTTTGCTCATCTATCTACCTCTTGCAAAAGAAATATGAACAGGCCTTCACCCCACGCTTCATTAAAAAAAATATACTTGTTCATATCGAGTATGTCATGCTGGAAAGGACATCATCAGTAACGGTCTTCGGCTCTTGAGATTCTTTGAAGAGCGGTGTTTCAAAAGAATCGGTGCTGTCATTAGGCGCCGTGTCAAAGCAAAACAGGCGAGAGAGCTGACGAAGAAAGCAAGAGTAAGAAGCTAGCGGTCAACGATGTTGCAGCACAAGCCCTTCTGCCGGCGATAAACATTAAGCGCTTCAGTAATCTTAATCGCCCACTGTGAGTCACAGCTTGGGTGCGATGATTTGCGCACACTTGTGATCGGAAAGAGGATCGACTTGAGCGCACCCGAAATTCAACAGGCGCAGAATTTTTTGCTACAGGAGATTCAGCGAGAAGCTTATGGCAACATGAACGGCATTCTAAACGAAGACGGGCACTTTCAAAGACCCTCAGACCTTCGAGATTTAAACGTGTTTCTGGCGGACAGGGGACTGTTGCGACTGAAAGTGCATTTACAGAACTCAAACCTGAGCTATGAGACTGCTCATCCAGTCGTTCTGCCTGCGTCTCGTTCTGCCCTTTCGTCGATCTCATGATCCAGAGCACTCCCCAACGACTGCTACATGCAGGATGCCTGGACACACTAACCCAACTGCGCGAAAGGTTTTGGATCCCACGAGGCCGTCAGAGAGGGAAGAAAGTCCTGGTATGCAGAAAAATGAGCCACAAGTGTGCCACAGAGCCTGTAGCGCCACTGCCACGCGGCAGGGTATCGGAATCAGTTCCCTTTGCAGTTACAGGACTTGAATTTGCAGGGTCCATTTTGACGAAGGCAGAAGACAAGACAAAAAAGTCTTATATCTTGCTCCTGACCTGCCCAGCGACCAGAGCAATACAGCTAGAGATTGTGAGCGACCTCTTAACGAGTAGCTTCCTCTTGGCGTTTCGCCGCTTCATAGCGCGACGCGGTATCTGCAGCAAAACTGTACTCTGACAATGCAAGGAGCCTTCACCGGGCTGAAGCGAAACTGAAGAAATTATAGAATATGTCGCGCAATCAAGAAGTTCAGGACTATTTGTCTCAGCAAGGGATTGAATGGAAATTCGTCATGGAAAGGGAACTTCGTGGGGAGGCTCTTGGAAGGGTGCAATCCGTAAAGACCACTTTAAAGAAACTGCTTGGATGTAGCTACGTGAACTTCAAAGATCTCTGCACCATTCTGGCGGATATAGAAGCCGTGTTAACCTCGCGACCCCTAACCACGGTTTCCTCTGATGCAGGAGAACCGGAACGCAACAAGGTTGACGACTGGGCGAATTGGTAATGATTCATTTCAAACCAGACAAATGACGAGACAGAGAAAAGAAGCGAACAAGGCAATACCTTGTCTTGTTCGCTTCTTTTCTCTGTCTCTTCCTTTGGCTGGTTTAAGAAGACCCGGAACCACTCACGCCGGCACATTTTATAGTTTCTAGGCGCCTGACCTCCTTACAAACCTGCAGTAGAGGACATCTCACAGCTGCCACACCAGCGAGCTCACTCGTCGTTGGAAATACCGACAGTAATAATAATAATAATTTGTTCACAGGAAGGGAAAGGCGCAGTATCTGTTACGCTTGTTTCTGTGGACGTCTGACCCGTTACGTAAAGGAAGGGCGGAAGGTGGGAGTGTAAGTGGAAAGACAAAAAAAGGAGCCGTAGTGGAGGGCTGCGGAGTAATTTCGACCACCTGGGAATCTTTAACGTTCGCTGACATCGCACAGCACAAGAACGCATTTTCGTTTCGCAGCCGCCGCGGTCGGAATCGAACCCGGGTATTTCGGCACAGTAGTCGGACGTCTTACCACTGCACCACCCAGGCGGGGCTACCGACAGCGTCTGAACGAAAACTGTGGAAACGATGGCGAACCTAATACTTGTGTTTACTGAGTGGATCGCTGTAACTCTGCTGCTAGACAAATGTCTAGTCGCAATACATTGAGGCTATTCCACAGCCTCATAGATCCCACCCTCACCCGCACAGAAACATCTGCAAAGAGCAACTCATCATTTCAAAGTCAATACATACAAACTTGCACAGACTCTATGGGATCAGTATCTGTGCCAAGTCCAAGACACCCGCGGACAGGAATATCTATATGCAGGCAGAGATAATCCGCATATGGATCGTCCGTTCCAGGTCCATATCTGCGGGCAGCTCTTGCTAAAATAAGACGGGGCACCGCTCCAGGCATAGACAAGGTTACGGTCAAGCTTTTGGCCAACCCTCCTGATTAGGCGCATGATTCCCTGCTAAAATATATTACCGCAATCTGGAAAGACCAAACGCCTCCTCCACCTAGAATGAAAAACCGCGCTTGTCACCTTCATCCCCAAGCCGTGCAAGTCGATCAATGCCCATCACCTCCGACCTATCTCCCTAGCGTCTTGCACTGCCAATCTCATGAAGGCCATGGTTCGAGATCGCCTCTCTGAGTATCTGGAGGCACGCAAAACCTTCGCAGACGCGATTTTCGGATTCCAACCTCAGAAGTCAGAACAGGAAATTTTGCTTCAACGCAGCCACGAGGTGCTCACGCCTGTCGGGCACCCTCACAATGACAAGGGGGTTCTCCCTTTGAATTCGTAGGGTGCCTTCGTCAACGTGAAACACATTGTCATCATCGCTCACCTCAGCAAAACACAATGCAGACACAACATGTTTAATTACATAAAACAGTTCTTAATGGACCGTGAAGCCTTTATCCATATTCAGGACAAGGAGCACAGTCCTTATACTATGGGTACGCGGGGCACGCAACAAGACTAGACACGCAACTAGTCTTCAATTTGGCAATGCTTCATGACCCGGCCCAACTGGGGGAGGTTCAAGGTATACATCATGCGCTGTAGGCCGATGACATCACCATTTAGGCTACAGAGGGCAACACTGTTCAACTGGAGGACCGCGTGCAAACAGCGGCGAGCATAGTGGATCGCTATGCTACGAACTGTGGTCTCAAGTGCTCTTCTTCAAAATCAGAATTTGCGCTTCTGTGCCCCTCGCCGAGATGCTAGACACCAGTACTTCTCTCTCTGGCTAGTGGACCCATACGCGAAGGCACCGGGATTTTTGGCCTCGGACTTTTTATTCACCAAAATTATAGCGCTGACACAACAGTAGCCAAGCTTCGCAATGTTGGTGACCAAGTGAGCCGCATAGTCCGCCGCGTCTCCAACAAGCGTGGGGGCCTCAGAAGCAGGGATGCGATGCGACTCGCCCATGCTTTTGTAACTAGTCTAATTCTCCTCCGTACCTGCACCTGCGCAAGCATCCTGAAGGTTACTCTCCACAAGATGATCAAGAGGGCGCTCGACCTCCCGATCTCTACCTTAAATGCGAGGCTTCTTGCAATGGAGGTGGTGAACCCCTATCGGGAGCTACGCGAGGCGCATCTCACTAATCAATACACGCATCTTGCCCAGATTATGTCCGGTCGTCGCCTTTTGGACCGGCTACATATACAACACAACCATTACATCTGGAAAGGGTGCGAATGCCAGAGCGATGGATACGCGCCCTCCGTATTCGACCCCTTCCTACCAAAATGAGCAGAGAAGACCAGAATGGACGGCGTCAAGCACGGGCGAGTGCCCTGCACCACCATTATGGCTCCAAGCACAATGTTTTCTATGTGAATGTTGCGGGCATGCATCATTCCAGGGGAGGATGGCACACGGCTGCAGTCGTTCACGAGGAAAGGCAGGTGGACGACCTCAATTTTCAAGCCTCCAGCGCAAGAGAAATCGCCCTTGCTGCCTCCGACCCTCAATGTAAATTCATCCTATACGAGTCGCGATGGGCCTGTCGGAATTATGAGCTGGGCTAGATAACGCCTGCAGCACAAAGAATACTTCGGAGAGCAGCTCGGGATCAGGATCGCCAGACCCAATTTATCATTTGGATTCCAGGCCACCAGGGCCTACCAGGGAATGATCCCTGGTAGGCCCTCGCGGCCTACCAAATCGGCCATCCGCGCACTCGCTAAGCGGGCCCCCGGCGTAGGCCCTACCGATATGGACCAGGACATCCATCCTCTCTTAACTTTTCAAGAAATCTCTGCCTATTACCGGGCCTCGCACCGTGAGTACCCGGCTCTTCTCAAGGGGCTGGGAAAAGAGGGCGAAATAATACTTCTTATACTTTTTACTAATACTCTACGATGCCCGGCGGTACTCAAACATTTGGACCCTTCCTTTTCTGGCTTCTGCTCTTTCTGTGGAGAGGTGGGTGACACCATTCACGTGGTCTGGGCATGCCCGCTAAATCCTTCTCTTTTACCTATGACCCTTTCCCCTACCCGAGAGGAATGGGAGGCGGCCCTGCTCGGCTAACAAGCAAACACGGGGGCCAGTTGGTTGATCATACTGGGAAATACTGCGCTACTTGATAGACAAGGGACAGGTAGCGCTTCATTCGTGTGTTGTCTTTCGCTTGTCTCCTGTCTATCAAGTAGCGCAGTATTGCCCAGCCTGCTCGGCTGCCTGGATCTAGTGGCGCAACAAGCGCTGGTCCAGCGATCTCGTGTGGCGACCGAGACCAATGGAGTCCCGGAATAAGCGACTCAACTTAGTACTGTAAGAGGAGAGGCCCACTAGAGTTGCTCCCCAAGCAACCTCTGCTTTTGTAATGAATGCTTTCCACCACCACCACTATCATTCCACACCTAGAGCTTTAAGTAACCTGCAAATTAAGTACCTGGTGCTGCTTCATGACAATTTTCATCCTCGACAGACTTGGAAAAAAGACCGCATCACGGAGGTGTTTTCTGGGCGAGATGGAAGAACGCGATCATCCATGATCGTGATTCTGAGGACGGCGCGAAAGGGACGAGGACCAAGTAGGAACCCGAAAACAACAGGTCCCTCGTCCCTTTCGCACCATCCTCAGGATCAACATCAGCTATGAATCAACTAGCCCAAACCAAAGTACTTCTTTTGCATGATCCGTTCTCCAGATGGCACTAAAGTAAGGCGCCGAATTCAACCTTTGCACCCGTCGGGAGCCCGAAATTAATGAGCTAGCACTCATTCGGCGGGAATGATGTATATTCCGCGTGCCGGACTCCAGGGGAGGGGCGTATCGGCTCTGCATTCGCCAATCTTCCTCGCGGGGAATGGCTGTGTGCGCCTGTGTTCAGGGTGTTGTGGTCGGGAAGTTGACGCGCTGAGGGGACGCTCCTTTCAAGTTGAGAAAACAGACACTCAGCGACTCCGGAGCAGTGCGGTTCTCCTTTTCGACGCTCTCCGGCCAGTGCCTCTTTGTGTGCAGTTGGGCAATAAACATAATGTTGCTGTTATAAAAAGTCCTCCCTATCGTCATTTAGAAGGACGTCTACCTGAGGTAGCCTGTGTCCAGCGTTAGTTTTGTGTCCTTTTTGTCCCAGTCCTCGAAGCTGACAAATATGATGGGCACTAAAGGTTTATTTGCAGGAATGTTGTTCCACGCTTAGTTCATGCAAGTTACTCGCAGCATGTGCAGTTTTTTGCGATTTTGATATTTCCATTTTGCGGAAACGGGAAACTCCACGAGGTGGACTGGCGCTTCCGCAATTTCACTTGTGGAAGAAGCACTCAAGAAGAGAAATACGGTGCAACAAATTCTAATTCTCTTCTTTCGACACTGAAAACCAATAGATATAAGAGCTAACATGGTCTCCAGCAATCAGAAGGCAACCCCCTCGCGGAGCACTGCGAACGCGCCGACAATGAAATCGCCTTTGAGGAGGTGAGCGGCCTTGCCGTGAAAAAGACGACCGGCTGGCAGCAGCAGCAGTGAATAGGAAACCGGACACGCTACCTTCCGCGTACACATTTGGACTCAGCCACGTGTTGGGAAAGGGGAAGAAAGGCCGCTGCTTGCTACTGCGGGCCTTGTACTTATGTCGCCCCTGGGGAAGGGACCGAGGTGATCCTTAAATGTCGGGTTTTAATAAATATTTTTGGTTAGCGATAGTGTTTTTCAAACTTTTGTTTCAAGATCCTAACCAGGCGGATTTCCGAAGAAGATGTTCTCGTTCAATTCATCGAGTGTATCGAGGTTTGATTTCTTGGTTGTGGCGCTATTGTGTCTTTATTGTCTCATGGCCTGATGGTGCTTTTGTGGCCTATGGACGAAGTTTGGAGCGCCCAGGAAACAAGACAGTGCCACGAATGTCAACGCTAGAACAAGGTAAGCACGAATAATAGCTGATTTATTTTAATCACATTCAGGACTGAGCTCTGTTAGTTGTTTTTGTATAACGAATAACATGCACAAATGTAGCTCGTCATCAGCAACTCGTTGAAGGGAATGGAGCTTTAGTGCACCGGCCGCCAGGCGAAGTACGGTTGGCGAGACGGGTTAAAGAGAATTTGTACAGAAATTCGCTCCTATGGGCTTGTTTTCCAAATAGTAGTTGAGTGCAGGGCTGGCCTCGCCTACCCGGTGCAGAGATGCGTGAGTCATCTGTGACCAACCCTGTTAAACTATGACAATGACAACAGGAAGCTGGCGAACCTGGACGCATCTTCTCTGTTGAGACAAGCTGGGGCACAATATATTGCGTCCATACCGAAGACCTAAAAGTTGCTAGCACGCAATTATTGTGCAGCAGTTCACCGCGTCCATGAAGCGAGGGGCGTCGTCTTCTGAAACATCACGTGAAACGAAGTCCTCCTATTTGCGCGTGGCGCATCCCGGCGAAAATGGATTCCGATAAGGCTTCGCGCGTGCGCAGTAGCTGTGCTTGGAAAATGGCCATTGTGGAAGAGAGCCTTTTGTCTCCCGTTTCATGTGTAAAGCCCCTTATCGGTTCTTGAAGACATAGTGCCGGTCCTGTCTACTTCTGTGTTGTCCCCGTCTTTTTTGCGCTATGTCTTCAAGAAACTGCTACCAACTAGCCCAAACCAAACATCTGTTGCATCCCCTTACAGAATTCTGCCTTATTGCCGGGAAGTTGTACTAAAGTATTGTACAATGGGCCGCAGACGGGTTATCAAAATCATGCTATGTTTGGCTTGATGAAAGCTGTATGGTCGTCGGCAGTCCTCACTCAACCGCGCTTAAATGTGGTAGGTTGACTGCAAGGCAAGGAATGAGGGCGTAAGCAGTTTTGTAACTATGTGAAATATTTCTTTGTTGTGCTGTGCGCCATCACGTTGTTTTTAACGAGAGTTAATCACCTGCACTACTGTAGGCTTTACAAGTGGCCAAAATTTATTTCTATCAATGATTGGCCGAGTGCGAACAGCGGAGTGGGCATGCGACTCGTCTTGAGTGCAGATCGTGCAGCCGGTAACACAGAGACGCATATCTCTTTGTCCCCAACCGTTCACAAAAGTATGCAGTACATTACTTGCACTGTACTGGATATTATGAAGGAAACAAGAAAAAGAAAAGTCCGGCTGTGCTTTTCGAACGGGCCACACAGTCGTTGAAGGAAGGGAGAGAACCCTAATGGCGGCAATAGCTCCTTACATTCCAGGTTGAGTGAGCTGCGTGCATCCCCAAATTAAGGCGTTGATATGTGAAGCTTTTCCGTTCCGCGTATACGGCAGCGCTGCCCCACTATGTTAGTACACAGCGACTGCTCCACCTGGGTGTCTCTTGCAGAACTCATCGAAGCACATAAAATCACCCAAATTCACCGCCTCTCAAGGTATGGTCGCCTTATACTTGACCGCCTACACGTAACTCCCATCGGGAATACATATCACGCAGCGCCCCTTCCTATACGGGTTTACAGCCGCCTCACGGTTAAACCCATTCCCAAGAATATGCTGGCTGGGCGCCACGACGAACGCCATCGAATCAAGGCCGAGACACTTGAAACAACTTACCTCACAGACGACTACGCATGCTACGTGGATGTAGCGAGACAAAGTGACAATCTATCTACGTCGCATGCGTAGCCACGCCACACTCCACACTTGTTACTCCTGCCACGGTTAGCACTCCCTCTCCCACCGCGGCGGAACTGCGATCGCTTTGGCCATCGCCCACCCACGTACGCACACAGTCCTTAGTGACTTTAAACGTGCAATTCAAAATTATTCTAAAGGCCTTATCTGCCCAACCGGCGCACGCAACTCGGCGGCCGCACTCCCGACCATAAAATCCACCTACTCTGGGTACCCGCCCACACGGGGAACTCTGGGAACGAAGGGACCCGAGGTCTAACAAACCGGGCGGGATCCAGAGGCTTTCGCCTTAGGCCCCCTTGACGTCTGCCGAAATCACCAACCTACACAGAGAGACGAGATGACGCTTCCCGGCTCCCTATTCTGACCTTGACAGATCGCAGGACACCATGCTGCGTAAACTTCAAATTCTATTCTCAGCTATTCGAGATTGACACTGATTACGGACGGGGACTACGACCCCATTTGCCCCAATTGCGACTATGCAGTAATGGCCACATTGGCACACACCCTTCAGGGATGTGGACCACCCCCTCGTAATTAAGTGCCAGCTCCCTCCGAGAAGAGCTGGGGCACATTTCTTACGCGCTCAGACAAGAAAACGCAGCTGGCGCTTGTCTCGTGGGCCCAGAGCGTCGCCCCCACATGGGGGTCACGCCAGGCCCACATGCCTTAATGCATGTGGGCCTTTCAACTTTCAACAGTTGAAAGTTGCGCTCTGTCCTGTCTCCCTTGTCTTTTTGTGTCGTCGTTTTGTGCGCATAAAAACCTATCTGACCCTAATTGATATTTATTGATTTGAAAGGCATTGCTCCCATCTCTCTGTTAATACCGGTGGCCCACAGGGTAGTGTTTGGCCCTCTTCTTCCCTTATTTGTGTGAAGGACTTAACCTTCTGCATAGGCGAACGTGTGAATATCCGATTATACGTGGAGGACTGTTTCTTATTTAAGGCTGTTAACAATACTAACGATCAAGTTTTGCTTAATGAAAGTCTGAATGCTGTTTCTAATTGGTGTTATCTCAATGATATGAAACTGAATCCTGACAAAACCATTTCCATGCGCATCACAAAGTCTCCTTTTACTTACAAATACTCTATCAAGCAGACCCCGATATCTCAAATTGACTCTTAAATATTTACTAGCGACCATTACGGAACGATTGAACAGGTCCTCTCACATTCTAAACATATGTGCTTCTCACGGTCGCCAACTGCGACACTAGCTCAAATACTGCCCCTCCCATGGAAAGCTTGCCCACCCATTTTGTGTCTGCTATAGTATCTGTTTTTCATAATGCTCTTGCGCTTTTCCTGTTGTAAGCCTTTGCTTGCTTTTTTTTCTTTTTTTTTGTTTGAACACTTACACCTGCTAACTATTGTGTAACTTATTAATTACCGAAGTTTTACTAATAGGTTTCAATTTGATTATATATTTTTCCAGATCCTCTACCACATTTGTTTATTTATACTAATGTATTCATGATGGGAGGTCCCCCAGATAGTTTTACTTTGGGACCTCCTACTGAACAAGCTTTTTTATGCACTTATGATTGATTTGTATTTCATTTTATTAAACCTTCAAACAGCCTTGTGGAACGATCTGCCCCCGCATGTGTTTGATTCTAGTAATGTTCTTTCAGCGATTGAAAGTGTTTGGCCCATGGCTTTTGTCGCTTATCTGTCGAAACTTTTTTTACCATGCTTTCTTGATTGTTTGTGGAAAACCTGCATTTGGCATTGTGTCGCGCTAGTCCTCTGTGTATTTGTTATCTCAATCCTGCTTGGGCCTGCACTGTTTTATAAATAAATAAAATAAATAAATAAATAAATTTGGGATTCATTGGTGGCATTCCCTCTGCTAAGTAATTCAGGTGAAGAACAATAAATGATCTGTACAGGCAATGCAGAAAGATGGACCTGAAGATTAATATTCAGAAGACTAAAGTAAAGTTGAACAACGTTGGAAAAAACAGGAGTCTATGTAGCGACACGCTGGAACAGGTACCAGAATACGTCTACTTAGGATAAGTAATCCGGCCTCATATGTGTACAACGAAAGAAAAATAAATATGAGAATCGGAATGAGATGGACATTTCGCAGAATTCTCAAATCAGTGATGGCTAATGATGGGTACACAATGTACTGGCAAGCTGCCAAGTTTGCCAAATCAGTAGGCAATGCGTATGCAACTTTACAGGACTGGCGTTCTCGCAGGGATACGTGGTAGCTAGGAGCTTTAACGAAGAGATCGAGCGTGTTCGTCGGTGATGAATTCACCGCTGAATAAAAGCCCTCGCTTTCAAGGAAAGTGCGAATCCGGTCTTGTCTTTCGCGGGGTAGTGCTGCGTTGATGTCGAATGTGGGTTGCTTTGCTCGGTTGGGTCTTTAGACATCTCATTAAGGAAAGCGATCGTCGTTCAGGGGCATTCTTTGAAGTACCTGAGCTTGTCCGGGACGGAAATGGACGATGCTTCTTGCGATGCCAAGTCCAGTAACAACTGGCTGTTTCCTTCGATGACGGCTTCGTCGGTTTCATTTTCAGCGCTACCCACTCAGACTATGACGCCTGATCGGGTCGATTCTCTGTCTAGGACATTTAGAGCGACGTGTTGCGTCGAAATTGTCGTACACGGTATGGCTTTGTCCGTCGAGAGCGTGATAACCTCAGATAGGAGGTCGATGATCGCCCTATGTTCATTTATAAAGTTCATGTAGATAGTTCTATGTCAATTTAGAAAGACGTGTTTAGAAAATCAAACCGCGGATGCACTGCTGCAGAACCAGGAAGCTGGTAGGATAAGTCCGTCCATTCACTGTCCCGACAAAGTAATGAGATTACCACCAGCTGTGCGAATCAGCGGGACATCCCAAACGGTCACTGCTTTCGGTCCACCGATGACTGAATAGCCAGCTCCGGTGTCCACTAGGGTGCTGGCTGTACGACCGTCGACAGCAGCGGCTTCGTTGTTCGACCTCTATTTTGTCCTTTGCTCAAATGGCGGCCACACCGTTGACACTTCACTGGGTGTTAGTTTAACGAGTGTTATCGTCAATGTCCTCGTCGCGGAGTATTTCGCCTCTGCGTGCTTGCTTCGTGTCACACTTGTCTCTGCAACAACTGAATGATCTTAACTGCTTTAATGCGCGGCAGTATTTTCATGCCATGAATGACAACAAAATTACTATAAGCAATGCACTGCAGTGGGGCCTAAGTCTTTCGTTATTCATGCTGTGCGATACCGTACTATAATCTAGGGTTCCATCAATGGCCCCACAAATACCTGCGCTGCCTGCTTATGGAGAGCCGCACGACAGTCAGGCGGTAATAAGACTAGTTGAAACAGGTGCATTGCTTCTTCACGTATGCGAATTTCGCAGCTACGCAAGGAAACTGCAAATTGTGACTAGGACTTTGAGTGCGATAGCTATTATTACCCAGTGTAAGCACCGTCTGCTGGCTAGCTTTGAAATTAACGCATTTATTTCGTATTTCGGCACATGGAGAGAGAAACGACTTTTAATGTCAAAAGAGTAATCATTAAGGCATGTGGGCCTGGCGTGACCCCCATGTGGGGGCGACGCTCTGGGCCCACGAGACAAGCGCCAGCTGCGTTTTCTTGTCTGAGCGCGTAAGAAATGTGTCCCAGCTCTTCTCGGAGGGAGCTGGCACTTAATTACGAGGGGGTGGTCCACATCCCTGAAGGGTGTGTGCCAATGTGGCCATTACTGCATAGTCGCAATTGGGGCAAATGGGGTCGTAGTCCCCGTCCGTAATCAGTGTCAATCTCGAATAGCTGAGAATAGAATTTGAAGTTTACGCAGCATGGTGTCCTGCGATCTGTCAAGGTCAGAATAGGGAGCCGGGAAGCGTCATCTCGTCTCTCTGTGTAGGTTGGTGATTTCGGCAGACGTCAAGGGGGCCTAAGGCGAAAGCCTCTGGATCCCGCCCGGTTTGTTAGACCTCGGGCCCCTTCGTTCCCAGAGTTCCCCGTGTGGGCGGGTACCCAGAGTAGGTGGATTTTATGGTCGGGAGTGCGGCCGCCGAGTTGCGTGCGCCGGTTGGGCAGATAAGGCCTTTAGAATAATTTTGAATTGCACGTTTAAAGTCACTAAGGACTGTGTGCGTACGTGGGTGGGCGATGGCCAAAGCGATCGCAGTTTCCTCCGCCGCGGTGGGAGAGGGAGTGCTAACCGTGGCAGGAGTAACAAGTGTGGAGTGTGGCGTGGCTACGCATGCGACGTAGATAGATTGTCACTTTGTCTCGCTACATCCACGTAGCATGCGTAGTCGTCTGTGAGGTAAGTTGTTTCAAGTGTCTCGGCCTTGATTCGATGGCGTTCGTCGTGGCGCCCAGCCAGCATATTCTTGGGAATGGGTTTAACCGTGAGGCGGCTGTAAACTCGTATAGGAAGGGGCGCTGCGTGATATGTATCCCCGATGGGAGTTACGTGTAGGCGGTCAAGTATAAGGCGACCATACCTTGAGAGGCGGTGAATTTGGGTGATTTTATGTGCTTCGATGAGTTCTGCAAGAGACACCCAGGTGGAGCAGTCGCTGTGTACTAACATAGTGGGGCAGCGCTGCCGTATACGCGGAACGGAAAAGCTTCACATATCAACGCCTTAATTTGGGGATGCACGCAGCTCACTCAACCTAGAATGTAAGGAGCTATTGCCGCCATTAGGGTTCTCTCCCTTCCTTCAACGACTGTGTGGCCCGTTCAAAAAGCACAGCCGGACTTTTCTTTTTCTTGTTTCCTTCATAATATCCAGTACAGTGCAAGTAATGTACTGCATACTTTTGTGAACGGTTGGGGACAAAGAGATATGCCTCTCTGTGTTACCGGCTGCACGATCTGCACTCAAGACGAGTCGCATGCCCACTCCGCTGTTCGCACTCGGCCAATCATTGATAGAAATAAATTTTGGCCACTTGTAAAGCCTACAGTAGTGCAGGTGATTAACTCTCGTTAAAAACAACGTGATGGCGCACAGCACAACAAAGAAATATTTCACATAGTTACAAAACTGCTTACGCCCTCATTCCTTGCCTTGCAGTCAACCTACCACATTTAATTGCGGTTGAGTGAGGACTGCCGACGACCATACAGCTTTCATAAATCCAAACATAGCATGATTTTGATAACCCGTTTGCGGCCCATTGTACAATACTTTAGTACAACTTCCCGGCAATAAGGCAGAATTCTGTAAGGGGATGCAACAGATGTTTGGTTTGGGCTAGTTGGTAGCAGTTTCTTGAAGACATAGCGCAAAAAAGACGGGGACAACACAGAAGTAGACAGGACCGGCACTATGTCTTCAAGAACCGATAAGGGGCTTTACACATGAAACGGGAGACAAAAGGCTCTCTTCCACAATGGCCATTTTTCAAGCACAGCTACTGCGCACGCGCGAAGCCTTATCGGAATCCATTTTCGCCGGGATGCGCCACGCGCAAATAGGAGGACTTCGTTTCACGTGATGTTTCAGAAGACGACGCCCCTCGCTTCATGGACGCGGTGAACTGCTGCACAATAATTGCGTGCTAGCAACTTTTAGGTCTTCGGTATGGACGCAATATATTGTGCCCCAGCTTGTCTCAACAGAGAAGATGCGTCCAGGTTCGCCAGCTTCCTGTTGTCATTGTCATAGTTTAACAGGGTTGGTCACAGATGACTCACGCATCTCTGCACCGGGTAGGCGAGGCCAGCCCTGCACTCAACTACTATTTGGAAAACAAGCCCATAGGAGCGAATTTCTGTACAAATTCTCTTTAACCCGTCTCGCCAACCGTACTTCGCCTGGCGGCCGGTGCACTAAAGCTCCATTCCCTTCAACGAGTTGCTGATGACGAGCTACATTTGTGCATGTTATTCGTTATACAAAAACAACTAACAGAGCTCAGTCCTGAATGTGATTAAAATAAATCAGCTATTATTCGTGCTTACCTTGTTCTAGCGTTGACATTCGCGGCACTGTCTTGTTTCCTGGGCGCTCCAAACTTCGTCCATAGGCCACAAAAGCACCATCAGGCCATGAGACAATAAAGACACAATAGCGCCACAACCAAGAAATCAAACCTCGA
The DNA here is from genome assembly GCF_055883805.1 of Amblyomma maculatum. Taxonomy (NCBI): domain Eukaryota; kingdom Metazoa; phylum Arthropoda; class Arachnida; order Ixodida; family Ixodidae; genus Amblyomma; species Amblyomma maculatum. Next base: position 11,586,321 of record NC_139346.1, on the reverse strand, counting down.
TACACTCGATGAATTGAACGAGAACATCTTCTTCGGAAATCCGCCTGTCCTGTCTCCCTTGTCTTTTTGTGTCGTCGTTTTGTGCGCATAAAAACCTATCTGAGTATGAACCAACTAGCCCCACAACGCATATTACTGGAATATCAATGAATTGCAGTTCGTGGTATTTGAATAACAGGCCGGCATATGTGTAACCTTATCAAATGCTTTACAAAAGTCTAGGAATATAACGTCAACTTGACCGCGGAACTGTCGAGAGCAGAAGAAAACGAATTAATTGTGGAAACTAGTTGCGTGATTGCTGACGGACCGTTTCGAAAACCATGCTGGAAATGAGAAATTATGCTTTTTCATTCTAGAGAGTCAGTTATGTAGCTCAAAATGATATGTTCCATCAGTTTGCATGACGCACTGATGAGCAAATTCCGTCGGTAGTTGGTTATTTGAGAGCGTCCACCTTGCTTAAATACAAGCACAACACATGCGAGCCTCCAATCAGACGGGACAGTTAACGCTACTGGAAAAAGAGACAGAAGGTCCCAAATAAGCATTGGGCAAAGCGATTCAGCGTAACGACGGCGGAAAGTATTGGAAATACCACCAGGGCGGCACAATGATTCAGATTTCAGATTGCGGAGCGTTGGAAAGATGCCCTCGCAAGTCAGGAATTCTAGGCTGATACTGCTCGTGGTCGTACTACTATAACAATTTGGCCACGGCGGGAATCTGAAAAGACGGACTAGAATAAAATAATAAACGGTGATTACCTATAAAACACCCCAACTCCCAGGCACGTCCCGTTTAAGTACCCTTCTCCCACATCGGAAGCGGGTAATCAGCGGGGTGTCCCTGCGACCTTTCTTCTCGGATATGATCTAACCTCCAAACAAGGATCTCCGTCGGATGTTTCGTTTAGGATCACCTTAAATAGAACCCGGGGCACCTTTCTGTAATTATGCATCTTCTCGCCCCAAACAAGTGTACGAACACCGTACCATTTCGCTATTAATGCAAAAAATGCGTGCTGTTCATTCGATTGCAGCTGGAAATAATTGGCGCTGTCGTTTCTACTATATTAAGCAAATGCTAATCAAAATTGTTGTTGCGTTTCCCCAGCATGCATTAGAGGATTGCAACAGGTTGTCGTGTATTTTCGGAGCATATAAACAACAAATCTAAGCTCGTAATATTCATTAGCTGAAGCACAGTAATTGGTTTCTTTTGAAAAACAAAATATGCTGCATTGCATACAGCCAACCACGATATGAGGGTTGCACTTCAATATTGTCACGTAGTGGTGACAAGGCCGTACACACCAAACGAAGACACAGGCGTGATAGTACAGAGATTAACTCTTTACTGAGCTGACTTGCGCCGCAAAAGAACTAAGCAAGTATAATAGTGAGAGATGGGCTAGTTGGTCGCTAGTATTGGAATGCATCATGAAACCGCGCAAAAAAACAAGGGACAGAGAAGAAAACGACGGGACAAAGCGCTTTGTCCCGTCGCTTTCTTCTCTGTCCTTTGTTTTTTTTTCGCGGTTTCATGATGCATTCCAGAACTAAGCAACTCGGCGGCGGCGATAGCAACGAACGTGCTCGTCGATCATCGAACTAATAATGCCCGTCGCACTCGTCAACGCTCAATTTAAAGGCTGCTCAGAACAATATAGATAATGTCGCGAACTGCTAAGCACAAGCTGGAACATCTTGCGCTACAACAAAACGTGTGACTCCCGACATCGAGCATTAGCAAACAAAGAATACAGAACTGATACGCGATCAGAGTGGTAAGGCCGCATGCCGGTGGCTGTTAAAAAACAACAAATACAATTTTGAAGGTTTCGCGGCATTACTCCCCCCTTAAAAAACATCACCTCGATGTTTCAAAATATACAGACATGAATTAACATAAACATTGCAAAGCAAACATGAATAGCCATGCTCTCTTAGACACGTCCATATCACTGCTACTGAAAGTATGATCAGCATCTCAAAAGATAATCTTCGACTATAAAAAGGGGAGCTTTGAAGCTATGAAGGACGAACTTGAACAGTTTCAGACGTGCTTTTGTGAGTCCTACTTGTCAAGGACGGGTAATCATAATTGGGAATTATATAAAACAACATTGATAAACCTATCGGAAGCAAATATATCCCAAAAGTAAATATAAAATTCGATTATAACAATGAGTGAAACCGTAAGTCTGAAACATCTCCTAAACAGGAAAAAACGCCTATATCGATCAGTAAAGTCATCTAACAGCCGTGCTACGTGGGACCGATATCACAAGTCTGCAAAAACATATAATGAAAGCGCAGATGCGGCAAAGCATAAATTCTTTTCAGTCGATCTACGTGGAACCTTGCAATCGAACGCCAACAGATTCTGGCGCGTATTATATCCCCTAGGTCTCGGCCGAACCAAATAGCCCTCATGGGAACTGATGGTGAACCAGTGGAACCAGAACAGTGTGCCGCCGACTTGAACTATTATTTTGTCTCTGTTTTCACTACCGCACACAACTGTACGACCCAGCCTCCACCAGAGTCGCTACCAGTTACGATACCTGAGATACAGAATAATGGAAACGGTATCAGGAACCTCACTGATTCTCTAAAATTGTCTTCATCGCCAGGCTGTGACCATATCAATAGCAAACTACTAAAAAACACATAGAAAACCTCGTCACAGATATTACAGTTAATCTTCACCTAGTCTTTACAGTCGGAAGAAATATCGGGCGATTGGAAAGTCGCTCAAGTCATACCAGTCTTTAAAACACGTTATAACCACGAACCCAATGACACACCTCGAATCTAACGACTTCTTTTATCCTCAACAGCATGGTTTTAGAAAACATCTCTTATGTGAAACACAGCTTGCAGAGTTCATACACAACTTATTAGTATCCATGAACAATAACCTCCAAATAGATGCTATATTGCTCGATTACTCCAGAGCATTTAATCGCGTTCCCCACAGTTATTTACTTCAGAAGCTCTCATCACTAGGAATTCCCGCCAACCTAATTCGCTGGATTGAAACTTTTCTTTCAGGACGCAAGCAGTTCACTTCCGCAAATGATAGCCCACCAGTGTAACATCGGGAGTCCGACAAGGGGCCGGACTGTCGCCTCTACTATTCCTAATTTACATTAATTTACATGTCCGACATCATCATCATCATCAGCCTGACTATACCCATTGCAGAGCGAAGGCCTCTCCCATATTTCTCCACTTAATTCGGTTCTGTGCTGGCTGCATCCACTTGACCCCTGCGAACTTCTTAACCTCATCCGCCCACCTAACTTTCTGCCGCCCCCTGCTACGCTTTCCTTCCCTTGGAATCCAGTTTGTTACCCTCAGCGACCATCGGTTATCCTCTCTTCGCACTACATGTCCTGCCCATGTCCATTTCTTCTTAATTTCTACTAGATTGTCGGTAACTTGAGTTATTTCTCTGATCCACTCTGCACGCTTCCTATCTCTTAATGTTACCCTTACCATTTTTCGTTCCATACCCCTCTGGGTTGTCCTTAAGTAGAACTCTCTTGGTTAGCCTCCACGTTTCAGCCCCATAGCTGAGTACAGGTAAGATGCAACTGTTGTATACTTTCCTCTTGAGCGATACCGATAAGCTGCTAGTCACAATCTGCGAGTGCTTGCCAAATGCGCTCAATCCCAATCTAATTCTTGTTTTTTCCCTTTTCATGACACAGATCTGCGGTTACTACCTGTCCTAAGTAGACATATATCTCCTACTACTTCCAGTACTTCGCAAACTGCTGTTCCTTCCCGAGGCTGTTCACAATTACCTTAGTCTTCTGCATATTGATTTTCAAGCCTACCTTTCTACTTTCCTGTCTAGGTCATGTGGGATTCGGGCTTGCTGCGGCTGACCTTCGCGCGGCCGCCGCCCGCTTCCCACTAGTTCTGCTCGTTCCCTTTCTCCCGCCTGAGGCGGCGGAGAGAGGCTCGGACGACTTGTCACTGTCGTTCGGGCCACAGCTCCGCCCTGGCGTCCCAGTGGCTGTTCCCATTGGCGCCTTTTGGGGGGAACACGGCATCGCTTCGACGGCCGCGCTCGCGCGACCGTCCGAGCGGAGCCCAGAGAGAGACCCCGCCGAGACATCATAAGGTGCGTACGCAACTGTTCTTGTCTGCCGGCCTTTGTCCGCGCAGACCAGTGTGTACTCAAGTTCGTCATGCTCCCGGTCGTACCTGAGAGCGCAACTCGAGCCTGTCGATCGTTATCCAACGATCCGCGACAGGCGTACCTTGCGGTGGTTGCCCACTCTCTCTCAAAGGAACCCTTTGGTCACTGCGAGATAGCGATCACAGCACGCCCTTGCGTGCTTGCGGCGCACACTCCGTGTCACTTCGTGCGCGCAGGGGAGCCTTGCTCCTCGCGCGCTCCCTTGACACGGTGACTGAGTATGTGTGTGTATGTGCGTTTTGTATATATGTGTATGTGTGTGCGCGTGTGCGCGTGTGTGTGTGTGTGTGTGTGTGTGTGTGTGTGTGTGTGTGTGTGTGTGTGTGTGTGTGTGTGTGTGTGTGTGTGTGTGTGTGTGTGTGTGTGTGTGTGTGTGTGTGTGTGTGTGTGTGTGTGTGTGTGTGTGTGTGTGTGTGTGTGTGTGTGCAGCGAAGTGCTCTCCTCCCGGTGGAGGTTGAGTGCGCGCTGCGGTGTTTCAGTGTGCGCGTGGTGACGGCTGATCGGGGCTTCGGCTCGCGCGACGCCCGAACCTGCGGTGGTTGGCGGCCTATGCCCACGTAGAAACGACAACTGGCGCCCAACGTGAATTGTCCTTGGCTCCATGAGTTGTTGGACAGCACATAGGCCGAGCCGGTCGCCTTGACGATCAAGCTCATGCGCCATGGCTGCCGCCCCCTGCGCGGCATTCGGCAAAGGTACTGAAACACGCTACATGGTTCTTCGGACCGCTCGGCGGTGCGACAGTTGACCATATGCCACCGCTGTTTCAGCTTTACGCCGTTGCGGAAGCAATGTGCGCGACGCCGCCGCTGCCGGCATCTGCGCACAACAGCGCCCGTACCCCGCTAGCAGTCATTTCTCTGGGGAACGGCGAGGCGTCGGCCGGGCTCCCTAAGGAAACCGCGCCGACAGGGCGCTCAGTTGGCTGATGCGGCTCCGTGAACTTGCGAGCCGGCTGGCGCGCCACTCTCTCCTGGTGCAGCATTTCGACTTTTCGCTGCAGTAACTACAGGGGAGAACGAACGTGGTAGCTGACGCGCTATCCCGTGCCCCACTCGCCCGCGGCGGCGTGTTTACGCCGGCAGGCGAAGGGGGCGAAACAGCGGACGAGCCGCAGATCGGCACGCCCGTAGACGGGTTCCCCACTCCGCTATCCGGGTAATCAGCGCTTCGCAAAGCAGGCGAGGGTGAAAGCTCTTTGTGAGCACATCTGAGGCGCCGATGCCAGCGGAAGTTTTGCTGCGAACCTGCGGGGGGACGAAACCAGGCTCTCCTTTGGGATGACTGGGATCGTTTTCAGCCATGAAGAGCTACGACGGTCCAGCAAAATGACCCGTTTTGTCGCGATGTCAGCGACGGTCTCTGGGAGACGAAGCGCCGTTACGCTGCTCGTATTGAGCGGGCGCAGGGGGCACGAGCCAGCGTGTGTCGCGGCTTGCCTCGGGGATTCATATTTGCTGGGCCACGACGGGCTCGCGCTGAAATACATAGCCACGGATGATGAGTCCATGAACCATTTGAAGTGGCTGTTCCCCAATGTCTGAGCGGCGCTCTGTTGCGTTTCTCTCACGACAAACCATTGGCTGGTCATCTGAGTGGCTCCAAGGTTTCCAGAAACTGAGTCAATCGGTGACTGCAGCCCGGCATGAAGCGCGACATTTTCCACTGTTGCCGTTCTTGCCATGTCTGTCAAATGGAGAAGTCGAGGGGTGGCAAGCCACCGGGCATGACGACACCAACTGACGGTGTGCGTCTGTGGCAGATGGCCGCCTGCGATTTCATGGGGCATTTCCTCAGTAACAAGCAAGGGCTCATTGCTGGAGAATCCCCCTACGGGAAATGCCAGCCGTGCCTACATTGCAGACCTGAAGGCCTATGGGTAACGGTCTGATAAGCTCGCGCTGGTGCCCATTGTCACCACAGGCAAGCGCCGAGGAACACCCGATGCGGTGGAACGCAGCCGTGCCCCGCACCGGTACTAGGTGAGGCGACGTTCACCGGTGTGATTGATGCCGGACGGCGGACCTTTTCCGCAACCGAAGGCATACCGCCTCACCGAGCGAGCTTGCTCGTCGAACCCTACCCGGAAGCAAGGTTGGTCTCCCCCTTTTCTGGCTCGCTCAGTTCCAGCCTTTGTGCTTTATTTTTTTTGTGTATCTCTTTTTCCATTCTTCACTTCACTTCACTTCACTTTATTACCTTAAAGACCCCACATTGGGGGTATTACATAAGGGGTGGGAGTACAAACATAGATTGAATATGATTGCCTACATGGTATTTATGAAGTGCATATTTAAACTTTTTACAAAACTTGATGGGCAGGTGATGGCGTCAACATCGTGGGGAAGGCCATTCCAGTCTTTTGCAGTGCGAAGAAAGAATGATGAAGAAAAAGTGACGGTGCGGGCGCGCTGGCATGAGACTACTAGTGGATGGCCGGTGCGATGAGATATGCGAGCTGGCGGTGTGATGTAGGGTGGTTGGCCGAGGGAGCTGTAAAAAAACCTATGGAACAGATTAAGAGAAGCAATGCGACGACGATGGGCAAGAGTTGATAAACCTGATTGCCGTTTAAGTGACGATACACTGATGTCATATGAATAGGAAGAATGAATGAACCTCGTGGCGCGATTTTGGACAGATTCTAGTGAACTGACGAGATATGCTTGTTGCGGGCTCCAGATAGCAGATGCGTATTCTAGTTTAGGTCGGATGAGCGATTGGTAGGCGAGAAGTTTAATACTTTGAGGGGCGTGCCGTAAATGGTGTTTCAAAAAACCTAATGATCGGTTAGCTGATGCGACGATGTTCGTTACATGTGAGCGCCAGGAGAGATCCTGGCACAAGGTGACACCTAAGTACTTGTATGAGCATGCAGATTCTAGTGGAGTGTTAGCAACCGAGTAAGTGAAAATTTGGGGGTTACGCCGGCGGTGAAAAGATACGAGTTTACATTCATTAGGATTAAGCGACATTAGCCAGTCATCGCACCAGGCATGTATTGCGTTAATGTCGTTTTGGAGCTGTGATTGGTCAGAGGTGTTGGAAATAGTGCGGTAAATAACGCAATCATCGGCAAACAGACGAACATTGCAAACCAGGTTTGAGGGTAAGTCGTTTATATAGATTAAGAATAGGAGGGGAGCTAATACAGAACCTTGGGGTACGCCTGATGTTACTGGAAGAGGGTTAGAACTGTGTCCATTAACGAGAACAAACTGAGAGCGGTTAGAAAGGAATTCTTCGATCCATAATAAGACGTTAGGATGCAGATTTAGCATGGTTAGTTTCAGCAGTAAACGCCTGTGGGGAACTTTGTCAAATGCTTTAGCGAAGTCTAGAAAAATAGCGTCAGTTTGTAAGTTTAGGTCGAGGCTGGAGTGAACGTCATGAAGAAAGATGGCCATTTGAGTTTCACATGACAGACCCTTGCGAAACCCGTGCTGTGAGGGATGAAAGAAGTTGTTACTGTCAAGAAAGTTCATGATTTGAGAATAGATGACGTGTTCCATGATTTTGCAAGGTATGCTGGTTAATGATATGGGACGGTAAATTAAAGGAGTATCTTTCTTGCCTGATTTATAGACGGGAATAACCTTCCCCACTTTCCAATCATCCGGAATGCATCCTGTAGAAAGCGACTGAGAAAACAATAACAATAAGTATATTGCAGAATTGCTGTTAGTATTGCGAAGTATTTTGGAGTTAATTTCGTCGACGCCGGCCGATGATGAAGTTTTAAGGTGTTCGATTAGCGAGGAAATACCAGCTTCAGAAAACACGATAGCAGGCATGTTGGACTGTATATTGGCGGTGGAAGGCGCAGTTGGTGGTTGAATTTCATTAGTGAATACAGATGAAAAGGTATTATTAAAAATATCAGCGCATTCTTTGTCATCTGCGTCTTCGCCAGACTCTTTAGTAAGAGTAATGGTATGTGCTGGGTGCTCACTTATTACCTGCCAGAACTTTCTGGGATTGGAAGTCAACAATTTCGGGAGGTCGTTGTGAAGGAAAGAGTATTTCGCATTGCGGATTGCGGACAGGTACGTGCGTTCGGCTATATAGTATTTTTCCCACGCGAAAGCGTCGTATTGCTTTAATTTTGCCGCACGGAAAAGGCGTTTCTTTTTGTTGTCGAGCCTTTTTATTGTTTTGGTAAACCATGGTTTTTGGCGGTCGGAGTGGAAGCTTATTTTAGGGATGTATCTGTCTGTTCGATAATCTTGCTCTTAAAGAGGGACCAGTTATCATTTACTGAGCGATCGTGAAAAGATACTTCAAATGTTGTGAGATATTGGCTTAAATCGAGATTAAAGGCTTCATAGTTTCCTTTGTCGTATAGCCGAATAGTTTTGTTTTGATTTTCGCGTCGTGATGGGTGGAACTCAAATATGGCGTGAATAACGTTATGGTCGCTGATTTCGCGTAGATAAGTGATAGATGAGAGGGCTTCCGGGTGGGTAGTTAGGATTAAGTCGAGGATGTTTGCACACCCTTCTGCAACGCGGGTCGGTTCGGATACTACTTGTGTTAAGTTGAAGTTTAGGCAGACCTCAATTAAGTCATTCGCTTCCCTGTTGCCGACTGCTGTCTGTGTCTGCCAGTTGATTCCTGGAAAATTGAAGTCTCCAAAAAGGATGATATGTGCTTTTGCGTATTTTCTCGATAGCTGACTGATCTCGTCGTTAAGTATTCGGGAAAAATCACAGTTGGTACTTGGCGCTCTGTAACAAACGCCTAGCAGTACGGTTTGGGGCGTGGCGCGACAATGTAGCCATACTATCTCGAGGTCTGATGGAATATTTATAACTGTGCACGAGAACTGATTGTGGACTGCGATGAGTACACCTCCGCCTCGAGCGGATGTGCGATCTTTGCGAAAAAGGTTAAAGTTCGGTAAGTCAGCAAGAATTTCAGTATCAGTGACGTCATTAGTGAGCCATGTTTCGGTAAAAATCAGCAAATTACTAGAAGATGAACACACAAGATTGGAGATTATTTCGCGTTTCGGAAGAAAACTGCGTATGTTAGTGAAAATCACCGAAAGGGAGAGATTAGACTGGGGGGTGGTAGATACGTGAGCGGCTGGAAGCTTGCGGCGCAGCAACCGCTATGGTATCTCTTTTACAGATTGCGATGGTTCGTCGAAAATATATCGACGGGCACCGATGAACAGGGTCTTGTACCGCAAAGAAAAACGGTTAGTCTTGCTTTTGGCAAAGGTAACTAGGTGCTTGCGCGCATTACGAACGCGACGTGAAAAATCTTCGCCGACGGTGTAGTCTGTGTCCTTGAATTTGCGGCCATTAGCTAGGATTTCTTCTTTCGTTTTGAAGAGCGCGAATTTGGCAATTAGCGGACGGCAGCGGCCAGGTTCGTGGCGCCCAAGACGGTGAGTGCGGTCTAATGTTTTGGGGTCGAGGGTGATGTCCAAAAATTCGGATCAATGGCGAATTAGTAGTTTTTCAGAATCGGCCCACGTTTCAGATGGATCAGGGTCAGGAATATTGTAGAAAATCAGGTTGTTTCGGCGTGACTGGTTTTCTGCTTCGTAAATACGATCCTCGAGATCACAGAGCTGTCGAGTCGCCTGAGCGGTGTGATTGCTTATGCCTTCTATCTCTGTGCGTAGCGTCTGTATGGTTTGGTAGTGGCCTTCAAGTGCGCTAATGCGCCTGCTTAGATCAGAAATCAGGTTTCCTGTTGTTAGTAACTGTTGTTAGTTGTTAGGGTTTTGAGGTCTGAAACTTCCGTGATTAGTGTCGACTGGCCGGCGGACAATTTTTGAAGTTCCGCAAGTACAGTGTCGAGTTGGGCAGGGCCGGGGTTAGTCTCTATGTCGCCGGATAACAAAAGCAAGGAAATAATGACATCAGCACACTCAGTGGCAATCGCAAAGCAACACTGTGGGCTCGGCAGCTGTCATCATCATCATCATCATCATCAGCCTGATTATACCCACTGCAGGGCGAAGGCCTCTCCCATATTTCTCCACTTAACCCGGTTCTGTGCTAGCTGCATCCACTTGACCCCTGCGAACTTCTTAATCTCATCAGCCCACCTAACTTTCTGCCGCCCCCTGCTACGCTTTCCTTCCCTTGGAATCCAGTTTGTTACCCTCAGCGACCATCGGTTATCCTCTCTTCGCACTACATGTCCTGCCCATGTCCATTTCTTCTTCTTAATTTCCACTAGAATGTCGTTAACTTGAGTTATTTCTCTGACCCACTCTGCACGCTTTCTATCTCTTAATGTTACCCCTACCATTTTTCGTTCCATAGCCCTCTGGGTTGTCCTCAACTTAAGTAGAACTCTCGTGGTTAGCCTCCACGTTTCAGCCCCATAGGTGAGTACAGGCAAGATGCAACTGTTGTATACTTTCCCCTTGAGCGATACCGGTAAGCTGCTAGTCATAATCTGCGAGTGCTTGCCAAATGCGCTCCATCCCAATCTTATTGTTCTTGTTATTTCCTTTTCATGGTCCGGATCTGCGGTTACTACCTGTCCTAAGTAGACATATTCGCCAACTACTTCCAGTATTTCGCTACCTAATGTAAACTGCTGTTCCTTCCCGAGGCTGTTGAACATTACCTTAGTCTTCTGCATATTGATTTTCAAGCCTACCTTTCTACTTTTTCTGTCTAGGTCATCAATCATTATTTGCAGTTCATCCCCCGAGTTGCTTAGCAAGGCAATGTCATCAGCAAATCGCAGATTACTGAGGTATTCTCCATCTACCTTTATCCCTAACTGCTCCCATTCCAAGTCTCTGAATACTTCCTCTAAACAAGCTGTGAATAGTACTGGGGAGATTGTGTCTCCTTGCCTAACACCTTTCTTCATGGGAATTTTGTTGCTTTCTTTATGTAGAACTATGGTTGCTGTGCAGCCACTATATATATATTCCAGCACTTTCACGTACGGCTCGTCTACCCCCTAATTTCGCAATGCCTGCATCACCGCCGAGGTTTCAACTGAGTCAAATGCTTTTTCGTAATCAATGAATGCTATGTATAAGGGCTGGTTATATTCCGAGCATTTTTCTATCACCTGATTGATGGTATGGATATGATCGATAGTAGAGTACCGTTTCCGAAACCCTGCTTGATCCTTTGCTTGATTGCAGTCTAAGGTTGTCCTGATTCTATTAGCGATTACCTTAGTAAATAACTTATACGTAACAGACAGTAAGCTGATTGGTCTGTAATTTTTAAGGTCCTTAGAGTCCCCTTTCTTGTGAATGAGGATAATGTTTGCATTCTTCCATGCTTCCGGTACCGTCGATGACACCAGGCACTGCGTATACAGGGTGGCCAGTTTTTCTAGCTCGATATCCCCCCCGTCCTTCAGCAAATCTGTAGTTATCTGATTCTCTCCAGCTGATTTCCCCCTTTTCATAGTTTCTAGTGCTTTCTTGACCTCGTCCTTCGTCACTGGTGGAACGTCTGACTGTTTTTCCCTACCGCCAATCTCATTACGGTCCTGACTACTTCGGCTACTGTAGAGATCTGTATAGAACTCCTCGGCTACTTTGACTATCTTGTCCATATTAGTGATGACATTGCCCGCCTTGTCCCTTATCGCATACATCTGGTTTTTGCCTATGCCCAATTTCTTCTTTACCGCTTTAAGGCCTCCCCCGTTCTTTACAGCATGCTCAATTTTCTCCATGTTATACTTCCTTATATCGGCCACCTTGCGCTTATTGATTAGCTTTGATATCTCGGCCAATTCGATCTGGTCTGTTGGATTGGAAGCTTTAACAGGAAATAATCACTAGATTTCTTAGCGTAAAGACAATATGGCTTCCTAACCTGCATGGCGAGGCAGAACGGGTTGAGTGACTGCATCGTGGCACAGCCACCGAGCCCACAGAGCGACGCCAGCGGCTGCGGCTTCTTAAAAGCTGGGGCGGGAGAAGATGTCGATGGCGATGGTGTTTCCAGTTGACTGTCGAGGGTCCAGTGCACTGGTGAGGTCAGCGCACGATAGGCGGAAGCGGTGACGAGGCAGGGATGGTTGAAAACGGGCGTCCTTTCCAGCCAGATGTCCAGTGGACAGGCAGCCAGAGAAGCAGGGAAAAGCACGGTGAACCAAAGGGGAGCAACCACATGCATGGCGAGGCAGAACGGGTTGAGTGACTGCATCGTGGCACAGCCACCGAGCCCACAGAGCGACGCCAGCGGCTGCGGCTGCTTAAAAGCTGGGGCGGGAGAAGATGTCGATGGCGATGGTGTTTCCAGTTGACTGTCGAGGGTCCAGTGCACTGGTGAGGTCAGCGCACGATAGGCGGAAGCGGTGACGAGGCAGGGATGGTTGAAAACGGGCGTCCTTTCCAGCCAGATGTCCGGTGGATAGGCAGCCAGAGAAGCAGGGAAAAGCACGGTGAACCAAAGGGGAGCAACCACCTGCATGGCGAGGCAGAACGGGTTGAGTGACTGCATCGTGGCACAGCCACCGAGCCCACCTGTTCTTCTGTTTCCGTTCTTGCTTTCTATCTTGTAAATATTGTACAGTGTGTGCCTTCTTTTGTACAGAGCGTCATCTCTCATCTTTCTTCTTGAAATTGCGAGGGTTGCTGATTAGGCAGCCCCGACGCGCGGCTTTTTCGGTGTGTGTGGAAATGAAGTTGGGGCCGTTTGGGGACGGGGAGCATGGACGAGGTCCCTTTCACCCAAGGCCGCCGCGATTGCGAAGGTGCTCGGGACAGGTTCGCCGCTGAAGGTCGGCATCACCCTTTGTTTGGTGTGTGAGTTGCTGTGCGTGTGCCTGCCTGGGCGTGGAGGCGACGACGTCGCGCCATGTGTGTTTGCCAGCGTGTGCGGAGCGCGGTGGAAAGGAAGCCCCACGCGGTCTTTCCATGTGCGCCTTGGATCGCCACGGAGCACGGACTTTCCACACCCGGGGCCCCTTCGGCGGGTTCGCTGTCTCTGCACCTAACCTGTACCACCACCGTCCGAGATCGTTTGCAGCCAAGGATGAACGTTGGCCACCCAGAAGTCAACGAGCGGTGAGTCACCGCAGGCTCCCTGAGGTGCAGCGACGAACTTTGGAACTTCTGTACATAGTTGTGTTTGTACATGGTTGTTCTGTACATGATTCTGTTCTGTACATAGTCGTTGTTACTTAGCCTTCGGAACTTTGTACATTATTCTTCATGCCATCTTGTTCTTGTTTTTTTTTTCTGTGCGCCTTGCTAACGTTTGCCTTTCTTGAGTGTCTGTCTTTTCGAGATCTTTTTGGCTGGAGCTGAAGCGTAGTAGACTTGTTGCGTGAGGATAGCATTCTTTTCTTCATGCTGGGGACCTGCCGCGTGCTTTCGCTGATGGGTAGGAGGGCAATTAAGGAGAGGAGGATGTGGGATTCGGGCTTGCTGCGGCTGCCCTTTGCGCGGCCGCCGCCCGCTTCCCACTAGTTCTCCTCGTTCCCTTTCTCCCGCCTGAGGCGGCGGAGAGAGGCTCGGACGACTTGTCACTGTCGTTCGGGCCACAGCTCCGCCCTGGCGTCCCAGTGGCTGTTCCCATTGGCGCCTTTTGGAGGGAACACGGCACCGCTTCGACGGCCGCGCTCGCGCGACCGTCCGAGCGGAGCCCAGAGGGAGACCCCTCCGAGACATCGTAAGGTGCGTACGCAACTGTTCTTGTCTGCCGGCCTTTGTCCGCGCAGACCAGTGTGTACTCGAGTTCGTCATGCTCCGGGTCGTACCTGAGAGCGTAACTCGAGCCTGTCGATCGTGATCTAACGATCCGCGACAGGCGTACCTTGCGGTGGTTGCCCACTCTCTCTTAAAGGAACCCTTTGGTCACTGCGAGAGAGAGAGAGAGAGATCCCAGCACGCCCTTGCGTGCTTGCGGCGCGCACTCCGTGTCACTTCGTGCGCGCAGAGGAGCCTTGCTCCTCGCGCGCTCCCTTGACAAGGTGACTGAGTATGTGTGTGTATGTGCGTTTTGTATATATGTGTATGTGTGTGCGTGTGTGTGTGTGCCGCTGGAGGATGGTGTTTCAATAAACGTCTCCTTTGTGAACTTGGAGGCTTATGTCCTTGCAGCACAGTGCTCTCCTCCCGGTGGAGGTTGAGTGCGCGCTGCGGTGTTTCAGTGTGCGCGTGGTGACGGCTGATCGGGTCTTCGGCTCGCGCGACGCTCGAACCCGCGGTGGTTGGTGGCCTATGCCCACGTAGAAACCACAGTCATCAATCATTATTTGCAGTTCATCCCCTGAGTTGCTTCGCAAGGCAATGTCCTCAGCAAATCGCAGATTACTAAGGTATTCTCCATCTACCCTTATTTTTTTTTCTTTATTGCCTGACTTCGGCACAATACACAAAACCACTTACAGGGCACAATGAGCATTCATTAATACAACAATCAGCCAGGTGGGTTGTGGTGTCGTCATGCTAAAATTCTCTTAGGGTCACTAATGGCTCCAATCTTTCGAGCCACTCGGGAGCTTCAGGAGCAAGTTTCTTAATTTCAATATATCTATTCACGCCTTCCCGAAAATAGATCCGTGCTGGCCGTGCGTCAGGATCGCATTGGTATCTAGCCATTCTCGAGCACCAAATACAGTGGAGGGCCATTAGCATAATAAGGTCAAATGGCGCCCCACCCTCATTCTTTACTGGCAAGTACCTAATACCATGCCAGTCTAATGAAAATTCCTTTTTTTATGTCCTTTGTAAAATATCCCAAAAGTATACCCTTTCCCAACAATGTAGAAAAACGTGGTCTCTAGTTTCTGGCTGCTTACAAATTAAGCAATGCGAACCCCAAGGTAAAAATAAATTCTTCCCTTCCAAGAACTTCTTTACTGGCAGTGTTTCCGTGTGTAACTTAAAGAAAAAAGTTTTTGCATTTGACGGCACCTGCCTCGCTTTCACCCGCTTATGTACGTCGCGTCCTGGTCCTCCACTGTATAAGGCCCTGTACTTTGGTATGGGAAGAACTACGTCACACAAATCCTTGTACAGCTTCTTCCTGCTAACAGAAGATAAATATTCATAAGAAAATCGAACAGACAGGAATCGCACACTAGCGACACAAAATGCGTCCCGATACACTTTCGGTCGAGACAACAGTCTGGCAGTCATTTCCGAGCCTTAATTGGCACACAGTACGCCAAAATGGATCTTTTACATCGCGAACAAAAAGAAGTCTGCTGACATTCTGTCGTAGAAATAAATGCCCCAAACCAAGTCCACCGTCCTTCACCCGCCTAAACAAACTGGTCCGGCTACATCGTTGCCATTCTGCTGCCCACACAAAAATGGCAAATATCCGGTGCAGTCTCTGTACGTTCATCCTTGCACAATGCAACACTTGCATCACGTACCACAGCTTAGACATAAAAAACATATTGCACACTGTGGCCCTGGCGAAAACTGACAATTGTTGCCCTTTCCACCCCTCCACCTTTCCTCGCATAGCTTGAGTCTGTGCCCTCCAGTACGATTCGCTATCGCGATAACTATCTAGTGGGTCTCCCAAGTGCTTTACTGGTGTTGTCACCCAGGACATGTTTGCGAACGTCTCGGTCGTCGTTGGCCATTCTACGTGCCAAAGCCCCAGGGACTTTGACCAATTAACTTTACTCCCTGAAACCTTAGTGATTTCTTTTACAGACGACACGGCCTCGATTATCCCTTCGCGATTCACTGCGAATACAGCCACATCGTCCGCATATGCCAGAAGGTTAACCTCTGCAGCGTGCAATTCAGTTCAGTTCAGGCGTTCAGTCGTGTCCGACTCTTCGTGACCCTATGGACCATGTCACGCCACGCTTTCCTGTCTCTCACTATCTTCTTAACATCACATAGCTTCATCTGCAATGCCTCGAGAATGCCATCTAACCATCGCGTTCGCTGCCTACCCCTTCTCCGGCGACCCTCAACCATTCCCAACATCAAATCTTTCTCCAGCGACTCCTCTCTTCTCATCAGATGACCAAAGTAGCTGAGCTTTAACTTTAAAATTTGACCCTCCAATGAGCAGTCAGGGTTTATGGTCGACAATATCGACTGATTTGATCTTCTGGCAGTCCAAGGAACTCTTAAGAGTCTTCACCGGCACCACAATTCAAACGCGTCAATTTTTCGGCGGTCAGCATTTTTCACAGTCCAACTCTCCAATCCATACATCACAACTGGAAAGACCATAGCATGGGTTATACGGATCTTGTTTGGCAGACTAATGTCTCTGTTCTTTACTAGGCGGTCAAGGCTAACCATTTCTCTCTTTCCCAGAAGCAGCCGTCTCCTAATTTCATGGCTGCAGTCTCCTTCCGAGGTAATCTTGGCGCCCAAGAACAGAAAATCTGTCACAGCTTCCACTTCTTGTCCATTGTTTGTGTTGTGTTGTGTTTTGTGGCACATAGGCAGCTAAGGCCATCATGCGCCAAGCTCGGGTTTGCGTATCTGTTTGGTGAAAGGAAGCGAGCGATTATTTTAATACACTAGAGTAGGTTTAGGATGTTGGCATCTTTTAAGAAATCAGTGACAGAAGACGTTTTAATCAGTGAATTTTCTCCTAAGAGTAAGCTAGGATGTAAGGGAATGTAGTTGTCATAGAACTGTCGGAAATGCTTTTTTCTAAGTTGATCGAGTTTTATACAGGATATTAGGATGTGGTTTATGGTGACCACCTCTCCGCAGTGTTCGCAAATGGGTTTGTCTTTCTTTGCTAGGATGAAGTTATGAGTCAGGTGGGTGTGTCCGATACGAAGGCGGCATAAGATTACTTCAATAAAACGTTCTTGATGGCTGCATGTTTTCCATTCTTCTATAACTGGCTTTACTAGGTGTAGCTTGTTATTAACTTCGTTATCCCATGCAGCCTGCCATTTTTGTCTCAGTGTTCTTTGTATGAATTTTATGGCGTCATTATGTGGAATTTTCACCTTCTGTACTTGAGCATTGGAGGCGGCCGCGGCACATGCATCAGCCCTCTCATTACCGCTGATTCCAACGTGGCTTGGCACCCAGCAAAATTTGATATTAAGTCCTTGTGTTTTTGCTATCACTAGATAATGGACTATGTCCCCTACTAAAGGTTCTATAGCATTTTTTTGATGTAGTGATGCGAGTACGCTCAGAGAGTCTGTATAGATGATACTGTTTTTGATGTTTTTGTTGACTATTTTATCTATTGCTAGGGATAAGGCGTAGCATTCGGCAGTAAATATTGAGGCACACTGTGGTAACCTTACTGTTGTTTCCTGTTCGTCTTCTATTACTGCACTGCCTACATGAAATATTGTCTTTGAACCATCTGTATAACATGCCTTGTGATCACTGTATTTCTGATTTAATGCCAAGAACTCTTGTATTATGTGTTCGTGCAGTGTTTGTGATTTGCGAAATTGAGTTAATGTGAAGTCACACACAGCAGTGAAGTTGTACCAAGGTGGCAGTGGGTCAGGTCTCCGTGCAATATCAGGAAGTGCATCCAGCAAGTTGAGTTCCCGGCACTGCTCTTCAAAACGGAGTATGAGAGGTCTGATGGATCGAGGTTTATTGATGTACAGTGTTCTTGAGGGGCAGTTTGTAAGTATGGAGTAACAAATATGTTTCGGTAACGAGCGAATTTTCAGAACATATGAAAGTGTAAGCATGGTCCTCCTGTATTTTAGTGGCGGTTCGTTTGCTTCTACATACAGACTTGTCACCGGCGATGTCCTGTATGCACCAGTTGAAAGACGCAGACCCAGGTTATGTACTGGGTCCAGCCGTTTAAGGTATGACGGTCTCGCTGACCCAGAGACCACGCACCCGTAATCTAAACAGGAGCGTACCACTGAGCGATAGATATGGAGAAGACATGTCCTATCAGAGCCCCAGTGTCTCCTTGAGAGTACTTTAAGGATGTTGAGAGCTCGAGAGGCTTTGACTTTCAGGCTGCTTATGTGTGGGAGGAATGTGAGCTTCTTGTCAAACGTTAGTCCTAAAAATTTGTGTTCTTGCTTTATCGGGAGTATGGTTTCATTTAGGTGCAGGGTGGGATTTAGCTGCAGGCCTCTCCTCAGAGAGAAAAGAACGGCAACTGTTTTCTGAGGCGAGAACCTAAATCCATTTTTATCTGCCCAATTACTCAGTTTCTTTAATGCTAGTTGTATCTGTCGTTCACACGTCGATAGGCTGAATGATGTGCATGCGATTTGGAGGTCATCAACATAAAGTGAGTACATAACAGACTGTGGGATTACTTTGGCTATGGAATTCGTTTTTACAATGAAAAGTGTAGTACTTAATATGCATCCTTGCGGTACTCCGTTCTCTTGTGTAAAGTTCCTCGAGAGTGTAGAACCGAGGCGTACTTGGAACGAGCGGTCGGACAAAAAATCTTTTAAGCAGTTCAACATTCTGCCGCGGATTCCAAGATCTGCCAGATCGCGAAGTATCCCAAATCGCCAGGTGGTGTCGTACGCTTTTTCCATATCAAAGAAAACTGCGAGACAGTGCTGTTTATGTATGAAGGCTTCTCGGACTGTGTTTTCAAGCCGAACTAGATGATCCAGTGTTGAACAAGCTCTTCTGAAGCCGCACTGGTGGGTGTCAAGGAGTTCACGAGCTTCAAGAATGAACATTAACCTGGTATTGACTATGCTTTCGAATGATTTGGCAAGGCAGCTAGTTAGGGCTATTGGCCTGTAACTAGTAGGAGAGTTTGGCAGTTTTCCAGGCTTCAGGAATGGTACAATGACAGCCTTCTTCCAAGCATCAGGCATTTTGCCTGACACCCAGATTTTGTTAAAAAATTTCAGGAGTGCTTCTACTGCAGGTTCGGACAGATGGGCTAGCATTTCATAGTGTATCTCATCGGGGCCTGGTGCAGTTTTCTTGCCATTAGTTAATACTCTATGGAGTTCCTGAACTGTAATTAAGTTATTGTAGGGCTCGTTGGTATAACCATTTGTAGGAAGTCTCTGTTTTTCTGCTGTGTTTTTATACTTTAAGAAGGAGTCTGTGTAATGTAGGGAACTAGAAACATGAGAGAAGTGTTCTCCCAATAGGTCAGCCTGCTCGAGTATACTTGTTTGTGCATCAGGGGGTGTAAGGAAAGGAACTGCAAAAGGAGAGAATTTGCCATCGAGTTTGCGGACTTGCTCCCACATTTTCTTTGCTGTGACGGAACTGTTTATTGAAGACACATAACCTTGCCAAGATCTTTTTTCAGCATCACGTCGAATATTTCGAGCCTTAGCCCTTGCCTTTTTATATTTAATTAGATTTTCCTGTGTAGGGTATCGACGAAAAATTCCCCAGGCTTTGTTCTGCTTCTTTTTGGCCTCTCTACATTCCTTTGTATACCATATCTTTCCATTCCTTCGT
The DNA here is from genome assembly GCF_055883805.1 of Amblyomma maculatum. Lineage (NCBI taxonomy): Eukaryota > Metazoa > Arthropoda > Arachnida > Ixodida > Ixodidae > Amblyomma > Amblyomma maculatum. The sequence continues at coordinate 11,566,775 of NC_139346.1, read as the reverse complement.
ACTATTCCCGAAGTCTGGGGGATGGCTAAATGAGCAGCGGCAATGATACATTCCGTGAACTTTTCATTTTGCTCGTTGACATCGAGGCTGTCCGAAAAGAGTTTTTCTAAAGCGGCATGTTTTTGGAAGAGTGCCCAGTCGGCTAGATACAGTTTCCAACGCCGTGGTTTAGTAAAGGTGATTAATGGTGACGATGTTAGACTGATAATGATGGGAAGATGATCGCTTCCATAAGGGTTGTCAATAACATTCCATCTAAAATCAGTGAAAAGACTTGGTGAACAAAAGGACAAATCAATGCAACTCATTTTTCCAGTGCTTGAAGAACAGTAAGTGTGTTTGCCCGTGTTCAGGAGGCAAACATTGTTGTTGAGAATAAAATCTTCTAAAATCCGACCTCTGGCGTCCGTTTTTTCGCTTCCCCAAAAGGATGAGTGAGCATTAAAATCCCCTACTAAAATATATGGCTCCGGTAGTTGCATTAAAATTGCTTGTAAATCATTAAGTGCGATAGTGAAATGAGGTTCGATGTATAAAGAACATATTGTTATTGTTTTAAAATGCACCACGGTGACTGCAACAGCTTCAATAGAGGTTTTAAGGTTGATTCCTCGTGTCGCAACGCCACCTTGGACCACAATAGCAGTGCCTCCGGAGAGCCTGCTTGAATTCTGTCGGTCACAACGGAAGACTTGATATTTTTTAAGAAAGTTTTTGTTCTGTGGTCCGAGATTGGTCTCCTGGAGACACAACGCAACTGGAGAAAATGAATTTAAAATGTCAATTATATCAGTGTAGTTGTGTAAGAGCCCGCGACAGTTCCAGTGAACTAGAAATGCCATGGTGGCGGGTTAGTTGGGGATAGGGTTGAAAATCTATGTTGTTGGGTTTTTTGGACCCGTTATTGGGATTTTGTCCCTTCTTTTACGCTCGAGAGAGCTTTGCCGCCGCTGCTGCGGAGGCGAGGGGGGCGATGTGTCCATCACATCTTCAGATATGCTGGACCTTCGTGCAGAAGGCACGGATACACTTGTTTTTGACCTCGCCCCTTGGGGCAAGGCCTTTAGGCCTGCTGACCTGGGGGTCGGCGTGACCTGTTTTGGGGATAGTGGAGTAGCACTAGCTACCTCCACAGGGGGCGCGGATGGCCCTGCACCACGGTCACTAGACGTGACCTGGGCAGATGCCGAGGTCTGCGATGACGCTGCGCCCTGTTGCGTCATCACAGAGTAAGTTGGATTCTGCACCAACGAAAGCCGCTTTCTTGCTTCTCCGAAAGTAATATTCTCCGTTACTTTCAAGGTTACAATCTCTTTTTCCTTTTTCCATGTAGGGCAAGATCGTGAGTAGGCTGGATGATTGCCTTCACAGTTTACGCAAACGTTTGCTTCGGTGTGACAGTTGTCAGTGCTATGTTCGTTGGAGGCACATTTTGCGCAGGTGAGGCGGCCTCGGCAGCTCTGGGAGCTGTGGCCATATCTTTGGCAATTGTAGCAGCGGCGTGGGTTGGGAATGTACGGTCTGAGCTTGAGTTTTTGGTAGCCTACTTCAACTGAGTCAGGAAGGGTGCTCAGTGCAAATGTTAGCACAATGTGTTTAGTTTGAATCTCGTTATTGTCTCTCCTGATTTTGATTCGATAGACATTGGTTACATTTTGGTCTCTTAGTCCTTCTAGTAGTTCCTCCTCAGTCACAAATTTGAGATCATTATCTGAAATGACTCCACGAACTGTATTGAGTGACCTGTGGGGGCTGATTGAGACAGGGATGTCCCCGAACGACGTAACGGTTGTTAGCTTTTCACTCTGATGGTTATACAGCACTTCTAGGAGGAGGTCACCATTTGGTAGTTTCTTAATTTTGTAGCCCTGACCTATGGTACCTGTGAGCGTCTTTGTCACTAGGAATGGCGAGATCTGACGGGCAGTTTTTTCTGGGTGTTCCGAGTGCACGACATGGAAGTGGGGAAAGCTGTTGACATGTTTCGTAAAGAACTTGTTTGTCACATCGGTGCGCCCTCTCTTACTGGGAGGGCGATCAGTTTTAGAAATAAAGGAGGCCATGTAATTCAATTTTTGTTCGGTTATGATGCCAGCCACCCACCATGGAGTCCAACAAGGGAACGAGACAGGAGCTTGAGCAAGCACCCTGCCCACGCCAGCTGTACATCTTAACTATAACCTAATATGGTGCAACACAGGGTGGTTACCCCACACAAGGTTAACCCTCGCCACCGGGAAGTAAGGAAAAACTAAGAAGAGAGTAGAGGACAGGAGAGCTTTAGCACAGACGATAGGAAAGCGAAAGATGGGGGGGGGGAGGATAGGAAAGGGCGACTGCCGATTTCCCCCAGGTGGGTCAGCCTGGAGGTGCCGTCTATGGGAAGCGTGGGCCAAAGTGGTGTGTTGCCTCCGCCGAGGGGCCTTGAAGGTCCAAACACTCGGTATCAGCTCAACCACCAGGATCCCCTTTTCCCCAGACACGACGATGCCACGCACGGCTAAGCGTGGGTGCTCGGGGTCCGTGGTGTCGCACAAAACACACAAACACCTGCTTTAACAGGTGCCCCCTGCGGGGACTTCTTGTCCATTGATGCTCCAGGACTTGATAGGGCAAGACGCCATGATCTTCGTCTTTTTAATGTTCAGTTTAAGCCCAAACTTCTCACTCTCTTCTTGTACGCGCATCAGAAGTCTCTTGAGTTCCACTTCACTTTCTGCCATTAAAGTGGTATCATCCGCATATCTAAGGTTGTTGATACGTTTTCCAGCAATCTTCACTCCAGCTGAAGACTCTTCCAGACAGGCCTTCCTCATGATGCACTCTGCATATAGGTTAAATAGGCAGGGCGACAGTATGCAGCCTTGCCTCACCCCTTTCCCAATCGGAAACCAATCAGTAAGACCATGCCCAGTTCTGACTGTAGCCTCTTGCCCTTCATAAAGGTTCCTGAGGAGACATATGAGGTGAATTGGAACTCCCATCTCTGGGAGAGCTTGCCACAATCTGCTGTGATCTACGCAGTCAATCGCTTTCGCATAATCAATAAAGCAGAAGTAAATGGGTTTCTGGAACTCTCTTGTTTTTTCCATGATCCAGCGAAGGTTGGCAATTTGGTCTCTAGTTCCTCTGCCCTTGCGAAACCCAGCTTGCACGTCCGGAAGCTCCCGATCCACATACTGCTGCAGCCTACCTTACAGGATTTTTAACATCACCTTGCTAACATGCGAAATAAGCGCGATCGTGCGGTAGTTGGAACAATCTTTGGCACTGCCTTTCTTTGGAATGGGGATGTAAACTGACCTCCTCCAGTCCTGTGGCCACTGCAGGGTTGTCCAAATATTTTGACATAATGTATGCAGTGTGTTAACAGCATCGTGGTTGAGGTTTTGAAGCAACTCAGCTGGAATACCATCAATTCCGCTAGCTTTGTTCTTAGCAAGGCTGGCTAAGGCCCATTCAACTTCACTCTTCAGGATGCCCGGCTCGAGATCAGTAATCACAACCGTCCTATGTTGGGTTTGCACATCCGGGTCCTTCTTGTACCGTTCTTCAGTGTATTCCTGCCACCTCTTCTTTATCTCTGAGGCTTCAGTGAGGTCCTTGCCTCGTTTGTCCTTTATCACGCCCAGCTTAGCACAGAAGTTTCCTTTGATATCTTTGATTGTCTTATACAGAGCTCTTGTGTTCCTTAATTGGCTGTTGTCCTCAACTGCTTGACACTGTATGTTCAGGAAGGCATTCTTATCTCTCCTTGCTATTTTCTGAAAATCCGTATTGAGAACCTTGTATCTTTCTCTTTCCCCCTTACCTTTTGCCATCCTCCTTTCCTCAGCTATTTGCAAAGCCTCTTCAGATAACCAGTTTGCTTTTTTGCATTTCTTTTGCTTTGGATCTAACTTAGTAGCAACTTCTTGTATTATATCACGAACATCAGTCCACCTCTCTTCGGGCTCTTTGTCTTCTAGATCTAATTCTTGAAATCGATTCCTCACTTCCACAGCATATTCTAATGAAATCTGATCCAGATCATACCTGAAAGGCCTTCTAGTTTTCTGCGTTTTCCTCAATCGAAGCTTAATTTTGGCAACAAGAAGCTGGTGATCGGTGCCACAATCGGCTTCAGGCCTTGTTTTTACTGCTTGTATAGCGCTTCTCCATCTCTGCCGGCAAATAATATAATCGATGATTCCTGTACAGACCGTCCGGTGAAATCCATGTGTACAGGCGCCTCTTGTGCTGTTGAAAATGAGTATTCGCTATGGTCAGGTTGTTTTCTTGACAGAACTCTACTAGCCTCTGCCCAGCTTCATTTGGCTCACCAAGACCGAACCTGCCTGTAATTCCGGATATTTCTTCACTCCCGACCTTAGCATTCCAGTCTCCTATGAGAAAAACGACGTCTGATGATGGGGTGCGGTCTAAAAGGCATTGTAGGTCCGCATGAAATCTCTCAACGTCAGCTTCTTCAGCAGCAGTGGTCGGTGCATAGACTTGGATAACTGTTATGTTGAAAGGGTGACCTTGGATCCGTAGTGAAATCATTCGGTCGTTTTTCGGTGCCTGCAATGTGAAGCCACGAATTTTGTCGTTTTCTATGATATTTAAACCCAGTGTCTCGATGTAAATGCAGAATAGCAGAGGGCTGAGGGGACAACCCTGGCGCACCGATCGCTGTACGTTTATGGGGGCCCCCAAACTCTTATTTACAGTCAATCTTGTTGTGCAGCTTCGGTACGCCATGACTACGGACCCTACATTCACATGATCGAGTATGCAGAACAGGATTTCATGTGAGACACAATTAAATGCTTTCTCCAGATCCAACTGAAGGATGGCTACGCAACTGTTTGTGTGATCACAGCACTCAAGCACACTCCTCACTTTATGCACATTGCGCTTATTGATTAGCTTTGATATCTCGGCCCATTCGATCTGGTCTGTCGAATTGGAAGCTTTCATACACTGGCGTTTCTTAATCAAATCTTTCGTCTCCTTAGACAGCTTACCGGTATCCTCTCTAACTATCCTAGCGCCTACTTCTACCGCGCACTCTGTAACGATAGCTCTGAAATTATTGTTCATTGCTTCTAGGGTAATGTCGGCATCCTTGGTTAGAGCTGAATATCTATTCTGTAGCGAGATCCTAAACTCTTCTGCCCTCTCCCTTATCGCAAATTCATTGATGAGTTTCTTTCTTACTAATCTTTTGCGTTCCTTCTTCATATTTAGGCTAATTCGGGACCCCACCTTCCTGTGGTCACAGCTTCGCACTTTCCCGATTACCTCTACATTTTGCATAATGGCGGGGGTTGAACAAATTATGAAGTCAATTTCATTTTTAGTCCGCCCTTTAGGACTTTTCTATGACAATTTCCGGTTCTTCCGTCTGCTGAAGAAGGTATTCATGATTCTTAACTTACTGCGCTCTGCAAACTCAACTAGTAACTCCCCCCTGCTATTCCTAGAACCAATGCCAATGTCGCCTACTGCCTGGTCTCCTGCTTTTTTTCCTAGTACAGTATACTGCGTCTTTACTTTTCGCATTGCCGATTCTACATCTTCGTAGAAGCTTTCAACTGCCTGGTCGTCATAGCTACATGTAGTAGCATAGGCCTGTACAACCTTCAGTTTATACCGCTTATTAAGCGTAATTACGATGCCTGCTACCCTCTCATTAATACTAATACTATACTACTCGCTATATACTTATTGACAAGGTAACCTACTTCTAGCTGTCGCCTATCTGGTAAACCTCGATAACACAGTACATGCCCATCCTTCTGTACAGTATACGCCTCATTCGGCCTCCTAACCTCTCTAAGCCCTATGAGGCTATGACATCCCATTTCATACCCTCTAATTCCTCTAACAGCACTGCTAAACTAGCTTCACTAGATAGGCTTCTAGCGTTAAACGTTGCCAGGGTGAGTGTCCAATGGCGGCCTGTCCAGCGGAGCTAGGAATTCTTAGCACCCCCTGCTGCGTCACAGGTCTGACCGCCGCCGTGGTTAGTTGTTCCGCAGCCGCTGGTGACTGAGGGCCGGGGTTTTATGGAGCGTATCATGAGAGGTCGCGGCCAGTTACTGCACCAGGGTGGCCACCTCCTGTTCTGGTGAGGGAGTGCGGTGCCGGAGATGTGCACCGGCATTAGGTCGCATCCGAAATCTGTTTATGCAATTCCATCGACAAGCGGATTTCAATTTTTTTTAGTCCGGTGGAGAATTGCGTGGCACCGGGATTTGAGCCCCGGTCCTCTTGCATGCGAGGCGGATGTTCCACCGCTGCGCCACCGCTACATCCCAATAATCTTCATTGTAATATAAAATCAAAATTGCGTCTTTTTGCGAATGATTGCGTCATATACAGAGAGTTTAGGGCGACCAAAGACTCATGCTTGCTTTAATCTGATCTTAATACACTCGCCTCTTGGTGTGATAAATTCTTCCTTTCCTTGAACAATTTCCTTGAACATTATAAAGCGCAAATCCATGACGTTCACGACGAAACGCACTGTGAATCAGCATCTGGATAGTATTGGCTCCCTTTTCATTACCCTCGCATTATCCTACAGATATATTGGTCTGCTCCTAACACCATCACTATAATGGGTAAGCCACATTCAAAACATTTGCACTGAAGCCTCACGCACACTTGGTTATCTGATACGTCATTTGAGAGCCAAAGAAACTAGCCTATATAACTTTCATTTGCCCCAAACTAGAATATGCGTCATCCGTTCGGCACCCATCCCAAGCGTATCTCGCTACCGACCTTGAAGCTGTACAGAATCGCGCCATCCGATTTATAACTTCTTTCTATTCAAAGAAAACCAGTATCACAGCCCTGAAACAGTCCATCGCCGTTCAGTCACTCATGTCACGCAGTATCATATCTCGCCTCTGTCTTCTACATCCCCGCACGATGCATGCAAAGCTAAAACCCCCCCACAGGACATCTAGCCGCCTAAACCATAATCATAGCTTCGCACGCATTCACTGTCGCACCACTAGAATTTATGTCGTTCGTTCCTTTTCGGAAGGTTCTTTAAACCCTTCCTGTTATGTAGTTCGGCGTAGAGAAGACCGGGAGGCGCACTTAAAGGTGATGATGGTAGAGCATATATTTACAGCATGACACATATAATATACAGAGTAAAACTCGAACATGAAATGAATTTACAAAAACAACACTCTGCACTACTTTACTCTTCGAGCTAACTGGTTAGAGCCTAAGCAGAACAGCCGCGTTACATGCCTACGCATGGAGCTCAGACTGCACTGAACTCTCTTGGATCACGTGTCATTTTACACCTTCACAAAACAAAGAAATAGGGGTGGTCATTTTCAGAGGCCAGCCCCACACATCAACTGTCCAATAAGGAAATATGCTAGATGAGCACAGCCCCATGGGTTGGCCTTAGCCTCTAATCCAGGGCCCCATTAGCAATACAAATTACAAACAAACAAAGCACAGCGAAACTCTTTTCCCAGTGAGGGTGTCGAACCCTCTCCTCTCGGGAGACTTTCTTCCCACTTGTCTCCCGCACACCGTCGCCTCATCCACGCTGCCGCTGCTGGCTGAATCCTTTCCACAGTGCACTGCCCCGCGCCACCCGTGTTTACCACTACGAGCAATGACATGGAAAGGGAAAGATCAACCAGCCGCCATTCTGCAGGCCTGGCGCCGGATTAAAGGGGAGCTTCTGGCTTGCCCGCTCTGAGCACAATACCCGAGTCAACTCCTGAATGCTTCTTCGGGGGCTCTTTTGTCGCATCTGCAGAAGGATAACATTCCTTTCGCACTGCTCCAAGTCGCGGTGTAAAAAAAAAAAGGGCCGAAGGGTCATTTTGATGCTCGATACCGGCCAGTACGAAGGGTGCCATACATGCGAGCACCCAGCAGCACGTTCCGCTGCGCATGTACCCATGAATGTCCTTCCGGCTAAAACGGTCCCGCAAATCGGGCGCCGACGGTCCAGTCGGCTCTCCCCACCCGCGGCATGCTTGTAAGAGGGGGCACCGCTTTTACAATACCAGAAGCGGACAGTCGGGTGACGGCACCGTGCAGAGACGCGCACCTGCAAGTGATTATCCTTGGGCGCGGCCCTACACGCCCATTCTAAGAGTACAACCGCGTTTGCTATCACTCTTCACAAGGGCCACACTACCTTCACGACAGCAATGTCATTCCTGCTGGGGCGCCAATGTCTATACGTCACCGCGACACTCAGAGAAAAACATATACACTGAAGTAAGCAAATCAAAAAACACAACATTGGTGTATGCTGTTGTCCAGGTCTGCTAAGCAGTCAGCAATATCACTCTGCAGGGAGTCCAGATTCAAGTACACAGGCGTACACACAAAGTCCATCGCGGCTCGCAAGTCCGCGCACACAACACTGACGGCACTAGCTGAATATCAGCGAGAACTCTCTTCGAAATGTCCGATATATCACATACACGGCTCGCCGCACACAGCGTCGGCTGAGTAGGAACGTTCACGCTTGTCTAGGTTGACATGGTAGTATCGCTAGTTCCCAACTCCCATGACAGATTGGGGAGCCTGGATTACGCATTCGCATTTCCATTCTTGATACCTTTTCGATGTCTAACCGTTATGTTATAACGCTGGAGTGCCAGCGCCCACCTAGCCAATTTCGCCCCGTGTGGAGTCTACGTCGTCAGGTATGACAGTGGATTGTGGTCAGAGACAACATTGACCTCAGCGCCAAAGAGCCAGTAGTCGAACTTCTTTAGAGCCCAAATAATAGCAAACGCTTCGCGCTCTATGGTCGAGCATCTCGCCTGGGTCGCATCGAAGCGATGGCTTGCGAATGCGGTAGGCCTCTCATCGCCATTTTCAGTCATCTGTGCCAAGCAAGCCCCGGCAGCCGTCGCTGATGCGTCAGTGAACAGCCAATATGGCTCATGAGGTTGCGGAGGGCTCATCGCCACTGCTCTGCAGAGCGAGTCCTTGAGCTGTTCTAACGCGCGTTGCGCATCTTGCGGCCACGGGATTAAGTTTGGTACTCGTCCCTTTGTCAACGCCGTTAGCGGGCTAGCTATTTCAGCATACCCAGATACATAATCCCTGTAATATCCGCATAGTCCCAGCAAACTTCGTAGCTCTTTCTTTGTTCTAGGCTGCACTAGGCCTTCTATTGCGGATATTTTCTCGGGGTCGGGTGCATGTGTCCCTGAGCCCACTATGTGCCCTAGATAGCGAATGTGAGACTGTCCCACTTGACCTTTCTCAGGGCTAGCCTTTAGTCCTCTTCTCTAAGCAACCAAAATATGGTATCGATGTGCTCTACGTGTTCTTGCCAGGTTAGCGAGAAAATAGCTATATCATCTAGATATGCCGTAGCGTAGGCTTGGTACTTAGCGAGGAGCGTATTAATCATTATTTGGAAGGTCGCTGCTGAGTTCATTAGCCCAAAGGGCATATTGACCCTCATGGGGTACAAATGCGGTGAGTACCTGGCTCTGCGGGTCCATCGGTACCTGCCAGTAGCCACGCCTCAGATTGACCAAAGTGATGAACTGCGCGCGACCGACTCTAAACATTAGCTCCTGTGAGTTAGTACTTGGAAACGCGTCTGCCCGGGTTCCTGCATTCAAAGTTCGGTAGTGAATACACATTCGCACTGACCCTTATTTCTTCCCCCCCCCTCCCCCCCCACACACAACCGGGTGCGCAAATTCACTCTCTACAGGATAGATTAATCCTAAATCAAGTAGCTCATCCACTTGGCGGCTTACGTCTTTCTTGAGCAGTTAAGGCACTCGGTAAGGAAAAGCTTTCTTCGGTTTAAACCCTTCTTCTAGCTCAATTTGGTGCCTTCCTACTTTCGTCAATCCCGGCCTGCCATCGAAGAGTGCACGATGTTTTCGGAACAACCGTCGTATTTCATTCTGCTCCATCTCACTGAGGTGGGCGCATTCCTCTAACGGTATTAGCTCCTCATCTTTCAGAGGGGGTGCGACATGTGATGCACACTCTACTTCTCCAAACTCATGATCGTCATCAAACACTACACCAACCTGGCTTACCCTAGCGTAGTACGGTCTCATTCGGTTGGTGTGGACCACCGATCTTTTTCCCTGTTGCGTTTCTACTCTGTACGAATGTTGCCCCTCACAACCAATTACTGTGCCACTTAGGAGCCATCTTGGTGGTGCGGTCTGTGTGGAAAACGAGAACCTGATCCCCCACATTAAATACTTTATTTCGCGTCCTTCTATTGTATGCTTCTGCGTAGCTAGCTTGTCGCGCCGTGCTTGTGAGTCCTGCCACATTGGCCGCTAGCTCAAACTTCTCCCGTAGCTGTGTCAAGTACCTCGCAGGTTCCTCCCTAAGCGTCGCTGGTACACTAACTCCTCCTGCCCACGTCTGGCGAAGAATTGTAAGTGGACCTGTCGGATTTCTGCCGTACAAAAGCCTAAAGGGTGCTACCCCGGTAGTGTCGTGGGGAACTTCGCGGTAAGCCCACAACACAAATGGGATCAACTTATCCCAATTTTTAGGGTCTCTTTCTATTACATGAAAGAGCATGTTCTTTAGCACCCGATTCCATCTTTCCACGGCCCCGTTGCTTTCAGGGTGTTCCGGAGTGGAAAATCTAGGGGAACAACCTACTTTCTCTAGCATCAGCTGAGTGCGTTGTGCCTTGAAATTTGTTCCCTGATCCGAACAGATAGTCTGTGGGAACCTTGTTCGACTGAAGATTTCTAATAGAGCATCACAGGTAGCCCTTGCCGTTAAGGAACGAAGACATACTACTTGCGGCCATCTCGTACATAAGTCAACAAGGCACAAATCATATTTGCGACCCCTACCAGATGGCGTATCAAGAGGCCCTATAACATGTACATTAACAACCTGAAAGGCATGTTCAGGCCTTGTCATTGGCGTGATGGGTGTATTGTCAGTTTGACGTCGGTCTGAGCGTCTGAGCGGATCTGGCACCCATGCCAAGACTGGCAGTACTCTGAAATTTCTCTTTCCATGCCAGGCCAATAGAAGTTGTACTTTATGCGCGCTTTGGTCTTTCTTGGACCCAGGTGTCCACCCCACAGCGATTCATGCGCCAAGGACAGAACTTCCTTTCGTTTTTCTCGGGGAAGCACCAGCTGTCGCACTTTAGTACCTGCTATTGAGTCCCAGTGGTGAAGCAAACCCTCACTAACGAACATACCTACCTTTCCGTGCTTAGAGTCCTCCCATGCCTTTCTCAAGTTCTCTTCAGCGAGCTGTGCTGCTCGAAACATTTCCCGCTGGCTAGACAGAGAAACTGCCTCTTCTTTCTCGTCTGACTCTGCTTCCTCTTGTGAATATTCGGCATTCTGTGCCGTGTTCACCTCGCATGTCAGTGCCTCATAGTGCCGATTTTCTGCTTTCTCTAGTTCCTTGTTAGAAACCCTGACTGCACCCATACTTGTGTGCTCAAAATCACTGTTATCTTTAAGCAGCTGCCAGTCCTCTAATGAAAGCAAACAGTTCACACCTTCGGCCAGCTCATTGATGAGGGAACATACTATGCCTATCTTTTGATCTTCTGCAACTGTTCCCGGCCTAGATATTTTTACACGGATCGCTACCAACTTCGCCTGAATGAAGGTACCGAAAGCTGACACTAATTTCACTTTTTGCGGTAGTATGCTTTCTCATATTACTGTTATTTCACTACCAGTATCAAGCACTGCCTCTGTTCAAACATCTCCGCACACAAGATCTACAAAGTGGAGCTTCGATGTGGCTGCCCTCGAACTTTGCATCGGTACCTTAACTTTAGCAGTTAAACCCGTACTTTGGTTTAAAATTGGTTCCTTTGCCTCCGTCTGATCGACCCGCGCGACCATCTGCACCCTCTTTTGGTACCCATTTCCTTGTTTCAGGCGCGGTTCATTTCCTGTTGCTTGCGGGCAATTCCTGGCAATGTGCCCCTGCCCATGGCATAGATGGCACTTTACTATCGGCTTTTCGGAATTTATCTGTTTTTGGCCCATTTGCTGCACTGGCATCGTAAGCTGCTTTGTAGCTCGGCCTTTACCTTTTGCTTGCTCAAAGATCTGTAGAGCCTTTGATAGCTCTTTAGGCTTCAGCTAACTCTCTCCTTCCCGCAGGTGCACATATTCGATGCCCTCTAAGCTGAGACATGCCTTAATGCGATCAGACACCATTAGGTCAGTCAGCGCCCCTACTGAGTCCACCTCTCTAGCCTGGATGTAGTATGCTAGGTACGTTTTCACGCATGATGTAAACAGAGCCCATGTCTCCTCCTTCCTTTTTGCTGCTTTTTCAAATCTTTCCAGGTACTCAGTTGGGGTGAGTTTTAGCTCAGTTAGAACCGCTGCTTTCACAGCCTCATAGTCCGTGCATTCCGCTCCATCGAGGTTACGAAGCAAGTATCGGACTCGCTCTGTCAGTGCCGGCATAATTAAATGCACTCGGTTGCAGTACGGCACACTGAAAGTGACGAACAACTTCTCCACCTCATCAAACCACAGTGGCACATCAGCATCGCATGGCATTTTGTAGCCTTTTAGGACTTTTGCACACTGTGTTATTGAATCTGAGCCTATACTTCGATCATCACTCCGCCCCGACCCAAGCGGTGACAGTCGACCACTCGACAGCCCAAGCTCCATCTGCTTTAAGGCTAGTCGCTCCCGAGATTCAATTTCACGCATTCGTAGCTCCATTTCCAACTCCACACGGCGAATAGCCATCCTCTCTGTCTCGGCTCCTGTCGCGTCTAGTGACAATGTTGGTATCTGGTCACCGGCCTGTAAGCTGCTCTCCACATTGTAATCACCCTCCATACTCACTACCTCACTCTGATCAGTCACTATTTTTACTCCGCCCCCTAGCGATTGCTGCTCCTGTTAAGGATTGGACCTCGATTCACTCTCAGGATTAGATTCGCTTTCTTTAGCGGCTAGCATTCTCCTCGTCTTTCTTGCTAATCTGTTGCGTTCCTTCTTCAGATTTAGGCTAATTCGAGACCTCACCATCCTGTGGTCACTGCATCGCACTTTCCCGATTACCTCTACATCTTGCATAATGGCGGTGTTAGAACACATTATGAAGTCGATTTCATTTTTAGTCTCTCCGTTAGGACTTTTCCATGTCCATTTCCGGTTCTTCCGTTTGCTGAAGAAGGTATTCATGATTCGTAAGTTATTTCGCTCTGAAAACTCAACTAGTAACTCCCCCCTGCTATTCCTAGAACCTACTGCCTTGTCTCCTGCCTGTTTTTTCCCTACCTTGGCATTGAAATCGCCCATTAGTACAGTATACTGCGTCTTTACTTTTCGCATTGCCGATTCTACATCTTCATAGAAGCTTTCAACTGCCTGGTCATCATGTAGGTGCATAGGCCTGTACAACCTTCAGTTTATACCGCTTATTAAGCCTAATTACGATGCCTGCAACCCTCTCATTAATACTATAAAATTCATCTATATTACCAGCTATATACTTATTGACAAGAAAACCTACTCCTAGTTATCGCCTCTCTGGTAAGCCTCGATAACACAGTACATGCCCATCCTTCAGTACAGTATATGCCTCATTCGGCCTCCTAACCTCACTAAGCCCTATGGCATCCCATTTCTTGCCCTCCAGTTCCTCTAACCGCACTGCTAAGCTAGCTTCACTAGCTAGGGTTCTAGCATAAAACGTTGCCAGGTTCAGTTTCCAATGGCGGCCTGTTCAGCAGAGCCAGGCTTTCTTAGCACCCCCTGCTGCGTCACAGGTCTGACCGCCGCCGTGGTCAGTTGTTCCGCAGCCGCTGGTGACTGAGAGCCGGGGTTTTATGGAACTTATCATAGGAGGTTGCGGCCAATTACGGCACCAGGTTGGCCAACTCCTGTTCTGGTGAGGGAGTGCGTTGCCGGAGGTGTTCACCGGCATCAGGTCGCACCCCAAACCTGTTTATGCAATTCCATCGACACGCAGATTTTTTTTTTCTTTTTTTTCATCCGGTGGAAAATTGCTTTGCACCGGGATTTGAACACCGGTCCTCCTGCATGCGAGGCGGATGTTCTAGCGCTACGCCACCGCTGCACCGCTCCAATTCGAACCCATCAACGAATTACCGGTGAGGGGGAGGGCAGAAGAGTTCAGGATCTCGCTACAGAATAGGTTTTCAGCTCTAACTGAGGATGGCGACATTACCCTAGAGGCAAGGAACAATAATTTCAAAGATATCATTACTGAGTGCGCGGTAGAAGTAGGCGGTAGGATAGTTAGAGAGGATACCGGCAAGCTGTCTAAGGAGACGAAAGATTTGATTAAGAAACGCCAGAGTATAAAAGCTTCCAATCCAACAGAATAAATCGAATTGGCCGAGATATCAAAGCTAATCAATAAGTGCAAGGGGGCCGATATGAAGAAGTATAGCATGGAGAAAATTGAGCATGCTGTAAAGAACGGGGGAAGCCTTAAAGCGGTAAAGAAGAAATTGGGCATAGGCAAAAACCAGATGTATGCGATAAGGGACAAGGCGGGCAACGTCATCACTAATATGGAAAAGATAGTCAAAGTAGCCGAGGAGTTCTATACAGATCTCTACAGTAGCCAAAGTAGTCAGGCCCGTAATGAGATTGGCGGTAGGGAAAAACAGTCAGACGTTCCACCAGTGACGAAGGACGAGGTCAAGAAAGCACTAGAAACTATGAAAAGGGGGAAATCAGCTGGAGAGGATCAGATAACTACAGATTTGCTGAAGGACGGGGGGGATATCGTGCTTGAAAAACTGGCCACCCTGTATACGCAGTGTTCGTGTCATCGGCGGTACCGGAACCATGGAAGAATGCAAACATTATCCTCCTTCACAAGAAAGGGGACTCTAAGGACCTTAAAAATTACAGACCAATCAGCTTACTGTCTGTTACGTATAAGGTATTCACTAATGTAATCGCTAATAGAATCAGGACAACCTTAGACTGCAACCAAGCAATGGATCAAGCAGGGTTTCGGAAACGGTACTCTACTATCGATCATATCCATACCATCAATCAGGTGATAGAAACATGCTCGGAATATAACCAGCCCTTATACATAGCATTCATTGATTACGAAAAAGCATTTGACTCAGTTGAAACCTCGGCGGTGATGCAGGCATTGCGAAATTAGGTTGTAGACGAGCCGTACGTGAAAGTGCTGGAATATATATATAGTGGCTGCACAGCAAACATAGGTCTGCATAAAGAAAGTAACAAAATTCCCATAAAGAAAGGTGTTAGGCAAGGAGACACAATCTCCCCAGTACTATTCACAGCTTGTTTAGAGGAAGTATTCATAGACTTGGAGTGGGAGCAGTTAGGGATAAGGGTAGATGGAGAATACCTCAGTAATCTGCGATTTGCTGAAGACATTGTCTTGCTAAGCAACTCGGGCGATGAACTGCAAATAATGATTGATGACCTAGACAGGAAAAGTAGAAAGGTAGGCTTGAAAAGCAGTATGCAGAAGACTAAGGTAATGTTCAACAGCCTCTGGAAGGAACAGCAGTTTACATTAGGTAGCGAAATACTGGAAGTAGTAGGCGAATATGTCTACCTAGGACATGTAGTAACCGCAGATCCTGACCACGAAAAGGAAATAACAAGAAGAATATGATTGGGATGGAGCGCATTTGGCAAGCACTCGCAGATTATGACTAGCAGCTTACCGGTATCGCTCAAGAGGAAAGTATACAACAGTTGCATCTTGCCTGTACTCACCTATGGGGATGAAACGTGGAGGCTAACCAAGAGAGTTCTACTTAAGTTGAGGGCAACCCAGAGGGCTATGGAACAAAAAATGGTAGGGGTAACATTAAGAGATAGAAAGCGTGCAGAGTGGGTCAGAGAAATAACTCAAGTTACCGACAATCTAGTAGAAATTAAGAAGAAGAAATGGACATGGGCAGGACATGTAGTGCGAAGAGAGCATAACCGATGGTCGCTGAGGGTAAAAAACTGGATTCCAAGGGCAGGAAAGCGTAGCAGGGGGCGGCAGAAAGTTAGGTGGGCGGATGAGATTAAGAAGTTCGCAGGGGTCAAGTGGATGCAGCAAGCACAGAACCGGGTTAAGTGGAGAAATATGGGAGAGGCCTTCGCCCTGCAGTGGGTATAATCAGGCTGATGATGATGACGATGATGATGATTCTGCTCGTCTCAACCATAAGCATCACAAACCAACCACCATGCCAACTTCAACAAACGCAAGAAATCCCACTCACCCGGCGCAGATCTTTTGTTGTCTGCCGCCGAGCCCGGATGATGCGCCCGCTCCAACGGCGTCGGTGGCAGCCGAGGTAGAATCGTCCCTTGACGGTTCCTCCCTGCTCCGTGTCGAATGGCTTGTGGTTGCCGGTGCGATGCTTGTCGTTGTAGATGAGGCGTGCCGAACCCTGTCGAGCTGCGCCAGTAGAATTTATGTCGTTCGTTCCTTTTCGGAAGGTTCTTTAAACCCTTCTTGTTATGTAGTTCGGCGTAGAGAAGACCGGGAGGCGCACTTAAAGGTGATGATTGTAGAGCATATATTTACAGCATGACACATATATATATATATATATATATAGAGAGTAAAACTCGAACATGAAATGAATTTACAAAAACAACACTCTGCACTACTTTACTCTTCGACCTAACAGGTTAGAGCCTAAGCAGAACAGCCGCGTTACATGCCTACGCATGGAGCTCAGACTGCACTGAACTCTCTTGGATCACGTGTCATTTTACACCTTCACAAAACAAAGAAATAGGGGTGGTCATTTTCAGAGGCCAGCCCCACACATCAACTGTCCAATAAGGAAATATGCTAGATGAGCACAGCCCCATGGGTTGGCCTTAGCCTCTAATCCAGGGCCCCATTAGCAATACAAATTACAAACAAACAAAGCACAGCGAAACTCTTTTCCCAGTGAGGGTGTCGAACCCTCTCCTCTCGGGAGACTTTCTTCCCACTTGTCTCCCGCACACCGTCGCCTCATCCACGCCGCCGCTGCTGGCTGAATCCTTTCCACAGTGCACTGCCCCGCGCCACCCGTGTTTACCACTACGAGCAATGACATGGAAAGGGAAAGATCAACCAGCCGCCATTCTGCAGGCCTGGCGCCGGATTAAAGGGGAGCTTCTGGCTTGCCCGCTCTGAGCACAATACCCGAGTCAACTCCTGAATGCTTCTTCGGGGGCTCTTTTGTCGCATCTGCAGAAGGAGAACATTCCTTTCGCACTGCTCCAAGTCGCGGTGTAAAAAAAAAAAAGGGCCGAAGGGTCATTTTGATGCTCGATACCGGCCAGTACGAAGGGTGCCATACATGCGAGCACCCAGCAGCACGTTCCGCTGCGCATGTACCCATGAATGTCCTTCCGGCTAAAACGGTCCTGCAAATCCGGCGCCGACGGTCCAGTCGGCTCTCCCCACCCGTGGCACGCTTGTAAAGGGGAACCGCTTTTACAATACCAGAAGCAGACAGTCGGGTGACGGCGCCATGCAGAGACGCGCACCTGCAAGTGATTATCCTTGGGCGCGGCCCTACAGCACCTTCGCACTAAATACATTTTTCCGGACGCAATAGTACTGTGGATCGCCCTGCCAAACATCATCGTATCATGTACTGATCGCAAATCACTCAGGATAAAACTAAACGACCATCTTTCGTTAAGGCATCGAGGATGACGTCGCCGAAATTGGGGGCGCGCGAAGGCGGGGGGAGGCAGCGCTTCCCTTGTCTTTGTAGTTTTGCTGACCGGCTCATGTTTAACCAGTTTCGTGAAGGCGTTTTTTTTTACTTTGTGCAAATCACATACATTTGTATAACCTTTTCGGCGTCCTTTACTTATGGTATATTTTTGTTTTTCACATTCTTTCGTTTAACCCATGCTCTCTAGTTTCTGTTTTCTTGTTGTTACAATGTTTTCCTGTTCTTGTTTGCATTATATATTGAGTTTTCTCCCCCCTTATGTAATGCCCTCGGGCCTTTGAGGGAAAAAAATGATATAAATGAAAAAAGGAAGCTTCTCGGCCGATGCTTGTCTTGTCGGCGCATCATGTCTTCTCATCTGTATGCGTAAAGGCAATTAAACAATGTAACGTTAGAGTAAACAAGAACCGAACAATCATCTGAGAGTGTAGGTGATTCATGTTACACTTCAAATTATGATATACATCCCGAACGGCGCTAAATGGGACAGACGGTAATTTCTGTTGTTGTAGTATGTGATGTAAAATCAACAAATTGATTTTCACACTCTCTGGGCTATTTGCAATTTCGGAACCCGATGCCTGAGTAAATTACTAAATAAATAAGTGTAAATTTATCAACGCAAATAAAACGCAGCAAATGCATTTGTCACGAGTGGTGGAGTAAATTCTTGGGGGGCTTTCGTTCCCGTAGAAAGCCCATTCCCCCGCGTGTAAATTGTGCCATTTTTTTTTTGCTTGTAATTGGTATTGTCAAATTTTCTCTTAGTGTCTGCCCCTTCTATTTGCAATTGTCTTTTCCAACGATAAACACTGGTTCGAGGCGAGCTTTGTCTCACAGCTATCTTATTTTCTTAATGTATTCAGAATTTTGCAATATAAAGTGAATAGAATGATGGATCGGAATGTTTGAGTTACCATTGGACTTGGCTCACATGAATTGTTATGTAATTCGGTATTTATTTTACTTTTTTTCTTGTTACATGAATACATATGTCCTATAAGCGCGCAGGTATCCACCAGCCGACAGGAATTTTCTGTTTCTATAATGAAGTGTTACTTCCCGTACTGGAAAACTACGTGGAGAAAATAAATGTTAATTCATTCAGGGGCCTTGTATTGAACTGCTGCAAGCTTTCCCGACGTTTTTACAGCGTTGTGCTAGGATTGTCTGCAAGTATTAAAAAAAAAATCAAGGTGCATAGCCGAATTAAGGTTAGCCGCGACAGAATTTCCAGTCAATCTCTACGCCATGCACAACTTGTAAGCTCTGCGATCGAGCTTTATTGGCACTACCAACAATGACGTAAAAGCACGACCACACCGAAAGCACATCATGATGATTCAGAAATGAGGATGAAGTTCACTGGAGGGTGATGATGAGTTATTGCAAATGCGAATCAAGTTCCCGAAAAGTGCTCACAATGTGAACATCATGTTAACATGCATATGAGCAAGCTGTACAGGCCCCAGTATAACATCTGCCATTGCTTTATTCCTGTGGTGTAACGGGGTTCCAGTAGTTCTTGTAGCGGTTAGATCCCGTCTAAACTGCAATTACCGTATTTCAGCACGCGGAATCCTGTTTACAAATTTTCTATTTTCAGTTTTTTTTCCGAGGGATGAATTTGAGAACTAACGAAAACTGTTGCAAAATCAGTAAACGTTTTTACACTGTATTCTGTAATGTTCATACCCCACGCTTTTGACTGTGTTTCGCTAGAACGCAGGCTGTGCTTAGCGAACTAGGTGGCAGCACACTCCCCATGGGACGTAGCACCCACCGAACGTACTACCGCCGAAATGACGCCGAGCTCGTTTTATTGATCGCACCACAGAGTCTCCCATTTTGCTTTACAGCGGCGGCTCCTCTGCGCAATGTTTCTGCAGGTTTGTTTTCGTGCTCCTCGAGAAGACATCGATCGGAAGCTCTCACTCTGTTGCCGCTACGATAAGAACAGCCGCGTTGGCGAACATGTGCCGGCAGTAAACAGTGCTCGACCTCACCTCTTTGTGGACGTTTTGTACAGCCGCTTGTACGGCGTGTGGATGTTTTCGTTATCTTCGGCCCACAGCGGCCAAAAGAAGTATACCTGCGAGTCGGCATTTTAGTGACAGACATTTGAGGACAGCGGCTCCAGCAAATTCGAGAACAGAACAACTGTTTCCCGAGAACCTCTTGTCAGGCGGGAGATGATTGCTTTTTCACAGGATGAGGCCAATGGGGCGGGTTTTTTGACGCCCTGTGACAGCTGACACGGGTTACTTTATTAGAAAACTCGGGAACATGGATTCTATAGAAAGCTGCAACGCGTTTTGCTTGTACATTGATGCAAGCAAAACAGTGGCTCCGTACTTTCTTGAACAACAAACATGTTTCGTATTGATAAATCATTCATCATGAGCAGGCTATTCTTTCCTGCAGCTTCCGTCCTTGCACTTAAGGAAGCGGGTTCGATTATGAGCGCTGCTTAGGCAATAAATAGACTGGCGCCTTGCACTAATCTTATACACTGTTCCAAGTTTCACTATGAGCTGGCCATGTGGTAGCTCTAGGTTTCGTCAAGCTGTCGAGCTTTCGTTCTAGCCCTCACCATCCCAACCGCATTCGACTAGCCTCTTTGTTATCTTGTGATTTATCATTGCTACGTAGCATACCGTGTCTTCATTGCCTATCATTTAAAGATATGTTTCCCACCAATAAAATTTAGATTTAATTATGTTTACGCGCTCTTTGCTGTGTGACGTTTATTCCTCGGCTGCCGTACTTGCGCGTCATAAAACATTCGAGACAAATGTTTCTGCATCATGTAGTACATATGCATGGAAAATATCAGGTGCTGCGGACCACACAGTTTCATATTGCGGACGCACTGATAGAACAAAGGGCACATGTGCGGGAGCCAGCGCCTTCTGGGACACGACTAAGGGCAACACGAAAACATATCAGGAGACAGCGTGATGCAGTGCATTAAGAGCTTTTATTATGTCTCTGCCTTTACCGCACGAGTTGCGCTGTGCTGCAACATAGCTTAGTCGGTAACCGGCCATAATAAATGTTAAAGCAAGCTAGGTTTTGCAGCTAGTCTTAGCTTCAACGTGTCCATTCTTCCCGGCAGGACAGATGTGGTGGAACAGTTCCGTTTGGGGTCAGGATAGTCGTCGCTGAACAAAGAGAGCAGCTAGTCGCTTAAACTCCCGCACTCCGCCTCTGCACGTCTCAGTTCTTCATTGCATGTACGGCTGGGAAATTTCTCTCTCAGGCGCTGTGCACTGCAGCACATTCATTATTGCGAGGAAGGCTAGCAGGCATATATGCGATGGAAAGCAAGGAATAACTCTCACCACAGCTTCAGGTTTGTTAACGTGGAAAGAAGGGCTATAGTTGGTCTTGTTACGACGAAGTGCAGGACAAAGAAAAAAGACCGACTAAAAATGAAGGCGAGATAAAAAGTTTATGGCAAGACGGAAGACGATTGCGCACACGAAAACAAACGCTCGAGGGAGGACGACGCAGGACTAAATCTCATCGGTTTCATTTGCGGCAGCAGAAGCAAATATATGCTGACATGCGCAGTACATATCAATAACGGAAAGACAAAACAAGGAAACAAAATATTACAAAACACACTCAAGAAAACTGATCTCTGCCTTCCACAGCCGAACTAACATAACACCTTTATCTCCTCTTTTCTCGATGTGAAAAGCATCCAGAAGTTCACGCGCTGTCTTATCGCGGCCTCTGCCCAGGCTCTTTACGTCACTCAGTCGCGGCTCGCACGCTGTGCATTTCACGCAATGTGCTGCCAAATTTGTCCCTCCACCACCCGAAAATGATCCCCTGCCCGCTCTGGCCTATGTAGGCCTCCCACATGTCAACGCGATTTCATAAACACTCCCATGCAGCAGTTGACAAACC
Source organism: Amblyomma maculatum (assembly GCF_055883805.1). Taxonomy (NCBI): domain Eukaryota; kingdom Metazoa; phylum Arthropoda; class Arachnida; order Ixodida; family Ixodidae; genus Amblyomma; species Amblyomma maculatum. The sequence goes on along the minus strand of NC_139346.1, from coordinate 11,545,156 downwards.
GCTTAGCATGCTTCGTCTTACATCCGGTCGCTTTGCCAACACACGAAATGCGGGAGCACAACTGAACAAGCTTCTTCGGAGCGAATACCAACGGCATTCCATGTCGGTTCACCACTTTCTTCGCCTGAGGGGCAACTTTATGCACATAAGGTACTAGAACACGTTTAACCGTTTTTTTTCTCCGGAACAATCGTTTTTCTAAACACGGCTCGCTTGGTGTTCTTAAGAAGGGTTTCCATCACAGACATAACGACCACGCGTTAATGACTGCGACATTGCAACTAGCGTGAAAAAACACAAAGGACAGCACACTAGCGTGCTGTCCCGTCGGTACCTTTTGTCGCTGTCCTTTGTGTTTTTCCACGCTAGTTGCAATGTCGCAGTCATTAACGAATACACACCAACTACCCCAACTGTCTTCCATGAACGACCACCGGCGGACAGCAACCGGTGCATTTGCCTCGACTGCACAACATGGGGGCATGAAATTTTGAGCGCAGACTCCGAGCAATGGTTAGTGATAGATTCCTTCAGTTTTTGAATGTGCTGATAGGTAGGACAAAAGTCTGTTGAGCGTACATCCAAAAAACATAACCATTACCTAAAGTAATGGTTATGTTTTTCCATTCTGCCGAAAGTTGTCCAAAATACCAGCCACCGCGTCAGTGTACGTCAAGTGCGGTAGTTTGTTAAGAATACTTAGAAAATCATGCACGTACCGAAACACCTTTAGCACAGCTATCCCATTAAAACTCAGTTCAAGAACGCGGCCATTATGTCTGTGACGGAACCCCTTCTTCAGAAAAGCAAGCGAGCCACGTTTGGAAAGACCATTATTTCGGACAAAAACGCTGCTAAACCTGTTGTGGTAACGTAAATTGCAGCGAACCATTCAGAACTTTATTTCTCCTTTTTCATACAGCCACCGGCATGCGGCCTTATCACTGCGCTTCCAGCGCATGCATCAGTTATGTATTCCTTGTTTTGTTCATTTATTTTATCGCGAGAAGTAGCCTTATCATTTTATTTGTCGTGAAAAATGCGCCGAGATATGTCTCGAAGATTCCTGCCATTCGCGTTTCAGGATATGCTAGTCCTCTCTCGATCTTTCTTCGTAACATTTAAAACAAGCGCTGACGGGCATTCGTAGATCGACTACCGCCGAGCACGCTCGTTCTTTCTGCCATCCAGCTACCGCCCGTGCTGTTCGCCGTCTGGGCACTCGACGCCTCCCAAGGCAACTGTTTTTTCATAATGGCGTCGGAAGGAGCTTCGAGTCGTCATCATTGAGGCCGTCGAGGGAAGTGCCTCGTGTGCTGTCCTCAGCACACGCATCTAGAGCTGTACACGTCGTGCTGGTAGAACCCGCAGGCCCACCGGTTGTCGTCGTCACGTGTCCACGATTGCAGCACTGGCGCCGTAACCCCTGGTGTTCAACATGTGCAGTTGGGCACAAGGGTGGTCCGCGTAGAAATGCTCACCCCGGTACCAAACTTCATGACTATCCAACACCACAAAGTTATGATCGAGTACCGTGGTATATGAAGCGGGTTTGCGCGAAGTGCAACTTGGCGGGCCACATGGTGGCGGATTGCAAGACACTGAAATCTGAGCGCTGTGCCGTCTTCGGACACATGACTGTCGGCTGCCATGCCAACGATGCGCTGGGCGACATGCTACTGGCGGCTACACCCAGTGCAGCACATATTTAGCGGCGGTACAAGAACTACGAGGGGTTCGTGACGAACGCACCATTATAAATGAGCCCAACCGCGTTTACCAGCTGATGCAACCTGCGCACTGCACAGAGCCGAAACACTCAGTATCACCTGCTACAACCTGCCAATGCTTCCTGAGATCAACGAACCGGCGAAGGAATCACCACCGGGAAAATAATAGAATTAAACATGTAACTGGAGGTGTTCGGTCCCGTTACCTTCCTTATCTTTTTGTGTGTTTACTTAGGCTGAATAACATTATATCTTTCTGACATGTACTGCGGATAATAGAGGCTGTGACAGTGTATATTATGTGCTTCCTTGAATATGACAGTAAGTTGCCAGTAGCGCGTTACCTCTCTACCCGTCTTTTGTTCGTCTAGTTTTGAGCTAACGTGTTTCCACACGACGCATCAACTAGCCCTGCAAGAAGTTTTCTTGATTACAGTAACTTAGAATTCAGAAGAACTTGTCTGAAAACGACATGCACGTCAGCTCGTGTCAGATCTGTGGCATATCCATATTATTTGCGTACTTTTCACTCTGGATTATGTCGCTATTTTACTTCCTTTAGGATCCATTTGTTAAACAAATTGAATAATAATTTGTGATACGGATTTTGAAAAACGACATACGTATTTCCAGTTGTATATCGTTCACTGCAAGTGTCCAGCGAGAAGTGGGACAGATACTGCTACTACTTCAGCAAAACACTTTTTTGGCCTAGTTGGTACACTGAATGAAGAAATCCTTACCAGCCAAGAAGACGCGCACAGTAAAAAAAAACAGATGCAGAAAGAAAGAAGGAGGCTGGTTTCTCTTACCTTTTCGTTTCTCCTCTCTCTTTCTGCGTCTCTGCGTTTTACTGTATGCGTCTTCTTGACTTTATATTGTGCCTACGTTTAACCAAATACCAAGACAGCCAAAAACGTTGAGCACTTTGTCAAACTTTAGCAATAACGGAGTAATTACTCACTGACTTCCGCCCAAGTGCAGCCGTAAGTCATCAAAGAAAAGCTGCTCACCTTTCCTACAAACTTCGTAATTAAGTGAAAATGGGTCTTGGTACGGGGATCGAACCCGGGACCACAACATTTCTGGGGCTCCACCAACAGAGCTAACCAGGACGATCAAATGGTATAGTGAGAACACACTGATCTATAGCTTGAAGTACGAATGGTGTTAGTCCAATATTTAGGTGTTGTGTTGTTTTGGGTTTGATGGCGCATAAGCAACTGAAGCTATTATGCGCCAAGAGCAAGGTTAAAACGTGTAATGTTTGGAGTGTGTTGAAATCTACAGCTTGTGTAGATAGCCTGCTTGTATAGGAAACTAAAAACACTTGATAAGTTTACTAATGCGCTTTCTCCTAAAAGCAAGCTCGGGTGGAATGGGATGGCATGGTTGAAGAATCAGGTAAAATGCTTTTTTCATAGTATCTCAAGTTTCGGGCATGAAGTTAGGATGTGGTTGACTGTGAGTATTTCTCCGCATTCTGCTTTTCATCAGTAGAGAGTTTTGTGTAAGATGTGTATGGCCAATACGGGACGGCAGGCTATTACTTCCATTAAACGTGGATGCAATGTGCGTGATATCCGCTCCTGTATTATGGGTTTTACAAGGCGTAATTTATTATTTTCTGTGCTAATCCACACGGACTTCCACTTATCTTTCGTGTTTACTCTGCATTGCTTCATCATCATCAGCCTGACTATACCCACTGCAGGTCGAAAGTGCCTCCCATCCTTCTCCAATTAACCCAGTTCTGTGCTAGCTGCATCCACTTGACCCCTGCGAACTTCCTAACCATCCACCCACCTGGCACGCCCTGCTATGCTTTCCTTCCCTTGGAATCCAGTTTGTTACCCTAAGCGACCATCGGTTATCCTCTCTACGCACTACATGTCCTGCCCATGCCCATTTCTTCTTCTTAATTTCCACTAGAATGTGGGTAACCTGAGTTATTTCTCTGACCCACTCTGCACGCTTTCTATCTTTTAATGTTACCCCTATCATTTTTTGTTTCATAGCCCTCTGGGTTGTCCTCAAGTTAAGTAGAACTCTCTTGGTTAGCCTCCACGTTTCAGCCCCGTAGGTGAGTACAGGTAAGATGCAACTGTTATAAAATTCCCTCTTTAGCGATACCGGTAAGCGGCTAGTCATAATCTGCGAGTGCTTGCCAAATGCGCTCCATCCCAATCTTATTCTTCTTGTTATTTTTTTCCTTGGACCGGATCTGCGGTTACTACCTGTCCTAAGTAGACATATTCGCCTACTACTTCCAGTACTTCGTTACCTAACGTAAACTGCTGTTCTTTCCCGGGGCTAGTAAATATTACCTTAGTCCTCTGCAATTGATTTTCAAGCTTACCGTTCTACGTTTCCTGTCTAGGTCATCAATCATTCTTTGAAAATCATCCCCTTAGTTATTTAGCAAAGCAATATAATCAGCAAATCGCGAATTACTCAGGTATTCTCCATCTATTCTTATCGCTAACTGCTCCCATTCCGCGTCTCTAAATACTTAATCTAAGCAAGCTGGGAGTAGTACTGGGGAGATCGTGTCTCCTTTCATAGCACATTCCTTTATGGGAATTTTGTTACTTTCTTTATGCCGAACTATTGTTGCTGTGCAGCCGCTATATATATCTTCCAGCGCTTTCAATTACGGCTCGTCTACCACCTGATTTCGCAATGCCTGCATCACCACTGATGTTTCTATTGAGTCAAATGCTTTTTCGTAATCAATGAATGCTATGTATAAGGGCTGGTTATATTCTGAGAATTTTCTATCACCTGGTTGGCGGTATGGATATGATCGATAGTAGAGTACCATTTCCGAAACCCTGCTTGATCCTTTGCTTGATTGCAGTCTAAATTTGTCCTGATTCTATTAGCGATTACTTTAGTAAATAGCTTATACGTAACCGACAGTAAGCTGATTGGTCTGTAATTTTTAAGGTCATGAGCGTCCCCTTTCTTATGAATGAGGATAATGTTTGCGTTCGTCCGTGGTTCTGGTACCGTCGATGACTCCAAGCACTATGTACAGTCGTGCCCCGTTAATATTGTAGCATGCGTTGACGACAAAGAAGCGCAGAAGTGTGAGAGGAAGAAGATGTGTGCTAACCTCGAACCTGAACTCCGACGCTGTTCGTAGAACCTTTGCTTCGCCTTAGACCTCGGACGCAACTATAAGGGTCGCTGTTTACGCGACATCTGGTGGAGGTGCTGGGTGCGATTTTCATGAGCCGGACGCCCCCTACAAGCCCAGGACGCACCCCTAAGGTGGAGACTCCAGTACACCAGAGCAGCCGCCGACTGCAAGGTCTGCCTCCCGAGTGTGGTCCTCTCCCTGACCACAGACCAACAAGGAGCGTTTCTGTCAGCGCGATGAATCCCCCGGTATCAACAACTCCTGTCCTGCTCCACCACCAGCGGGATCCACCACATTTCCACGGCCTGCCCCATGAGGACGCTGAAGACTGGCTGGAGCAGTTCGACCGGGTGGCTGCCTTCAACGCCTGGAACGCTGACTCGAAGCTTCGCCATGTCTACTTCGCACTGGAGGATTCTGCGAGGACAGGGTTCGAAAATGAAGAAGCCGGACTCCGAACGTGGGACACATTCAAGGCAGAATTCTTGCATATGTTTACCAACACGCTTCGCAAGGAGAAAGCGCAACTGCTTTTAAGTAGCCGTATACAACATCCGAATGAAACTGTTACGGCCTACGCCGAAGAGATGAAGCGACTCTTTCGACGCGCGGACCCAACCATGTCGGAAGAGAAAAAAGTGCGCCTTTTGGTGCAAGGTGTTAAAGAGCAGTTATTTGCAGGCCTGGTGCGAAGTCCACCAACAACTGTCGCCGAATTCATAAGTGAGGCGTCTACCATCGAGAAGGCACTTGACATGCGCGCCCGGCAATACCAGCGCACTACAGTGTCTATGAACGCCGCGAGTGCAGGTGAAGCCATACAGTTTTCGTCAGAATAGTTGCGTGATACGATCCGGGCGATAGTCCGGGAAGAGGTGGCCAAATACCTGCGGATTCCTCCACAGCCACAGGTTGCCACAGTTTCCGATATCATCCGTGAGGAAGTACAACAGGCGCTGGGTGTTCCCGCACCCGTCACCGTGCCCGCACCCGTCACCGGGCCCGCACCCGTCGCCGCGCCTGAACCCGTCGTAGCTACACCGCTGCCCCAGACCCTGAGCTACGCCGCGGTCACCAGCCGCTACCTGCCGCCTTCGACAGCATCCTACGAACCTCGCGCACCGGTCGCCCATGTGTCTTCACGGCCGAGCATACGCCGCCGAAGGACCGATATCTGGCGAACGCCCGATCACCAACCGTTGTGCTACCATTGCGGCGAAGCTGGACACCTGTGTCGCCGCTGCCCCTACAGGTAACTCGGCCTCCGTGGGTTTTCTTTTGATGCCCGTCGTCCGTTGCCTGGCCAGCAGCCACGCGAAATCGCAGAATACGTTTCGGGTTCCAACACAGGCCCAAGCCGCCTCCGATCGCCGTCGCCTCGCCGTTACAGCTCTCCTGGACGCCAGGAGCAACTCCAAAGTCCCCATAGGGGAAACTAGATGCAGCAACCTCTGGAGGTGCGGCTGCTACAGTGCGAAAATTTCAAGATCCTCCACAGACCCACGACAGTTCTTCACTGCAAACTACAGTTCGTTACTTACGGCCACCAGCAGAATCGACGCCGCTACGAAATTCCGCTGATCCTCAACGTAACCACGACGCCGACATTCGCCCCAGCACTCCTTAAGAGCATCGAAGTCGAGACCGAACCCCACGAAGCTGTCGCCGCCCGACACAACAAACTGCCGACCTGCAGATCTCCGTTGATGGCGTAGACGTCACTGCTCTAGTCGACACTGGCGCTGATTATTCAATTCTAAGTGCACACTTCGCCAAAGCTCTCAGAAAGGTCACAACATCATGGGGTGGCCCGCAAATACGCACAGCTGGCGGACATTTAATAATGCCCACGGGAGTGTGCACGTCGAGGATCACTGTACAAGGGCAAACCTTTCTGGCGACGTTCATCGTATTGGCTCAGTGTTCCCGTGACGTCATCCTCGGTATGGACTTTTTAACCGAACATGGCGCCATTATCGATCTGCAGAATAAGTCCGTAAGATTTTCAGTTCAGAATGCTATCGAATCCAACAGCATGCTCCCCGCTGCACTCCACATTATTGATGACCATGTTAGTGTGCCCCCACGTTCAAGCATCATGGTCTCAGTGGGTTCCCTCCCAATGCAAGATACAGAAGGTGTCGTCGAGACAAAACAGAAACTGCTTATTGAAAGAGGCATCGCCGTTGCCAGGGCAGTTGTTTTTGTTGAAAATGGCAAAGTTGATGTTCTTCTCACGAACTTCAGCAATGGATATCAACATCTGAACAGAGGGACAACTGTCGCATACCTCGACGCCATAACTGACACTAGTTATGAATGCAATTTCACCAGCGCTTCAGCAACAGAACCCTCCGACAATACTGAACCTCTGTACGATATAAACCCGGCCTTACCTCGAAAGTATTAAGAGAAACTACGGCACCTGATCCGTCGCTACTCTAATGCATTTGCCAGATCATCACGCGTCGGTCGAACCCACCGTGCAAAGCACCGCGTCATTACAGATGAAGCTGTTCGACCACTCAGCCAGTCGCCTTATCGAGTTTCCCCTAAAGAACGTACTGCCATCCGAGACCAAGTGAAGGAAATGCTCGAAAACGATGTCATTCGCCCTTCCCGCAGCCCCTGGGCTGCACCTGTGGTACTTGTGAAGAAAAAAGATGGCACACTTCGTTTCTGCGTAGACTATCGCCGACTGAACAACGTTACGAAAAAAGATGTTTACCCTTTGCCCAGAATAGATGACGCCTTAGATCGTCTGTGCAACACAAGATACTTCTCCTCCATGGATCTCAAGTCTGGATACTGGCAGATAGAGGTCGATGAGAGGGACCGCGAAAAGACTGCTTTCATTACACCTGACGGGCTATACGAATTCCAGGTCATGCCCTTCGGCCTTTGCTCCGCGCCCGCAACCTTTCAGAGACTCATGGACAGTGTTCTTGGAGATCTGAAGTGGACGACATGTCTTGTATACTTGGACGACGTAATTGTATTTGCCCCGAATTTCGAGGAGCACCTCCGTCGCCTAGACACAGTACTAGACGCCATCCAAACGTCGGGCCTCACTCTGAAAGCCGAAAAATGCCATTTTGCTTATGAAGAGCTGAAGTTTTTGGGCCATGTCGTGAACCAAGCGGCAGTTCTGCCGGATCCTGAAAAAACAGTTGCCATCGCCAATTTTCCGACGCCGCGGGACCAGAAAGAGGTGCGACGCTTTCTTGGGCTATGTGCATATTATCGACGTTTCGTGCAAAACTTTTCTAAAATAGCCGCCCCCCTTACACTTCTTACTAAGGCTGATATGCCGTTCACATGGGGCGACCAGCAAATGGACGCATTTCAGGAGCTTCAACGTCGCCTGCAGTCACCTCCAGTTCTAGCACATTTCGATGAAACCGCAGACACCGAACTCCGCACGGATGCAAGCAATGTTGGTTTGGGCGCTGTCCTAGTACAGATACGGAATAGTGAACAACGTGTGATCGCCTACACTAGTCGGGCTTTGTCTAGGGCTGAGACAAACTACTCTGCCACTGAAAAGGAATGCCTGGCCATCGTGTGGTCTATTTCGAAGTTTCGACCATACCTGTACGGCAGACCCTTCAAAGTGGTGACCGACCATCACGCGCTTTGTTGGCTGACAAGCCTTAAAGACCCTTCTGCGCGTCTCGCCAGGTGGAGCCTACGACTTCAAGAATACGACATCAGTGTAACCTACAAGTCAGGTCGTAAGCATTTAGACGCTGACTGCCTGTCTCGTGCTCCTGTACAACCAGCTTCGGACGCCTCAGGTGACGACGACGCATTTCTGAGTGCAATTAGTTCAGACAATTTTGCCGATGACCAACGGAATGATCCCGAACTTCGCCAGGTAATCGATTTTCTTCAAGGTGCCGGCAGCATGGTCCCTAGCCCTTTCCGTCGTACTTTGTCTTCTCTGTGTCTCCGTGATGGCGTTCTCGTCAAGAAGAATTTTACAGCCAACAGTCGCCAATACCTCCTCGTTGTACCAGCAAGCTTAAGGGATGAGATTTTTCAAGCCTGCCACGACGAACCCACATCCGGCCACCTGGGAGTCACTCGAACGATATCCAGAATTAAAGAACGGTATTACTGGCCTCGTTTGTCAAGCGATGTAACGCATTATGTTCGAACTTGCCGTGACTGCCAACGTCGAAAGGTTCCGCCTATGAGGCCAGCCGGTCTTTTAAAGCCCATTACGCCACCGTCCAGACCATTCCAGCTAATAGGGATCGACTTGCTCGGACCGTTCCCTACTTCCACCTGTGGGAACAGGTGTATTATAGTAGCTACTGACTACCTGACCCGCCACGCAGAAACCGCTGCTCTTCCTTGTGCTACCGCTTTTGAAGTTGCGAAATTTTTCGTTCTTCAAATTGTCCTGAGACATGGCGCACCAGAAGCACTCATTACTGACAGAGGAGCTACATTTTCTGCAGAGCTCATCCAGCATATCCTTGTTCTTAGTCGCACCAATCATCGTCGCACGACTGCATACCACCCGCAAACAAACGGCCTGACAGAACGTTTGAACAAGACCATTGCCGATATGTTGTCAATGTATGTGGACGTCCATCACAAGACATGGGACGAAGTATTGCCGTATGTAACATTTGCATACAATACCGCCGTTCAGGAAACTACCAACATGACTCCATTCAGCCTAGTTTACGGCCGACAAGTGACGAGCACGCTCGACGCCATGCTGCCCCACATAGACGAAAGTCCAAATGATGATGTCGCCTCTTTTCTACAGCGTGCCGAAGAGGCCCGTCAACTTGCACGGGTGCGAATACAGCAGCAGCAAGGCCGAGATGCACAACGCTACTACCTGCGGCGGCGGACTGCAGACTATCTGCCAGGTGACCTTGTCTGGGTTTGGTACCCCATTCGACGACGCGGACTGAGCGAAAAACTCTTGCGCGGTTATTTCGGCCCCTACCGCGTTCTTTGACGCGTTAGTGAACTGGACTATGAAGTCGTTCCGCACGAGGAACCAGAGCCCCGGCGTCCCAAGCGTTCTGAAGTGGTCCACGTGGTCCGCTTGAAGCCTTTTCATGCCAGATAGTAGCCCCTTTTACTCTGTCCCTCTTTCAATCTAGCATCGAGACGATGCTTTTCGCACGGGGGGGGGGGGGGGGGCTAATGTAGCATGCGTTGACGACAAAGAAGCGCAGAAGTGTGAGAGGAAGAAGTGTGCTAACCTCGAGCCTGAACTCCGACGCTGTTCGTAGAACCTTTGCTTCGCCTTGGACCTCGGACGCAACTATAAGGGTCGCTGTTTACGCGACAATATGACCCCCGTTAATATGGATGACCCGAATTATGGACAGTTTTTCTGGGAACGAAACCTTTGCAATGTATTTATGCCTCGTTAATATGGAAACTCGCTGTCCGGTCAATGGACAGGGGAAGAATGCACGCGCCTCACTTGGGCCCATGTATTTTTGTCTCGTTGATATGGACAGTGCTTGAAAAAAAAGCAGAGGAGTCCGAACGGAAGGTAAAGAAGGGCGCGCCGCCCGCGAACCTACGCGACAGCCGATACGACGGGATGCCTGAACGAGTCCTGTGGGGTTGCAAAGAACCAAAGCGGGGGTGTCGCCGTTCTAAGGGAGGGGGAGCGCAAGAGTGGAGAAGAACGTACACAGCAAACCGAGGGTCAGCGTAAGAAAGACCCCGAAATGGGGGAACCAGGAGATTTCTGGGTGCAGCGGAAGTGCCGCCGCAGTCGGGAAAACAGCAACATCTGGTTGCAATAAATTCTGCTGAACGTGAACAGAGAGGCCGGTAAAAGGTAAGAAAGAAATGACAGGAAGAAAGACAAGTGCCTACAGTGGCGGTGGGAACTGAAGTTTTCTTTCCCAAAGCGCAATGTGTGTTCCATGAAGCCGTTAACGCTTTTCGGTGAGAGTTAAGACACACTCACAAAGTAGAGCGACAAAAGAAAGGCGACGTACGAACACGCAACCGGGGCCGGGCGTCCCTGGACGCGCTTCCCTCTCATGCTCCTGGTTTTCGTCCCTGTTGCGCTGCCGAACTGTCAAACTAAGCACACTAGGCGGTCCGTCTGTCGGCTTCGCCTTGAGTCAACGATGCGGCCTTGAGAAGGTCTGAGCTCTTCGTAGTCGGCTAGCCGTCCTTCTAAACTATACTTCAGCTTGCAGTGTTTGTTTTATGGGAACACCTAAGAACGGCGCCAAGATGGGATGTTCGATAACCCTCTGCATAGCAGCTTGCCAACGTGCCTCCCTTGCTTCCCTACAGAAACAGTACAAGGCAAAAAAAAGAAAGAATCAGGAGAACGAAAAGGCAGAAAGGTTAACTAGGCAAAAAAGTGCACAGCATCAGGAGCCTGTAACCATCAATTCGAGTCTGGCTTTTGGCATGACGGGAGTTAAACGCAAAAGAATAGAGCTGAACGCAGGCGCGAAGAAATCTGTGAATATAAGCGGCAAACGCCATCTCAGTCAATTCAAGCTGCGAGGGACTAGTATCGACAGCTCAGCTGTTTGCTCGCCTCAGGATAATCTCAAGTAGCTACTTAGCGGCTACTTTGCTCAGTGAAGAGGCCATTTTGTAAGTGGCGGTGAGTAGACAATCAGACGCTGATTCATCGGCCAGTGAGGAGTTCGGGCTCGAAAGTTCGACCAACACAAAGTCCAACATCACGGGTGTCATGGTAAGCGAGTCGCTTCAGACTGCACTACAATTTTTCGAAGACAACAATGGCAAGGATAATGCACTCAAAATTCTGTTCTGTGAAATTTTGAGTCCAGTGCGCACAGTTATGTGCAAAAGCAGTCGTTAATTACAATTCTCTTTTCTCAATAAAATCCGTTTTGTTTTTATTCATGACTCGTTATTATGGATGACTCGCTTTATGGGCAGTTTTGGTCGGAAACCAAAGTGTACATATTAACGAGGCACGACTGTATATAGATGGCCAGTTTTTTTAGTACAATATCCCCCCGCCCTTCAACAAATCTACAGTTACCTAATCCTCTCCAGCTGCTTTCCCCCTTTTCATAGTTTCTATTGCTTTCCTAACCTCGTCTTTCGAAACTGGTGGAACGTCTGACTGTTCTTCAATACCGCCAATCTCGTTACGGTCCTGACCACTGTAGAGACCCGTATAAAACTTCTCGGGTACTTTGACTGTCTTGTCCATATTGACGAAAAATAAACGACACCGACCAAAAGAAGAAAGATGGAATGACGTTTCGGCTCCCACACGGGAGCCTTGTTCACCGGGAAGCTTGTGATTATGATTGGTAAGCTTGTGTGAGATTGTGAACAAGGCGAAACGTCATTCCATCTTTCTTCTTTTGGTCGGTGTCGTTTATTTTTCGTCATGTCCCATCCCGACCAGACGGGCTTCCGTCAAACTCTTGACTTCAAATTTCTTGTCCATATTCTTGATGACATTGCCCGTCTTGCGCCTTAGCGCATACATCTGATTTTTGCCTATTCCCAATTTCTTCTTCACCACTTTAAGGCTTCCCCCGTTCTTTACAGCATGCTATACAGCATACTTCGTTATATCGGCAACTTTGCGCTTATTGATATCTCTGCCATTTCTATCTGGTCTGTTGGATTGAAAGCTTCATGCTCTGGTGTTTCTTAATCACATCTTTTGTCTCTTTAGATAGCTTACCGGTATCCTCTCTAACTATCTTACCGCCTACTTCTACAACGCACTCAGTAATGAGATCTCTGAAATTATTGTTCACTGCTTCTAGGGTAATGTCGCCAGCCTCGGTTAGAGCTGAATATTGTCACGTAGTAGTGACGAGGTCGACGACACAAATGAAGGGGTCGATAATTGCACTAAAGAAACTCTTTATTTGGGCTGACTTGCGCCCGCAAAAGAACTAAGCAACTCGGCGGCGGCGATAGAAACAAACGTGCTCGTCGATCGTCGAACAAAGAATGCCCGTCACACTCGGCAACGCTCAATTTAAAGGCTGCACAGAACAATCTAGATAACGTCGCAAACAGCTACCAGCACGGGCTGGAACATTGTGGAAAGACACCCGAGTGGCCGGAACCTTCCAGACAGATCTCGGTGCGTCTTGCGCTACGACAAAACTGATAAAGGTGTGACTCGCGACATCGAGCAGTAACAAACAGATTACAGAACTGATACGCGGTCCAGAATCAGAGTGATAAGCCTGTATGCCGGCGGCTGTTAAAAAACAACAAATACTGTTTTGCAGGTTTCGCGGCATTACTCCCCCCTTAAAAAAACATCGCCTCGATGTTTCAAAACAAAGAAACTTAAACATAAACACTGCAAAGTATAAACACCACAGATTCTTTAACGCGCGTAATATGGCTTCAGTCGTACAACATGTACAATTTCTGGGCGTGCGCTTCGCCGTTGTGATGCTGATGTTCCGTCGGGAATGACTTCATAGTCCAGGGGTCCGACGCGGCGAAGGATTTTATATGGCCCAAAGTATCGACGCAACAACTTTTCACTTAATCCGCGACGGCGAATTGGTGTCCAAACCCACACTTGGTCTCCTGGATTGTACTCTGCGTGGCGTCGTCGTAAATTGTATCGTCGGCTGTCGGTGCGCTGTTGGTCTTTAATACGCAGCCGTGCGAGTCGTCGGGCTTCCTCTGCACGCTGCAGGTAGGCGGCGACGTCAAGGTTGTTTTCGCTGGTTACGTGCGGCAGCATTGCGTCGAGCGTCGTCGTGGGCTCCCTGCCGTACACAAGCTTAAACGGGGTCGCTCTGGTCGTCTCCTGGACTGCCGTGTTATACGCGAAGATCACGTACGGCAAGATGGCGTCCCAGGTCTTGTGTTCAGCGTCGACGTACATAGCGATCATGTCCGCGATCGTTTTGTTCAGGCGCTCCGTAAGGCCATTGGTCTGGGGATGGTACGCAGTTGTTCGTCGATGGCTTGTGTGACTGTATTCCAGGATGGCTTGCGTCAACTCTGCCGTAAACGCCGTTCCCCTGTCCGTGATGAGCACTTCTGGGGCGCCGTGTCGCAAGAGAATTTGTTCGACAAAAAATTTGGCGACTTCTGCCGCGGTACCATTTGGTAGTGCTCTTGCTTCGGCGTAACGGGTAAGGTAGTCAGTGGCCACGATGATCCACTTGTTACCCATAGACGAAGATGGAAAGGGGCCGAGGAGATCCATCCCAATTTGTTGAAAGGGCAGGATTGGGGGCGGAATCGGGTTTAGTAGTCCTGCTGGTCTGTTCGGCGGCGTCTTGCGTCGTTGGCACTCACGACACGTCTTCACGTAGTGGGCAACTTCGGCAGGCAGTCGCGGCCAGTAATACTTCTCCTGGATTCGACGCAACGTGCGCGCAAATCCGAGGTGGCCTGCTGTTGGCTCATCGTGCAACGCCTGCAGAATTTCTTGCCGAAGGGTTTTAGGCACTACGAGAAGCTGCGCGGTCTTGTTAGGTGCGAAGTTCTTCTTCACGAGGAGGCCATTGCTTAACGTGAAGGATGATAAATGTCGTCTGAACACACCAGGAGGGGAAGCGGTCTTTCCTTCCAAGTAATCGGCTAGCGCTTTCAGCTCAGGGTCTGATCGCTGTTGTTCTGCGAAACTGCTGGCGCTTACCGGTCCCAAAAAGGCGTCGTCGTCATCGTCCTTCGGGGGAGCATCGACCGGAGCGCGGGATAAGCAGTCTGCGTCTGAATGCTTCCGGCCCGACTTATAGATTACAGTCATGTCAAATTCTTGAAGTCGTAGGCTCCATCTGGCAAGGCGGCCGGAAGGATCTTTCAAATTAGCTAGCCAGCAGAGCGCGTGATGGTCGCTTACCACCTTGAATGGTCGGCCGTATAGGTATGGACGAAACTTAGAAGTGGCCCAGATGATTGCAAGGCACTCCTTCTCGGTCATCGAGTAATTGACTTCGGCTTTTGTGAGGGATCTGCTAGCGTAGGCGATTACTTTCTCCTGTCCGGCACTCTTCTGGACAAGAACGGCGCCTAGGCCCACACTGCTCGCGTCGGTGAGAATTTCGGTCTCGGCGTTTTCATCAAAGTGGCCAAGTACAGGAGGGCATTGCAGGCGGCGCTTAAGTTCGTCGAAGGCTTCTTCTTGCGGCGCTTCCCATTTAAAAGGTACGTCAGCCTTTGTAAGCTGCGTCAATGGTTCGGCGATCCGCGAAAAGTTTCTGACAATACGTCGATAATAAGCGCACAGCCCAAGGAATCGGCGCACAGCTTTCTTGTCGGCAGGCGGTGGGAATTGTGCGATTGCAGCTGTTTTCTCCGGGTCTGGGCTCACGGGGTTGGACGAAAACAACCGGTGCTGTAGGCTGGGCCATTGTCAGCGTCGATGCCTTCCGAGATCGAATGGGGTCAGTCAGCAGACCGTGTTCGGGTTGTAGGCCTTGAAGTCGGCGGCTGGCTCGGTGACCTGTAGGCTGGTCTTCCAGGGCGACAGGAACAAGGCTTGGGTCTTCACTTGAAGGATCAAAGGCAGCACCTCCACCAGATGTCACGTAGTAGTGACGAGGTCGACGACACAAATGAAGGGGTCGATAATTGCACTAAAGAAACTCTTTATTTGGGCTGACTTGCGCCCGCAAAAGAACTAAGCAACTCGGCGGCGGCGATAGAAACAAACGTGCTCGTCGATCGTCGAACAAAGAATGCCCGTCACACTCGGCAACGCTCAATTTAAAGGCTGCACAGAACAATCTAGATAACGTCGCAAACAGCTACCAGCACGGGCTGGAACATTGTGGAAAGACACCCGAGCGGCCGGAACCTTCCAGACAGATCTCGGTGCGTCTTGCGCTACGACAAAACTGATAAAGGTGTGACTCGCGACATCGAGCAGTAACAAACCGATTACAGAACTGATACGCGGTCCAGAATCAGAGTGATAAGCCTGTATGCCGGCGGCTGTTAAAAAACAACAAATACTGTTTTGCAGGTTTCGCGGCAATATCTACCTGTAGTGAGATCCTGATCTCTTCTGCCCTCGTCCTCACTGCTAATTCATTGATGGACTTCTTCTTACTATTCTGTTGCGTTCCTTCTTGATATTGTGGAAGAAGGCCAGGTCGAGACGGAAAGGCAAGGGATGCCGTGTCTGGCGTTTATTCCAATGGACAAAAACCCAAGCGCCTGCCGGAGCCGGCGCTGCGGGACAATGATGATGGTATGTACAAGAGGAAGAAGCTCATGGTGTGTACAAATGAAAGAAGATCCGTGGAGGGCTCGCACAATCTGCCCGGGGGGTCGGAAGCGGCCAGCCTGGCCGCTCCTAATCAACCGATGTACTGAGGCGAACAAACGGCTTCAAGCGAGATACATGAACAATTTCAGTTCCACAGTGGCATCGGTCGGCTGAGGGATCAACAGGTGTGACTTGGTAGTTTACTGGGGACGTTTGGTTGATGACCTTGTAGGGACCAATATAGCGGCGCTGAAATTTATCCCTAAGGCCAGGGGTGCGCAGTGGTGTATAGAGCAGTACTTCGTCACCAGGACGAAAAAAGACCACGCGATGCTTCGAATCGTAGCGACTCTTGCGGTCTTGCTGGCACGCTTTTGTGTTGAGGCGGGAAAGATGACGGGATCGGGCCACACGGGATAAGAATTGGGCTGGTAATGATGAGGAGTAATCGGGCGTAGAGAAGAAGGAAGTGTCGAGGATTGTAGGAGGACGGCCGAAAACGAGGAAAAATGGGGAGTAACCGGTAGTCCTCTGTACTGCAGTGTTATAGGCGAATGTGACGAATGGTAGAACAGTATCCCAAATTCGATGATCCGGTGTGATGTAAATTGATATCATACCCGATAGGGTGCGATGAAATCGCTCAGTCAGTCCGTTAGTCTGGGGATAGTAGCTTGAGGTTGTCTATGGAGGGTGGATGACGCACGAAGAACTTCGGATACGACTGTCGATAAGAAGGCCGTCCCGCGGTCACTTAGAAGCACCCGAGGAGCGCCATAATGCAATAAAATTGACCTCAAAAATGCTACTTCTTCAGCGGAACCAGTCGGTACAGGGGCCATCTCAGCATAGCATGTAAGGTGTTCGACAGCCGTTATAATCCAATGGTTACCCCCACCATATAAGTCGATGCCTACTACGTCGAATGGCGTGGCGGGAAATGGAAGATGCTGTAGGAGGCCAGCGGGCGAAGAAGTCGACCGCTTGAGACGTTGGCACAGATGGCAGGAAGCGACGTATTTAGCTACGGTAGAAGATAGCCAGGCCAAAAGAATCGTCTTTTCACGCGGTGATATGTTTTGTTAAAACCAAGGTGACCGGCAGTAGCGTCATCGTGGAAAGCTGCCAGTATACGTGGGCGAAGCGCCCGCGGCATGACTGGGAGCCAACGAGTTCCATCAGGGCAATACACGTAGCGGCGTAGTATGCCATCTTCGAGCATGAAATTGCGAAGCTGTCGGCGAAGCCTAGCATTGGGCGGGTTCGAAGCGCCGATAAGGCGGTCGATGATGGGCCGGCAGTAGGCATCAGCTAATTGCTGCGAGCGGAGTGCGTGTTTGTGCTCAGAATCGTCAAAATAAACTGTTGTGATATGCGTCGGGGGAAGAGATGGTCGGCTGTGGTCAGAGATAGAAATGCGTTGCGAAGAAAAACAGCAGGCTTATTCCGTAAGTGGGCAGCGAGAAAGAGCAGCGGCGTCTTGGTGTTGGCGACCCGATTTATAAACGACGTCGAAATTGTATTCCTGCAGGCGTAGAATCCAGCGGCCAAGTCGGCCTCTCAAATTTTTCAGTGAGGACAACCAGCAAAGAGCATGGTGATCGGTCACAACTGTGAAGTGCCGAACATGGAGGTAGGGGCAAAACTTTTGAACAGCCCAGACGACGGCAAGACATTCCTGCTCGGTAATGGTGTAGTTTTTCTCAGCTGGAGCCAAGGTGCGACTGGCGAAGGCAATGACTTTCTCACGCGAAGTTGCATCGCGCTGCAGAAGGACAGCGCCAAGACCGTGACCACTGGCATTAGTGTGCAGGATGGTATGAGCGCTGTCGCTGAAGTGGCCAAGAACAGGATCTGATGTTAGGGCGTGCTTTAGGTCGGTAAAAGCAGTGTTGCACTGTTCAGTCCACACGAAAGAGCTGCGCGCTTTAAGTAGTTCAAGAAGTGGCGCCGCAATAGTTGCGAAATGCCTTATGAAACGCTGGAAATATGACGCCAGGCCGAGGAAACTGCGCAAATCTGCAGTCCGTTGCGGGCGAGGAAAGTTCAAGACCGCGTTGATTTTATCAGGGTCTGGACGAATGCCGTCATGGCTAACCAGATGTCCCAATATTTTAATTTCCTTCTGTGCAAAGTGGCATTTCTTGGTGTTGAGCTGAAGAAAGACACGTCAGGACTTCATTCAGGCGCGTGAGATGGTCGTTAAATGTTGCCGAAAAGATAGCAATGTCGTCCAAATAACATAGACAGGTTCTCCATTTTAGGCCACGAAGTACCGTATCAATCATTCTTTCAAATGTCGCTGGTGCGTTACACAAGCCGAAGGGCATAACATTAAACTCGCAAAGTCCATCGGGAGTTGCGAAAGCGGTTTTTTCTTTGTCACCCTCATGCATAGGTATTTGCCAATAACCTGAGCGGAGATCCAAGGTCGAGAAATATTCGGCGCCTTGGAGAGAGTCAAGGACGTTATCTATTCGCGGCATCGGGTAGACATCTTTACGGGTAATTTTGTTGAGCGCGCGATAATCAACACGAAATCGTACAGATCCATCCTGTTTTTTTAACTAATACTACTGGGGAGGACCATGGGCTTGTTGATGGACGAATAATATCGCGACGGAGCATGTCATTCACATTTCCTTCGATTACTTTTCGTTTCGATAGAGAAACCCGATAAGGTCGTCGGCGTACGATCGCGTTACCTTCAGTAATGATGCGGTGGTGTGCAACACTAGTCCGTCCCAGTGGTGGGAAAGTGGCATCAAAAATGGCTTGATGGGCTTGAAGCAATTCCAGCAATTCTTTGCGTTGGTGCGGCATGAGGTCCGGACTGATTGTCTTCGACAGCATGAGACGAGAGACGTGTGATGAATCACGTTGCTGAGGTAGCGGGGCGGTGAGCACCATCATGAACATAGGGCGAGCATCTACTATGCATGGCAGGGAAGTTCCTTTAGTGAGCACGAGGTATTCACGGGATGTGTTCGTGGCAGCTACTATCGCTGAGCCGCTGCGGAATCGTACAAGGCATGATGGGAAGGCAATTCCACGTGCAAGATGACGGTGAGATGGTGCGATGAGTACATTCCCGTCAGTGATGTGTTCCGAAACAACGGTAACAAGCTTTTCGCACTGTGGAGGCAATACAGTATCAACTGCGTCAATGAGGGAATGACGTCCTTCAGAAATGTCAGACAAAAAATCGCTGTCTTTCATAAGAATGACACGGTCACCACAAGAAAATAACGCTGAAGCGGTCGACAAAAACTCCCATCCAAAAATTATCTGATGCGCACACGGTGAAAGCACAGCAAACTGCACATGGTGGCAGACGCCGTCTATAGCAATTCGCACTGTACACTTTGATGAAGGATGTAGAGGGACGTCATTTGCTCCACGAAGTTCGGGTCCATCATATGGTGTCGTTACTTTTCGCAAACGGTGGCACAAATCAGCGCGAGTAACAGAAATTGCAGCCCCTGTGTCAATCAAAGCTTCGACCGGTAATCCTTCAGCTAAAACGGAAATCATATTGTATACAGGCGATGAGGAGGACTTTTAGTAAGTTCGCAGAGTGCAGTTTCACCTCCGGAAACTGCATCGCTCAGTTTTTCGAATGACGGACAGGAACAGTTGTTGCTGGTCGAAGTGGAGAAACAGAGCGGCGGTATGGGGAAAGGGACTGGCGTCGGGATACATGGGCACCACTTGGTTCAGACGAGGATACCGGCGGTGGAGAGGATCGACGAGGTGGGCTTGGAATAGGTCGTCGCTGATAATGTGAGGGTACGTCACTTTCGAAGGCGTCGTAACCACGCCGCTCGTTCTGAATGCGTCGACGACAGAAGCGGGATATATGTCCTCGTATTCCACTGTAGAAGCACACTGGGCGAGAGGGGCGTCAAGGTGCGTAATAGGGTGGCATAGGCTGAGCCGTCGTCACGGCGTTGATGTGGTTGTAGGGCGATGCCAGTTGGGGCGGCGGAACAACAGGAGGGGGTGATGCTGCGACGTGCGCGTAAGTCGATGCTAGGCGGGGTGCAGGAGGGTCGGACGCCATAGGTCGGGTGATGGTTGCCAACTCATCTTTGATGATGACGGAGACCGGCGTTATTAGAAGGTACTGAAGAATGATTGCACCCGTGTCGACAGACAGGCTTGAGGACTTGGAGCTCCTACCGGATGATGGCTCGAATCAGTGCCCGCAGATCCAGGTCAGCAGAGGTCGGGCCAGTAGCAATGCCGGGCTGCAATCGGGAAGACTGCAGCTGGTCGATGCGTTGGCAGGTCGCAATAATGGCGTCAACAGTAGAAGAATTCTGGGCAATCAGGGTTTTATAAGCCACAGAATTAATTCCTTTCAAGATGTGGTGTACGCGTTCAGGTTCCGGCATGGTGGGACTAATACGCCGGCAAAGTGCGTGTTGTGTTGTGTTGTGTTGTGTTTTGTGGCACATAGGCAGCTAAGGCCATCATGCGCCAAACTCGGGGTTTGCGCATCTGTTTGGTGAAAGGAAACGAGCGATTATTTTAATATACTAGAGTAGGTTTAGGATGTTGGCATCTTTTAAGAAATCAATGAGAGAAGACGTTTTAACCAGTGAATTTTCTCCTAATAGTAAGCTAGGATGTAGGGGAATGTAGTTGTCATAGAACTGTGGGAAATGCTTTTTTCTAAGTTGATCGAGTTTTATACAGGATATTAGGATGTGGTTTATGGTGACCACCTCTCTGCAGTGTTCACAAATGGGTTTGTCTTTCTTTGCTAGGATGAAGTTATGAGTCAAGTGGGTGTGTCCGATGCGAAGACGGCATAAGATTACTTCAATAAAACGTTCTTGATGGCTGCATGTTTTCCATTCTTTTATAACTGGCTTTACTAGGTGTAGCTTGTTATTAATTTCGCCATCCCATGCAGCCTGCCACTTTTGTCTCAGTGTTCTTTGTATGAATTTTATGGCATCATTATGTGGAATTTTCACCTTCTGTACTTGAGCAATGGAGGCGGCCGCGGCACATGCATCAGCCCTCTCATTACCGCTGATTCCTACGTGGCTTGGCACCCAGCAAAATTTGATATTAAGTCCTTGTGTTTTTGCTATCACTACATGATGGACTATGTCCCCTACTAAAGGTTCTGTAGCATTTTTTTGATGTAGTGATGTGAGTACGCTCAGAGAGTCTGTATAGATGATACTGTTTTTGATGTTTTTGTTGACTATTTGATCTATTGCTAGGGATAAGGCGTAGCATTCGGCAGTAAATATTGAGGCACACTGTGGCAACCTTACTGTTGTTTCCTGTTTGTCTTCTATTACTGCACTGCCTACATGAAATATTGTCTTTGAACCATCTGTATAGAATGCCTTGTGATCACTGTATTTCTCATTTAATGCCAAGAACTCTTGTATAATGTGTTCATGCGGTGTTTGTGATTTGCGAAATTGAGTTAATGTGAAGTCACACACAGCAGTGAAGTTGTACCAAGGTGGCAGTGGGTCAGGTCTCTGTGCAATATCAGGAAGTGCATCCAACAAGTGTAGTTCCCGGCACTGCTCTTCAAAACGGAGTATGAGAGGTCTGATGGATCGAGGTTTATTGATGTACAGTGTTCTTGAGGGGCAGTTTGTAAGTATAGAGTAACAAATATGTTTCGGTAACGAGCGGATTTTCAGAACGTATGAAAGTGTAAGCATTGCCCTCCTGTATTTTAGTGGCGGTTCGTTTGCTTCTACATACAGACTTGTCACCGGCGATGTCCTGTATGCACCGGTCGAAAGACGCAGACCCAGGTTATGCACTGGGTCCAGCCGTTTAAGGTATGACGGTCTTGCTGAGCCATAGACCACGCACCCGTAATCTAAACAGGAGCGTACCACTGAGCGATAGATATGGAGAAGACATGTCCTATCAGAGCCCCAGTGTCTCCTTGAGAGTACTTTAAGGATGTTGAGAGCTCGAGAGGCTTTGACTTTCAGGCTGTTTATGTGTGGGAGGAATGTGAGCTTCTTGTCAAACGTTAGTCCTAAAAATTTGTGTTCTTGCTTTATCGGGAGTATGGTTTCATTTAGGTGCAGGGTGGGATTGAGCTGCAGGCCTCTCCTCAGAGAGAAAAGAACGGCAACTGTTTTCTGAGGCGAGAACCTAAATCCATTTTTATCTGCCCAATTACTCAGTTTCTTTAATGCTAGTTGTATCTGTCGTTCACACGTCGATAGGCTGAATGATGTGCATGCGATTTGTAGGTCGTCAACATAAAGTGAGTACATAACAGACTGTGGGATTACTTTGGCTATGGAATTCGTTTTTACAATGAAAAGTGTAGTACTTAATATGCATCCTTGCGGTACTCCGTTCTCTTGTGTAAAGTTCCTCGAGAGTGTAGAACCGAGGCGTACTTGGAACGAGCGGTCGGACAAAAAATCTTTTAAGCAGTTCAACATTCTGCCGCGGATTCCTAGATCTGCCAGATCGCGAAGTATCCCAAATCGCCAGGTGGTGTCGTACGCTTTTTCCATATCAAAGAAAACTGCAAGACAGTGCTGTTTATGTATGAAGGCTTCTCGGACTGTGTTTTCAAGCCGAACTAGATGATCCAGTGTTGAACAAGCTCTTCTGAAGCCGCACTGGTGGGTATCAAGGAGTTCACGAGCTTCAAGAATGAACATTAACCTGGTATTGACTATGCTTTCGAATGATTTGGCAAGGCAACTAGTTAGGGCTATTGGCCTGTAACTAGTAGGAGAGTTTGGCAGTTTTCCAGGCTTCAGGAATGGTACAATGACAGCCTTCTTCCAAGCATCAGGCATTTTGCCTGACACCCAGATTTTGTTAAAAAATTTCAGGAGTGCTTCTACTGCAGGTTCGGTCAGATGGGCTAGCATTTCATAGTGTATCTCATCGGGGCCTGGTGCAGTTTTCTTGCCATTAGTTAATACTCTATGGAGTTCCTGAACTGTAATTAAGTTATTGTAGGGCTCGTTGGTATAACCATTTGTAGGAAGTCTCTGTTTTTCTGCCGTGTTTTTATACTTTAAGAAGGAGTCTGTGTAATGTAGGGAACTAGAAACATGAGAGAAGTGTTCTCCCAATAGGTCAGCCTGCTCGAGTATACTTGTTTGTGCATCAGGGGGTGTAAGGAAAGGAACTGCAAAAGGAGAGAATTTGCCATCGAGTTTGCGGACTTGCTCCCACATTTTCTTTGCTGTGACGGAACTGTTTATTGAAGACACATAACCTTGCCAAGATCTTTTTTCAGCATCACGTCGAATATTTCGAGCCTTAGCCCTTGCCTTTTTATATTTAATTAGATTTTCCTGTGTAGGGTATCGACGAAAAATTCCCCAGGCTTTGTTCTGCTTCTTTTTGGCCTCTCTACATTCCTTTGTATACCATATCTTTCCATTCCTTCGTACTATTCCCGAAGTCATGGGGATGGCTAAATGAGCAGCGGCAATGATACATTCTGTGAACTTTTCATTTTGCTCGTTGACATCGAGGCTGTCCGAAAAGAGTTTTTCTAAAGCGGCATGTTTTTGGAAGAGTGCCCAGTCGGCTAGATACAGTTTCCAACGCCGTGGTTTAGTAAAGGTGATTAATGGTGACGATGTTAGACTGATAATGATGGGAAGATGATCGCTTCCATAAGGGTTGTCAATAACATTCCATCTAAAATCAGTGAAAAGACTTGGTGAACAAAAGGACAAATCAATGCAACTCATTTTTCCAGTGCTTGAAGAACAGTAAGTGTGTTTGCCCGTGTTCAGGAGGCAAACATTGTTGTTGAGAATAAAATCTTCTAAAATCCGACCTCTGGCGTCCGTTTTTTCGCTTCCCCAAAAGGGTGAATGAGCATTAAAATCCCCTACTAAAATATATGGCTCCGGTAGTTGCATTAAGATTGCTTGTAAATCATTAAGTGTGATAGTGAAATGAGGTTCGATGTATAAAGAACATATTGTTATTGTTTTAAAATGCACCACGGTGACTGCAACAGCTTCAATTGAGGTTTTAAGGTTGATTCCTCGTGTCGCAACGCCACCTTGGACCACAATAGCAGTGCCTCCGGAGAGCCTGCTTGAATTCTGTCGGTCACAACGGAAGACTTGATATTTTTTAAGAAAGCTTTTGTTCTGTGGTCCGAGATTGGTCTCCTGGAGACACAACGCAACTGGAGAAAATGAATTTAAAATGTCAGTTATATCAGTGTAGTTGTGTAAAAGCCCGCGACAGTTCCAGTGAACTAGAAATGCCATGGTGGTGGATTAGTTGGGGATAGGGTTGGAAATCTATGTTGTTGGGTCTTTTGGACCCGTTATTGGGACTTTGTCCCTTCTTTTGCGCTCAAGAGAGCTTTGCCGCCGCTGCTGCGGAGGCGAGGGGGGCGATGTGTCCATCACATCTTCAGATGTGCTGGACCTTCGTGCAGAAGGCACGGATACATTTGTTTTTGACCTCGCCCCTTGGGGCAAGGCCTTTAGGCCTGCTGACCTGGGGGTCGGCATGACCTGTTTTGGGGGTAGTGGAGTAGCACTAGCTACATCCACAGGGGGCGCGGATGGCCCTGCACCACTGTCACTAGACGTGACCTGGGCAGATGCCGAGGTCTGCGATGACGCTGCGCCCTGTTGCGTCATCACAGAGTAAGTTGGATTCTGCACCAACGAAAGCCGCTTTCTTGCCTCTCCGAAAGTAATATTCTCCGTGACTTTCAAGGTTACAATCTCTTTTTCCTTTTTCCATGTAGGGCAAGATCGTGAGTAGGCTGGATGATTGCCTTCACAGTTTACGCAAACGTTTGCTTCGGTGTTACAGTTGTCTGTGCTATGTTCGTTGGAGGCACATTTTGCGCAGGTGAGGCGGCCTCGGCAGCTCTGGGAGCTGTGGCCATATCTTTGGCAATTATAGCAGCGGCGTGGGTTGGGAATGTACGGTCTGAGCTTGAGTTTTTGGTAGCCTACTTCAACTGCGTCAGGAAGGGTGCTCAGTGCAAATGTTAGCACAATGTGTTTAGTCTGAATCTCGTTATTGTCTCTCCTAATTTTGATTCGATAGACATTGGTTACATTTTGGTCTCTTAGTCCTTCTAGTAATTCCTCCTCAGTCACGTATTTGAGATCATTATCTGAAATGACTCCACGAACTGTATTGAGTGACCTGTGGGGGCTGATTGAGACAGGGATGTCCCCGAACGACGTAACGGTTGTTAGCTTTTCACTCTGATGGTTATACAGCACTTCTAGGAGGAGGTCACCATTTGGTAGTTTCTTAATTTTGTAGCCCTGACCTATGGCACCTGTGAGCGTCTTTGTCACTAGGAATGGCGAGATCTGACGGGCAGTTTTTTCTGCATGTTCTGAGTGCACGACATGGAAGCGGGGAAAGCTGTTGACATGTTTCGTAAAGAACTTGCTTGTCACATCGGTGCGCCCTCTCTTACTGGGAGGGCGATCAGTTTTAGAAATAAAAGAGGCCATGTAATTCAATTTTTGTTCGGTTATGATGCCAGCCACCCACCATGGAGTCCAACAAGGGGACGAGACAGGAGCTTGAGCAAGCACCCTGCCCACGCCAGCTGTACATCCTAACTATAACCTAATATGGTGCAACACAGGGTGGTTACTCCACACAAGGTTAACCCTCGCCGCCGGGAAGTAAGGGAAAAACTAAGAAGAGAGTAGAGGACAGGAGAGCTTTAGGACAGACGATAGGAAAGCGAAAGATGGAGGGGGAGGATAGGAAAAGGCGACTGCCGATTTCCCCCAGGTGGGTCAGCCTGGAGGTGCCGTCTATGGGAAGCGTGGGCCAAAGTGGTGTGTTGCCTCCGCCGAGGGGCCTCAAAGGTCCAAACACTCGGCATCGGCTCAACCACCAGGATCCCCTTTTCCCCAGACACGACGATGCCACGCACGGCTAAGCGTGGGTGCTCGGGGTCCGTGGTGTCGCACAAAACACACAAACACCTGCTTTAACAGGTGCCCCCTGCGGGGGCCGGCAAAGTGCAAGTATGGCCTCTATGTAAGACGCGTACGACTCATCGGGACCTTGGAGGCGAGAGGCGAGCTTGTTCTTCGCGACCTCAGTCCGAACTGCTGGGTCCGCGAAATATTGGTGGAACTGCTGCTTGAATGTGGTCTAGTTAGTGGTGTGGGGTTCGCGGTTAATAAACCAGGTTCTGGGGACCTCAATGAGGTAGAAACATTCAGAACTTTTAGAGCATCGTCCCACCGGTTGTAGTTACTGCAGCATTCATAGGTGTCCAGCCAGTCATCGACGTCTTCATCGCGACGACCAGCGACCAGCGGCGGGTCGCGTTGTCGTGTGGGCACAGTCCGAGGGGGTGGTGCAGCCGAGGTAGAGGGTCCTGCCCATTCGTGGGTACTCTCGATAGACATAACGATGGTGGCAGGCGGTAAACAGCGACCGGAAGGTAGCTCCAGCGAGAGGCAGGGCAAAAAACGGCAAGGGGATCAAGTCTCAACTCCGCCACTTTGGAAGGCCAGGTCGAGACGGCAAGGCAAGGGATGCCGTGTCTGGCGTTTATTCCGATGGACAAAGCCCAAGCGCGCGCCGGAGCCGGCGCCGCGGGACGATGATAATGGTATGTACAAGAGAAAGAAGATCATGGTATGTACAAATGAAAGAAGATCCGTGGAGGGCTCATAATATTTAGACTAATTTGGGAGCTCATCATCCTGTGGTCACTGCATAGAACTTTCCCGATTACCTGTACATCTTGCATAATGGCGAGGATTGAACACAGTATGAAGTCAATTTCATTTTTAGTCCCCCCGTTAGGAATTTTCCCTGTCTATTTCCGGTTCTTCCGTTTGCTGAAGAAGGTATTCACGATTCTTCAGTTATTGCGCACTGCAAACTCAACTAGTAACTCCCCTCTGCTATTCATAAAACCCAAGCCATAGTCACCGACTGCCTGGTCTCCTGCCTGCCTTTTCCCAAACTTGGCATTGAAGTCGAGCATTAGCAGAGTATACTGCGTCTTTATTTTTAGCATCGCCGATTCTACATCTTTGTAGAAGCTTTCAACTGCCTGGGCATCATAACTACATGTAGGTGCACAGGCCTGTAGAGCCTTCAGTTTATACCGCTTATTAGGCCTAATTACGATGCCAGCCACCCTCACATTACTATGGAATTCACCTATATTATCCGCTATATTCGTATTGACAAGGAAACTTACTCCTAGTTCTCTTCTCTCCGGTAAACCTCGATAACACAGTACATGCCCATCCTTCAGTACAGTATATACCTCATTCGGCCTCCTAACCTCACTAAGCCCTAGGACATCCCATTCCATACCCTCTAGTTCCTCTAACAGCACTGCTAAACTAGCTTCCCTAGCTATGGTTACAGCGTTAAACGTTGCCAGGGTCAGATTCCAATGGCGGCCTGTCCAACGCTGCCAGGAATTCTTAGCACCCCCTGCTGCGTCACAGGTCTGACCGCCGCCGTGGTCAGTTGTTCCGCAGCCGCTGGTGACTGAGAGCCGGGGTTTTAAGGGACTAATCATGAAAGGCATCGACCAATTACTACACCAGGGTGGCCAACTCCTGTTCTGGTGAGGGAGTGCATTGCCGGAGGTGTTCACTGGCATCAGGTCGCACCCCAAACTTGTTTATGGAATTCCATCGACACGCGGATTTGTTTTTATTCTTATCCTGTGGAACATTTCGCGGCACCGGGATTCGAGCCCCGCTCCCCATGCATGCGAGGCGGGTGCTCTGCCGCTACGCCACCGCTGCACCAAAAAGACTCGGGCAATATTTTTGCGGAATGTTGACTTTTTCAATACTTTTGTTGTGAGCTTATTGTGCAGCGCAAATGTCCGCTCTCTACCGTCGATGCCTACGCGGCTTGGAACTTAGCATAATGTTATGTTATGGCCCTGTGATGTTATCTTTGATATGTTGTGTATTATATTACGAAGTAATGGCATGGTTGCATTTTTAGAATTTAAAGCTGTAATTATGCTCAGCGCGAATCTGTGTAAATACCACTATTCTCGATGATCTTGTTAATAGTTCTTTTACAGCTTGCCGGACAGCATAGCATTCGGCTGTAAATATTGATGCACATTGATGAATTTTAGTCACTTTTTCGGACCACCCTTCCAATACTGCGCAACCAACATAAGAGTTAGTTTTTGAAGTCTGTGTAAAATTCGGTACGGTTACTGTATTTTTCTTTGAGGGTACAATATTCTTTTATGATATTGCGGCGAAACCTTCAAAACAGTATTTGTTGTTTTTTAACAGCGGCCGGCATACAGGCTTATCACTCTGATTCTGGACCGCGTATCAGTTCCGTAATCTTTGTTTGTTAATGCTCGATGTCGCGAGTCACCCCTTTATCAGTTTTTTGTAGCGCAAGATACACCGAGATCTGTCTCGAAGGTTCCGGCCACTCGGGTGTCTTTCCACAACGTTCCAGCCCGTGCTGGTAGCTGTTTGCGACGTTATCTAGATTGTTGTGTGCATCCTTTAAATTGAGCGTTGCCGAGTGTGACGAGCATTCTTTGTCTGACGACCGACGACCACGTTTGTTGCTATCGCCGCCGCCGAGTTGCTTAGTTCTTTTCCGGGCGCAAGTCAGCCCAATAAAGAGTTTCTTCAGTGCAATCATCGGCCCTTCATTTGTGTCGTCGACCTTGTCACCCCTACGTGACATCTGGTGGAGGTGTTGCCTTTGATCCTTCAAGCGAAGACCCAAGCCGTGTTCCTGTCGCCCTGGAAGACCAGAATACAGGTCGCCGAGCCAGCCGCCGACTTCAAGGCCTACAACCCGAACACGGTCTGCTGCCTGACCCATTCGATCTCAGAAGGCATCGACACTGACAATGGCCCAGCCTACTACAGCACCGGACCTATTCCGTCAGCCCACATTTGACATCAACCCGGCATTGACCCACAACAGGAAAGACCAGATTCTCAGTCTGCTTCGAAGCTACGGGGAGTGCTTCTCATCGTCATCGAAGGTACGACAAACCCCACTGGCCAAGCACCGCATAATAACGGACGAACACGCTCGACCTCTGCGCCAAAGCCCTTATCGGGTATCGCCGCGAGAACGCCAGGCCATTCGCGATCAAGTTGAGGAAATGCTGCGTGATGACGTAATCCAGCCATCGAACAGCCCCTGGGCGGCACCAGTCGTTTTGGTCAAGAAGAAAGACAGCACACTTCGCTTCTGCATTGATTACCGCCGCTTGAATAGCATAACGAAGAAGGATGTCTACCCGCTTCCCCGCATCGACGACACTCTCGACCGGCTCTGCAGTACAAGGTACTTCTCATCGATGGACCGCATTCATCACATCGGACGGCCTTTATGAACTTAAGGTGATGCCATTTGGCCTCTGCTCCGCACCAGCCACGTTTCAACGAGTAATGGACACAGTCCTGGCAGGCTAGAATTGGCAAATTTGTTTGGTATATTTGGACGACATTGTTGTCTTCTCGTTAAACTTTGAATACCACCTAAAACGACTACAGACAGTACTGGAAGCTATCAAGTCATCGGGGCTAACGCTAAAAGCAGAGAAGTGTCACTTCGCCTACGAAGAACTCTGATTCCTAGGTCACATCGTTAGCAAAGACGGTATTCGCCCAGACCCGGAGAAAACAGCTGCAATCGCACAATTCCCACCGCCTGCCGACAAGAAAGCTGTGCGCCGATTCCTTGGGCTGTGCGCTTATTATCGACGATTTGTCAGAAACTTTTCGCGGATCGCCGAACCGTTGACGCAGCTTACAAAGGCTGACGTACCTTTTAAATGGGAAGCGCCACAAGGAGAAGCCTTCGACGAAGTTAAGCGCCGCTTGCAATGCCCTCCTGTACTTGGCCACTTTGATGAAAACGCCGAGACCGAAATTCACGCTGACGCGAGCAGTGTAGGCCTATTTAAAGGAACCAAGATGCGCTATAAAAAGACAGCCACAGGAAAAAGCCAAGGAGACAGACAGAGCGCAAACTATCAACTGAGTTTATTTGTGTGAAAGTGCCTTATATAGTCAGAATCACAGCAAAAGAACAAGGGGAATGAGAGAGGGGGGTACAGCCAATCAACTCCTGGTCAACAACAGGTGCGCAGAAAATGGTTTTCCTTGTTATACAGTTTGACAGAAGTGTCGCTTACACATTTATCACCGTTTTCTTTTATGTGATAGGCCTCCAAAAGCTCCCGCGCTGTTTTATTTTTACTTCTTCCTAGAATCTTAATCTTTTTAAGCAGAGGCTCCCATCCACTGCAAGCGAGGCAATGAGCAGGTAAGTTTGCTCCTTCTTTATTCCGAATGGATCGGGCATGTTCCCCTGCGCGTTCATTCACGCATCGGCCTGTCTGGCCCACGTAGGCGCCTCCACACTTGAGTGGGATTTCATATACCACACCAGTGGCACATTTTACATACTTTTCGGCATGTTTTATGTCGCATCCACTGCCTCTAGCTCCTTGGTTCCCGGTTCTCGGGCACAAGGCTGCGAGTTTCCGCGGGGCAGAAAAAACAACAGGGACGCCATGCCTCTTGGCCACTTTTTTTTACATTGTGCGCCACTTTGTGAATATATGGCACCACCACGATCTTCTTTTTTGGAAGCGGCTCATCCACACTTCTTCGACCTCTTTTTATCTTCCTGAGAAGATTCTCGTCCACGGCTGATATGACGCCGCAGGGGAAGCCGGCTGAAAGCAGCCATTCAATTTGATTATTAAAACTTATATGCATTGCATGCGGGCATGACTTGGTAAGTGCGGATTCCAGACACGAGCTTGCAATTGCTCTTTTGACTACCTTCGAATGCGCGGAATCAAACGGAAGCAACTCTTTCTTTGCTCGTGGTGCGTAGTACCAGCAGGCGTGTTGTGCGCCGAGGTTAAGGTTAATATCTAAAAATTGCAGCGACCCATTTGAAGGAAGTTCATGCGTAAAGGTCAAACCTCGCCCATACTGTCTAAAGGCAGTTAAAATCCTACTCACTGAATCAGTGTGGGTCAAGGTTATTTGTTTGGATAAAACAATAAAAAAATCGTCCACATATCTAAAACACTTACACACCCCCAGACTAGTAAACTCGTCGTTTAGGGAACGGTCAATGGCGGCTAAAAATATGTTACTAAGAACAGGGGTGACGCAAGAACCTATACAAATTCCTTGTTTGTGAATGTAAAAGTTGTCTTTAAAAGATATGAAGGTGGCTTGGAAATAAAATTTGAGCAATGACATGAAGCTATCAGCTGATACACCAGCAGAGTTTTGGAAGCCTATTAACCCACTTTTTTCAATGCAATCTCGGACAGCGCCAAACAACCCTTGATGCGGCAAGGAATAAAACAAATCTTCGACATCTACTGAAAAGGCGTAGCCGATATGGTCATTGGAGATAAAGGTTACAACATCAGTCGAGTTCTTTGTAAAAAAGTGGTCTTCAATTTGTAAAGCATTAAGGTGCTTCAGTAAATACTGGCTTATTAAGAACTGCCATGATCCCTTCTCGCTAACAATTGTTCTAAAAGGCATAGACATCTTGTGCGTTTTTGCAGTGAAGAATACAGACAGCGCTTTTGATTTACATGCAGTTATTGAGCTTGCGAGTCTGGACAGATCAAGGTCACTACACAAAGCAGCAGCTCTGGTCTTGATTCTTGTAGCGCTGGGTTTCACCTGGACGAAGTTCTTTGCGATAGCTTGGCCCGCCTTCTCATTGAAATATTTATCACGTAGTACGACAAAGCCTTCATTCTTGTCTGCCTGAAGCAATCGCAGTTCATTTTGCCGAAAAAACGACACCACCCTTTTGGTTGGGTCTTTGGCACGCCTGGTAGACGCCGTGTTGACCGTTTTGGTCAAAGCTTCAACACCTTCCAACAGGCACCTTTCTTGATCTTCTTGGTCAGCCTGGCTTGAAATCCGTCGGTTGATTGCTAGCAGGTCGTGGGCTGGGACTGAAGGCTCAAGACAGTACTTGGGGCCTTTGCTTAGAACACATACAACATCTTCAGGCAATACCACGTCATTCGGCACCACAAGGCTTCTGGTGCCAGCCGTCTTGCTCGTTGTTCTGTTGTTCGTCAGAGCCTGCTGAAGACACTGGGCCCACCAAAATTCAGTCATCTGGGCAGCAACTTTTCTGGCAGCATGCAGCTTAATTTCTGCTAGCCAGGTCGGGTCCATCGCAAAGCAAATCGAGCGCAAAAGGTCTTGGAACCTGCGTATTTGGCTCCAAATTTCTGATCTCAAGTATCTGCCAATGCGTTTCAGAATAGCCGTTCGCGGTTTGATGATACCGAACAAGGAACTTACTTCTTCGGGAATGAATCCCTTCCGGAGGCAGAAGGAGAAGTAGTCGCACTGGCGATGAAGTTGACGCAGGCGTTGACTTGTAAAGGAGAAGGAGGAACATTCATGAAAGGGCCCACGGTGCTCATCAGGTAGTTTAGAACAACTTGTTGTTGGGCGAGTTGGTGCATTGCTTTAAAGGAACCAAGATGCGCTATAAAAAGACAGCCACAGGAAAAAGCCAAGGAGACAGACAGAGCGCAAACTATCAACTGAGTTTATTTGTGTGAAAGTGCCTTATAGTCAGAATCACAGCAAAAGAACAAGGGGAATGAGAGAGGGGGGTACAGCCAATCAACTCCTGGTCAACAACAGGTGCGCAGAAAATGGCTTTCTTTGTTATACAGTTTGACAGAAGTGTCGCTTACACATTTATCACCATTTTCTTTTATGTGATACGCCTCCAAAAGCTCCCGCGCTGTTTTATTTTTACTTCTTCCTAGACTCTTAATCTTTTTAAGCAAAGGCTCGCATCCACTGCAAGCGAGGCAATGAGCAGGCAAGTTTGCTTCTTCTTTATTCCGAATGGATCGGGCATGTTCCCCTGAGCGTTCATTCACGCATCGGCCTGTCTGGCCCACGTAGGCGCCTCCACACTTGAGTGGGATTTCATATACCACACCAGTGGCACATTTTACATACTTTTCGGCATGTTTTATGTCGCATCCACTGCCTCTAGCTCCTTGGTTCCCGGTTCTCGGGAACAAGGCTGCGAGTTTCCGTGGGGCAGAAAAAACAACAAGGACGCCATGCCTCTTGGCAACTTTTTTTACATTGTGCGCCACTTTGTGTGGTATATGAAATCCCACTCAAGTGTGGAGGCGCCTACGTTGTGTCGTCTCCTGTTACTTTTAGTCCTGTGTTTTCGCGCTGCTTTAAGATGAATCCTGTTCTTGACCAGGAGTTCATTGGCTGTACCCCCCTCTCTCATTCCCCTTGTTCTTTTTCTGTGATTCTGACTATATAAGGCACTTTCACACAAATAAACTCAGTTGATAGTTTGCGCTCTGTCTGTCTCCTTGGCTTTTTCCTGTGGCTGTCTTTTTATAGCGCATCTTGGTTCCTTTAAAGCAATGCTCCAACTCGCCCAACAACAAGTTCTTCTAAACTACCTGATGAGCACCGTGGGCCCTTTCATGAATGTTCCTCCTTCTCCTTTTTGAAAGATCCTTCCGGCCGCCTTGCCAGATGGAGCCTACGACTTCAAGAATTTGACATGACTGTAGTCTATAAGTCGGGCCGGAAGCATTCCGACGCAGACAGCTTATCCCGCGCTCCCTTCGATTCTCCCCCGAAGGACGATGACGACGACACCTATTTGGGACCGGTAAGCGCCAGCAGTTTCGCAGAAGAACAGCGATCAGACCCTGAGCTGAAAGCGCTAGCCGATTACTTGGACGGAAAGACCGCTTCCCCTCCTGGCGTGTTCAGGCGACATTTATCATCCTTCACGTTAAGCAATGGCCTCCTCGTGAAGAACTTTGCACCCAACAAGACCGCGCAGCTTCTCGTAGTGCCTAAAACCCTTCGGCAAGAAATTCTGCAGGCGTTGCACGATGAGCCCAAAGCAGGCCACCTCGGATTTGCGCGCACGTTACGTCGAATTCAGGAGAAGTATTACTGGCCGCGACTGCCTGCCGAAGTTTCCTACTACGCGAAGACGTGTCGTGAGTGCCAACGACGCAAGACGCCGCCGATCAGTCGCCAAATTTTTTGTCGAACAAATTCTCTTGCGACACGGCGCCCCAGAAGTGCTCATCACGGATAGGGGAACGGCGTTTACGGCAGAGTTGACGCAAGCCATCCTGGAATACAGACACACAAACCATCGACGAACAATTGCGTACCATCCCCAGACCAATGTCCTTACGGAGCGCCTGAACAAAACGATCGCGGACGTGATCGCTATGTACGTCGACGCTGAACACAAGACCTGGGACGCCATCTTGCCGTACGTGATCTTCGCGTATAACACGGCAGTCCAGGAGACGACCAGAGCGACACGGTTTAAGCTTGTGTACGGCACGGAGTCCACGACGACGCTCGACGCAATGCTGCCGCACGTAACCAGCGAAGACAACCTTGACGTCGCCACCTACCTGCAGCGTGCAGAGGAAGCCCGACGACTCGCACGGCTGCGTATTAAAGACCAACAGCGCACTGACAGCCGACGATACAATTTACGACGACGCCACGCAGAGTACAATCCAGGAGACCAAGTGTGGGTTTGGACACCAATTCGCCGTCGCGGATTAAGTGAAAAGTTGTTGCCTCGATACTTTGGGCCATACAAAATCCTTCGCCGCGTCGGACCACTGGACTATGAAGTCATTCCCGACGGAACGTCAGCATCACAACGGCGACGCGCACGCCCCGAAATTGTGCATGTTGTACGACTGAAGCCATATTACGAGCGTTAAAGAATCTCTGTGGTGTTTAAACTTTGCAGTGTTTATGTTTAAGTTTCTTTGTTTTGGAACATCGAGTCGATGTTTTTTTTAAGGGTGGAGTAATGCCGCGAAACCTTCAAAACAGTATTTGTTGTATTTTTAACAGCCGTCGGCATACAGGCTTATCACTCTGATTCTGGACCACGTATCAGTACCGTAATCTTTGTTAATGCTCGATGTCGCGAGTCACACCTTTATCAGTTTTGTTGTAGCGAAAGATGCACCGAGATCTGTCTCGAAGGTTCCGGCCACTCGGGTGTCTTTCCACAATGTTCCAGCCCGTGCTGGTAGCTGTTTGCGACGTTATCTAGATTGTTCTGTGCAGCCTTTAAGTTGAGCGTTGCCGAGTGTGACGAGCATTCTTTGTCCGACGACCGACGAACCGCTTTGTTGCTATCGCCGCCGCCGAGTTGCTTAGTTCTCTTCCGGGCGCATGGTCAGCCCAATAAAGAGTTTCTTCAGTGCAATCATCTGCCCTTCATTTGTGTCGTCGACCTTGTCACCCCTACGTGACAATATGCTCTTAAGGTGTTTGGAGTTTACTGAACTGTGTTAGAGATGTTAAACCTGGAAAGCTTTCCAGGTTTAACATGTCTAACCAACTCGCCCAAACGCTGCCATTATTGTGTTAGAGAAAAGTCACATACTAGGGGAAGGTTATATTACAAGGGAAGGGGGTTGCTGCTTTGAGCAACATCAGGCCGCGTATTTAATATACCGAGGTCCTGGCAGATGCATTCAAACCGTAGTACCAAAGGTAGAGTTGCTTGAAGTTTATTGGTAAGTATGATTCTGGAAGGACAAGTTGTATCGATTGGGCAGCAAATGTGTTTTTTTCTGTGATCTTATTCTGGGAATGAATGAACACGTAAGGCATTTCTTCTATTTTCCAGTGAAAGCTCATTTGCTTTCACATAGAGGCTGACTACAGGGGACGTTCCGTATGCTCCGCAATGCAGATGCAGAACAAGATTACGAACTGGATCTAACTGTTTTAAATATGATGGTCTTGCTGAACGTTAGACTACAGATCCATAATCTAGACAGGAGTGCACCTGTCAGTTCAGGCGTTCAGTCATGTCCGACTCTTCGTGACCCTATGGACCATGTCACGCCACGCTTTCCGGTCTCTCACTATCTTCTTAACATCACATAGCTTCATCTGCAATGCCTCGAGAATGCCATCTAACCATCACGTTCGCTGCCTACCCCTTCTCCGGCGACCCTCAACCTTTCCCAACATCAAATCTTTCTCCAGCGACTCCTCTCTTCTCATCAGATGACCAAAGTAGCTGAGCTTTAACTTTAGAATTTGACCCTCCAATGAGCAGTCAGGGTTTATGGTCGACAGTATCGACTGATTTGATCTTCTGGCAGTCCAAGGAACTCTTAAGAGTCTTCGCCAGCACCACAATTCAAACGCGTCAATTCTTCGGCGGTCAGCCTTTTTCACAGTCCAACTCTCGCATCCATACATCACAACTGGAAAGACCATAGCACGGGTTATACGGATCTTGGTTGGTAGACTAATGTCTCTGCTCTTTACTAGGCGGTTAAGGCTAACCATTGCTCTCTTTCCCAGAAGCAGGCGTCTCCTAATTTCATGGCTGCAGTCTCCTTCCGAGGTAATCTTGGCGCCCAAGAATAGAAAATCTGTCACAGCTTCCACTTCTTGT
Organism: Amblyomma maculatum; assembly: GCF_055883805.1. Classification (NCBI taxonomy): domain Eukaryota; kingdom Metazoa; phylum Arthropoda; class Arachnida; order Ixodida; family Ixodidae; genus Amblyomma; species Amblyomma maculatum. The sequence goes on along the minus strand of NC_139346.1, from coordinate 11,508,600 downwards.
CCATTGATGCTCCAGGACTTGATAGGGCAAGACGCCATGATCTTCGTCTTTTTAATGTTCAGTTTAAGCCCAAACTTCTCACTCTCTTCTTGTACGCGAATCAGAAGCCTCTTGAGTTCCACTTCACTTTCTGCCATTAAAGTGGTATCATCCGCATATCTAAGGTTGTTGATACGTTTTCCAGCAATCGTCACTCCAGCTGAAGACTCGTCCAGACCGGCCGTCCTCATGATGCACTCTGCATATAGGTTAAATAGGCAGGGCGACAGTATGCAGCCTTGCCTCACCCCTTTCTCAATCGGAAACCAATCAGTAAGACCATGCCCAGTTCTGACTGTGGCCTCTTGCCCTTCAGAAAGGTTCCTGAGGAGACAGATGAGGTGAATTGGAACGCCCATCTCTTGGGGAGCTTGCCACAATCTGCTGTGATCTACGCAGTGAAACGCTTTCGCATAATCAACAAAGCAGAAGTAGATGGGTTTCTGGAACTCTCTTGCTTTTTCCATGATCCAGCGAAGATGGGCTATTTGGTCTCTAGTTCCTCTGCCCTTGCGAAACCCAGCTTGCACGTGCAGAAGCTCCCGATCTACATACAGCTACAGCCTACCTTGGAGGACCCTCAACATCACCTTGCTAGCATGCGAAATAAGCGCGATCGTGCGGTAGTTGGAACAATCTTTGGCACTGCCTTTCTTTGGAATGGGGATGTAAACTGACCTCCTCCAATCCTGTGGCCACTGCAGGGTTGTCCAAATCTTTTGACATAATGTATGCAGTGTGTTAACAGCGTCGTGGTTGAGGTTTTCAAGCAACTCAGCTGGAATACCATCAATTCCGCTAGCTTTGTTCTTAGCAAGGCTGCTAAGGCCCATTCAACTTCACTCTTCAGGATGCCCGGCTCGAGATCAGAAATCACAACCGTCCTATGTTGGGTTTGCACATCCGGGTCCTTCTTGTACAGTTCTTCTGTGTATTCCTGCCACCTCTTCTTTATCTCTGAGGCTTCAGTGAGGTCCTTGCCTCGTTTGTCCTTTATCACGCCCAGCTTAGCACAGAAGCTTCCTTTGATATCTTTGATTGTCTTATACAGAGCTCTTGTGTTCCTTAATTGGCTGTTGTCCTCAACTGCTTGACACTGTATGTTCAGGAAGGCATTCTTATCTCTCCTTGCTATTTTCTGAAAATCCGCATTGAGCACCTTGTATCTTTCTCTTTCCCCCATACCTTTTGCCATCCTCCTTTCCTCAGCTATTTGCAAAGCCTCTTCAGATAACCAGTTTGCTTTTTTGCATTTCTTTTGCTTTGCAACTACCTTTGTAGCAACTTCTTGTATTATATCACGAACATCAGTCCACATCTCTTCGGGCTCTTTATCTTCTAGATCTAATTCTTGAAATCGATTCCTCACTTCCACAGCATATTCTAATGGAATCTGATCCAGATCATACCTGAAAGGCCTTCTAGTTTTCTGCGCTTTCCTCAATCGAAGCTTAATTTTGGCAACAAGAAGCTGATGATCGGTGCCACAATCGGCCCCAGACCTTGTTTTTACTGCTTGTATAGCGCTTCTCCATCTCTGCCGGCAAATAATATAATCGATCTGATTCCTGTACAGACCGTCCGGTGAAATCCATGTGTACAGGCGCCTCTTGGGCTGTTGAAAATGAGTATTCGCTATGGTCAGGTTGTTTTCTTGACAGAACTCTACTAGCCTCTGCCCAGCTTCATTTGGCTCACCAAGACTGAACTTGCCTGTAATTCCGGATATTTCTTCACTCCCGACCTTAGCATTCCAGTCTCCTATGAGAAAAACGACGTCTGATGATGGGGTGCGGTCTAAAAGGCATTGTAGGTCCGCATAAAATCTCTCAACGTCAGCTTCTTCAGCAGCAGTGGTCGGTGCATAGACTTGGATAACTGTTATGTTGAAAGGAGCCAGAGAACGGTAAATGTGCAGGAGACATGCTCTATCTGAACCCCAACGTTTGCGCGACAGAACTTTAAGGATATATGTAGCGCTCTTGATGTCACGACATAAGGCAACGCTACTGCGACCAAACAACAGTGCACCCGAGCCAGACAGCAACTCCACTACCACACATTTCTTCGTCCTCATACACTCTCAGCCCTCCAGGCGAATAAGGTGTTTTCACGAGTATGATACTTCTTCAGGCGGGCGACACGCGTAACCTCTGTGTTCGCCAAACGTTGTCCACTGGCCGTAAGGCGTGCAATCCGGTAGTTTAGTACACTGGGTCGCTCCAAAATGACATATGGGCCGGTGTAGCGTGGCAGCATTTTTTGGTGTAAGCCGCGCTTCCTCATAGGCTTCCAAAGCCAGACTAGGCCACCTGGAGGTAGGTGATCTGGCGATGGTGGTCGTCATATCGAGTTTTTGATCTGTCTTGCGATGACAAAGTCCGCAGTCGGGCTATCCGCCGCGCTTCTTCAGCCAGGCGGAGGGGTTCCGCTAAACATGGGTCATCGTGAGGGGAAAATGGGAGGACAGAATTGAGAGTGTGTCGGGGAGAGTTGGCGTACAGGAGGAAGAACGGACTGTATCCTGTGGTCGGATGTCTGGCAGGTTTGAATGTATATGTGATGAACGGGAGAACATAGTCCCAGTTTTTATGGTCCGAAGTAACATACATTGCAAGCATAAAGGTTTGAGTTCTGTTGGTGCGTTCTGGTCTGAGGGTGGTAAGGGGTCGAATGCCTCAAATCAGATGCGCATGAATGGAGAAGCTCTTCTATTACATCAGCAGTAAACTGATGGCCTCTGTCACTTATCACAACTCTCGGGGGACGATGTCGAAAGATGACTGAATGCAGCATAAAAAGAGACACTTGGTAGGCTGTAGCGGCGGGAAGAGCGGCCGTCTCGCTGAAGCGAGTAAGATGATCCACACATACAACAATCCAACGATTGCCTTTTTGCGACTTTGGGAAAGGACTCAAAAGGTCTACTCCGACTTTCTCAAAAGGAGCCTTGGGCGGCATTACCGCGTGAAGCATTCCGGGGGCTACAACAGTAGGAGTTTTGTTACTTTGACAATCAAGACAGCTCTCCACATACTGGTCAATCGTGTGGCGCTACGGCGGCCAATAGAATCGCTCGTGAGAGTGGTGCAAAGTTTTTCACACATCTTTAGTTGCGCGAACAAAGACACACACAAGACAGGGGTACCGGATGAGCGCAAAACCACCAACTGTTTATATTAAAGAAAGAGGAACGTATATTTAAACCCTGGGCCACTCAGGCATTTATAGCCCCTTCGCACTCACCCCACCCGCAGTCAAAAATAAACAATGAAAAGCCTAGGCAGGCATGCTTACACACAACAAGGTTATCGATAAATAAACGACACAGAGTTTAACAACAGTAAATCGTAACAAAGCAGTGTCAGGACTTGAAGTAAAAGCAATCAAAACCAAACAACGTAAAAATAGGACTCACAAGGTAAAGAGACAAAGGTAACTAGCAAAAAAAGCAATAACAGCCACAGCCCGCGTAACAAAAGCAGGGTCAGATAACGAAGCAAAAGCAGTCCAACAAAAAAGCCGTGAAAGACAAGAACACACAACAAGGTAACAAAAGCAGCCTGACAAAAAAGCCGCAAAAGAGAAGAGCAAAAAACAAGGTAACAAAAGCAGTCTAACAAAAAGAATCAAGAACAAAAAACAAGGTAAAAACCCAAACCCAAGGGTAACGAAATAAAAATTGTCAACCTCCCTTAGCGAAGGCAGTGTCATGTATACGAAGCAAAAGCAGTCAAAATCTAAACGATCAAAAATGGTAAAAATAAAAAAAAACTTATAAGTGTATATATATATATATATATATATATATATATATATATATATATATATATATATATATATATATATATATATATATGTGAAGGAAAGAAGCCGACAGTCGGCGAGGCCAAGGAAAGCATTGGGGATTGTACTTTGCTTTCTTTTTTTTTAATTTTTACTTCATAATCACGTCAATTAGTAATGTAATGTGTTTAGGGGAAAGATAAATAAACACAAAGTAGAAAGAAAAACAACGTGCCGGTGGTGGGAACCGAACCCACGACCTCCGAATAATGCGTCCGGTGCTCTTCCAACTGAACTACATCGGCCGCTGTCCCCCTGCTACTTTCTTGGGTATTAATGTTGTCTGTATACGAACCTTCAGAGTGTTCACCAGCGCCACCCTCACTATAGCGGTGGACGTGGAACGTCCACCGCTTAACTTGATTGTGGCGCTGGTGAACACTCTCAAGGTTAGTATACAGACAACATTAATACCCAAGAAAGTAGCAGGGGGGACAACGGCCGATGTAGTTCAGTTGGAAGAGCACCGGACGCATTATTCGGAGGTCGTAGGTTCGGTTCCCACCACCGGCACGTTGTTTTTCTTTCTACTTTGTGTTTATTTATCTTTCCCTTAAACACATTACATTACTAATTTGTGTGATTATGAAGTAAAAATTAAAAAAAAAAGAAAGACGAAGTACAATCCCCAATGCTTTCCTTGGCCTCGCCGACTGTCGGCTTCTTTCCTTCATGTATTATAACGAGTACCCTCATTTCCCCTTCATTTATATATATATATATATATATATATATATATATATGGAGAGAGAGCCACTACCAGCACAGACAAGTCGTCAGAAGCAGTTTACAAACAGTAGACACTGGGACACTCATTTCAGATCATTTTATTGAGGAAAGATACCCCACTTCTGTAGAGCACTACAGAAGACTCACGGTTACAGTCAGTCTCTCTTATCTTCATAAAGTAGGCTTCCATGATTTCACGTGCGAGTGAATTGCAGCTCTTGCCTAGAATCCTATTCTCATACAGCCGAGGCTGGCAACCCCTGTAGGACACGCAATGCAGGCCCCATTAGAAACCTCCCCTGTTGTTAATGATAAGTTATGGTCCCGTGCACGATCGTTCACGAAGCGTCCAGTCCGGCCTACATACACTTTTCCACAAGACAATGGTATCTCGTAGACAATTCCGATGGCGCATTCCGCAAAGGACTAGCATGTTTCTTGCCGCAGCCGCTCTTCTTTGTTCCTTGTTTGGCGATACGGGGGCGTAGCTTAGCCATTTTTAAAGGTGCTGAAAACATTATCGGCACTTTGAACTTCCCCGCCACCTTCTTCAAGTTGTGCGAAACCGTGTGCACATACGGCGTGACTACCGGATTTACTTTGCTCTCTGCCCTTTGCTGCGCTTTTCCCTTTATCTTTTGCAGCAATGTCTCAGCCACAACCGCCATGATCACACAGGAGAAACCGGCAGAAGAAAGCCTGTCCACCTGATCTTTAAAATTTTCCTGCATTTTGTGTGGACACGACTTCATGAGGGCGGATTCTAGGCACTGAGCGACAATCCCCCTCTTAACAATTTTTGAGTGTGCCGAACTATAGGGCAACAGACCCTTCTGGACTCTGGGGCGATGCAACCAGCAAACATTGCTGTTCGAAAGGATCACGTGGATGTCTAAAACTGCAGGCAGTTCTTCGAAGACCTTTCATGAGTAAATGATAAACATTTACCATGCTGCCCAAACTGATACAAAACATCATTCACCGTATCCTGGTACGTCATAGCAAGACTTTTGCTCAACAGAACTAAAAAATCATCCACTTATCTCAACAGTTTTAAAATCTTTTTGCCCATCTAGGGCTGTCATCAATGACTGGTCAATATGCGATAAAAAGATGTTGGTTAGTACTGGTGCTAAGCATGAACCAATGCATATGCCGCGGCGTTGCAGATAATGATTTTGTCAATTGAAATAAAGGTACTGCTGAGGTAAAATTCCAGAAAAGTTACAAAATCATCTAATGACATGCCTACTGAATACTGGAACGGCACTTCTCCTTGTTTTTCACACATGCCCTTACCGATGCGAATAGATCCGCGTGCGGTATAGAGTAGAAAAGGTCTACGACATGCACTGAATACGCGAACTCAATTGAATGGTTGTGCCCCAGATACTCTGCTACATCGCTTGAGCTTTTTGTGACAAAAGGGTCAGTTACCTGCAGTTTGTTCAATCGTTTAAGAAGAAACCGACTGACCTGGATCTACCAAGAGCCCTTTTTACTGACAATTTTCCGAAACAGGATGTCCGGTTTATCAGTCTTTGCCGTAAAAAATATACTTAACGAATCAGATTTACACTTGCCAATCGCTGCTGACAATTGTGAAAGGCCCAAGTCTTTGCACAACCACTTGCCTTGCTCTTTACCCTTGTGATATGCTGCTCCTGACTTGTCTAAAGTTCTTCCTTAGTGCTTCAATTGCCTTCATATTGTAGGTATTGGTGGGTACTACGACAAATCCTCCCTACTTGTCAGCCTGCATCATTTGTAGGTCACTTTGCCTGAAGAAACGAACTACAGCTCCCGTTTCTTGTTGGATTCTTGCGGAAGAAGGCTCATCACCCGATCTCGACAGAGTATCTACTCCTTCTAAAGGGCACTTCTGCTGGTCCTCGTCATCTGCTTTCCTGGCCACAGCTCGACTGACCGCCAGCAATTCGTGGGCTTGTACTGAAGCTTCATAACTATATCTTGGTCCCTTCTTCAGCACACTGGAGATATTCTCAGGGACAACCACGTCTCACAACACCATCAGGCCATGATTGGCGGTATGGACAGCCTTTCTCGTTCCTGTTTGAGTATCTGGCTAAGGGTGCAGTTCCATCCTCTCTCTGTCATCTGAGCGGCGAGGCATCTCCGTACACGTAACATGTGCTCGGAAAGCCACCCTGGATGCTGCGCATAACAAACTAAACGTAACCAGTCCTGGAAAAGTCGAACTTGCCGCCACATTTCTGACCTTAGTCTCCTGCACACACACATAACATGCCCCGGTGATGGCTTAACTTTTCCAAAAATCGAACTTACATCCCCTGGCGTCGAACCGTTCTTGAGGCAGAAAGTGAGGCTCCTTGCTCGCACCGTGGAAGCGATATATGTACCCGACCAAAGTGTCTACTTGAGGGTAGGAAGAGGAAACACATAAAAATAAGCCCACAGTAGAAGAAATATGATTTAGAAAGATGTGTTGTCGGCCTAGTTGGTGCAGTATTCAGACATCTTAAGCTGCGCGAACAAAGACACAAGCAAGACAGGGTACAGGACGAGCGCAAACTGCCAACTGTTTATTGGAAAGAAAGAGGAATGTATATTTAAACCCTCGGCCACTCAGGCGTTTATAGCCCCTTCGCCGCTCTCGCCCCAGTTCAGTGCAGTTCAGTCGATCAGTCGTGTCCGACTGTTCGTGACCCTATGGATCATATCACGCCACGCTTTCCGGTCTCTGACTATCTTCGTAACATCACACAACTCATCTGCAGCGCCTCGAGGATCACATCTAACCATCGCGTTCGCTGTCTACCGCTTCTCCTGTGACCCTCAACCTTTCCCAACATCAAGTATATCTCCAGCGACACCTCTCTTCTCATCAGATGACCAAAGTAGCTCAGCTTCACTTTAGAGTTCGACCCTTCAATGAGCAGTCAGGGTTTATGGTCGACAATATCGACTTATTTGATCTTCTGGCAGTCCAAGAAACTCTCAAGAGTCTTTGCCAGCACCACAATTCAAACGCGTCAGTTCTTCGGCGGTCAGCCTTCTTCACAGTCCAACTCTCGCATCCATACATCAAAACTGGAAAGACCATATCACGAGTTATACGGATCTTGGTTAACAGTCTAATGTCTCTGCTCTTTACTAGGCGGTCAAGCCTAGCCATGGCTCTCTTTCCTAGAAGCAGACGTCTCCCAATTTTATGGCTGCAGTCTCCATCCGGGGTAATCTTGGAGCCCAAAAAGAGAAAATCTGTCACAGCTTCTACTTCTTGTCCCTTGATGATCCAAGACTTGTCAGGGCAGGACGCCATGATCTGTCTTTTTATAGTTAGGTTTAAGCCCAAACTTCACACTCTCTTCTCGTACGCGCATCAGAAGTATCTTGAATTTCACTTCACTTTCTGCCATTAAAGTGGTATCATCCGCATATCTAAGGTTGTTGATACGTGTTCCAGCAATCTTCACTCCAGCTGAAGACTCATCCAGACCGTCATTCCTCATGATGCATTCAGCATATAAGTTAAATACGCAGGGCGACAGTATGCAGCCCTGTCTTACTCCTTTCTCAATCGGAAACCAATCAGTAAGACATTGTGCCCTGTTCTGACTATGGCCTCTTGCCCTTCACATAGGTTCCTGAGGAGACAGATGAGGTGAATTGGAACTCGCATCTCTTTTAGAGCTTGCCACAATCTGCTGTGATCTACGCAGTTAAACGCTTTCGCATAAGCAATAAAGCAGAAGTAGATGGGTTTTTGGAACTCCCTTGCTTTTTTCATGATCCAGCGAAAGTTGGCAGTCTGGGCTCTAGTTTCTCTGCCCTGCCGAAACCCATTTTGCATGTCCGGAAGCTCCCGATCCACATACTGTCGCCTATCTTGCAGGTTTTTCAACATGCGAAATAAGCGCGATCGTGCGGAAGTTGGAACAATCTTTGGCACTGTCTATCTTTGGAATGGGGATGTAAACTGATCTCTTGCAATCCCGTGGCCACTGCAGGGTTTCCCAAATTTGCGGACATAATGTATACAGAGCGTTAACAGCGTAATGGCTGAGGTTTTGACGCAACTCAGCTGGAATGCCATCAATTCCGCTAGCTTTGTTCTTAGCAAGACTGGCTAAGGCCCATTCAACTTCACTCTTCAGGATGCCCGGCTCGAGATCAGTAATCACAACCGTCTTATGTTGGGTTTGCACATCGGGGTCCTTCTTGTGCAGTTCTTCTGAGTATTACTGCCACCGCTTCTTTATCTCTGAGGCTGCAGTAAGGTCCCTGCCTAGTTTATCCTTTATCACGCCCAGCTTAGCACAGAAGCTTCCTTTGATATCTTCGATTGCCTTATACATAACTCTTGAGTTCCTGAATTGGCTGTTGTCCTCAACTGCTTGGCACTGTATGTTCAGGAAGGCATTCTTATCTCTCCTTGCTTTTTTCTTAAAATCCGCATTGAAAACCTTGTATCTTTCTCTTTCCCCCATAACTTTTGCCATCCTCCTTTCCTAAGCAATTTTCAAAGCCTCTTCACATAGCCAGTTTGCTTTCTTGCATTTCTTTTGCTTTGGAACTACCTTAGCAGCAACTTCTTGTATTATGTCACAAACATCAGTCGACATCTCTTCAGGCTCTTTATCTTCTAGATCTAATTCTTGAAATCGATTCCTCATTTCCACAGCATATTCTAATGGAATCTGATCCAGATCATACCTGAAAGGCCTTCTAGTTTTCTGCGCTTTCCTCAATCGAAGCTTAATTTTGGCAACAAGAAGCTGATGATCGGTGCCACAATCGGCCCCAGGCCTTGTTTTTACTGCTTGTATAGCGCTTCTCCATCTCTGCCGGCAAATAATATAATCGATCTGATTCCTGTACAGACCGTCCGGTGAAATCCATGTGTACAGGCGCCTCTTGGACTGTTGAAAATGAGTATTCGCTATGGTCAGGTTGTTTTCTTGACAGAACTCTACTAGCCTCTGCCCAGCTTCATTTGGCTCACCAAGACTGAACTTGCCTGTAATTCCGGATATTTCTTCACTCCCGACCTTAGCATTCCAGTCTCCTATGAGAAAAACGACGTCTGATGATGGGGTGCGGTCTAAAAGGCATTGTAGGTCCGCATAAAATCTCTCAACGTCATCTTCTTCAGCAGTAGTGGTTGGTGCATAGACTTGGATAACTGTTATGTTGAAAGGGTGACATTGAATTCGAAGTGAAATCATTCGATCGTTTTGGGGGTTGTACCCTAGCACTGTTTTGCCAATTCTTCTGTTTACTGTGAGAGCGACCCCATTCGTTCTCCTGGATTCGTGCCCACGATAAAAGACATAATGGTCGCCGGAGTTAAATTCTCCCATTCCGGTCCACTTGAGCTCGCTGATACCCAAAATATCAATGTTCAATCAGACCATTTCTCGCTTGACGACATTCAGTTTACCTTGCGTCATAGATCTTACATTACATGTTGCTATGTGGTATATCTCCTTGCCACATCGGACTTTCAGGTCACTTCCCGACACACCCACAACTGAACGTCCTTTTGGCATTAGCCCAGCCGCGTCAGTCGTCCTTTGTTCATCCCCAGTAACATGTGGGACGCCTTCCAACCTGAGGGGCTCACCTTCCGGTGCCCTATCATTAATGCTATTGTGACTGGCCATAGGGTTTTCTTGGCAGGAAATACTGGAGTGGGTTGCGAATACCTTCTCCAGCGAATCACATTTTTTCAAAACTCTCTGCCGTCACCTGTCTATCTTGGATGGCCCTACACAGCAGAGATCACGACATCATCGAGTTTAGCAGGCCCCTCCGCCACGACAAAGCAGTCATCCATGAAGGGAGCACTCACCCCAAACGGTATCAAAATAAACGACACTGATTTTAACAACTGTAAATCGTAGCAAAGCAGTGTCAAGACTTGAAGCAAAAGCAATCAAAACTAAACAAAGGTAAAAAATAGAACACACAGCAAGTAAAAAACCAAAGCTAACTAGCAAAAAAAGCGATAACAGTCGTAGCCCTCGTAGCAAAAGCAGTGTGTCACCTAACGAAGCAAAAGTAGTTAAAACCTAAAATATTAAACAAGGTAAAACAAACAAAAAAATAAATAATGAAGAAATAAACTTGGAAATATCTCTATATATATATATAATTATATAAACAAATAAACTTAGAAATATGTATACATAGAATAAGTAAATAGCTGTACTTGGTTGCTACAGGTTACATACAAGTGAAAAATTGCTTCATACTGTTTCCAAGTTTATTTGTAGTCGACATTGCGGCAGGAGCCCTGCCTTTCTCAAGAGAAAGGCAGGGCTCCTGCCTAAACATCGACTACAAGTCAACTTGTAAACAGTATTACGCAATTTTTCTCTTACATATTATATATATATATATATATATATATATATATATATATATATATATATATATATATATATATATGTATATATATATATATGTATATATATATATATATATATATACATATCATCATCATCAGCCTTACTATACCCACTGCAGGGCGAAGGTCTCTCGCATATGTCTCCAATTAACACGGTTCTGTGCTAGCTGCATCCACTTGACCCTGCGAAATTCTTAACCTCATCCGCTCATCTAATTTTCCTGCCGCCCCCTGCTGCGCTTTCCTTCCCTTGGAATCCAGTTTGTTACCCTAAGCGACCATCGGTGATCCTCTCTTCGCGCTACACGTCGTGCCCATGCCCATTTCTTCTTAATGTCCACTAGAATGTCGGTAACTTAACTTATTTCTCTGGCCAACGCTGCACGCTTCCTATCTCTTAATGTTATATTAATGTTATTTCAGCAACCTCAAAATGTAAAGGAGATCCGCAGTGTTCTGATGCTTCGCTCCTATTTCCGACGCTGCATTCCTCATTTTGCAGACGTCGCCTACCCGCTCATGTTCCTGCTACATAATGACGCTCCGTTCCAGTGGCCATCTGGAACGGCAGCTGAAGTTCCTATTAACAGCACATCCTATTTTGAGGCACTTCAACCCTTCTGTTCTAACGGAAGTGCATACTGATGCAAGTGGAGTAGGCATCGGTGCTGTCCTCGTTCAGCACTATGATGACCGCGAACATGTGATTGCTTACGCCAGTCGGAATCTAAGCAAGACTGAGCGCAACTACATGATCACCGAGCAGGAGTGTCTGGCAGTTGTTTTTGGTGTGCAGCGCTTTCACTGCTGATGTGTGTCGGGTTCAGCGGGCGAGCTTCACCGCAGCGGGCTCAAGAGGCGACGATGCATCAAGGCGGAAGACAGCCAGGGAGGAGAGACATAAAGTAAAGTTTATATACACTTTCTACATACTGAAGAGGGTACAATTCATGAGAGGAAAACGGAGCTATCTGTACAAACAAACATCTGTCAGTTAAATATGGTTTGTTATCCCTAGTTCCCTAGCTGGAGAAACAAAGTTCATCGATGCTATCCAATCAGTGGGGCAAGGGATCACTCGAGGTGCCGCCCACTGCCGAGGGTGAACCTCCTTGCACATCTTCCTGTGGCGAGGGCAAATCTTCTGATATCGATGACGATTTTGTGCGGGCGATGGAGTTTTGGTACCAGGGCAAAATGGTCCGAGAAGTCGCCTATTGACGGTGGTCATTCACCCCGCGAAATTCCAAGGGGGGCCACCTGCTTGCCTCGAGAAATCGGCGAGCGGGGTCAATGCTGCTCGGCAACGCGTCTCGTGCTCATTAAGCACAAGAATAGGTGCCCTGTTGTCGCCGTCGCTTCGCTGCTTTTCTTCGAGGTCGCTCGCCGGCGTCCGCTAAGTACGCCTCCATTGTGAGCTGCTGAAGCCTGGCCGGAACTCCGGTTACAACAGCCTCCATTGTCAGCTCTTGAAGTCTGCCCGGAAAACCGGTCACAAACAGCCCGTCCGCCGCCCGAAGAGGTCTCGCAGTGCTAGCAGCCAACGCTGCACCCCGGAGTTGGTTCAGCCTGGTGCAGACTCAGCCACACAAAGCCCAAAACACAGCAAGCAGCGAGCACAAAACAAACTCTGAGAAGTGCCACGCTGCCTTCATAACAATGATTGCCATTTCAAAGTAAAGAAAATAAAATAAAATTTGTCCAGAGAATTTTAAGTTTTCTTCCAAAAGTGACCATGTCTGAGAGACAAGGAAAGAAACAAGATTTTTGTTTGGCAAATATGCTAGCTAAAAGTTTGACCCAGGTCGTAACATGAAAGATGCCATAGACGGCAACTTCCAGTGAGAACATATCCCAAGGTGGAGCGGTAGGTAAACGATAGTAAGAACAGCATTAGCAACAATAACAAAAAAAACGACTACGCAAGACAAAAAAAGAAACATACATGATATGCGTAGCCAGTTAACATCTGGGTGCCCAAACTAATAGCTTTACCCAGGGAAACTTCGGCTGAGGCCATCAGCGTTAGCATTATCGCGCCCCTTTCTATAACGTACGTCAAATGCGTGCTCCTGCAAGGCTATAGACTCCAACGAAGCAGCCTGCCATTTTTGGCCGACATATTACGAAGCCAAGTCAAAGGGCAATGGTCAGTCTCTACAAGAAACGGAGACCCTGTCAAATAACACTGCAGCTTCTGAATCGTCGACACGAGACTGGCGCATTCCTTTTCTGATGCACTATAGGTCTGCTCGCGTAGGGTGAGCTTCCTACTTACAAATACAACAGGGTGCTCATCCCCATTGTCATCTTGCTGGCTGAGGACGGCCCCCATGCCGCGGTCACTCGCGTCGCATTGTAGCGCAAACTGACGCGTGTAGTCTGGAGTTCTCAAAACAGGCTTACTGGCCAGAGCCGCTTTCAGGGCCAGAAAAGAGCGTTCTTTGTCCGAATTCTATTCTACTTTGACAGGTTCATTCATTCGCAAACTGTCGGTAAGGGGGCTGGCAATTTCGGAAAAATTGCGGATATAATGTTGATAGTATCCGGTTAGTCCGAGGAATGAACGAATATCTGTCTTGGTGACTGGCCTGGGGAATTTGGATATTGCCACTATTTAGTTCTAGTGGGTGCCGATAACCAAGTCCGACAATGTGACCCAAGTAAGTCACTTGAGCTTTTCCCAACTGACATTTATCCGCTCTCACAGTCAAGCCTGCCGCACGTAACCGTGTCAGTACATCCCTCAAATGACAGAGGTGTTCCTCCCAGCTCTTGGAAAAGACAGCTATGTCATATAAATATGGAAGAGCATAGTCCCCCATATCCTGCAGCACACGGTCCATGAGACGGGAAAAACAAAAGGGCGCGTGTTTGAGGCCAAAAGTAAGGACTAGAGGACGAAACGTTCCTAGAGGGGAAATAAAAGTGGCGATTCGGCTCGCTTTCTCGGTCAGAGGCACTGGCCAATATCCCCTAGTGAGGTCCAGCGTGGATATATAATGAGCACCACTTATGGCCGCAAACCTTTCCTCAAGATTCGGAATCGGGTAGCTCTGATCACGTGTGATCTTATTCAGACGGCGGTAGTCGATACATGGACGAGGGTCTTTACCTGGCGCCTCAGCCAATATGATAGGGGACGTGTATTCATTCTCGGATGGTACAATCAGCCCCATGTCTAACATCCGCTGAATCTGAGTTGCCAATATTTCCTTTTGCCGGGGTGAAACCCGAGAAGACCTGCACCGGATGCGCTTGTCACAAATTAGCTCTATATCATGTTCGATCAAGGTAGCCCTGCCGGGCCGGTCAACGAAGCAATCTCTGAACTCTCGCAGAAGCGTTTCTAGCTTTTCTTTCTATTTATCTTCTAGTTTGGCGTCGTATTCAATTTCTGGCAAAGTTTTTCGAGTGCGGAATATACTTGTACTGAGAAAAAATATTCTTTTCCATCTCTTCTGGAACATTTAGAGCGAGCTGCACAATGGCTTCCCTCTGTCTGTACGGTTTCATTAAATTGGTGTGGTAGATCCTCACCTCTTTGCGTCTTCCCGGCACTCTAATAACATAGTTAGTGTCCGAAATCTGCTGTACAACCTCTGCGGGACCCTCCCATAAAACATCTAGTTTGTTTTTCCGCGACGCAGTCAGTAAGAGCACTTTGTCCCCAACAGCAAAAGTTCGTTTTCGGGCGTTCCGGTCGTAATATAGTTTCGCCTTGCTCTAAGCTGCGCGCGACATGACTGAAGACGTTCGAGTAGCTGCAACACATACCCAACCACTGTGGTGTCCTCTCCGCGCCCTTCCCATGCCTCGCGGAGCATCTGAAGCGGGGACCTCATAGAACGGCCGTACACTAGCTCTGCTGGGCTGAAGCCGGTGGCCTCATGTGGCACGGACCTCAACGCAAACATGTAGCTGGCAAGGAAGCCTCCCAATCTGTTTTGTTTTCATGGCACAAAGCCCTTAGCACTCTTTTTAACACGGAGTGCCAGGCATCTACACTGCTGTTCTGTGGGTGCCGCACGGAACTGTGTATAATGCGAATACCGCATCTCTCAAGAAAGGTAGTTGTCAGAGCGCTGGTAAAGACGCTGCCCTGATCACTCTGCACTTCGGCAGGAAAACCCACTCGAGAAAACACAAAGCCGCGCTTCGACCACCTCTACCGAGCTTACTTTCTTAACTGGGACGGCTTCCGGAATTTGGTGGCAGGACATATTATAGTCAAAATATATCTGTAGTTACAGGCAACGGTCCCACTACATCTATAACAACACGCAGAAAGGGCTCTGTGATTACGGGCACTAATTTCATAGGTGCCTTTTTGGTCTCGTGTAGTTTGCTAATTCTCTGCAAGTGTCGCATGTCTGAACAAACTTTTCGACGTGTTTAAAACATCCGGGCCAGTAAAAATCTCTCAGCAGCCTGTCTTTAGTTTTTTTTTTATGCCCAAGTGACAGGCCCAACCTTTTCCACGCGAGAGGGCAAGAACTTGAGCCCTATACTTAGACGGGACAACAAGCTGGTCGTGTTCTACTCCTTTCCTGTCCTTATACAGGCGATACCATAGGCCAGACAGGCGCTGGAAAGCGATGTTTTTGCGTGACACACCCGTTTCTCTTTGGTCGCTCAAGTTTAGCAGAGACTGATCTCTCTCTTCCTCAGCGGCAAACATTTCTCGCTCCACCCGAAGGAGCTCGAGAAAACCCTCTGAATGCGGCAGCACCATATTCGTACTGACTTCCTCTCCTGGCTCAGATTGAGCAGTTGCACATAATTCGGGACAGTCAGTGCAGCCAGCACCGCTATCGGTGCTTTCTAGATCAGGGCTATTAGTGAGTAAATCCTGTTGCTGCTCGCCACCGTGATCCTTCACTTGGCTTACAGTTTCATGCTTACTCTTTTCCTCTGGCTTCGTCTGCGCTGCGATTTCTCGCGCCTTCGCACGTGTGAGAGCCTGGACAGCATGGTCTCCAAAACTCAGCCCCTTTTCCCTCAGCAGCATGTCCGAGCGATTGGAAAATATGTAGGGATACTGCTTGGGTAGGTTTTGAGGGACGGCTGCCTCAGTATGAAGCACCCCGAACGGTCCCCCGATCTCGACACGGGCAATCGGCAGACATACGTTATTCTCCTCAACCACCTGCCGTATCCAGGCGCATTCACCCGTGAATTCTCCAGCCCTAACGTATTCGGGGTGGATGACGTCCATTGTAGCAGCGGAGTCGCGGAGAACTTTGCAGGGTTTGCCATTTACGGTCAGATCCCTAAGATAACGCTGCAATAATCGTAAGTAGTCGTCCTCGTTATCCAGAAACGAAAACACCACTTTTGGATAACGGCAGCCGGCCGCTACGTGCCCAGGCTGCTGGCAGCGGAAGCAGACAAGCGGCTTCTTAGATTCG